>NC_089482.1:0-615967 GCF_036810415.1 Kwoniella dendrophila CBS 6074
CCCCTAACCCCCTAACCCCCTAACCCCCCCTAACCCCCTAACCCCCTAACCCCCAACCCCCTAACCCCCTAACCCCCTAACCCCTAACCCCCTAACCCCCTAACCCCCTAACCCCCTAACCCCCTAACCCCCTAACCCCCTAACCCCCTAACCCCCTAACCCCCTAACCCCCTAACCCCCTAACCCCCTAACCCCCTAACCCCCTAACCCCCTAACCCCCTAACCCCCTAACCCCCTAACCCCCTAACCCCCTAACCCCCTAACCCCCTAACCCCCTAACCCCCTAACCCCCTAACCCCCTAACCCCCTAACCCCCCTAACCCCCTAACCCCTAATCAGTTGATTCCCTACTGGTAATGTCAGACAGAAATGAAAAAAATCGTGCATGGCTGTCACCATCGCCCATTTTGGTACTGTGGCGGGTCAAATTTCCTAAGGGGTCAGAATGGCAAGTCGTCTGAAAATATTTTATATCTCAACACACATCACGCTCCATGCATTCACACTATTTTATCCTGGCTAACTGAACCTCCCTCTACCACGTAGTGTTTGTCTGAAATGCATAAGTGCATTGTGGACCGGATGACTTGAGATTTTCACCATCACCGCCTCACTCGGGTTTGGGGGTCAGCCGGGCCAAGTGAAAAAAAATTCTAACTTTTTTCACAAGTCGTCTATGGATTCATGAATCATACTCAGAGGTTCAGAACAGCTCTGACTACCGTTATTCAATGGAAAACAGATGCAAAAAAAATTGACCTGACCGACCCCCCCCCCCCCCAGGACCGGCATGTAACCCCCTAACCCCCTAACCCCCTAACCCCCCTAACCCTGTTTGCTTCTGGCACAGTGGTGAAATCTGCGTTGATCCCATTATCTGGATCTCCTTTGGTACATTGTTTCCATGTCCACCAACAATCTGGATCAGCTGCTGTATATCCTGAATTGGAAAAATCACCAGCATGTCCATTACCTATCGGAAAATCTCGTATATAAGCGTTGGACTTCCACTTTCTTCAATCTCACATCTACTCACCTTTAGGTTTGATATTAGGTACTTTGGAATTTACTGTTGCATTGATGGTTGCGAAAAGTGATGCAACCCATCGCCAAATGTCCTGCTCTAGCCTCTACACGTTTATTGAATGCTCCTTCAGCGTCGGGACAGAAACATATATAGAGGGGCATGGTGTCAATCCGATTCAAATAGATGGAATAGGATTGTAAGGTTGTTTACGGATGAATCTCGTTGAGGGTTATAAAGTGAGTTGTTGATCTTTTTCGTATAGCGTATCGAATATGTCGCATAAACAGTGGGATAGATAAAGTAGTTAGTTGACTACCTAAATATGGTCGGCGCTATTTTCTCAATAATTATAAGATTTTATATGTAGATTTCCCTCAGTAGACTGACACCTTTTTCCATTCATTATAGTCTCATCGTATCTGATTACCTACTTGCGGTGATTTAGAAATGTTTACTTTGCTTGAGAATGCCGCTACATATCACCACAAACCCATCGCGCAGCTTAACGTCATGTATCATGTGGATTGACAATGCCATTCATTCACAGAAAAATGTGCATCGCATTGAATCTCGCTATACGAGGAGGACTACATTATATTCAAAGCAACAAACAGAATTAGAGTATAGTACTTGGAGGATATGTTCACTTTTCTTCAACGATCTTGTTAATCAACGTTCCAACACCATGCGAAACAAACACTCTGAACTCATCACCATCTTTGAGAGTGATTCTAGGTTTGGCGGACCACCCAACTCCTGCTGGCGTTCTGAGATGCGATATAAGAGTCAGCTCATCGCTATCTGCAGGGAATGGAATTCTCGAACCTACCCAGTAATGATGATAGTTCCCGGTTGGAGAGTTGTCCCTTGCGATAGAAATGAGATAATTTTGGGGATGGAGAATATGAGATCACTGGGTTCGGTAAGCCGGTTAGCGTTTTACTCAACATCACATTCTCAACGATTTGTAGAAGAAGATCGACACTCACTCAAGCTTGCTTTCCTGCACAGTATTTCCATTCAGGACACCAGATATCTTGATGTCTTCGAGTTTTGCGATATGACCAATGGGTACTATTGCTGGGCCAACAGGACACGCTCCGTCGAAGGACTTTGAGTAACACCACTGGGATTGCGCAAACTGTGCTTCTCTAGAGGAGATGTCGTTGGCAGCGGTTATACTATGTGGTAAATTATCGCATTGATTAGAAATTTGCATATAGAACAGAATGAAGGGAATCATTTGCGGTATCGACGAAAGATAATTCGAGTTAAGGAAAACATATGTTAGGAATCCCAGCTCCTCACAAACTCACCCAAGTAGGTAATCCAAAGCTTCTTCTTCTGGAACATTTTTGGCTGCTTTGCCAATAATCAATGCTACCTCAGATTCAAAATCCGCTGCATTATCGGATACAAAGGCTTTAGGAATGATAGTTGGAGCTGGATAGGGGTCTGCTAAGGCAGTTGCAGGTTTCATGAATAACGTTGGAGTGTCTGGTATAGGTAAGTTGACTTCTTTTGCGTGATTGACATACTGATTGATACATAGGTCAGCCCACAATCTGGCGGAATGAAACATAGAGTACAAGCCGAATGTGGTGTAATTGACATCTACTCAAACTAGAAGTATGCATTCCCAAGTGATGAATTGATATGTCGAGACATCGAAGACTCACGTTCAATCCGATGCACCTAATCGTCCCAATTTCCCTCTGGTCTAATGGACTCAACAGTTTGTCTACAAACTCTTTTCTACCTGTTTTTTGACCTGGATTGAGAACCGATTTTCCCGAAAACACTTCAACTTCAATAGGCTTCGATCCATACGATGCTATCCCCACATCCACATTTGCATCTATAGGTTCTCCGATAATTGGTTCGGGTGATGATGATTTGGGAATGAATCGAATTAATCTCGTATATGAGACCATTGTTCTTGAAATATTGAAGTCGGTGAGCTGCAATATGGGTTTAGCTGTAATAATTGTTCTCGGAAGTCGGTTGAGAAGCATGTCATAAATGCGCCGGTATGAATACGCTGCAAGGAAGACCTTGCGTTTTATATCTTAAATGATATTGATGAAATAAGTATTCGATTATGGTACATGCGATAGCTCCTACCGGTTAGTATACGGTATCTCGCTGTTGAGCTGCGCGTTGTTATAGAATCAGTACATATAAGACGCCGCTTTTTGAAAGTTTCAGGAACAATCTAGCTGTAGTCCAGTTCCCCGCAATATCGTGTTGGTTCAGTACGAGAAAAGAGAAATACGCCGAAGCCAAATCAAAGTGGATGCGGCGATTTTCCCAGATCTTTTTGGCATTTCGGACCGTAATCTACCTAATGCACATAGACTTGCCAAGCTGAATGCCATCAACTAAATATCTTGACGACTTCCAAAGACAATTTTGATCTCTTCTTATTTATTCGCTAGAATTCCCATGTCGATCATTACAACCAAGACCTTGTATAGCGCCATAATCCGAAATCCAACAACTACATCTTTGTTGAAACGTACAATGTCCTCGTCAGCCGCGCCAGTCAATTTAGTCTCAGTAAATACTGCACCAGATCGAGCTAAGAAAGTTATTGGAGCAGTCATCGAAAATGTCAAGGACAAGTACAATATCGTGCACGCGGGAAATACCACTAGTAAGTTTATATGTATGGGAAATGGATTGGAACCCGTACTTCCCTTTTCTGCTGCCATTGATGTGACGGATAAATGGGTGGACGACAACTAAGCATACTTCATGCCTTCTTTCCAGCTATTGAAGGTGTTAAACCTCTTTTAGAATCCATACAGCCCCCACCCGGTATTTTGGTAAGTTTAACAGATCGAGCTCATTGGCAGCATCGCGTACGGAATAGAAGTGAACGCTGACGGTTGACATTCCTTCTTGTAGTTCTGCGCTTCTATGGTGAGTTGGTTCGGGGTTGATATATCGATCAAACAGTTCGCTAACTACGGTTCTGTCTGTAGTGGACTCCCGAACAACAAGAGGAGATACAGACTATTGCTAGAGAAACTATCCCAGGCATCAAGACACACGGTATCCCGACTGGACTGCAAGTTCAGGTTGGTCCAGACGGAATCGTAAAATACCTGATGGAGAGAATTGATGATATTATGGCTCAGGAGTAGACACGCATACTATGACAAATCCTCCGTTAGACGCAAAGACTTTGTATGATCCATCGATGATTTTGTCATCAAACGATAGATTCATAATGTTTCATGCAATTTCGTCAAATGCAATGTAATATAATCGTAAAGGTTACTGGGTTCCTCATCCATTTTCGCTATGCTTGTGCATCATCAGCCAGATGATATGACGTTAGTTCCGGATTCAGCGAAAGGGAATAGATTTTTCCTATATCAAATTAACTGATTCAGCAGAGTACACTACAAAAGGACAATATCAGTCATAGTACTTACCAGAAATCGTCATCCGCAGCAGGAAAGAGCAGGTCCGTCACGTTGTTTTGATCTATATTGTCGACAGACTGGTGAGGTGGCAAATGCAGCGACTGTTGATGTGCTTGCTGTTGATTACTGACATCGAAACCCGTCGTGGGCATCATCCCAAATTGATTCGACATATCACCAGTAGAAGGTTGATTCCAGAGGTAACCTTGTATTATCTCTTGAGCACTGGAGGGTTCCCAATCCGGAATTACAATTGGGGCATCCATATTGGACATGGACGGGGCGGGTTCAGGTGTAGCCCTTATCGGAGTGTTACACGCTGTTGGATTGACTAGGAATGATGCCAACTGCCATTCTGGTGAAATCCCGGTCAATAAGTGCTTTAATAATCGATGGGTATAAGCCGCCATATCATCGGAAGATCGAGAAGCTTCCTCAGTACAGTATTGAACTTCTGATAATATACCAATCACCCTTGCCCGATCAGCGGGACTCATAGGCGCAATGTTCTGGTAGGGTTAAATCAGTTATCGTGTGGAAGTTCGTAAAAAGAGCGTAATTCTGCATTACTCACTTTTACAAGCCATATAGCGGTAACCGCCAAAGCTACCCAAGTAAGGTAGAAACAATAGGGCAGATACCCATACGGTGCCAAATCACTTTGTAAGACTAATGCTACACCTAAAGCAGCATCCACACAATTGGAGAATGCAAATGAGAGAGGTTTGGGGTCCTGAAGATCGATCTTTTGCTTGGGATCACCATGACGCGCAATGGCGAGTAAGCGATATTCAGCGATATGAAAACGAAAATAGGCATCGCAGAGGTGAAACGTTGATAATTGGGGTTGAGAAAAGCGAAATTGGCCTGTAGCACGAAGGAATTAGCGTGACAATTACATATCACGGCTTCATGGTCAGGATAACCTAACTCCATGACTCACCGTTATTCTCCAGCCATCTGCCCCTCCATCTCGCCCACTCCAGTTCCAACCAACTTAACGTTCTCATATCTGAGTCTTTATTTGTTGTACGAAGATTGTCGGCATAGAACCTACACATCCTACTGAAAGTGACTAAAGGACCAAGAGATGATTCTCCTGGAGTGTGTAGTTGAGGGTGATCAGCAACCCAATCAGATGGATCATCTACATCTTGCGTAAGGATCATACGGGGTAAGGAATGATGTATGGCGAGGCTAAGAAGAAGCGGCATAGATTGGCGAAAATAACGTCAGCGGTGACGGTTGTTCCCTTCTACGACTCACTGATAATCGGCAATTATAAGATCTGCACTGTTGCATAAGCACGTTTGTCGAAATAGTCCCTTATAGGTGAACTCACTCATCCAAGCTCTTTCTCGGTTCAATATCTCCCTTGCATTCTGCTCTTCTGTGGGTAACGGCCTCGCACCTTTTATGTCTAATCTCAATTCCTGACCCATGCGGATAGCGTAACCTATACGTCTCCAGCTTGTATGATCATCCGATTTCTTCCAATGATGCAGCAAGTTCAAGGCTTGAACAGCATGCACAGAGCTCAGTCCATATTCTACAGTTTGCCCGACGAATTTGTTGGCAAGCATCATGCATCGAGTGTATATTTTCGGTCGAATAACCTTTGCAGTTACAGCCAGTACTGAGGTGTAAAGTAATGCTGAGTGTCGACGACAATAGTTTGGCGTATGAAGGCGTGGGTCAAGAATAGCTAAAATCGCATTCAGATGCTGGAAATAGCTGGAAGGACAATTGGTCAACGACGATATAGCATGTATGGTCCCTTGAACTTACAAATTAAACAACTCATCTGCGTCTGTTTCGCTGATCAAGCCAGCCTTGACGGGATCAGGACACCCTGATCTAAGATGTTGCAGGAGTAACGGGTCATCCCCAGGGGAAGGTACAGGATATTGTGTTATTTCATCAACTATGAACGCTATCTACACTGTTCAGCGCAATTCAGCTTGTATGGATCAAACTTACGGGAAGAATCTCCATCTTTCGGAATCACATGAGAGAAGTGTATGTTCAAGGTGTCTTTTGCCGATATATGGTCATCTTCGTCTTCCGATATGCTGGCTAAGGGTGCATGATCGTTTGAGAGTGACTCGTCTATTTCGGTTGAATTGTTGACACTACCGCCTAATATTTCGACATTATTTGCTGTTGCCAAATCGATGGAAGCATCTTCAAGGGGTTTGATGATACTAGCTGTAGATGCCTTCTTCTTTCGACCACGTCGATGCTTGGTGTACTCGCATGTTATATCATGATTGGCACAACGTCGACATCTGGCATGAGCATCAGAAGTATGGCATTTCCGCTTCAACAGGATGTTATATACATCAGTTTGATTAAGGAGATACGTGATAAAGTATATAACTCACTTTGGCAGCACGACAAGCGAGACAGCTTATTTTCCTACGATATAGAATATCTTTCAGCTACGGAAACAGCTGCGAGATGGATATGACTCACGCTGAAGAAATTGAGTGAGATGTAGCTGGTCCTGTTGATCCGGTAATGTCGCTCATAGGAGCATTCATCTGTAATTTTGAGATAGGTTCGTCTGCTTAAGAATTGAAAACCCCATTGATATCATTGAGAGTTATTGGTAAAGATTATTATATGCTAATAATGACATGCGGGATTCCCACATGACTTCATGCCTATATTCAAATAACGAAATAAGGACAATGGGAAAAGTTACAATATCATGATGGTCAGTAACTTGGATCTTAGCCTTAGAAGATGAAATGATTCATAAGGCGCACGTCACCGTTGCAAGCCTTTCTGCTCCCGTGTTCTATTTATTTCTAATGCTTTTTGCATGCTTCGTGTGATCATCAAATCCTTCCCCTTTGATACAACACCGATTCATGGCATACAGACTATGTGGGAGCAGTAGCATGCTAATTACGCAGCGGTTCCACTGATCTGAATTTGCTGCGTAAAAGTTGTACTCATGTGATCGAGGGTCAAATATGTTTTTGGGTGAGTAAACAAGATCAATTCACCGCTTGCGGTGTATTCCAGTCATTAACGGTATCTTTCCGGTATTCAATCATGGCGCCCCACAGTTGGGGGTCAATCTGATTGACAAGAAAAGATGAAAATTAATAGCTATACATAAATAATAGCAATATATAATCAAAATTTCCCCACTCGCATCTTCACCTTTGTTCTCCGTGCTATAGGCACCTGTTTGTGATACACGACTTTGACTAAGGAAAGATTCTTTACCGGAATTTTTATCTCAGGTGAAAAAACGATGACACCAGCACCCACAAATTCAGGTTTTATCTTGCAGGATGATCCAGCTACACCTCGCACCGAGGCAACGGTATCATTCCGGGATATTTTACCAAGACCGGATCACCCCCGTATAGCAGGAATAGCCAATCACACTTCACAATCATGGTGTCAATCACGTCGAGATGTACCTGCTCCTGCATGGTTAATCAATCGTTTAGATATCAAGAATATTGAACGACCTTACAAGGGTTTCTCTTCCGATGGAAATCCTGATCCTTCAATTTTCCATTACGAGCAGGATGAAGGTGCACCTGTCGAAGACGCTGTTAAAGCGGTGGAAAGACTGCTGGAAAGCTTGCCGTCAGAAACGAAGTCGGCTGTTATCAAAGGGGATGTTGGCGATGACGACGAATTTAGAGCTTGGTCTAATCCAGAATTATACGTCAATCAAGGTGAGTACCACGAGACAGAACTTCCTGCCAGTCATAGTCTGATCATACATATAGGCGGAATCCGATTAGACGAAACAACATCCGAGATACAACATTTGGTTCATGAAGTGCTCAAAGCGTCATTATCCCCTGACGGATATCTCAAAGCTCTTGGTTGCACTCTAACAAACCATTTCTTGGGAGAATTGGTAAATGGAACATCAGTGTTGAACAAGCATTCTTATAACTTTCGACTATTTCTGCCATCCGATTCTCAAAGGCCTAGTTTGACAGACCCATGGGGTTATTCATTCTTTGGTCATCACCTCTGTTTGGCAGTCTGTTTTGTCGGTCGTAGAATGGTTATTGGTCCCACATTCATGGGTGCGGAGCCTGATCGAATCGACGTAGGTGAACATGAAGGATTGAGACTGTTTAGTCAAGAAGAAGTCAGAGGATTAAACCTGATGAGAAGCTTATCTCCCTCGAATCAACAACTCGCGCAACTGAATGAAGGCATGGACTGCCAACACGGCTTGGCTGAAGACCGATGGAATCCTTTTGATGAAAGGTAGGCGTTTATTCTATGTCCATGTGGAATTGCGGTACTGATCCAACATACACGCTTAGACACCTGGGAGGTGCACACCAAGACAACCGAGTTGTACCATTTGAGGGTTGTCCAATCTCTAATTTCACCCAATCTCAGAAAGAAGAGATCTATTCTATCATTCAAGCTTTCAACACCTATTTGCCCGAAGGCCCCCTGAAATTTAAGATGAACCGTATAAGGAAGTACGAAAATCAGACTTATTTCGCTTGGATTGGAAAGTTCGGTCTAGGAGATCCATACTATTTCCGAATACATTCACCTGTGACTTTTTGCGAGGTGAGTAAGGTCAGAATTTGTGTCAAAACTGCGATGTAAGCTAATTGCAATCTCAAACAGTTCGACTTCCACTGCGGCAGTGAGTTATCCCTCTTTCTCGGCTGACAATGTTAACTCTGCTGAAATGCGAAATCTTAACAGTTTTCCTTACCAATACCTCCCCCGCTAAATGTCACATCCACACCGTCAACCGGTTGCCGAACTGTGAGGATTACGGAAAAGCATTGATAGAACAATGGAAAAAGGAGAAAGGTTCTCAATAGGATATTCTGCGTTTCGATCATATTCTAATTTTTGTACATGTATGCACGAATCTTTCACTAAGGTATGATCAGCGAAGGCGAGCAGACGTCATTTTGGCGAATGAGAAAGGTATAATGCGATAATACATTGTGCGCTTTTGCTCGGTCAATTGTCATAAAGCCATATTACATTCTACAACATGTTAGTGAGAAATGTACAACCACTTGTAGGAAGGTACGAATCCTAGTTTACCGGGGTTACGTTGTTGTTGAAAGTATCGGGTAACGTTTTGTCAAGATCAACCTATTTGGCAGCGGCGATTTCATAATGCGCTCTTTTACATTTCATCTATTTTACCGATTTCTAGTTCTACGGATGGGTTCGATTTATTCTTCAGGTTCCGCTTGACTTCCTGAAGGTCAGACATTCAAGAGATCAGATATGCACATTAGAATCGAGAAATACCCCGCAATTGTGGATTGACCGAATGCCGTACAGCAATGGGGCACCCATTGCGGCGATCATACCTTTGATCGCATCTATTTGTGCTTTATTTTTGACAGTATCTGCGCATATCACTTCCAGTGATTTCAGAAAAAGTATAAACGATAGTTCATAGCTCTAAGACTTGATATATCTCCTGATAACAACAGCATCTCTGTATAACAGCAGCATTTTGCAATTACAAATCAATCGAGCAAACTCACAAAGTCAACAAAATGACGCTTACGAATGATCTAGCCAGAAACCTTAAAATACATATGTGAGTCTCACAGGAACGACTGCATATTCAGATGAAACCTCCCAAACATAGATTAGCATGTCTGACTATCGCTTGTATAGTATCGGCGCTGGTATGGGGGGGATGGGATGCGCGTTAGCTCTGACTAAGCAGGGATTTTCCGATATACACGTTTGGGAATCCGCTAGAGAGATAGGAGAGGTAGGAGCAGGGATCAATATTACGCCCAACCTTTCTCGAATTCTTGATCACTGGGGTGTGCTAGACATCGCTAGAGCCGAAGCCGTCGCTCTTGATGGAGCCAGTGTGTTGAGTGAGTCTAATTGAAAACGACTCTCGAGGATTGGTTCAAGTGCTGATCTGTGCTATAGATTGTGCGAGGGACGAAGTCTTGACTAGTGTTGATTTCCAGTATATCGAGAAAGAATTCGGTTATCCGTTTTATGTGAGTCGAAATGTGTCGCTGTCGAGGGGCTTGAATGAGAGCCCTGCTCATCAATTTTCTACCCATAGGTTGTACATAGGTCAGCATTGCAGAAGAGTCTGGTTGCCGGAGCCAAGGGTTCTGGTGTTGTACAGCTTCATCTAGGAAAACTAGTGACAGAATGGGATTTCGACAATAACAAGTTCCTGGTTAAGAACAGGACACAAGTCTCGACATCAAATGGTCACCCAGACGAGGCAGACTCTCAGTGGGTAGAAGCGGATGTCATCTTGGCAGCCGATGGCGTCAAGAGCAAAGCTAGAACTGCGATGCTAGCGCGAAAGGGCGAAGTAGACCATGGTGAGTTGATCCGATGCATTAGCGATGCTTTTCCTGACATGTCCATCGAGTACAGTTGAAGATACCGGTCAAGCAGCCTATCGTATAATCGTAAAAAGGTCTATGATAAACGAGGATCCAGAATTGGTACCTTTCTTCACTGGAGCACACTCCTACCGATGGATAGGAGAGAAACGTCACATTATCGTAAGCATACAATTTCTCAGAGGTAAACGGTGAGCTGACAGACCGTACCAGGCGTACCCAATTGCATCACATGATCTTTTCAATATGTCTACAGCACATCCTGATCGACGTTTCGTAGAAGCTGATTCATGGACAGCTTCTGGCTCAAAAGAAGAGATGTTAGACATGTTTTCCGACTTCTGCCCTCGGGTGCAGAAGCTTCTACAGCTTGTTCCGAAAGGCGATGTTTTGGAGTGGAAATTAAGAGTACATGCCCCACTTTCGCATTGGATTGATGGAAATACCGCATTAGTTGGTGACGCTTGCCATCCGACCTTGCCTCATCTAGCTCAGGGTGCAGCTCAGGCTGTAGAAGACGCAGCTGTTTTGGGGGTAGTGCTTGGCAAGATCAAGACGAAGGATGACATACACAAAGCGCTGCTTGTTTACCAGGTGAGTCCAGTCAAACGGTCAGGGAGAAGAGACTGGATCTGACTTTGGACTTGTGGCAGGCGTTGCGAAAAACTCGAGCGGACTGGGCTGTACTTACTGCTGCTGCGAATGGTAAAGGACTTCATCTTAGCAGTGGTCTAGCTCAGGAAGCGAGAGATGCAGCATTTAAAGCTGCAAAGAAGGAAGGTGGGGAGAATCCGGACAAAGCTATTGATCAGTGAGTTTGGCAAAACAGCTATCACAGTTACAAACGGTTGAGTTAAGACTTGAAATACATGGCTGAGCTCTGTTCGGTTGCAGGAACACACAGAGAATCCTTTACGCACACGATTGTATCAAAGAAGCAAATGACAAGTTTGAGGAACTCTTCCAACAGGTTATGTAACAACTCGGCGCTGAGAAGATTTGTGTAAAAATATTGTACATGCAATAATGCGCGCATGCAGTCTTGCGATGAATTGTAGGGAATTTTAGTGTTTTGGATTCGATCCTGAGCGCCAATGTGGTACTTCGATCCGTCCGATGAAGCACAATGTCGACCATAAAACGAGAATGCTTCTGATCATGGGTATGTCCGGTGCGACCGCCTTGACTTCCACGGCCGTAAGGCTGAAGAGGAACAAGACTAAGCGTGTCACGCCCTCAAGCGAAATGACTCGTGAACACCAACAAGAAAATGAGAAGCGATTTTCGGCGAATATAGCTTCAATCATACGAGAGGAAAAACATATATATTCATATATATATCACATAAGACTCGAAAGATAAAATTAAATACTAATCCTTGTCTTTAACGTTTTCATTCACCATGTTTCTCATGCAAAAACAAACTAAACTATGGCGGTAGCTGCTATGCTGATCACAAGCTAAATACCTTCTTCC
Organism: Kwoniella dendrophila CBS 6074; assembly: GCF_036810415.1. Taxonomy (NCBI): domain Eukaryota; kingdom Fungi; phylum Basidiomycota; class Tremellomycetes; order Tremellales; family Cryptococcaceae; genus Kwoniella; species Kwoniella dendrophila. The sequence goes on from NC_089482.1 coordinate 12,303, forward strand.
TACAGACTGTTCACGGACTATATTAGTCATTCACTAACATCAGCCTATGCCACGTTCAGCCCATAGGGATGCAACAGACAAGTGGGTCTGCCATTCAACTCCTTCACTATGCAATGCATCCAGCAGAATGATTGTATCCGCCGGCGACTACGTAAGAGCCGTATGATCAGATGAGAAGGGGAGGTTAAGACACCGCAATGCCGCCAGCGGATATATGCGGGAACTAGAACCCTTCGCAGAGCGATTTTGGAGTCCCATGATCACGCAACTACAGCTGCGGGGAAGCCATGGGGAAAATGTCAGCCCTATTCACACATAACTTCCCAGCTTCTGCTAGAAGGATAAGTAGTAGTGGTGCTGCAGCAATGCTACATTTGTGTACGAGGTGAACACAAGTCATTCACCTGATCGAGATCACCGCATACACTTAATTCACAGCCGTGTTATCAGCACATTCCTGTCTCGGGCATCACAAGATATACTTAAATAGGTTAGTAGCCTTCCCAAAATGCATTCAGTTTCCCCTCAACCTCAAGACACACCATGAATCAAACTCAAAATACCCCCATTGAAGCTCAAGAGAACTCCGAGCATCATCTAGCTCTTATCCGGGATGGGAAAGATCCTAATCTTCCAGCCAATCATCCTGTCAACGCTCTCAGTAAATGGAGGAAGTTTTTCATTCTATTGACCCTTAGTTATAGTGGCTTTCTTGCCAACTTCAGGTGAGGCAGTATATCCGAGTGTATGGACACCGATTGCTGATTACCATGCATAATCTAGTGTCGCTATAATCCAAGTGGCATTTCCGTAAGTGTCTATGCTTCACCGCTCTAACAGAAGTCTCTAACGTGCCATCTTTACAGAACTTTGGGTAAAGCTTTTGGCGTTTCTCCAGGCAAGATCCCAAACACGATTGGGTATAATCTTTTGGGTATAGCCGTGGGACCGCTTTTCTGGAACCCATTATCCAAAGTAAGTTGTTCGTCTCATTTATCTTCAAAATGTACTGATAAAATCTGCGTTGCCAGACTATTGGTAGACGACCCGTATACCTTCTTGGATCTTTGCTGTTCATACCATGTGTAATATGGATGGCTCTGTCGAAATCATATGTCGTATTTGCTGTAGCAAGAGTATTCGCCGGTATAACTTCATCATTCTCTCAGACAGTACCTCCAGCCACTGTAGGAGATATCTTCGTCAAAGAGGTTCGTGGTTCTAAGATGTCGATGTTTGCTGTAGCTGTCGTCATCGCTCCAGCAATTGGACCGATATTTTGTGGAGCTATCATCGAAAACACAACTTGGAGAGTGTTGTTCTGGCTCATCCTAGGTTTGGCCGCAGTCCAACTGGCTGCTTTCTTCTTTATCGTCCCTGAGACCCTTTGGAATCAACACGAGGATGCTCCTGTACAGGACACAGTTGCCCTTGGAGAGTCCGAAAGGCGTCAAGGCTCTTCAGATGGTAAAGATTATGATAGCAAGGGTATAACCGAACACGTCGAGGAGGCTCAATACCAAGCAGGCTTGCAAGGTGGCCACGTTGGTGCCGCTTGGATGCCTTGGAGTAGACCGGGAGAATTTCTTGCGATATCGTTATCACCTATCCTTATGGTCAGTGCCCTCTGTTCATTCCAGTTTGGTATCATTGCTCACAAGTTATCTACAGGCGCGCTACTTGACCATCGTGATTCCCTCAATCTACTATGGATCGATCTTTGCCTGGTCTGTCGGGATAACTATAGTCATGCCACAAAAGTTCGAGAAACCGCCTTACAACTTCGAAGTCATTCCTCTTGGTGCGGCGTTCTTAGCTTTCGGTGTTGGGGGGATATTAGGCAAGTGGTCTGGAGGTATAGTAGGGGATAAGGTTGTATCTTATATGGAGAAGAAAAAGGGTCATCGACAACCAGAACATCGTTTATGGGCTCTGGTGAGCGTCTCCAAACATTTCCGGGCATTTATTTAGCAAAGCTTATCGTTATTTTAACACTCTAGATCCCGATTCTTCCGTTTATGTTTGTCGGATGCCTTATCGTAGGTTTGGTGGTCCATCTACAACTCCACTGGATTGCGTATCTCATAGGAGGAGGACTATTCTTCTTCTGTCTCTCGGCCGCCACTGGCTTATTACAGACAGTAAGTTTCGCTACTTTCCTAGTGGCTACAGTATATGGCTGATGTTCATGAAACCTCTTAGTACGTGCTTGAAGGCTATATCTCTCGATCCATGGATACACAAGCTGTTTTTGTTTTCTTCAAGTCCATCTGGGGTTTTGCCATAGCATTCTTCGTTTACGACTGGGGTGAAGAGCATGGTTTCTTATCAGAATATATCATTCAAGGTGCGCTTGCCGCCGGAGTTGGAGCTGTAATTTGTTTCATCTTCATCTGGAAGGGCAGATCTATCAGAGAATGGCAAGGCATGCCGATGAGTGTTAAGTGAAAGCCACGATTGTAGGATCAGGACCTGTGGTTTGGTAACTATTCCTTGAAAAAACAAGGAAAACTATGAAGACAAAGATGTGTACAAAGGGACTTCTCGAATTCTGTAAGATGTAAATAAGGATGTACCAAAATGGTCAGCGATGAAATGTAACTTTATGCCAATCCCATGCTATCATAATTGTGGTAGTAGTACAGGTACATCGATGCGTGAAATTCCCGCTTCGTTTAGCCGATTACAGACAGATTTAGCCGACTATCAGTTTGTTAAGTTAGGGTATTCGATTTGTTTATACGTTTTGACTCGAGTAATTAGATATATAAATACATACATATTCACTACTTCCTCATTCATTATTCCTGCTCCACTTTCGCTCTCTTGTGTGTTGTATAAGATTGCTTATCCGACAATGACCACCTTGAGCACACAGACAGCTACATCTATCGCGACCAACAACCATGGTACCTTGAGATTGAGACCTTCCTCACTTCAACCCTCTCCCGCTACTCCCGGGTTTCCCATCACGTCTGACTTGACCTCATCCCCTTTTTACGATGTTCAAACTGGTCCAACACGTGTAGTACTTCCCACTTTTTCATCTTTAGAAGAGGAACGAAGGTATCGGAAAGAACACTTAGCACTGGTTTTCAGGATATTACACCGATTCAAGCTTGCGGAAGGTATCGCTGGTTAGTTGTTTAATCTGACCTTTCCGCTATTCAGCTAACACCACCTTTAGGGCATTGCAGTGTACGAGATCCGATAGAACCCAACACATTCTGGGTCAATCCCCAAGGTAAATCGTTTGCATTGATGAAACAATCAGACTTGGTCAGATGCTCGGTAGAAGATGGACGGATGGTTGAAGGTTTAGCACCTACCGACGCGTCTGCAAGTTCAATACATTCTCAACTATATAAATCTCTTGGTCGAGGACCACAAGGTATAGAAGCTGTTGTTCACGTCCATGGTCCACATACAAAAGCGTTCTCATCTCTTGGTCGTACCTTAGATATGATTAGTCAAGATGCGTGTGCTTATCATGACGAGCAGGTATTGGTTTCTTTCGGAGGTGAGTGTATCTTCCCATTAGATTGCAGATTGAACTAAAACTCATCTGCATTCTTCAGGAGCTGTTTTTGATAACAAAGAAGGAGAAAGAATAGCTCAAGCAGTAGGAAAGGATAAGAAGATTGCCATATTGCAAAATCACGGAATTGTAGCTCTAGGGAGATTGAGTATCGATGAGGCAGCCTGGTGGTAAGTCACACACGGTTGATCTGTCTATTCGACTGCTAACGTATCGTAGGCAAATCAATTTTGAGATGTGTTGTCAAGCGCAACTATTAGCAGATGCTGCTCGTAGACCAGGTGATCCTATAGTTGAAGCTGGACCGGAAGAAATCGCATCGACAAAGAGGGAAATGGGTAGCTCAGAAATGGGTTGGTATTCTTTAGCTGCTTATGTGGAGGAGGAGGAATATCATTCAGGTGGTCGACATAAGTTATAGATCAATCAATCGTAAGCATCTGGTATTTCATTGCATCCTCAATGTGATTTTATCTGACCAAGGAATGTATTTGCGGTAATCCGTATCCCAGATGATAAGGCAGCATTCGCCTTGAAGTCAGTTGTTTCTCTCAGTCGATCTTGTGAGATTCTTGACTGTTCCCCTAGAAGCAGAATGTTGGGAGTGCATCACATCTTCGTTCATTGGTTTCATAGTGATCGGTGGGTTACCTGGTGAAAAGTTGTAATTTCGTTGTATATCATTCTATTGCATCTAGTTGTACAAGCAGATTTTTCCATGCTATCAATTGTACAGAATATTCCATCTCTCGCGGATACAGAAATATAGTTATAGGTGCATTCGACAAGTGAAGATTTCTCCTGAAATGGATAACCTTTGATTGGTGATTTGTAGCAGTTATACCGATATTTGGCAAGGCAATATAAATCAACCTGAACCCGCGTCATAATAGAATAGATCGGCCATATCCTTCGATTGAACAACTATTTTACATTCACATCGATTCTTCAATGTGATATTGATGTTTTACATACTACATTTGTAACATTCAATATCGTTTCATGTCCTTGATAGCCTGTCGTCAGTCAATTTACAAATTCCCTAGACAAATCTCTAGTTCATTAATCTCTCATCGCTCACTTACAACAACCATGTCAAATTCACCCAAGACCACGGATGAAGTCGTTTCAAAGATTTTTGCTCGATCAACTCTCCCCCCTCTAGAACCTGGTACAAAAGTATATGCACCAGAATTGACGAAAACAATAGCAGATTTGAAGGAACATGAGTATGTGATTGCCGGTGAGTGAATCGAGAGTCTACCTGTTACGCTTGAGCAATTATCAAGGCGGCTTCACCACGTATCATAAGCTAATATGTTCTTTTCCTTCCAGCTATACATCTAGCCAATGATGACATCCATCATTGCCATTTGATAGCTCAAGATCACGAAGGAGACTCCACGGCCAATATGCTGCATGCAACACTGCATCGTAGGGAAGGTGATTACTGGAATAGTAAATAGCAAGTTATAATCTCGTCCTTCTTCTCAATCAATATATCGCATCCCTTTGCTTCATTCTCTATACTCAAACCCTATCCCCCTTTCTTCCATACCTCACTGTCCAATTCATTCTTACCGCTCAGGTTTGCTATTGTCTCGTTAGTGATCATTAAAATGACTGACTTCTGATTCACGTCTTTAGCTGGTGGTCAAACGTCCGATCTCATCCTCTCATACCTTCCTCCCACGACGCTAAAGCTTTTGTTGACTCCTGTGAGGATGTTCACAAAAACAAAAGTGACGATACGTCGTTAAGAGAAAAACAATGGGAGGATCTAAAGAAAATCGTCGAGTGGACTAGAGAAAATTACAAATTATAGATGAGACCTGTAGGCTGGTGATTTAGACTAGAAAATCGAGGGTACGCGTCGTGGTTCTGTTGATTAGAAGATTTCGAGGTATCGAGACACGAAAGGATCTGTATGTCAACCAGGTGTAAGCCCCTCTTCTCATGTATCGATAGTAATTCTGCTTTCCCACATGCTCAACGCCCCTTTCATGGCAATAATGAAGTTTCCAACTATATAGTTGATCTATGTGCCAGTAGAACATCGACCCACACTGCTTCATGAGCTGATAGCGAAATAAACGTTTATTGGGTGGATATTCGGTGATGTCATGTAACCAATTCGTTCACCCACTAATCGCCAAACATCCAGTTTGGGTGATTCCAGAACTTATGGTCCATCCTTTGACTTTCTCCTCCTGAATATGCTGATCGTTGTGAAGATACCAATTGCTGCTGTTACATAAATGTTAATCACTCAGTAGTCTATTGCTCCCCTTTACTCATACACCAACGGCGTAAACGAAACGCGCAGAAGAAAGTGAAATTTCAAGGAGATGATTGCCTGAGCAGACTTCCTATCGCCTAGAAGGCTTAATGAGGATCAACAGGCGGTCTTTATTCAGATAAAATCGCATAAATGCTACGCAGCGGTAGGACTGTTTTGGTCTTGGCAGTATGATTTAGATGTATGATCCCGGTATCACGTTTTCTCATATGATTTGCGGCGATTTTCAACCAGTAAGTCGCCGCCGCAGCAGGAAAACATATCGGTAACGGCATTGATGATGATCTTCTAGTCATTCTTTAGTCTTGCGTCCTGAAAATGTCCATTGATATACGACTGGTTAAGCGAGAAAGTAGATCTAGCAAATGGCGGAGATGTACAGTGCAGCGACATTGCCGTACGCAGTAGCTGTTGGCTCGCTTCCTTTGATTCCGCTCTGATGTACAGCTAAGCTGCGACGTTTACCAGATCTCCTTTACATAAAACACATAAAAAACAATTTTCCAGTAAGACTATCAAACATTGGATTGTTGGATATTGCTTCCGAAGTATCATATACCTGACGAAACAGGTAATATGTCCATGATCAACTCAACGTCCTCAAGCTAGTCTCTCATCGCGCAGCTGATTTGTCACCGCTTACATCTCTCATTACACAGCGTAGTCGCGGGACACCTATCGCAAGCTTGCTTAGTCTCAACTTGGAAGGTATATAAAGACTATAGATTACGGTTGGTGCTATGCTTCTTCTATTTTCAATAAACCAACTATCAGATATGTTCCTTCGACACCTTGTCTCCTTATCTGCCTTGGCTAGCAGTTTCGCCACTGCTGCCAGTGTATCTCACTTAACACTTAGGGAAGATAATTCCTTGCCGACAGTGACATTAAATTACTCTACTATACAAGCTTATGAGAAATCTAACACCACCTCTGGCGATTACTATATTTTTAAAAATATTCGATATGCGGCTGCTCCTGTTGGTGATTTAAGATGGGCAGCTCCTCAAGATCCAGTTCAAGAAACCTCTACCAATAACGGTACTTGGGATTCGGAAGGTACGAGTGGATGCTCGAAAGCAGAAGACTGTCTTTTCTTGGATGTTTATGTTCCCGCGAGTGCTTTAGACGGAAACGAAAAGTTACCTGTCCTGTTCTGGAATTATGGTGGTGGTTGGACTGGTGGAAGTAAAGAAGAGAATACTCCAGAGGTAAGTAACATACATATAGTCCATGACCAAGTTGGTCACATATATGAAGGTTTCGAAAACTTACATTTTGCCAATGTCGTTCTTAGGGTTTATTTGAAGCTTCTAGCAACTCCTTCATCTTCGTATCTTACAACTATCGAGTAAGTCCGCTCAGAACATTTTTCATTGACAGGCATTTTTAATTCAAAAAAACGATAAGCTAAGCATTAAATCACTAGCTTGGTATTTTCGGGGTTGCCAATGGTCCAACCCTTCAAAGATCAGGAGGTGTTTCCAATGTAGCTATTTACGACGCTAGAAAGGCTCTCGAATGGGTAGATACCTATATTTCTCAATTTGGTGGAGACCCAGACGAAGTCACCAATTGGGGATTTTCTGCTGGTGGTTCACAAGTCGTAGCCGCTATCACTGTAAGCATTCTCAATGTCGTTAGGTTTAGCCCAATTTTCTGAACTTGTTTCCATACTGGTCCTATAGGCTTTCGGAGGACATAAATGGAAACCCACTTTTAAACGAGCAGTAGTCAACTCACCGGGATGGGTTCCAGGTGCTGGTCATGCTCAAGCTGAACAATACTTACAGAACGTCACCGAGGCTGTCAATTGTACTTGGGGTTCAAACACTATCTCATGTTTAAAGAATGTATCATTTGACGATCTGTTGACCGCAAGTAACAATATAACCTCAACATATAATTATCAAATGCAACCTAGAGCGGATGGGGTGGTTTTACCAGATACCTCAGAATATTTATTATCGATTGGTCAGTTCCATCAGGATGTTCAGGTCTTATTAGGTCATTCAGCGCATGAATCAAATTCCCAAGCACAATCTGGCGTTTCAGACGACGAATCGTACCGAAATGAATTCAAGGTTATTTTCCCTTCTATAACAGATTGGGCGATCGATCAAATCGAAGAGTTGTATCCAGCATCGGATTATAGCTCTTACGGATTACGATTCGCCGCTGCCAAACAACATTACGATATTCCTGGAAAATTATTGCCCCTCACGAATGCCTTTGGTAATCAAACTTACAACTATATCAACTATTTGAGTACCGCAACTCACGGTTCCGATCAATCTTATTGGTGGTATTCGGCTTCTACTTCATCATCAGCATCCACCGGGTCTGCCAGTGCCAGCTCGTCATCTTCAATGGGAAGCGCAAGTAACTCTTCAACGTCAGCATCATCATCATCAGGGATGTCAAGCTCTGGAGGTCCACCCTCTTCTTCAGGATCATCATCTACATCATCTTCAAATTCCACTTCCACCGGTGGTGCTGCAGGTGGTGCAGGAGGAGGGGCTGGGGGCGGATCCTCGAGTCTCTCTGGTACCAATGTTGATGTAGCCAAACAAATGCAAAGATGGTTAACTTCCTTCGTGATTTCTGGAGATCCAAATACATACGCTTCAGCTACAGACTCTAATATCACAAACATCTCGGAATGGCCATTGTATGGATCAAACGACAACGTGGTCGAATTCCAAACCAACGGTACTGGATTCAACCTCACTGGTGACGAATTGGATTCTGCCCAAGTCGTCTTCTGGAACAAAGTGCGTATTTCGAGCTTGCCATGCTTGAAGGGCTGGCTGAGAGTTACGATAAGTGCGTAAAAGAGCTGATGTTTTTTCTGGTTTCTTAGGCTTTATGGTATTAGTAAGCGTGAACTTTCATCGATGAACGACTTCTCCCGAACCGTTACAGGCTGTTTCAAATGGACAATTAGATCACCAATCTCAATTATAATTGGTTTGTTATCAAACATGTTACTGTTTCTGCTGCTTGTGCTACGCACTTGTAGCTTATCTGTACCGTCCTCCACTTAGTTCCCTTGCCAGAAAAGATTCGATAGATCGTATGCATTTCTTAGACCCAGTTGGTAGCCCATTATATACAACTGCATTGGACCGAAATAACGTAATAACGTAGATATATACACAAAAACCAGTTCCATTAACCATAATTTCAACAACACGTTATTACTACACAATTTTTGTTTAAATTTCCTTTTCTCCCTTTTTGACACACACAATATCTCTTGTCCATAGTTGGATAATATATGTTTGATTCTTTTTCTTATAAAGCGTATCTGAAACTCAAGTTTTCAATATCCGTTTGATCACTAAAGTCACCAGCGTTGGCATCGTAGGCCCCTTCACCTCGTTCCTCTGCCAATTTATCTCTTCGTCGGTTCTCCTTGAGATAGTACAATCTAAGTAAGAAAGCCATTGGTATAGTTATGGTGAAGCAAATTATACAGGCAAACATTCCACTTTTATAAGCTGGAACTTCGGTTGAGATGAAGAAATGTGGTCCAACTATATTTCCCGTTGCGTACGCGATGAAGATCATAGCTCCGACAACAACTCTTTTCGTATATCCTGCAACATTGGCTCCAGGAGCGGCAAAACAGATACCGAGGGAGGCGACATATGAACCAAGTATGTAAAAGCCGAATACTAAGGATGTCACGAATGTCAGCTGATTGCGATGCAATACGGGAAGGTAGGGAACTTACATAAAGCACCACTCTTCCTTGTTTTATACTGAATGATGACACCGATTAAACTTGGAATCATCTTGATAGGAGAATATAGTCAACTTGGCTGTGCGATATATTACGAAATATGTATAGCGCTTACATAAGACATAAGAACGTATAATCTAGCTTGTGGAACTTTCCTAGCGATATAAGCACCACTTAATGGGAAAATAACTTGCATAGCAGCTTGGGGAAGACCGATAAGAATTGTTTGGAAAGCAGTGTAACCATATGATTGAAGCTATTGCCGAAGCGTATTAGCACATGTAGTGTACATCCAACAAAACAAAAGGCGGTGTGAGTCGAAGTGAATGAGGTGTAGGACAATTGGAGTACTAGAAATGAAACTTACAATCAAGTGTAGGAAATTACCGATACCACCGTTTGGGACAGAGACGGTAAAAACTATGATAAAGTATGTCCAACCTTGAGGATCTATCCAAGGGCATAAAGCTTCTTTGACTTGGTACCATTTGATTTCCTTATTTCCTAAAGACGATTTATTTCCTCTGACTCGTTCCAAGGCTATTCGCTTCTCGTGCGGTGTGAGGAATCGGCAAGTTTGAGGGTTCTCAGGACACAACCAGAGGAAAATGATAGCGAAAAGGACTGTGATCCCACCGCTGATGAAGAAGAAAAGGAGTGAGTACGATGATTGCATGAAAGTGATGCGTGGAGTCTGAATGTACTCACTTGACAATGAAGATCCAAGCCCATGGTCGAACGTTTGCTACGTGTACATGACCCATACCGTATGATACTAAAGCACCTGCAAAACTTCCCACACCATTACAGCAATACCACAATCCTACACGTAATGGTTGTTCTTCTCTTTTGTAGAATCTTGAGATAAGCAACACAAAACCAGGTGTGACTAAAGCTTCCGCACAACCGAGTAAAGTTCTAATTACGGCAGCTGGAGCGAAATGAGTTGGTGCTGCCATACACATCAATAATCCACCCCAAATCAAGATAGAGGTTCCCATAGTTTTGCTCAAAGGTAGACGTTGAAGTAAAAAGGAACCAGGAAATTCGAAGAATAGATAACCGAAGAAGAAGACTGAACCAAGCCATGAGTAATCGTTGGGTGTGAGGTGAAGATCTTTTCTGAAGGTGAATACAGCTGCATAACTATATACACAATAGTCAGTGACCGTGTGATAAGCGAAGACGTATACATCGATGAAGGTCATTGACAACTCACCTCATAGCACTACGATCGATGTACTGTAGTGTATAAGCTGTCATAGTAAGGGGTAAAAGAAGCTATAGGTAACATTGACTATGAGCGTTCATTACAGTGTGGAATGCGATCTGTGCGAACCTACTAGATCCAGCTTCCTCAATACCCTCTTGTTCTCTTCGGGAGTGACTTCGATGATAGGCATATCATCATAAGATACGCTTTCACCTTTGGCTAATTCATCCATGACGTTTGATCTAGCTGATTCTACCCGTTCAAGACCTTGATCTTTTTCTCCCGGTACTTGATCCTCCAAGTTTGTAATGGGTAAAGCGACTTCATGGGAAGTCATGATATGTGATTTATCCTCTATCATTTGTGACATATTGGATACCTATAGAGAGGAACGATAAATTTGAATAGGTGGAGGAATTATAAATCAAGCAGGGGAAAAGATGGTGAAGCAAGGTTATATAATATGGATAAATCCGTTATCTATGGTATATGACTACTATCATCTTCGGGATATCGCATTAGTCAAGACCAGGCTATCTCCACCTTCACCCTTGCAGGGGATTGATGCTTGAGAATAACGGATGAGAGAATTTGATGGTGATGCAAAGGTTGAAGTGGTGGTAGACAAGGAAGATGAAGATCCTTGATGTATGTTGAGTCGTTATCTACACATCTTCTCTTTGCCCTTTTCCCCCTTTCCCCTTTGCGATTTTCATCTATTCAGGGCTTATAAGTTACTGAAATTGGAATAATAATCGAATAGTTTACGTTACTTTGGCAATTCGATATGGTGGGGCAACACGGGCGAGAAGCACAAAAACATGATCGTTTTGATACAGACTAACTGGTTCAAAACTGAATTAACGGACTTTACATTCATTCGTTTTCATCCAATTCGACTGGTGTCACCCTTTCCTGCCCTTATCAGGGATCATCATCCTCTTTACTCGATCGGTCAATGATTCGGTAAACAACACCATCCTTCATATATTTGTCCTGATTTTATGCAACCTGCAGATAACGATACCCACTTCATTCATCGTCTAAAGATAGCTAATCACAACAAGAATGCCGAGATCGCAAGGAAAGAGTCGGTCTCTTTCTCACATCACCCCACTTAGCGTCGGATTGGTGTCAGCACGATGAGCCCATTTGACTGGACAGCTCTCAATTGCATCATGTCCAGCAAGATGAACCCGGCTCACAAACACGGATATCTATCGGTCTTTCGTTGCAATCTGGGGGATAGAAGTAGATCGGTCATATGCGAAATAGCTCGTTGATATCTGGCTAACTCGGAGTAGCCAAATTCATTGGTAGAATAGTGGGTGAATTGATAGTATAGCATCCAAGACACTCATTGAATATGTAAGTGTATACTGCGATAATCACTTTGGACGTACTGATATAACATCAGCTCACCTGTTTTCATTCAGCTCTTCCTCAAACAAAGCCTGTGTATAGTGAAACTTTTGATAATTGAGCAAACAACATGCCTTCAGCAGAACAACCACCATCAACCGATATATCACCAAATGATATGACAGGTGATCAACTGGCTTTGCCCTCATCTGAGCGTATCACAATGGAAACAAGATTCGGTCAGATAACAGGTGGTAGAACTAAGAATGGGTGTCAAGTGTTTTTGAGTGAGTTAGCACTAAAGATCGTCTGGCACAAGTGGAATCATTACAGTCATGCTGACTTATCACTATAGACGTTCCTTATGGTATTGATGTACCACGATGGACTGATCCTCAACCTCTTCCAGCGGATTATAGATATCCCTCTGAACCGTTTATTCATGATTCGAAATACTGTGCTCAACCTGAAAGAACATATAGTCAAACGAATTCAATGAGGGATAGATTAGGTTTAGGATCACCAACTGAGAATCCATTTTTCGCCGATATCTATATTCCATCAGATTATCAATTATCCCCCCAGCTAGACGGTTCACCTTTATTACCTGTAAAAGTATTCATACATGGTGGTTTTTTACAATATGGCTCAACGTCAGGTCAACATTATAATCAACAGTTTTTCCCTGCAGAACATTATAATGAAATTAGAGTCTTATTAGGTCATAGAGTATCAGTTTTAGGTTTTTTAGGATGTGAAAATCCTGAAAAGATTTCAGGTAACTTTGGATTTAAAGATTGTTGGTTAGGTTTAGAATGGGTAAAACAGAATATCGAATCTTTCGGTGGTGATCCAAATCAAATCCATCTAAGTGGTTTAAGTGGTGGTGGTCATGTTGTGCATCAATTGATACATCAAGCTGCTAGATTGGCTCCGGCACAGGTAGGTTCTTGCAATCCTACCAAATCCTGATCTTGAGTATCTATACGTAGACTAATAACACCTGTTCATATCTCTAGGCTCCTTTTGTCACCGCCCATTTACAATCAAATGCTATCTTAGCAGATCCAGTCACCCCAGCCACTCGAGATATCCAATTTGCAGCCTTATGCGAAGCCCTTGGTGAATCACCTACAACACCAAATATACTAGAAAAGTTGAGGGACACTAAACACATTTCAACGGAAAAACTAGTCAAAGCTGTACAGAATATGGGTGAATTATGTACTTTTAGAGGTGTAGTCGGTGATGATGGTTGGGTCAGATCTGATCAAGTAGAGTACCAGCATAACGGTGGTTTGGCTAAAGGTTTGAAAGAAGCTGGTGTGAAATGTATCTTGGTTGGTGATGTTCGAGACGAGGTGAGTACAACCCACTTGAATATCATTACTTGCAATCAGTAGTGATCGTTTCTGACGATTATCCAATCTATCAGGACTTCTTCTACGCAGGTGTACATGCTTGTAAAACAAAAGCAGACCTTGTACCAAACATCGCACGGTATTATCCTTATGAGCAAAGTCAACAGTTCTTAGATTCGTATAGTCATGTACCTGATGATGCATCTCCTTCAGAATTGAATTTATTATTAGGTAGAGTAAGTCTACATACTATTCTCAAGAATCCTGCGATTAGGCTAATAACCTCCTATAAACAGATTTTAGCCGATGGTCAAGTACATCTACCAGTACGTATGTTAGCTGGTGATTTAGCGAAATATGATTTCCCAGTCATACGATATGCTATTGAATCTGTACCTGAATTTTACGGTACGAATGGTAAAGCATCTCACGGTACAGATTTAGCTGTTCACCAATTACGTTTGAGTGTAATGACTCCTAAAGAAACTTTATCAGCTTTAAAATTCAATGAAGTTTTCTGGTCCGAAACATCTAAAGCAATAAATAACAATGGATCAGAATTCAAACAAAGACCAGACGAAGAGATGTTAGTGTTGGATAAAAATGGTAATACACATTGGTCAAGTGATTGGAGATGGCCATTATTGAGAGAGGCTGAAAAAGTATTTAGAGCTTGATTAAACCAAATTAATAGATTATAGATTCGCTAGTAACGGAAATTGGAAATTGTATTTGCCGATGGATTTTGTATGAACACATGAATATCAATATATGTAAAAAAACAATCACAGTCTGCTCCTTGCTCTGATACAATAGCTCGACATGCTTTCTCGATCAGCAAACCAATGACCAGATATAAGAATCTTACATTTTCCTGTCTTTCGTTGACACACTCCTAGAGCGACCTGACGATCAGCGATGTAATGACGATAATTTCGGTGTTTGCCATGAGCTTGTTATATATGGAGTGGACCGAATTGTTGTCGCAGAGAACATCATATGTCTAAAAACACATGCAACTGTACACACGTAACACAATACATGGTTATACAACAAGATGCAAGTGTGAATATGGTTGAAGCGCAAGAAAGAATGTTGTGGGAGAACTATACGACATGACCAAAATTCATTCCTCCCATTCCGCTATTCATACCCATACCTATGTTCATACCCATGCTCATCTGATTATGGTTGTTTCCACCGCCACCATAAGACATGTTAGGAGGTAATTGACCCGAACTTGCCAAACCGTGAGATCCATATGGAGGGACCGAGTTAGGTAGATGATTGGGGTAATTATTTGAGCTTGGAAGGTGATTACCAAAATGAGCTGAGTGATTATTATCGGGGTTACTGTTGTGATTGCCGAACATTCCTATGAAATCACCAGAACTCCATTGATGATCTTGATTTTGCTGTGAACCAATCGACTGGCCATTAGTATTCGATATAGTCGCATCTAATCCCAAACCAATCCAGGGGAAATCGCCCAAGAAAAAGTCCAACTCATTACCAATAACAGTTGTTAAAGCGGGATCTACAGGCATACTCGTGGGAACATTCTGTAACATTGGATCAATCGGCGGATTTGTCGACATTGCAGTATGAGGAGAAGGTAGAGGTATATCAGATGATGAAACAGATAGCGGTGGGCCGATTTGGACTGGTGTGTGTGTTGGCGGTGCTGGAAGCAGTTGAACCAATCGTCTTAAATACCAAGCATGCAACGTAGGGGAGTCTGACGGGTAAGCTGATGCAGTATCTAGCGCATCGGCTACTTTAGTGATGAGTTTACGGCAATGTTCAATTTCAGGTGTTTCGAACTTGTACGGATGCTGACCTCGGCAAAGCTATTTAGTAATCAGTCGATATAAGCTAATACTCTGGTCTTCGAAGGACTACGAGCAGAAAACTAACTCACAGTAGATAACAAAGTCGCAGCATACAAGGCGAAGTGTAAAAAGGTATCAGATGCGAATGTCAGCTGAGTCCGATCTAAAGTCTCCAATCTGAGAAGGACCGTGGTGGCAGCATTCAGACAATGATTGAAAGCTGGAATAGATGATGGCGAGCCGATATCAAGTTGGTCTTGAGGAGGAAGTCGTAGGATTTGATTAACAATAAGGAGATTCAAGTTCAGGCGCAATGCGGATGTCCATACTCTCGGCTTGTTAATATGGCTCGAGGTTCCGCCGACTTTACAAATCATCGAATCAGCTAACGCAGTTCCCTCAAAGGATACATCAACTCACCATCGATGATATCTCTGATCCAAGCCTCACAACTGACGTCCCAGTCCTGGTTCATTGTTCTGGTCAACATACTCAGCGAGAGTGCACTGCCGTATGCTGGCTCGTTCGGTATGCTGCCAGTCAAAAGGTCTCGATATTTGAGGAATTTAGCGCGCAGTTCAACTGAAGATACTAATCCCGTGTCTCGAAGCAGGGTATCGGGTCTTGCTCGCTTTAGCCAATGATGCCTGTTCAGAATGGACATTGGTCAGATTTGGTTTGTTGACATGCATAGCACATGAGAAAACGCAAGAACTTACGCTGTAGCTACTAGCGGATCCGACGGTGGGATTAACATGGGTTGCTGAAATTGCATGTTGAAAATCGAATTGGCAATGAACAAACATAACCTGCAGAGCGACAAGAGCATAATCAACCGTCGGTGATGACCTGCAAGGTGCGTGGTGTGATCATACTCACCACACTCGTTGTTTCATTCTCAAAGATCTATGCTCATCCTCGTTTAAACGGTTCATCTCCACGGCAGATGGTATTCTGCCCAAATTCAACTCTTTGCCTAAAAGTATCGCCTGAAAAACAGGATGGTCAACCGACTAAAAGTTTAGGCGTTTTGCACACAGATGAATGATTCATTATACATACTCGATTGAGATGATATCCTGCTTTATCGTCATTTGGTTCTTTGAACATAGTCAATATCACCATAGCTCTAAGAACGTCGATACTGATGATAGCTTCAGCAAAAGCCCATGTCATCAGATCCCTTGCGAGTACCAATATCTGTTGATGGACTGATTGGGCTGATTCAGGTGAGATGTTCTGTCCATCGGTTGTATGTGTAGATAGAGACGAGAGGTATCGCGAGGTGACACACACTATGATTTATCAAAACATCTCAGTTCCGGCTCAGTAGGGCTGTGGGGGTCGGCTTGTAGGAACTTACAGATCGCTGTGTAAAGAAATGAAGAGCGTTCTCTGACATAATCGTGCGTATGTATGGTTGCATCCATCATAGGCAGGTAACCATTGTGATGTGTCATGAACCTTCAAAAGGGGAGGTAGTAGTAGTATTAGCTAGACACGAAAGTTTGAAGATCGTTATATTTGACTTACAAATGGAATAACGCTCTTGCCTCCGTCTCATCAACAAACCCAGCTCTAATAGGATCATCTACCAGTTCAGGACCTCTTGTAGGAGCCTTACCTTTATTCGAGCTTTTCTTGTTTGCATCTCCAACGTTACCACTAGAAATACCTCCAACATGCGCTGACCTGTTGAACGCTTGTTTAGATCGGTCACCTTCTTCGCTGGATGCGTCGTCCGAGCTTTCTTCTCCGACCATATGGCGGAGGGACATCTGTTTCGGCTGCCTATAATCATCTTCGTTGGTCGTGCTGTTTGAATGGTGATGAGCCTGGGACCTAGGTTCAGGATCGTTTGAAATGAATGGGAATCTGGGATCACCGAATGTCTGAGGTGGTGTATTATCGTGTTGTTTACGGCTTCTGTCATTGATAGTATTGCTTTGTGCATTGGTTGAAGAGGGTCCAGCATGTGGTTGTGGTTGATCCTGTGGTATAGTCACACCAGCAAGTAAAGGTAATCTAGATGTTGGACGGTTGTGTAGTTAGTGAAATATAAGCATTTTATAGTTGCGTGATAATTATCGATCAAACGCGTAGGAGATATACGACTTACGGTCTTTTTCTCTTCCTACCTCTGTTATGTTTGGAGAATTCGCAACCAAGATTCATTCGCTCACATCTCGAACAAGGGAATAGATGCTGAGGATCGTCGGGATGAGGGTGACATCTTATCTATAGGCATCGTATGCCAATTTAGTTTATAACATACCGGCTAATTAAACTAGAAAACAATTCACCTTGTGCCTTCTACATTCATTACAAGCTTCTCTACCTCTATCTACTTTACCCAATCTTTTCTTTGGATTATCATTATCTTCATCTTGTTCCTGTTGATCATCAGGTTCAGGTTGATTTAGATCGGTTTCATGATACGGTCTCTTGATTGAACTGATATCGGTATACTGTGTATGCTGCATTGCTTATGGGGCTTTGTAGCTGAGTGTATACGAGGAGAAGATAATCTCAAGTTGGGAAGGTAAGAGACCGATGTTGAGATAATCCTAAAAGGGTTAATAGATGTATGAAAAGGGAGCTACAGTGTGTAGACCCTATACATACTATACTCACTATACTCACTGTACCCTATTATCACAGTTCACATATCGGATATCGGTTAAATGCTATACTGTACAAGCGAGTTTACGTAACTCTACATCACCATACCCCATCTTACCCCACTTTATCTATTTAACCCTTTAGTGCTTATCATCAAGTAGAGTCAAGTCCACGTCACTTTGCCACTGTGCCTGGTTATATAAGCTTATGAGATCGAATATGAGATCGGCAATACCGTACTATAAGTCGCCGTATCTTTCATATTCATCTCGGTAAATGATAATGATATACAGTACTCGTAGTGGTAGTAAGATAACAACAACATCCAAATAACGCTACCTTGACTCGATTGGTTTCTTTCGAGTCGTTGATCCAAGTTGTATATATACATAGACAGAGAGATTAGAGTGTAGCAGTCGTGATCCTTTTTCACAACAAACCTTTACCACCATCACCCTCTGTTATTCTCATCAACCCTCACAACATGTATGACGCTGTAGTACTTGGATCAGGTGGTAAGTGGACGAGGTGACATCTTGCTTGTTATGGTGAAGGTTCATCTCGACTGATCTCCAGCACTGTCCGACAGTTGTTGGTCTTTCGATTGCACTTGAAGTTCAATCCAGAGGTATCAAAGTAGCTGTAGTAGCCAGAGATTTGGCCGAAGATTCTGATAGCTTTGGATTCGCTAGTCCCTGGGCAGGATGTAATTGGTTTTCTTTCGCAAATGGTTTATCTGATCCAGCTTCAGATTGGGATAGAATAACATACAAGAAATTGGAAAAAATTGCGAAAGAAAGACCTGATTTATGCTTGAAAGTACCTTGCTGGAATGTTTATGATAGACCAAAAGGTCTAGATGAGGAATTATGGTATAAAGATATAGTTACGGATGTGAGTTAACTGTTTGTCTTTACATATGTAGTGAAATTGTGCTGTACTGATTTATCTCCCTGATTGTTCAAATAGTACAAAGATCTCACTGGGTCTTCCCAAAATCCACTTCCAGGTAACAAGAAATACTGCAACTATTTCAAAACATGGATTTTACATGCACCAAATTACACGAAATATCTAGGTGAAAAAGCTAGATCGCTCGGAATACCTGTTATACGATATCGATTATCATCAATCGACGAAGCATATAACATGAATTCAATTGGTAAAGTTAATTTAGTTATTAATGCTACTGGTTTAGGTTCAAAAGCTTTGATTGGTGTAGAAGATGATAAAGTATATCCAGCAAGAGGTCAAACTGTTTTAGTTAAAGCTCCATGGGTTAAAGAATGTATCTTCCATGTAGAAGGTTTCTTCGCTAATAAAGATGGCGAAGATGAGACACAGAGTAAGTTCACACAGTGTGACCTGTCAATCGATATCGATCCCTTCCATCATTCTTTCGAAGAAGGTCACAACCGAGATTTACCATACTAATTCGCTGCAATTTCGAATAGAAGCACCACCACAAGCAGCATACATGATACCACGACCTGGACCTGAAGGACACGTAGTCCTAGGAGGACATTATCGAGTAGGAGATTGGGCTACAAATGCAGATCTAGTTGAGGCCGAGAGAATCTTGAAAGATTGTTATAATCTATGTCCTATGTTAGCTGGGCCAGATGGTAAATCATGGAAAGATATTGAAGTCGTAGCTCATAACGTTGGGTTAAGACCTGCAAGAGAAGGTGGAGCAAGAATGGAATTGGAAGAAAGACAGATCGGTCAAAATGGTAATTCAACGCATATAGCTCCAGGTTCTATCAAAAATTCATTAGGAAGAAAAGTAGCTGTCGTTCATGCTTATGGTGTTGGAGGTGCTGGGTAAGTTTCCGCTTTCTCTTTTCAATGTGTAGATCGTACAAGCTGATACCGGTGACATATCTCTATCCTTTACAGTTTCCAGAACTCTTTGGGTTTAGCCGAAAAAGTGTCTGATTTAGCTGTTGGATATCTTAAAAGCGATAAAAGCAACCAAGCTAAGTTGTAAATACTCGAATGATTATTAAAAATCTGGATAAGGTTGTTTCACAAGTTGTATTCATTCATTTTAGATTGTAGATAAGGTATAAATGCATTTGCGTTAAATTGTTTTACTATGACCGATTGCCGTGTGAACTCTCACCATCTGACTATCTACTCATTTCAGCAGCTACTGATCCGCTTCTATCCTATAATATGACCGATCTTCCTTCTTTTGGATCAACTCAAATGTGCTTTATCTACCAACCCACTATCCAAGATCAAATCTAACCATTCTCCTACCAAAGGTATATCTTCATGTCTCCATACACCCTTTTCCACTGCAGGATGTAAAGTTGAAGAAGTATACCAACCAAACAACAAGAAATCAGCATGACTTGGTTGATTACCACCTAATAAATACAACTGCTCTTTATTTTCCTTTTTATATTTCAATAAATCATTTATAACATTTAATCTATTTCTAGCGGCAGATAATTGTTTTTCTAATTCTTCCTTGATTTCAAACTTGTCAATTAATTCAGAATGTTTTCGAATATCTCCACCAAATTTGGATTTTATGAAATATGTTTTTGATTCCGAATCGAAATGTTTGGTTATCTATATGATAAGTATGAAAGCGATCAGTACCATCTTCGAGGATCTAGAAGGAAATTTCAAAACTTACCGAAGCACCAACTAAAGGTCTTAACTCATTCGCAAGAGTAGTATTACTCCAAATTTCAATGAATTTAGCAAACTCTTTCCCTTCTTTTGATCCGCCAAATAATGATTTTTCAGGTGTACCATGTTGTTCTTCGAGCTAAATATCAATCAAAGGGGAGAAAGCAAAATGGTCAGTTGATCGATTTCTCAGTTGAAAGAGAGAGAGATGAAACCCCAAACTTACATATTCAGCGATTTCCCAAGAATCAGTAATAAATTCACCATCAACCTCAATCGTTGGTACAGTGACTGATTGATTCTTAGTCAATTCGGCTAATTCACCTCTGATTTGAGGGAATGTTTTGGATGAATTGGTCACTTCTTGTTTGAAGAAACTGGTGAGAGCGCAAAGCGAAGTATCAGTGATCTTCCTCATTCACCCGTCGAGTCATGATTAGCTGTGGTAAGAGCATGACTTCCAATTCTCACACGTGTTCTAAGTAGCTCTTGTATATGTAGATATGAGGTCTGGAGGAAATCACCTACGCTAAGTCAAGTTTTGTCTTCCAGACATGAGGTGAAATAACTCGACCATCAGGGTTTGAAGCGTCTCCCACTAACTGATATAAGGTGTATTTAGCCATGATCGATTATAACAGAATGTAGGTGTATATATTCCGAGATCGACGAGCTACTATCACCTTGATCTACATTATTATTGAGGTGAAAGCTGTAAATTTGACGTTTCAAGAGGGTTACTGACAGTGCAGCTAAAAAAAAAACGAGTCCCACTTGGTTATTTTATCGATGATGTGATTACGAGTGATCTACAATGCCTGGGTGTCATCAATTGGTTCTATCGGACATGACCGAAGTGGTTGTTCTGTAAATCATCATTCCAACGACCGAGAAAAGTAGACCTCTTTTTGCTGCATCAAGTCCTCTAGTTGTCATTACAGATGGGCTCAAGAGCGGCAATGATAGAGGTGATCTAATCCATGGGAAACAGGATCGGATTAACGATGATTTTGGTACTCTACAGGAATCCGGTATAACCTTGTCGAAGGATATCAGCACGTTGTAAGCAGGCAAGTTTATACCGGATGGCGACGTTGGCAGTTTTGGATTGTTTGCTATTAGTTGAAGATACTACTGGTGTGCAAGAATATATATATATCAGTCAAATTGTCCCTCCTTCTTGTCAAATTGATTGAAAGCTTCATTCAGTCAGAGAGCATTACAGATGTCAATCTCGGTGAGTTACATCCAAAGTTATCATCGACCAAGATATAAAAATTGCCAGAATCATGAAAACACACAAATTATGCCTGTGGAAGCGGTTTGAGCTGGTGTAACTGATCACCTGCGAGTCGAAGCATTTACAATAGATGAAGAAGATTTTTTGGCTGTATCGTTTGGATCTAAACAGTGATTGCAAGGGTACATTCACTCTTACTAGGTTGTCAAAACAAAGCAGCTTCAAACCTTCTATCTCAGAGATGCACTGAGACTACAGTGTACTGAAACGCCTATCATTGTGATAGTTGTAGAAGTGATTATGCGACCATTCACGTCCTGAACCCTATTTTATCGACTTGATGTCACGATATGTACAAGCAGCTACATACGCAAACTGACCAAAAGGTACAATACTCAATTCGCTGGATCCGGATTGAATCTGCTTATATACTAGCTGCGAACGAGATATGTCATACCATGACACTTGAAGCGACTCACGTAAGTATCAGTTAATACTGGGTTCCACTTCTTTCGGGATCTGCAAGATCAGCAGATTCTTCCAGAAAGAGACTACTTCATCTGAACAGCGCCGAACATTCTGATCGTTTACCTGATGATAATTGATAACGTTAAAGGATAGTGACATCAAGCTGAAATCAGTTGGCATGTTAGTGATGCTGATTTGGTACAGACAAATTCCAATACTATCAAAGGGGGAAGTTAGGTGAATTAAAGAGAAACTATTTCTGGTCCTGGTAGACATGGTGTGGCCATCATCGAAGGGATCCTGCTTCCGGCTTGTGGTGCTGAGTAGTCCGCCAATGTGGAAGAATGTATTGAGTTGATTCATTACCCAGGTCACAATCTTACGCGAAAGAAGTCTTTGTTCTTCATTTCGACCACTCCTCGGTCAGAAAAGACATCGGTGTAAGCTTTTCTTGGCTTGCATGTGTCAGCAATATCATCATAGACGAGCTCAGTTAATGAAGAATTCTCTGTTGATTTCTTGGTAAACTCGGTATTGAGCGGGTGATCACGGTCAAACGGACGTTAACGGTATGAGCGACCTCGCATATAAATGGTGTGTGAGGGGTGTCAAGGTCTGCGCTGACCTTGCTGTGCATACAATAAGCATGTACCCTTGACACCACAGGAGGTATGAAGTAAACGTGTGTTACTCTCAGCGAGGATTACATTCAAGGATACGCTCTCCTCGACTTGGAAAACATGAAAATAACCCCGCGGCATGTCCTCGTTTTTCCGAACAACAAAATAGTTTATTTCCGAAATTCGTTCATTAAGGGATGAAGGGGTTTGCAGCTGTCTTTGGCTATTTCTCCTCCTGTTGCAGATTGTTCTACTTTGTATACGTATTCGTTGCCGCTTGAAGAGTTTGACTTGGCGCGCTAATCTGAACAATTAAGGAGACCAAGACTAGCTCTCATATGCATACAAACAGTGTTTTAGGGGCAATAAAAGATACAATTATAATACCTGTACTTGCCGAAAAAGGGGCTGTACCTGACCTTCGGGAACAGCAGTTCTAGCGTGTCTGCAATAACTTTTACCAGAATTTAACAGCAACAGCAAATCATATCGTTTTCATTCAAGATCCGAGACGAGACTAAGTGAGAACGAATGGTGTTTTCGGACCGAGGTTCTCACATCATTTCCTGAACAATACAGGATAACGGAACAAGCGAGTTTTGTTGAGCTCCTTCAAATTTCGATAAGCATGCGAAATGAATCCAATTGCTAACATGGGGAAAGAGTGGTCCTCCACCCTCCAAATATGGTTCTCGGTTAATTATGGCTTATCATCTGTTATACTACTTGCTGGTTCAATGAAGTCTGTAGTTACGTACTCTCTGTTTATATATGTTTTCTACGGCAAGTTCAAAAGTGGGGAAAGAGATAACAAAAGTGTATGTACGACCGCATGAAATCACAATTCAGCTGTTAATGACGGCATCGTATGCTGACATCAAAAGTGGGGGAGTAGTATCGTCGTATCTCCCGACGCCAAAACAACTGTAACAAGGTTTTTTCTTTTCTTGAGCGTTTCTTTCCTTCTTGCCCTTCATTCTGTAATCGATCGCGCTAAAGTCAGAAATATCTTCTTAATTTTCTTTTTTCTGGTCCGCCGGCGTCCGTTCCGATGATTTCAAGGGTTACGTTACTTCCTTAAACCCTATCAAGTCATTTCCCTTTTATCCCATACAAAATGAAAAACACATGATGATGTTTTTTACAGTATGCAACCTTGTTTCTCTTTGTCATCCACAATCAAAAGTGGGGGATGTATGCGGAGCGGCTAATATGTTTGTACACCAAAATAGTAAATTCCGTGAAATATTCTTTGGGCAACATCATAGCCCCGCCTTTTACCTGTTCTCTCCGTTTTTTGTTTTGATGGAGAACTAGCAAAAAAATCATATAAGATCCAAAAGGAATGAGATAAGCGAGTTTTTCTTTCTTCTCCCCCTCGTTTGTGTTCTTTTCGTTATTACTTTTACTTTTGTACTTGATAAGCAGGTATCCAGTTCTGCTTCATACCTTTCTAGATTCGTTCTCTCAATTCGACAATAAATTATCTTGATTCAATTTTACTCGTATTCATATCAAACACAAACACCAGATCAGGTCATTCAAAATGGCTGCTCATCAAGAAAAAGACCTTAAACCATTCTCTCATGAAGTTGAATTAGCTGAAGATGCTAAACATGGGTTCGCCGCTGAGAAACTAGGCGTTGACAATGTTGATAGACACTTGGAAGTTCATATGCCTGAATCACTTCGTGGTATGTCAGCAGAAGAAACCGCTGTTTTAGATAAAGCTATTACAAGAAAAATCGATATTTTAATGATGCCTGTGTTAATGGCTCTTTACATTTTGTAAGTTACAACACGACTGTAATTACGTAGAAAGGTTTGAACGGATTGTTGATAAGTTATATTTTGTGCAATATAGGAATTATCTTGATAGACAAAATATCAGTTCAGCAAAAATTGCCGGTATAGCCAAAGACTTAGGAATGACAACTACCCAATACAATACTTGTGTTGCTGTACTTTTCGCTGGTTACGTATCTTTACAAATTCCATCAAATATGTTAATTTCCAAAATCAAATATCCCGGTATCTGTAAGTCACTTATCAATATCAATCGACTTCAAGATGCTTTGTAGCTGATAATAATGTATATTACTTCCATAGACATCTGTTTCATGTGTGCCGTTTGGGGTTTGATTTCAGGATGTACTGGAGCAGTCCAATCCTATGCTGGTCTTGCCGTCTGTAGAGTCATTCTTGGGTGAGTTGAAAGTCTTATAACTGTCTGCACACACTACAAATAGCTGATACTCAACATTTCATCTTTCAGTTTCGCCGAAGCTGCTTTCCTTCCCGGTGCTATTTTCTTAGTATCATGTTTCTACACCAAGAAACAGATGGCTTTAAGATCAGCTTTATTCTATAGTGGATCTCAAATCGGTAATGCATTTGGTGGATTATTTGCCTTAGCTATTTTAGAATTAGAGGGTAGTCATGGGTTAAAAGGCTGGAGAGTAAGTCCTCGCAACCTATAGAATATGCAACAAATACATCGAGATCGCTATACTGATATCTCTTGTGTGTTTTTGATTTAGTGGTTATTCATCGTTGAAGGTGCAATGACAGTCGGTTTAGCCGGTGTGTTCGCAACATTTATCCCCAATAGACCAGAAACCGTCAGATGGGTTACAGATCAAGAAAGAGATAGATTAGTCTTTAGATTGCAAGAAGATAGAGGTTCAAAAGATTCAACAGATGAAGTTGGTGTTTGGGAAGCTTTCAAAATGGCTATTTATGATACAAAGACTTGGTTACTGTGCGCCGTGCTTCAGCTCGACTTCATTGCCGCTTCAGTAACCAACTTCTTCCCTGTTGTAGTTAATGGTCTAGGTTTCGTAAGTTTAGCTAATCATTAAGATTGTCGTCCAAAAACCCCCTGACATCTCGCTAATCTGCACCATCTTTGCAGAACCGAACAATCACCCTCGCTATCACTTGTCCACCATACGTCATTTGCTGTTTCGTCATTATCATCAACGGTTGGCACTCCGATAGAATGAACGAACGATTCCTTCACGTTGCTATCCCCATGTGTTTCACTGTACTTGGTAACATCATTGCCGTCTCTACGACCAACACCGCTGCAAGATACGTGGCTATGTGTATTTTACCATCCTCATTCTATTCAGCTTCAACCGTTATCTTATCATGGATTTCATCATCAATGACTGGTCCTGCCATCAAAAGAGCTATTGTCTACGCTTTGATCAATGCTCTCTGTAATACACCAAATATTTGGACCTCGTACCTCTACTACGATTCCCCAAGATATATCGCAGCCTTCATGGTTGATTTATTCGCGGCTGCCGGAGGAGTCGGTATGGCTGTCGTCTTATATCTTTACTTGAGAAGACAAAATGCAAAGATCGAAAGAGGAGAATCGCTTGGTCCTCATGGACCTTCGCAACTCCAAATCGATGCTGGGTTCAGATATCAATTGTAAGAGATTTATAAGATTATTAGTGAATAGCAAGATATGATATAGGTAGATTCGATATGTGTCGCTTGTTTATAGAAGAACGATGAGGGGAGAAGGAAGGAGTCAACATCAAATTGGTATGCCGAGCATTAATTCTATATATTTTGTACTTGGAAAGACTGGCATCATCCCACGCATGAATTATAACTCATACATGTAAATCCAAGATTGCTATGCATTGCATCCCATATCAATGCGGCAGAAAGAGATATGATATCTTGATAGGTTGAAAACGATTATTTGCGATACGCCACTACTGTATGTGTAGCCCAGCATGCCACGTGATTTCCCCTCAGTACTCGTAACATATATGGTGCTTGGCCATTCAATCCTGTTCTCATCATATATGTATATATCAATTCTGTCTGTTTTCTTCATCCCTTTTATACATCATCTTCGAGTCTAACAGTGAAGCAACATCATTATCAGAGCAGAGAGAAAGTACATCAGACCCTGTGTCCTGGATCGTCATCTCTCATCAGCTGAACCTGTAGTTTACTCTGCCAACAACCCAAACATACAATAGGTGATCTTCGGTAACCATGTCAAAGTACGAACATCATCTACCTGGTGATCCACTTGCAGAGGAAGATTACGAATTGTCAACAGCATCTCAATCATCGGATCCATTATTGCCTTCTTACGATGACCACAATAACTTACATGGACAACAAAATGATAAACCATATTTCCCATCACCACATAGACAATTACAAATAAATCGTAAAAGATCACAATTTCGTAAATTCTTATCATGTTTTTGTTTATCCCTTATCATCGTTCTACCCAGTTTAGGTTTATTAGGTTGTTATTTCGGTAAAGATGGTTTAGCAAAAGTGAAAAATTGGGATCAAATCCCACCTGATGTGAAAGATTGGTTAGATGAGATATTACCTTTGAAGCAGAAAGCTGATCATGGTGCTTTTCCTACTGAGTAAGCTATTCTCATCTTAGCCCCATATACATCATTTCTTCAGAACTAACCAATCTTGAGCATATAGTATTGGGTATGCTGGACCCACACCTACTGGAGCAGAGTAAGTCAATCTCCCACATATACGCTTTATCGCATCTTGGGTTGATCCAGTTATGGCAGCTGAGGGTACCACTTTTTCCATCCTTTGTCCAGAGCCGCACTCATCGCTACTGCGCCTGCACTTCCGATGTACAACAATATCAATCCGCTTGTACCGCCAACGGAGAAATCTAAGAACGGCTTCAATATCATACAACATTGGGGTAACCTTAGTCCATTTTATTCGGTGTCAAGTCACGGTCTACCTGAAACAAGTAGTTTGATACCGGAACAATGTGAATTAGAACAAATGCATTGGCTGCAGAGACATGGTGCTAGGTGAGTCATGCTCATCAAGCATCTTAGACCGACTTCTCCATATTTATCCTTGTATCCATAGGTATCCTACGTCTTATCCTGAAGGACCATCAGCTTTTGCTTCTCGAATAACCAACACAAGGTCAAATTGGAAAGCCAAAGGCGATTTGAAGTTCTTGAATGATTGGGAATACCTCTTAGCAAGTGAAATCCTTACTCCTTTCGGGCGAAGTCAGCTTTGTAAGTCATATCACTGGCTTTTGAAACACATGGACAAAAAATCTAATTGCCCTTTTTTAGTCAATCTCGGTGTTTCCGCTAGAGTGAAGTATGGATCTTTGTTGAACAAAATGAAAGGAAGATTACCAGTATTCAGAACAGAAAGTCAAGAGTGAGTTTTTGACGTAACACTTATAGAACTTTTGTAGTTAAGTGTGTGTATGCGTTTCCTCATTATAGTCGAATGCTCAAATCTGCGCAAAACTTCGCTGCTGGTAAGCCTTAAGCCTTACTTTTCGCATGTGTATCTCATACAGCTCGCTTATTGATAATTTCTTTGACGTAGGATTCTTTGGAATTCCTGCTGAAGACCAATATAATCTGGAAGTATCTATAGAAGCTCCTGGATTCAATAACTCTTTAGCACCATGGAACACTGTAAGCGATATTCGTATGAGAATATTAGGCGGATGATTAGCTGAAACCATCGTATATCAGTGTCGGGCTCTTGGAGTTGATTATAAGACTAAATTGGCTGAGTGGGATAATGTATTCCTCAAAGATGCGCAAAAGAGATTGCAAGGAATGATTGAAGGTTATGAACTCACAATCAAAGATGCCAAAGATATGGTGAGTTGACTATTTTTTGCTTCAAAGATTACAGGATAATACTGATCTTTATCGCTGTACTAGATGGAAACGTGTGCATATGAGGTGAGTCCGCAACATGAGCGTAGGAGGGTATCCGTTCTTACATACTGATCGTCTACCTCTTCATGTAGACCGTTGCTCTTGGTTACTCCTCTTTCTGTGATCTCTTTACCCAGAAAGAATGGAAAGGTTTCGAATACAGAAGTGATCTTTATTGGTGGTATGCTCAATCATTCGGATATGCTCCTGCCAAAGCTCAAGGCGTTGGGTGGCTGCAAGAGTTGACTTCGAGACTTACTAAGAGTAAGTCGCCATGTTCAGGAATTGTAGCATAATTGTCTGACCGCGAACTGCATTCTTCTTTAGCTCGATTGACTGAATTCAATTCAACCGTAAATTCAACTTTCCACAATGATGTTCAGTTCCCCCTTAACGATCCTTTGTGAGTCTTGTCTTTAATCATGATCATGGGCTCTGCTTATGCATATTTCAATTCAGATATGTCGATTTTTGTCATGATACACAATTTGCTCTAAGTAAGCTAAAACTTATATATCCCGCGGGTGACCATATAGCTAACATCATTCCATAGTGCTACCAACCATGAATCTCACCACCTTTGCTGAAACTGGGGATCTTCCTACCGACCATATCCCTAAACACAGATCGTTCATTGCATCAAAGTAAGTATTCTCAATCAAGCATCAGAGGAGTTTCGAGCATTTTCTGGATTGACCGCTAATTTAATCTGTCCGGTGATCAGAATCATGCCATTCGCTACCAACTTACAAGTTCAAGTATTAACATGTTCCGGTGAAAAGAAAATACGAATCATTTTAAACGATGCTGTTGTACCTTTAACAGGTATAAAAGGATGTTTAGAAAATGATGAAGGTTTATGTTCATTCGATGAATTTGTTAATTCGATGAAAGAATTAATCGGTAATATCAATTTCGAGAAAGAATGTAACTACAATCCGAAATCAAATGAACCTATTCCTCAAGAAGGTGATGTAATCGCCGAAGTTGGTGATCTGAATGAACATACCGCGAATAAAGTCATACCTGAAAAAGGTGAAGATTTAGTTTTGGACAAGCAATCATCGCAAGGAAAAGCAGAAGAAGAAGATAAAGACGATGGGGAGCCAAGCAAACAAGATGATGATAGTGATAGTGATAGTGATGATTCAGATAGTGAAGATGAGGATTAAACGTAGAGAGGCCAGTATAATCAGTAAACACCGTCACCGCAAGGTTGTTTTCGATATTCGACTACCCATTGCCGCTATCCAGTTTCTCAATTCAGTCCCGCCATATGTGATATACCCACTTAAGACTCTGATACCCAAATATAGAATGGAATGGACTATATAGATTGTTGTAATTATGCATATGATATACCGATCCTCCTTCTTCGTCTCTATATTGACCAAAAAATGCTGTTGTACTGACTAATATATGCTTACAGGTAATTTTACAATATATGTTATTTTGATCGCTATGAAAGGATATCTGTATATCCGAATTTTCCATTATGTGCCCAATGATTCGATTTCGTTGATCCTCTCTAAAGCTGGTTGAAGTTCAACACAACTGAATATGCTTGTGCGCTTCTCAGTATTGAATGAATATTTTATCTAACAAGATAGGTTTCTTCCCTTATACTAAATTCAGCTTGATATATATGAAACTATTTCAATTCTTGGTTTTTCAAAGCCAAAGATCTAAAAGCCCAAACTAAATTCTCATAAACCACAAAAGTTGTACATGTTCCAGGTAAAATTCTTAATGCATTTGTACCTAAACCTTTATAAAATGCTAATAAACCTTCATATTTGTATATTGATGAGATGACAGAAGGTATCGTTAATTTTGGTACAGCTGTTGTCGGTGTAGCGTTCTAGGAAAAATCAACGTTAAGAGGATGGTGATGTACTGAAGAATGACAAGGTAAATAGGAAAGAAAAACATTAGAGTAAACTCACCTGTATCCTTGCTCTTATCACTTGATATGGGTATGTAAGAGCGATGGCGACTAATTTTGAGGATCCTGATGCAAGGATGTACTCTGTATTTGACTTAGAGAGATGAAGCAATGATTAGAGAATCGAAATACGTCAACTAGAGGACTTCGATACAGGACGAATGAGTCAATTGGTGGCGCATTCGGCCATGGGGAGTATAATGATCGCAAGCGCTGTTTCAAGCGATGGGACATCCCGTACTCACCAATTTCTCATCCTCCGTTTTCCATTCTCGACCTTCTTTAGCGAATCTTTTTTTCTTTAAATCCGCTCTACGCCTTTTAATCTCTTCATAGGTTGCAAACTGTATTGAACCATTAGATACCCCTACTAAAGCTAATAATGAACCTTTATATAGACCCCTAAGACCTTCTGTACGATATATCGATGTGAGACCGTCTATACGGGCAACAAAAAATATTAATCAGCATATGATGCTAAATAACAATGTTTGGTGAAATCCTGGACTTACCCCATAAACCTCTATAAGCTGCTGAATCATGCTTAGCGGTTCCAAATACCCTTGTCTTTACTACCCATATTGGATTCGTTAACATGGCTGTTACAGCACCTATGTAATGATTGAGTCCTCATGTCAGTGATTTGTATATTGCGTCAGATCATGCCAAACCCCACTACTTACTGGCTTCAGCCGCCGCTAAAAGATGCTGCCCACTTGATGTGCGATAATTTGGATCACCACCTTGCATTTGCTTCTTTATCATATTGTAGCTATGTCGTCGTAAAGAATTATTAGCTCAACCCCGTTCTAGTGCTGATACAGATGCAGGTCTGCAGCATTATAATTTCCCTCTTTCATTTTAGCGAGCAATCTCAACTTCATCACCGCCTATTCTTTAAGAACGATCTTTCCCTTATCGACTCACAATAGAAAATATAACCCCCAACTCCCAGCTCCACCAACTAAATTAGGACCTAAACCTCTATATAAACCTTTCCAACCGTCGACCTGAACAGCATCTTTTAAAGCTGTATATACACCTGTACCGAATCTTGGCTTTTGTACATGATGAGGTAATGTTGTTTTCGAATTATATGCTAGTATCGTGGATGTTGAAGATGATGCTGCTGCTGGAGATGATGAAGAAGAAGATGAAGTACTGTCGGCAAGTTGAAATCTGACTTTAACTAAATCTAATGGATGCATTACCAGGGTAGCAACTGTTCCAGCACCAAAACCAGCTACTGCATGATCCTAATATTATCAAATGAAATATAATGGTTAGTCGCATGGCAAGCTGATTGATTTACCTTAAAAACTCATGAGAAAAGATCTAAAAGGATAAGAAGATTGTACATACCACTGATATATCACCAAAAAAACTTGGTGAGGCTGACGGAGAAGCAGCCATGTTGTCTGAGGGTTATGTGACAAGCTGAATACAAAGATAAAGGTGATGAATACGAAGTCGTTTTTCTCCTTGAGCTTGATCTGTACAAGTTACGATTTGAGATCAGATTATGTCGATGAATGTACCTTAATCCTTGTCTCTCTAGCTGCTGATGATTCAAGTACACAATTTGGAAAGTATGTGAAGTGTAAGCAGTAAGATATAGTCAATATTGATCTAAATGCGGATTGAACAGTTATGACGAGTCTATGTTTTGGTTGAAAAAAGTTGGAAAATCCCAAAATTATATAACGTCAATAAATTAATCGATCACGCGGAACGACTCATTTACGGAGATCCGTTGGTAATAGTTGTGTATGGACATCACGATAATGATGGTCTGTTTGCTTTCATGCATGTATGTCTGAAGCAGATGGGTACAGTACATATGCATGCAGATTGGATCAGGCTGTTGATTCAAGTCGATATGCATCACATAGTATCTTACCATGCATTGCTTGAGTGGAAAATTAAAAACACATTTTCACCTTACGCTCCAACGAATATCCTGTTGATTAACTTAACCTATGAAACCTAGACTGTTGACTATGACCGGGAAGAAGTTTGTAAGTGAAGCAGCAACAGATCGAGCACACAGTCTAGCTGAAGTACAACACAAAGTAACCAAGTTTTTGTATCGTAAATAACCATTTTGAGAGCTTCCCAAACACCAATTTCATCTGTTGAATCTTTTGAATCTCTATCTTCTTATAACCTAAAGACCAATCTATCTCTTTCGTGATTTGTAACCCATCTTACAGCCTCAGCGAAAGCAGGCCCGCTACTCTTTAGCATGTATTTACTATATAGTAGGTCGAACTTTCACCTTGTTTCTTGGCCAAACATCGCAATTCTTTCTTTCTGTGTATAATACTGTAACCATGATTGCATTTCTACTACAGGACTTTCAAGCATCCCCAACATTATTCAATCTCATCCACTGAACTAACGCAACAATCAGTAAACTATTCCCATAGACCATACCCATTCTAGGTATACCTTTGTAAAAGTCACGATTTTTGCCAGCAGGAGTACCTTTAGAAACATTTCCTACTTGACCTGAAGGTGTAACTTGTGCCAAACATGCTTTAAGACCAGATAATGCCATATTCAAATACTTTTCTTCCTCAAGAATACCCTATTTCCATCATCAGCTTTCATTGTTATCGAAATGAAATAGTGAAAAACCCACTAATCGTATTCCCATGAGAATACCTCCTACAAATCCAGCTGAACCACTGGTCTCAATATAACTTGTAGGATCATCCAGCAACGTACGCCATAACCCACTTTTAGTGTCTTGAAGTGGGATCAAAGCATCAACCTGCCGACGAAGTGTGGATACTAGCATACGATGAAATGGATCGGAAGGTGATAACCCCGTAAGTTCAATAAACATCGGTATTGCTAAGGTTATCTAACGGACTGTCAGCTGGTTTGGATATTTGCATGAAGATGTCACATACCCAACAGTTTCCTCTCGCCCATAGAGCATCGGAGGAGTGGGCACCACTTGGTCCAGGATCATCATCAAATTTCCAAGCGTGAAACCAAAATCCGGACACCTCGTCCATGAGGTATTGAGTATGGAGAAGGAATTGATATTTGGCTGTCAATGACCGTCAGCGTTACCTTTCGGTAGATCTGGCTTACATACCTTCTTCTATGTATTTGGGTCGGTTCAAAAGTAATCCAATTTTTGTGAGAGGGATGACAGTCATCATTAAAGTGTCATCCCATAGTTGTCCTTCATTAGGTAGACGGAAGGTCACTAAATAAGAAGGTGTCAGCTGGGAGATATAGCTATTGATGCGATAGATCTGCTTACCATGCTGGAACCCTCCCTGTGGTGTTCCTACATTTCAGTATTAGCTATAATCACCGTGAGATTTGATGTGGACTCACTCGGCAATTCATTCATGATCCACTCTGCCCATTCATCAATCCATGCTTCAAATCGTTCCCTCCACTCATCATCTAGAATTGAGCCTTTACCGCGTTGCCTGTCTAGATCTACAAGACAAGCGACACTGTACATCACAGCCATGGAGTTGATGTTCTTGGGCGGTATTCCCTCTTTGACACGTTGATGGTACCATTCTTTCATAAGTGCGAGTGTATGCTTAGCAGTAAGTGAAGAAGGGTCTGTAGTTGATTTGAGGTGGTAATACTATTGTTGACTTCAGC
The DNA here is from genome assembly GCF_036810415.1 of Kwoniella dendrophila CBS 6074. Classification (NCBI taxonomy): domain Eukaryota; kingdom Fungi; phylum Basidiomycota; class Tremellomycetes; order Tremellales; family Cryptococcaceae; genus Kwoniella; species Kwoniella dendrophila. Next base: position 46,562 of record NC_089482.1, read on the forward strand.
GAATGTACTTGCAACAACTTTATTATGAAAAACCTTACGTCAAACAGTCCATTCATTCCTACATCTAAAGTTAGCTTGGCTTAAAGTGATAGGTAGGGACGTTGACTACTCACCTATAGCTTGAGGCCATTCCCACCTGTGATATGTGCAAGTATCGATAATTCTACCATCCGGGACTGTGGTTATGTGTCAGTACTGACCACTGCTTGGTATAAGACTCACGTTGATAGACAAATCGACCAGTCTTATCAGCAACCTCGGTCATACCCTTTATGAGCAAAGCGAGTTTCCTCTCAGCCTCATCTTGATTCAGCTCATATTTCCGATAGTCGAAGGCAGGAGAAGGTGTCAGCTCTTCGAATCCATCTGCTGTGAGGAGAGCACTGGCTGTCTGTCGATTGTCTTCTGTAATTTGTAGAACCATTATCTTTATCAATTGAGTGCGCTTGAAAAATGTCTGTTGACGTCGAGTTGCAACAGGAATGGGTGATTGTTGATAGTTCTATCTAAAGCGCCATCATCTTCACTCCTTATATCGTTGATTATATTAGAGAGATCACATCAAGTGCTATCTAATCCGCAAATTCTCCTTTGATATCCACTTGACGTGCCCATCTTGGTGGATACTTGATCTGATATGATATGTATAATATGACAAATATAGTAATATAGTAATCTTTCTGTTCTAATCATGGAGAATTAAAGCTATAATCGATGGAAAAAGATCCACTTTAATCTTATCTCTTGGCATTCCTCGGTGGATACCGCTTCGTATGTACTGTTACATTAAAAGTGGATACTGTTCTTGGCATTTTTATGTCTAATTGATATTATATGAAGGTCATAACGTATTTGTACTTAGATATCTAATCACATGTTGCTTCAATCTAACACAGTCAGTGGTCATGATATATACCCTTTGTATCTCATGAAGACAGTCTTGGCATTCATCATTGACATAGATCTACTTGATCAATCCACTGCGGACCGTTGTAGATCCACATCGGCCCGTGCTTTACAAAGTAAATTGATAAGTGTAATCTATGATCGAGATGAAGGGTCCCACAAATGCCCCATATCAAGTCAGCAAAGGTATAAAAAGCGGTCAATGTATTCTCCACAAAATAGCCCATCTTCTCATCGTAATCTAACACCAAGGCAATCACCGAATCATCACAAACATGTCACTACCAACTGTCAATCATGATCCTTCCAAACAGGATGTATCAACTTGGGTTGATTCCAAAGGACAAGATGATCAAATTGGAAATATAAAGAATGTCAATGTTGAGAAGATCAATGATACTGAAGCTGCTCCTTATATCGATAATACTATAATCATTGATGAAGCAGAAAACAAAAGACTTAAACGAATGATCGACAGACGGTGAGTTGAATTTGATAAATGCAGGGAATACAGTATCACTTATCCCTGTTATTCTATCCCTACCAGGATCCTACCTCTTTTATGTTTGGCTTATTTTGCTCAAGCTATGGATAAAGGTGCAACTAGTCCAATCAGTATTATGGGATGGTTGAAGATGTCAATGCAACTGGTCAAGACTACGCTCTTACCAGTACAGTTTTATGGATTGGTCTTGTCGCTGGTAACCCTGTGGTAAGTTGCTTAGTCTATCAAACTGACTTCAGACTGACGAAGGCTATATATTGTAGGCATCACAACTTATTCGAAGATTCCCCGTCGCCAAAGTTTTGGCTGGATCAATGCTTATTTGGACTGGTCTTGCATTCTGGTTAACATTCACTTTGAGTGTTCCCCCAATTTTGGCTAATCGAGCTCTTCTTGGTTTCTTCGAAGCATCTTTCGTGAGTAGATTGGTATTTCAAACATTATCAGCCATGCTGATAAGGTATACGTAGAACCCATGTTTGGTTACCATAATGGTTCAATGGTATCTCAGTAGCGAGCAAGCAGTCATCTCAGCTGTCTGGCATTCATTTACTTCTTTGTCCACTTGTCTCCAGTCAGTGATGGGTTTCGGTTTCTACCATGTTCGCAACAACCATGCTGGTGGTTTGAAGAGTTGGCAGTATCTTCTTCTGACTGCTGCTTGTATTTCAGCTATTGCAACTAGTAAGTCATGCAAAATCACCGTTGTTTGTCTTAATATATGTATGCAAGTTTTTATGTATATATAAGCTAACTTTCAACCACACATGTAGTTGCTGTATTCTTGTTACTTCCTGATTCACCAACCCGAGCAAGATGGGCAGTTGAAGAATTGAAAACCAAATTTGTTGAAAGAGTTAGATCAAATAATCAAGGTATAAAACAAAAAATATGGAAATCTGAACAAGCATGGGAAACAGCTAAAGATCCACAAGTTTACGCTTTATTTGCATTGACATTTTGTCAAACTTTAGTCATTGGTGGTGTAGGTAAATTTAGTGCTTTATTGATTAATAGAGCATTTGGTTTTGATGTCGCTACAAGTCAACTTTTAAAAATTCCTGTATCAGCCGTTGGTGTATCAGCTTATTTCCTTATGGCATATCTTCAACAAAAATATGAACAAACTTTTTTCACGATGATTGCTTTCACTCTTTTAAATATGATTGGTACAATCGTTATTGTTTCAGTACCTCCTTCAGACAAAACTAGAGTCGGTCTCATGATCGCTTTCCTCTTACTTCAATTCTTTGGTGCTTGTAATACTGCTACTTCAGTTGTTCTCAGTAGAGTAAGTCAACCTGAATTCAATTATTGAAATCAATAATGTTACCCCATGGCTGATTTTTCCTTTGATTGATAGAATATCGCTGGACAAACCAAAAAATCTATAGCATACGCAACTACCTTCATGGCTTGGGGAGCTGGAAATGCAGTCTCACCTCAACTTTTCTGGGATGATTGGAAACCTAGATATTTACCTTCATTATACATTCACCTTGGTCTTTACGCTACCTATATCTTACTCGCGCTCGCAACTCGTACGATGCTAGTCCGAAGAAACGCTAAAAGAGAAGCTGAGCGTAACTTACGTGGTGAAGGTGATGCTCAAGCCAATCTTCACGCTTTTGAGGATCTTACAGATTTACAAAATCCAGATTATAAGTATTCGATCTAAATGTTAGGAGAAGATCTTGGGAGAAGTGTATCACATGGTGTTTATGATGAGTGGAAGTGTAAAATGTGGTAGTATTATCACTAAATTATTTTATTCAGTTTGAGGGCAGGGAACACGGTTTCCGGATGTATGGCATATGTATTTGGTAGTTTTCATTTCTGTAACATATAAACAGGTAGTTTCTTTTATGCAAAGGTTGTGACCCGTTATAATGAACGTAAATAAGAATTATGCGTTCAAAGGTGTAAACCTTTTTCTCATCATTTTATGAACGTCGAATCATCGGCATCTCCCTCTTGGTCATATGTACTGTACTTGATAGGTGCTTATGGGGAACGATGATGCTATTCCAATTTGACTATTTCTCTTCTACGATCTTATTGATCAAAGTTCCAACACCATGAGATACAAATACTCTGAATTCATCACCATCTTTCAAAGTAATTCTTGGTTTTGCTGTCCATCCAACTCCAGCTGGTGTACTGTTTATAGTGCATAAACAATGTTTAGCTATATTCGACAACAGAAACGCTACTATTGATGTTCCATTTTTCTTCTTCTTAAAAGTGTAAAGGGGAACTCACCCAGTAATGATAATAGTTCCAGGCTGTAAAGTTGTTCCTTGAGATAAGAATGATATAATCTTGGGTATCGAAAAAATCAAGTCGCTAAAGATGAAATATCCAATCTAGATTTAGTATGCTAATCAAGTATTTCTCAACTGCATACAACGGTGGAATCAAAATTACTTACTCAAGTTTACTATCTTGAACCGTATTACCATTCAATATTCCTGAAATTTGCACTTCTGATAATTTTGAAATCTGATCTTTGTGTACTATAGCAGGTCCAATCGGACATGCACCATCAAATGATTTTGAATAACTCCATTGAGATTGTGCAAATTGCGCTTCTCTCGATGATACGTCATTTGCTGCTGTTATACTATTACATAGTAAACAGAATTACCTTAGCATAACTGATATCATTTGTTCTCATTTACGATTCATAGTGTTTGAAAGGAGGATCGAATGTGATACAGTGCGATCAAATGGAAAGAAGAAGGCCCAAACTTACCCAAGGAGATAATCCAAAGCATCCTCCTCCGAAACATTTTTAGCTTCTTTACCAATAACAATAGCTACTTCGGCTTCGTAATCTGCTGCATTATCTTTAACAAATGATTTGGGTATGATGGTGGGTTCAGGATGTGGATCAGCTAAAGAAGTTGAAGGTTTCATAAATAGTGTTGGCGTAGTTGGAATTGGCATGTTAACTTCTCTGGCGTGATTTACATACTAATGCAATACGAGTAAGAAATCAGCGAAACATTTTCCACCATATCGTCATCACAGTGGAGCTGACCTGAGTTGAAAGGTATAAAGGACTCATATGTGATTGAGACATGTTCACTTACATTCAACCCTATACACCTAATTGTTCCAACTTCACTTTGTGCTAAAGGACTTAACAGTCTATCAACCAATTCCTTCTTACCTGTTTTCTCTCCAGGGTTCAAGATAGATGGACCCGAGTAAACTTCCACTTCTACATGTTTTGAATCATATGATGCTAAGCCGACATCTAATTTAGGATCTACAGGTTCACCTATTAGAGGAGTTACTGTTGCCGTTGTTGAAGAAGCAGAACTTTTAGGTATGAATCGTACTAATCTCGTGAAATATGACATCGTTCTTGATGATTTGGTATGTGTTATAAAGTTGATCGATCTGGTTCCCACGGTACGAGAGACCATTCCTACTGAAAAAACAGAAAAGGTGTAAAATTGAGGAAGAGTTTGGATTCTCGTCAAAACGGAGGACAGGTTTAAAGGGGATCTTTATTGATCCTTTGTTTTCAGTGACGTGATTTGAGCTGATCTTCCTAATTGACCATCGGATTTGACCGTTCTTCTTCACTCTCCCCGCATACCCCCTCATCCATAATCAAGCTACTGTACCTACATTCCGAGAGTACCCATATCTACAGGAAGATGCATGCTCAATCCAAACTTGTATGCTAGAAGTTGTAGGAGAGGCAATTTTGGGGCATATCTTGAGAAGAGTGAGAACAATAACAAACAAGTGAAGAGGATAGGATATCCACTTGATACATCAATGTTGGTCACATGCTCGGGTCATTGAAACAGCCCAAAATAAACACCGGTCCGATCATACAAGATAGGGGATGAAGTATATATATATTTATAGGTTATCATGATGGATGACCGTCCTGTTAACGTTTGCTTTTGACCTGAATTGTATGACTATCTCCCGTCTCCAATGTTGCCTTCACTCTCTATACAAAGATTGACAACTTACAAGTCAGTTCTACCGATACCTCTCCGTCAAATGTCATCATCGCAAAACACACCGATAAACTTGGTATCAGTCAATACTGTACCTGAAAGAGCGAAGAAAGTAATAGGTACCGTGATTGAGAATGTCAAAGACAAGTATAACATAGTTCATGCTGGAAACTCTATCAGTAAGTCATGTCAATCAACAATGACCTACATCATCCTGACTATCAAGAGTTTGTTGTGTCAGCTATAGAAGGTGTTGCACCTTTACTTAAATCTATACAACCCCCTCCAGGTATTTTGGTGAGTCCTCTTTTTATCGGCCGATACCAAAATCCTTCCAATATGTCGAGTCGTAGCTGATGAAGATAGTAACAACAAACTACAGTTCTGCGCATCTATGGTCAGTATCACTTGATAATCCACAACTTAATTTGACATATACTGATGGTTTACATCCTACCATCAGTGGACACCTGAACAGCAAGAGGAAATACAAAAAATAGCTAAAGAAACTATACCCGGAATCAAAACCCATGCTGCTCCTACAGGATTACAAGCTCAAGGTGGTCCAGAAGGTGTAGTAAAGTACTTGATGGGTAGAATCGATGAGATTATGAAAGAGAAATAAGCTGTATATCCATAGCAAGAAGGCAAATTGAATGGTCTTTTGGGTCATCGCGTGTGAGGGAGATTTAGTTTCCACTGTTTTTATAAGATCCAATAGTAGCGATCTAAGGATTCTACTTGACACACTTACTTTGCCTATGCATGCAGACTTTTTCTGTGAATGTTTTCATCTTATCTTCCAGAACGCATACAATGTGATCATCCCCAATGCATAAGTTGATATCAGCATCAATGCATACTTTCCTCCCTCTTTCACTATACATCAACGTCAAAAGATAAGATATAACAGGCACCAGAATAGCGTCATTGTGTTTTCTAGCCTTTCAACTAAAAATAACTAATCACCATACAAAATACAATTCTAAAAAGAAACGTTCATTATGCTCTTGAGACCAGCCCATTGCTGATAACCACGTTCGATTTGAAGCGAGTAATGTTCTATCAAGCTGCATTCAATATGACTATCACCTCGGCTTTCCGTAATGTCAGATAATACGAGAGAATGCGATTGCGGGTAGATAGTGGGAGATAAGAATCAACGGTAATCATAAGAACGTGCAAATGGTTATCATCATATTTACTCAACAGCATCTGATTACTTATATGTCTTCAATTCTTCTTGGAGGATCTGCAATGCCCATCAAGTCCTCATTGTCGCAAACTTCCTATCATCTTATCCAAATATCTTACATAACGGGTGACGGATCTCGTTATTAATCATGTTCGGTAAAATAACTGGACTTACTTTGGCTTTTAGCCTTAGTTTCACATATGTCACAGCTCAGCAAGTAGCTCTCGGTCCAGAAACATATACAGCAGCAGGAGAATTTCCAACTAGTCTTTTCTCAGAATATTGGAATGATCCTACTCAAACTGTTTCTCAAGTCCAACCTAAAATCACTGATTCAATTTTAGTAAGTCCACTTAATGTTCACATCTTCAATTTACACCTTAAAATAACGCTAAATGCTGAAATATTCCACTGAAAATAAAGAACATTACATTTCCCCAAAATTTGACTGATCCAGAAACCATTTCAAATAATGATACAACCGATCCACTATATTACCCAAAATCAACTCTATTCGGATCTGCCGCAGAGGGATTATACCAAAATGTTACTTCACAAATTCAAGATATTATCAAAAATCAACAAGGTTCAAATTGTACGAAATGTATAGATGCTTTAACAGTTGCTGGAACTTTAGCTAAACAAGCTCCGACTGTAAGTTCCACTATGAACCATCAACATCATGGGGCACATATTGGTGAATACCTGAGGAGATCGGTAATATTGATAATGATGCAAACATCTGTTCTTAGCTCGTACCACAATTACTCGTTTCTTTGTGTAATCAATACAAGTTCGCTTCTACTTCAGGATGTCAAGTTTATTCTGAGAATGCTCAAAGTCCATTTTATGCTCAAGTTTTAGCTTATGCGAATTTAAGTGGAAGTGACGGTCAGTATTTATGTCAAAATTTCATCTCAGTATCAAAATGCCCTAGACCACCTTTGTAAGTCTCAACTTGGAAGTGATATTAGAACCACGAGCTTATCATCACCACATCAAATCTCCCCTCTAGACCTAAATTTAACCCCAACGAGTTTTGGTCAAAACCGAAACCTTCGAATGTTTCCTCTCCTGAACCAAAAGGAACCAATCGGGTCAAAGTCTTAGTAAGATCATACCAAAAATCGTTTCGTAGTTAATCTATCCTGATTGATTGTGTGTTCTATAGCATATGTCCGATTTCCACATTGACCCAAAATATGCTACAGGATCAGAGTAAGTTTACCCTCAAAACGAGCTAAAAACAAAGCCTTCACTGATCTTTATATCGTCCGTATGCAGAGCAAATTGCACCTCCGGGTTATGTTGTCGAAGAGGAAATCTTGTAGCATCACTTCAATCCAACTATACGCCCTCAGTACCTGCGCCAAGATTCGGTTATTTTGCTTGTGACACACCTTGGGCATTGGGGGCAGCTGCGGTAGAAGCTATTCCAATTTTAACAGGAACAGATGGAGAAGATTCACTCAATATGACTTTATTTACTGGTGATTTGGTTTACCATGATCCTTATAATCAACTGAGTCGAGATTATATACAATACACGGAGACTGGTAAGCATATAAGCGTTCTTTTCCTGTCTGATAGACAATTTTTCGCCATGTGTTCAACTGACAACCCAATGGTGATTTAGCTTTGTTCAATTTATGGAAAAGGACTCTAAATCCATCTTCACCTTTGTTCGCTGCTATAGGTAATCATGATCAATATCAACAAGCTTTCGATTCACCTCACACACTTCCTGGTAATTTGACTAAAGAGTTTAGTTGGAATTATGAACATTTATCAACATTATGGAAAAACAATGATTGGATAGATGATGAAGCTGTTAAAGAGGCTAAGACGTGAGTTTCAAGCTTACAAACATAAATTTGACATTTATTGTGACTAGCATCTAAATCCAAAATGCTAATCTTTTCGTACAGTCATTATGGAGCATACTCAGTCCAACATGCATCAAATTTAAAGATCATAACGATAAATACAGATTTATGGTACAGATCAAATATATTTTCATTTATAAATACGACTCAATCAGATAATTTTGGATTTTTGAAATTTTTAGCTAAAGAATTACAAGAATGTGAAGATTCAAATAGTAAAGCATATATAGTTGGACATGTTCTATCAGGTTGGGATGGAACAAATCCTGTGATTGGACCTACAGATGCTTTTTATCAAATCGTTGATAGATATTCCAATACTATCAAAGCTCTATTCTGGGGTCATACGCATGAAGATCAAAATATGATTTATTATTCAAATAATGCCACTGCTAGATCAGAAAATACTGCTCAAAATGTTGGTTGGATAGGTCCTTCTATCACCCCTTTGACCGATAGTGAGTCTCTGTAAATTGCGTCAAATGCAATACACATGAATAGAAGTAGCTGAGTAGTGATGCTTTGTATCGATAGTCAATTCTGGATTTAGATTATATGAAGTAGATGCTGAAACTTGGGATATCCTTGATGCTCATACGTAAGTTCATCGCCTCTGGAACATTTCAAGCGTTTTATGGTAACTAATTCTGGTGAACTACCAAAAATATAGATGGTATTCAAACGTATCAACATACAATGAACTTGATGGACAACTAGAATTTGGACCAAGTTATCAATACGAATACAATACTCGAAAAGCTTATGGTCAAAATATCGATTGGCCAGAAAACGCACCTTTAAACGCTACTTGGTGGCATAAGGTAACTGAAGAAATGAGTAATGACGGTGGTGCTTTAGTCAATTTGTACAATGCTCATCAAGGTAAATTGTCGGTCAGAAGTCCCAATTGTACGAGTACTGCTTGTATCGAAGCTAAAGTTTGTTACATGAGAGTAAGTTAAGCTTTATATCTGATATCACAGTGAGAGATAAGCTGAATCTTTTCATTCTTACAGAGTGGTTCCGCACCAATCGGACTTAATTGTACACAAGGATTTGGAAGTGTACAATAAAATCAACCGTTAGCAGTAAGGGATTTGGAGGGAACGGTACAGTTTAGAACATATAATGATAGAAAAAGGTTTCAGAAAAGAAGAACGATTCAAGAGGTAGATAGATAATGGTCTAGATAAGATGCATCTGTGAGACTATTATCGAGCCATATTTACACAGCAATCATTCGCAGAACAGTCATGCTGATTTCGAGTGCTAATTCTTGAATCGTTGTCAAAGAAGTATCAATCATCCCCTAACATTATGGCTTTCTCAAGAATGACAGAAGATCGACATTATCAAAATTGATCGCTAAGTTTCATAGCCAACACTGTACGTTACGATAAGCAATACGGTATTTAGGGGATGTGGCGTACAGTATATACCATCTGCATCGGTAAACAGTCATGACGCGAGTATACATGATGGTACTTGTAGTATTTGCATTGCTGGAGCTGACCACTTAAGTTGCAACAGCTTCAAAAGCGGTCATTCTACTTTGATTCGCCCGACATCGCTACGAGTTTATCTCTAGCACTTGGATCATATTTGACAAGAGTTCATTGGATCCACTCGCAAACAAAACTTCTGAGATGTCTTACGAAGTATTCATGATGTTGGATGTTTTTTGGCTTGAGAGCGTTATGATTTTTCAAGGGGTGATCAATACCTTCAAGCGAGCGAGCGATACTGCATAGTCTTTCACCTTCATTCGGTAAGGCAATGACCAGTTAGATTGATAGACAAGACACCACGGAATGAATTGTAAGGAGGAGCTTATCACGACTTACTAGCTTTATACATGGTTCTCACGTCTAGAGTGGCTGCTGTAACTGGTTCGGTATCAATTTGACCACAACTTAAGGCTAGTCCTAAAATAGCATATTTGGATTGTAAATTGAGAGTCTTATCGGTTTCACTCCACTCAACAAGAGCTGCCATCATATAATTGAAGATGGTACTTTCTCTAGTTTCGACATCAAAACCATGCATCAGCGGATCGCAAAATTGCAAGCAATACCAGTTTAACATACAGGTTACCGTAATTCAAAACCCGTTGATCAGATTGAGTGAAAGCGAAAATGTGATAAGGTAGAAGGCTTCCCCACGCTTGCACATATAATACTAAGGATTGCATATATTTGCCTTGACGGAAGAGTCTGTAAATTCAGTATTTAAAAGGTAGGGAATCAGTATTCTTCGTGCATAATACAGATTCATAGCTTAAGACACTACTTACGTGTTACCTTTTTCCTTGAAATCGATTGATTTATCGAAACGATCCTCGAAGTCAGGTAAATCAGTTCTATCTTCCTTCAACCATTCCTTGAGTGACTGTCTGGAGATCTTGTGTTTGATATTACCATGATAGTCTTGAGAAGCGCCTGTCAGAACTTCTCTCACAATGGCAGAAAGCTTAGCTTGAAACTTCTCATAGTTTGTCTTTCGACTAAAGCGTCCAGAGGACTCAAATCGTATGATGTACGACTTGAAGGAAACACAGATGTGGTACCGTCTCTGCAAGGTCATTATCAGATGGAGACATGGTCAGCCATCAGGTACTCTCCTCTTTGAATTCTAAATCTGGGGTTTTAAGTACTTGGCAAGACTACTCACTTAGCTTTTACCGGAAGGATTTCACTAATCTGTAGGGTCTTACCCATCATTCTTTCCTTTTCGACATTGTCAGGAAGAGCTACCCAACAGGTTTTGAATTCTTCCAAAGTCAGTGGACGAAGGTCTGTATTGATCGTCATATCGTAGATCCTTGTTGATTTGTTAGTGTGAGTCAGAGAACAGAAGAGAAAAGAAAAGGAGAGAAAAACAGGAAGAAGGAAAGATTTTCATATCTTATATCCCAGAAGTGATCGAAACTGCAGATCTTCCTGTAATTTCAGTGTACTTAAGATGAAAATGTTACAGTATATGATGGTCAGTCGTGTAAAAGCCGTGTGAACCTCGTGTTTGGATCTCATCACACGTCATAACCATCAAACACACACACACACACACACACACATATATATATATTTATGAGCTGATTTACGCACAGACCTGTATTTTGCTGTGTGACAATATCTCATGCATTTCTACAGTATAAATCTACATACCTATAGGCCGATATCGATACAGGTCAGGTGGTCATTTCTGTTGATATATCCATTCACCACCTTGATAACCTTCTAAACCTTTCCAAACATCTTTAGGATGTTTACCACCTAGAGCACCTGTACCTGCAGATCCTTTATAAAACCCTAAAACTTTTAATACTTCAGGCGTCATTTTCATATATTCTTCAGGTTTATTAGTCAATACAGTGTTTTCACCTTGTCTGAAATTATCACTCGTTGCGAATAGACCGTAGATGTATCGAAGTGAATTTTCTTCACCTTCTTCACATGTGTTTGCTCCCTATATGAGTATATACAGTATCGAGGTCAATATATCTGCTCGCTGCCTCATTCATTGTTTTTTGAATCAACGCCGATAAAGGGTTGAACAACTCACAGCACCGTGGAAGACATTTCCGAGCCAGATACCCAAAGAGCCTGAGTCATCAAGAGATGGTTTACTTAATAACCGTGCAGATCATATAGACCTCATCATAGTCAAGCTCACCCTTTTTCATCTCTACCGTGCAACAATCTTCTTGTTTTGGGGAACGGTCCTGCGGCCAAAGGTGCGAGCCTGTATAATGAGAGGTCAGCCAGAATGCACTCTCAATACTGGCAAGACTGAACAAACCAGGAATGACCCTAGTACCACCGTTCTTTTCTGTAACATCAACTCCAGCGATGAAGGTTGAAACTGAACAGCGACCTATAAGCTTGAACGTCTATGCACGACGTATTTTTCACCAAACTCACCCATGGTAGGTACAGATTCCGGTCCTGTCCTTTGTACCATCGAGGAATTGGAATCTCTGGAAACGGCATTTAAAATCAATTTACATAACCTCGAATCGGAAAAGACACCATTTACCTGTGTAAAACTTGTCTTCCTGCTCCTGGACCTACTTTGTACGCAATCGAGGTGTGTAACCAGTCTATATACTAAAGCCTCAGTTTCATATATATATAATATATCCAGTGACGACAGTTCCATTGACTTACAACTTCCTTTTCTAGTTTCTTTCTTATCACCATACCACTATAATTTATATAGATTAGATTGAGAGATATGTATGCTGCGGAATAGCTGTACTTACTTCCCAAGTCTCGGGCGATAAGAACTCTTCCATGACTGTGTTCGATGAATTAGCTTTAAAAATCTTCCTTTTGAAATGAAGTGAACGTATCGCCAACGTACCTTGATGCCAGACTTTTCTTTGTAGACTGAAGTATTCAACCATAATATCAGAATCGTGGGTCAACATGTCTTGATGTGCTTAGCCACTCACAGCTTTGAAGTATCTTCTGGAACAGCACCTATCAAATCATAAAACACTGTTGTATTTGATGCTCTGAATCCTTTAAATTTCTCAGCTGGTTTTTCAGCTTTTTCAGCTTTCTCGAAATGAGGGATCGCTTTAGCTGTTAAAGCATCTACTTCTTCCTCAGTAGCCTATCGTCATAGTAATATCAGTCCTGTTTGTTGTTTATCCAATTATCGATATAAGTGAGACTGTAATCAAACTCACATAATCGGATAAGACGATAACACCATCTCGATGAAGAATATCTAAAATCTCTTCGATTGGTGCACTGGCTGGTACTGTTTGTACGGTTGGTGTAGCTTGAACCATATTGTTTAACAGTTATTCTCAAGAATGTGGATATGATAAACTGCGAGAGTATGAGGTAGTACGCTTGATTCAATTGTAGTCAATTATTTCAGGTATGTAATAAGTGATGGTGTAAAGCTACAGGATGAGTTTTGATATTGATATAGAGAAATCAACGAGATAAGTTTATCTGGGTTATACAACTGATAAAAGGTTTAATCGGAATTGCCGTCTTCCTTCATCTGCCTGCCAGACTATCGTGTCTGCTGAAAGTAACTTCTCTTCAGTGTTCATTTGACGACGCCAAGATACAGCAGCATGATTTTATATTGACGAGTTGTTATTATGAGCTATCGAATACCATCATGTGATGTATGGGGTGAGAAAGGAGAAAACAACCTTCTTATCGGTTATATCCGATTCGGCGTCTCAAACGCGCTTGAATCCTCCCACTTGTCTTTGATCGAGTTGAAAAGTCTCTTGGATTTAACGCTTTGAAATCATTGCTCAGAGTCAATGTCCATCGGTCCGAACGTAAGAATGCTCAAGCATATCCGAAGAGGAATGACTTGGCTCCACTTTTGGCCCCGACTTTGTTAGTACAGAATTTGAAGATAAGGTTGTTCTGTTCTCACGCCATCAACGTCACGTTTGATAGCTTAAGCGACGGTTAATGTTATCTCCTAGGCCAATGGAACGGTGTTTTCGCGGACACTAGAAACCCATTTCGGACATGGGAAATACCGATCGCTCATATGGATATGTTAACAGAACAGTTCAATCAGGCATTATACGGGTACAACCACAGTATGTTCTTTGTCGATAGACCAATCTGCCTGCAGGCATTTCACAAATCGTTACACCGGCGAAGTGTCCATTTTAGCGTCGATTCATTAAAATATCGAAAGCGTTATCATGATAGCATTCCCGTTTTCTTCTTCTTTTTCTTCTTCTTTCTGATTTCTTCTTTCCAAGCATTATCATAACCTCCAGGTTGATTGTTCAGTTGCCAATCACTCAAACAACATGGCGACCACCAGAGAGAGTCACATCCAAGCACAAGCTACCGCAGTGGTAGATGATTATGCTCTTCCATCAGATCCAGATGCTATGGATATCTTACCACCACCTCCACCACCAAAGAATAAATGGGATGCAATCTACCGAAGTTCATTCTTCCAGATTTGTGTGGTTTCAGCTTTAGCTTTCTGTGGTCCAGCTATGGCTGATGCTATTAGTGGTCTTGGTGGTGAGTGACGTGTAACGTATGGTGATAGATCAAGATCGCTGATTTGTGACGTTATATGTTAAATCAGGTGGTGGGCAAGCTACACCCTACACCGTATCAGCAGCACAAGCAGCAAGTTACTCAGCTACAGCTTTAATTTCGTTATTTGGAGGTCCATTAGCATCAAGAATGGGTATCAGGCTAATGTTAATTATCGGTGCATCTACATTCGCTATCAATGGTTCAGCTTATTACGTCAATTCAGAATATGGTGTTCAATGGTATTTGATCTTTGGTCGATTCCTATATGGTTTAGGATTCGGTTTCTGGTATGTGGCTGAAGCAGCTATTATCTTGAGTTATCCTGAAGAAGGTAGAAGAGGACAGTAAGTAGATTTGCTATTCCTCTTTTTGGACTTTTAAAAGTTGCTGACTTGCAGACTAGCTATCTTGCTATTTGGGTAGCTGCTAGAAATTTAGGTCAACTTGTAGGAGGTTCAATTGCTTTATCTAGAAAGTGAGTTATATCGTTAATAGATATTTACGAAAAAACCTTTTTTACTGATAAAATCCTCTATAGTGCCAAAAATGCAGCCGCTGGAGCAATCGCTACATCAACATACCTAATTTTTGTTGGAATCGAAGCTGTTGGTTTCCCAATAAGTTTCCTGATTGCCAATCCTGAAAAAGTTAGAAGAGCAGATGGAGTAGCAATTATAATGCCAGCTAAAAAACCAATAAAGGCAGAAATGAGATTATTATGGAAAGCTATTATACATCCAAGAATGTTATTATTTTTTCCTTTAGCCTTTTATTCTTATTTCTTAGGTGGTGTGATGTCAACTTATTTAGCAAATTATTTTACTGTAAGAGCTAGAAGTTTATCTTCTTTTATTGTACCTGCTTCTATTGTTGTGTAAGTTAGAACCTCTTCCTCCAAACTTATCAAACGGAATGTTTTGGAAGATTGAGCTAATCAAATAGGATTCATTGTGATATCTAGATTTACCGGCTTATACGGAAGATTTGTTTTAGATAACAAAAGATTAAATCAAAGAGCTAGAGCACATTTAGGTTTTTGGGTATTTATGATCCCATCTTTAGCTACTTTTGCATGGATTTGTGCGAACCAAGCTAGATTTTATAAAATGTCTAAAGCACCTAAATACGATTGGTCTTCTTCAGGATGGGCAGTCGCTTATTTACCTTTATTAATTCAACAAATTATGGCTTATTTATGTCAATCATATATTTATTGGTTGATTAGTTGTTTTGTCGTTGACGTTCAAGGTAATGCTAGAAATGGTGGTATTTTTAGATGTGTGGAAGCTGTAGGTCAAGCTGTATCTTATGGTATCAATTCTAATGTAAAAGCTAGATGGGTACCTCTGTAAGTGTCCTGCACAACCATCAGAAACGTTGGGCTAGGCTTACATCCTCTCGATAGTGGTATAAATTTCGCCCTTTGTGTTGTATGTATTTTCCCCACACTGTTAATCATTCGACAAGTTCCCGAATACAGACAAGATGCCAAGAACAAACCTACTGAGGTGACTTATGGAAAGGATGAAGAGCAGGTCATAGAAGACGACACTAAGAAAATGTAAACAACAAACTCTAAAAGATGATGCAACGTGCCATGGGCTAGAGAATGGGAAGCTTGGAAGAGTAGAATTAATACGAATTCTTATAGATTTTACTTCCATTTCGCTTGTAATTTTTACACTTGGTTTGTAAAGTCTGCGTTATGAAATGGGTAATCACTGCTGGCTGTTGACCGAATCATACCGAAAAGTCGTGTCATGACAGCATTTCTACATATGTATCATCTATGTGGATCCCAATGGGTGGTACCCATGAGCACGAAACTTTCATAGGGAACCGATCTATCTTCTAGCGATGGTTGAAATGTTTGGACAGAAGCGTAGGCTCTAAGTGCATATCGATAATAGCATTCACTGTACGTAAAAGACTGTTAGTAGTTGACTTATTGGACTTCGAAAAGCTAAATAAACTGCGGAAGGGGAGGTTACTAACTTAGCTGCTGGACTTATATAACCTTCTCTCATCATTTTCCAACTATTATCTGCTATCCTTCTTACTTTTTCTACGTTATCTGGATCAACAAGTCGTGTCATTGCAGAAGGTAAATTTTCTTCTAAAGGTAATTTGACTTCTACCATATTTTGATCTGGATGACCTTCTACAGTATTGAATAGATGATGATAATGTTGTATATACCTCAAAGGGTGAGCCACAATAACGGATCTACATTGCTGTAGATATCTGTTATACTGTCGAAATCAATTTCTATGCTACTGAAATGTGAGAACCTTTGACTTACTTCAATCGTCCACTATATGCCCAACCTTCAACATGAGCTAAGAAAGCATATTGACAATGTTCTGCTGGAGTTTTCAAATCCCCATTATTTTGTTTCCTCCCATCTTCATCTTGATTTACTGCTCCCCAATTCAATTCTTTAACATCTGACCATGGTTGATCTCTACTCGCTCGAAGTAAATCCTGTATGGCGAAATG
Organism: Kwoniella dendrophila CBS 6074; assembly: GCF_036810415.1. Taxonomy (NCBI): domain Eukaryota; kingdom Fungi; phylum Basidiomycota; class Tremellomycetes; order Tremellales; family Cryptococcaceae; genus Kwoniella; species Kwoniella dendrophila. Next base: position 63,586 of record NC_089482.1, read on the forward strand.
AAAGAGATCAGTCTATTGGAGCGCGGTCATTAATATGAATGTGGGAATATTTTAGCTCACTTGTCTAACTTCCACCATAGGTGCGCCTCTCCAAAACAATTTCTGTGTCTTATTCTCCCAGCTATCATGTAATACTTCTAATTCATCATTCAATCGAAGACCAAGGTTGTGTTCATATTCCAATGACTTAGCTCTGACTTCAGAATATGCACCAACTCCAGGTTCAGGCCAAGAGAAGAATCCAAAATCTAATATCAAGTGATTGTTAACAATGTAGTTGAACTTATTTAGTTCGGATGTCTATTTCTGCATTTTGAATGACTTACCTGGCATCAACCACAGTGCTTTTTGATGTTCTTCTCTATCAAGTGAGAATCTTGGATTTTCACCTGATCCACCATCACTCGTCTGTATAACGAAACTGAAACCGTAAATCTTAGTAAAATGCTATCATGGCGTGATAGTCAAGAACACACTCGATATCGGGCATCGGTTCAGGACTTGTTAAAAGCGTACTATAGACAGCAGCTATAGCAGCTTGAGTACGTGTATTGATTCCTCCATTGAAAGCTTTAACATATAGCTAAAAACAACAAAGCTTTGAGTTTGCATGTAATTATGGATAATGAGGTTCTTAAATAAAACTCACCTTGTTGTTCAATATCACTAATCTAGCATTACCACCATCCTGCTCTGAGGCATCAATCATCTCTTTACTTATCCCTCCCTTGGCATGATACCATTGTCTTGCTCTATCCGCTTCATGATACAATTTAGGATATCTCTCTATACATTGATCAGTACTCAATTGGCGATTCTCCGATTCAGCTGGATTGGGCGGTTTGACATTGATCGCATAATCTGGTTGAGGTAAGAGAGATAGTCTAGGACGAGACGAAGAAGTTGGAAGCAGGTGTATAGATGTGAAAGCTAGTATAATTAGGAAAACGATTATCGCCAATTCTACTGGAAGACGAGCCATCACGTTAGTCTCATATACTTATAATTCGGAATGTAAGGTTGATAAGCGTAGCTGTAACAATAGTACCATGGTGGTTGTCCTGCAAATACCATAATTCATGTAGTCGAATTTTCGGTATTGTTGTTGTTATTATCATTATCCGTAACAACAACGCATATCGTATAGTGGGTAATTATGTAATGATCACAACCAAAGAAAAAAAACCTGTGTTGGGAGACTGAAAAATTCGATATTATCTGGTTATTTTTCGGTAAAAGACCGAGGGTTCTTACTATAAATAGGGTACGGACTGGAACTGCGAAGATGTTCCTGAATCGCATGAATTCTTTATTTGTAGCTCACAAGAAAAAACCGTATGCACTATGAAATGTTAACTTGGTTTAGCAGACCACACACACAAGATAGCATCGGATTGATGTGCACCGCAACACAGTTTGTGTTACTATGAACGCACAACGCTAATCAGCAAAAGGCAGTTGCAACATCAATGGTACTGAGAACGCACAGCCAGAATTGACCGTGCAGATTTGAATCGTTATCCTGCGGAAATCTTTTTAAGCATGCCCGAAACGCAATTTATATCTCTTCTGAGCAAACTCAGGACACGGAAAAAGGGTCTTTAGAAAACAGCATCATTGACGTTGACGTAAGTGGTTATTCTATTTTTACGCAGTTCCAAACCTGCACAACTACTGGAATCGCTGCACTGAATCATAATAGATACGTGCGTTTTCTCTTTTTTTCGATCCATCCAGAATTCGCACATATCTCTCACATTCCTTTTTAACTACCTACGGCAATACAGAAACAAGCTTTGAAGAATTACACCTGAATGACGGAATGTCCACTTAAAAACCCTCATTTGCGCAGAAGGAAATATACCCTAATCCTCATGAAAATTTTTCGTTTTCTACAGCGATTTCTAACTACTTTGGTAGTCATACTATATTCACACAGGGTTAAAGAAGGTTGTTTCGGCTTTTACGCCTTATCGTGCTGTAGATCATCATAGTTATGTTTTCCCGTTATCAAAAATGACAGGTTGTTTCGTTAAGAAAACATCAAGGGAAAAGTCACGCTATGTCTAGGATAGAAACGTGCGGCTGCGAAATTTCATGTTGATCGATTTGTGTTTTGATTAAAAGTTTGAAAAAGTTGACAAAGTGATAAAATTGCTCGTTGGGTCTTCAATTCAAGTGATAAGTTTTGAAAATTGACCAAATCATCAAAGGACTATCCGTTTATCAAATTGTAGAAAGTAGGACGAAAGATTGCGAGAATTAGATAAAACACAATGTCCATTGAAGATATCGTAGAAACAGAAACTTTGGTCATTGGTGCAGGACCCGTGAGTGGAAGATTACAGAATGAACTGTAAGATTAATAGATAAAGCTAATGCTACCTTAGACTGGTCTTGGAGCGGCAACTCGACTAAATCAACTTGGAAGAGAATACCTGATAGCTGATGCAGCAGAACAACCAGGTGGTTTAGCAAGTACAGATGTAACCGAAGAGGGATTCTACTTCGATGTTGGAGGTCACGTTATTTTCTCGTTAGTAATATTTTCATGCTAACCTAAATGTTGACGAGATGACAAGCTGCTCTTCATACTGATAATACCACAGACATTACGCCTATTTCGACGACGCTATACATCGAGCTTTACCAAATGATGACGATTGGACTACACATCAAAGAGTTAGTTATGTTAGAAGTGCTGGGAACTGGGTTCCTTGTGAGTTCGGTTTGTTTAATTCAAATTGATAGGTACCCATCAGAAAGCTGATTATCGTTGATCAATTCATTACAGACCCATATCAGAATAACGTATCACAGTTACCACTAGATTTACGTGTAAAATGTGTAGATGGTCTATTAGCTGCTGCTGAACATCGTGCTCAAACTCCTGGACATAAACCTAAAAATTTCGATGAATGGATTGTAAGGAATATGGGAGAAGGAATAGCGGATTTATTCATGAGACCTTACAATTACAAAGTATGGGGAACACCAACGACTAAAGTGAGTTCACGACCAGAATCAATCCTAAAATTGACTTTTAAAACAAGATTGCTAACCATTGTGAGTTGTGAATTAGATGCAATGTAAATGGTTAGGTGAAAGAGTGGCAGCTCCCAATGTACGAACGGTAGTAAGAAATGCTTTAACAATGGAAACAGCAGGAAATTGGGGACCTAATGCTACATTCAAATTCCCAATGAAAGATGGTACAGGTGGTATATGGACAGCTGTGTCTAAACAATTACCTAGCAAAAAATTCAAATTAGGTAAATCTGGACAAGTTAAAAATATAAATGCAAAAGATAAAATAGTTATATTTGATGATGGAAAAAAAGTGAAATATCAAAACTTGGTCTCTACAATGGCTTTAGATGGTTTATTAGATGTTTTGGAAGGAGATAAGAATGATCAAACGTCCATTCAAAAAATGAAAGTAGCAGCAAAACAAGGTTTGGTATATTCAAGTACAATCGTACTTGGTATTGGAATAAGAGGCCAACGACCAGATAGAATAGGTGATAAATGTGAGTGTGGAATTCAATATTTGCATATAAGTGAAATAAGAAATCAAGCAGTGCTGATTTATTTCTACGTTTCAAACATAGGCTGGTTGTATTTCCCGGAAGATGATGCACCTTTCTATCGAGCAACCATATTTTCAAATTATTCACCTTATAACTGTCCTCAAGATAATATCAAATTACCTACTATACAAAAAGCAGATTCATCACTATCATTCGATAAAGAACCTAAAGAAGGTCCATATTGGAGTATAATGTTAGAAGTTTGTCAATCATCTGAAAAACCAGTAGATTTAGATAAATTAATGGAAAATACTATAAAAGGTGCAATTTCAACTGAATTAATGTTGCCTACTGATGAAATCGTTTCATTGTATGAGAGAAGATTCGATCATGGATAGTGAGTACTGTTTGTTCCTTAAGCTATCATGTTGAATAAATAGCTGATTGATGAGTGAATTGCTATATTTAACTAGCCCTACACCATCATTAGGTAGAGATCAAGCAATATCGCAAATACTTCCAACATTAAAAGATGAATTTAATATTAGATCAAGAGGTAGATTCGGTTCATGGAAATATGAATGTGGTAATCAAGATCATTCTTTCATGCTTGGTGTAGAAGCTGTTGATAATGCTTTATTCGGTACACCTGAAATGACTTTACATGAAACTGACTGGGTAAATGGTAGAAGAAATTTGGAAAGAAGACTTTTATAAGTCAAGTTTGCGGGGTCGGTCCGAAATTTGATTTTTAGGGACATTTGCAGGTTTTTTTTCTTTTTATTGTCATTTTATAGCATTTATACACGCATAATCATACATGAGACATCTGTATCTAGATACACATTATCCAAACAAATACACAATTACATGATTCCATTCCAATATATATAGATGCGACATATAGCCAGAACATGCAGATCCCTGTCGCATCCAATACTTTTTAATGACATGTTATCTGCTGTGAAGTATCGTCTCGGCGCGAAAACTGGCAGAGGATATCAGTTGAAATGGGTGTGCTGAAGATGATATGCTTCAAGCGATCGGTGGCGGGATGACCGTTTTCCGCTGGATATGTTTAAATAATGTTTTTCGCCTTGCATAAATCGTCGAATCTATGATTAGGATTCTGGATGACACTGTTTCTTGTGAGATATCCTCTTTGGATTATTAATACTTGTCTGAACATTGACAAAGACCTGTGGGACCTTCCTCCTTGCAAGTTTCGACTTTAGTCGGATCGGTACAATTGAAAATCATTGGCCAAGATCTTTCAAGTGCATGACCTATTATCACAAGAAAGGTCCGCGCAATTCGTCAGCGAAAAGATAAGATACAACAGTAGCATATTAATCTTATATCCATTCCTTACTCACCTAAAGTAGGATTTGAAGGTTCATTATTCCACCAACCTTCTTTATATATCCAATGTTCTTTTGGCTCGTGAAATTTATTTCTCAAATTCTCATATGCTCTTAATGGATTTTCTAATATCCTTTGTCTAGAAACTACAAATTGACCTGCCCATGTACCCTATAAACAATTAGTGGGATGAATATCAATCAGTAAATGGCCTTGTTTCTATGAACAGTTAGATATCAGTGTAGATAGAGGAGGGTTTAGCACACTTACCAAAATAGAATCAGGTGGACATAAATCCATTCTGAACATACTATATATATCAGCCATTCTAGGATTATGTTGATCATGTGAATCTTTTCCACAAATATGTGAAATATATGGACCAAATGATAAAAAACCTGTGTTTTGATCTAAATCTCTTTCTAATCGAGGTAAGAAAAGCCAATGCCATGCTAAATGAGGCTATCAGATAGGTACAATTCACAATCAGTATCAACATAGATAATATTATATGCATATTATAGCACCAGAATAACGAGCTTACCTGCATAAATATAGTATGTCCAGCTAAATTGGTGAAAGGTGTTTCGTAATGTCTAACTATATGTGACTAGTAGTGGACGAAGGAAGAATTATATTGATTAGTTAATTAAATGTGTATTTGAGTTAACATACCCACAATCTGGATTGGGTGTATATACTCACTAAATAAGTTTCACCTTCTCTCCCAACATTTTCAAGTTGAACAACTTCATCTGATATATCCGATAATGCTTTTAGACTTGTTTCATTTGGTGGACCTTTGCAATAGATTATGACTCTTCTTGATTTACGTCTTGGTAATCTATGTAGTACTCCGTTGATTGAATCTTTCATCATTCCTACATCTTCATTATAGTGTGAAACAACGCTAAATATGAACAAGAATTACAGGACAGCTCAGTTTCAGCAAGACATAGAGCATAGCAACCGTATCAGAAGAATAACTCACATATCGAAATCACTCTTAACTTTCCAGCTAGAACTCCTTGTAGCACCTTCATCAAGACGATAATCGTTTACCGGTCTAAAATGTAGCGTCAGCTGATATCAAACCGTTAAAGAAGACTCAAACGATATATAACTTACAGTAAAGGGATTGTCGGTATATATCCAAGGATGCCCAAAATCGATAACAACACTGTCATTATGATTATAGCTGATGAAATAGCTCTTTTCCTAGGTGAAGCCCATATTTGATTGACCTGAACTCTCATATCAGGCGGTAACGATTCCAGTAAACCCATTTTATGACCAAGAATTGTTTCGTATTCAAGTTCTTTGTTCACAATGTTGACGTTTCAGAAGGTATGCTTCACTTGATAATGTCCTTCAATCAAAGTTTGTTGTCTGTTGATATGATAGTGATCTCAAGATGATCATGGACAGCTTGACATTGTTTTTGAGTTACGCTTCTCTATGCATGGTAAGAGAAACGAAATTATCTTTACATTATTGTACAACTGTGATTTTTTCCTTTCTATTTCTTCGGTAAATTTCTGGTGCCTTTGTAAACAGATCGATGTCATTGTTCAGGGTTGATCCCCTTGCTGTCTCACGTTAATTCCTGGGAATCTTACCGTCTCAATTTTAATTCAACGAGTAGAAAAGGGCAAAATGAAAGGGATTCTGACGCTAGAAGAAGGAAAAGAAAAGAATCGCAGAACAAGGTGTCGGTCGCGTTAGCATGCGGCACAGTCAGAATTGTAACGGTACTATGGATAAACGATCCCACACAGCCTAAAACTGATATTTCACTTGATCATTTCATCTCATAGTTATCATCCTACCAAATCACTGCACTCATGAATAAGTACCATGGATTTGCATAGCAGACCGTATCTTTTATGAATACTTATAAATGCATTACCAACCATTATCAATCCTGACTTGAGCCCAAAAATCACATCTCTCCTCAGTCCCAATTTGAGGTTGATTTTGTGATATGTAGGAACTACTAATATTGGCAACTGTGACATTCAACACTTTATATTCGCCTTTATTTGAGTAAATAGGCCAAGTAGGATCGTTGACTGGCTGTAGTGACTGGAGACTATTTGGTGAATCAGAAGTGATCAAAGATATTATAGGTGCTATGTAAGATGCGTATAATGTAGGAGAGTAGGGTGAAAGACTGTTATCTACAGCTCAAGAATATCAGCTCGCTGTAAGTAATGTCTACAAATAATGAATATTTACAGAAATATGGGAATTCATAGGCGTTATCTAGATTGATAGCAAAAAGATATCAGTTTTCTATAACGAGACCAGGCAATCCACCGCCCTACATTCTGTTAAGCTCACCTCTAGCATGTATAGCATCTTTTACAGCATATAGATACCTCCAACCATTCTGCGTTTTATCTAGAGTCCAATCCACCGGACTAGAAAACGAATACTCTGGTTAGCAGAGGATCTTGGTCATGTTTATGCGTATCTATGGGCACTAACCAAGCAAAGATCACGTCTTGGAAGATTTCTGCACCTCTAGCATGATTATCGATAAACTGATTTAAAGGATATAGGTCAAGTATACGCTGTACATCTTGAGATCCCCTTGATAGAGGGAAACTATTGATCAAGAAATTCTCTAATCTGACATCGGCTTCAGCTGATATGTTGGTGAAATTGTTTGGAGGAGTTAAAGTGGTTGAAACGAATGAAGAGCCATCATTGAAATTCGATCCGCCGATAATATATGACTGAATGGAGGAAATCATGTATCAGCATGATATGGTATAGTCAAACTGAATTTTTATGAAACTGGATAGAATGAGACAGTACTGACATTTGGAATTTTACCATTCTTCAACCTTTCAGCTGTATTACTAATCAGATAACCTCCTTCACCTTCAATACAAGGTTCATAAGCTGATGGGTGACCAGGTTGTAATATTGTATCGAATTGATGACTAAGTATCTTCAGTGCATCGGTGGTTGTATTCCGAAGACATTCAAGGGTATTTGCAGATGATGAACAATTTGCAGCTGTAGAGAAATTGTTGAATTGGTTCTGTACTCAACGTCAATAAGCTAATACCTCAACAGCCCCAAACAAACTCATCGAATGAAAAGTACACTACAGAGCAAATTAAACTTACTTGCCAATACCTTGAATCACATTTTCCCATAGGAACCAAATACGGACTACTCATTACCACATTTTTCCACAAGTTTTCATTCATTCTTTCTTGATTTTCAGCTTGAGCAGCTAAAAGATGTAAGATCGTACCACCACCTGAACTTTGACCCCAAATAGTCACTTTATCTTTATCTCCACCAAATAATCCAATATACTTTTGTACCCATTTCAAAGATGCCCTAGCATCTGTTATACCTACATTCAAACCATTATCCTTTAACATTAAAGGTGATTGTAAAAAACCAAATGCACCTAAGCGATATTGTATTATAACTGAAATGAACGAATTGTTGGAATAATTTATTAATGGTGTAGGATCAAATTCTCGAGCAGAGTTATCTAATAAAGAATGATTGATTTAAAAAATTACATCAGCTGATTCTTTCTTGATGTGTTATGTTTCAGCGGGTCACAAATCATGAGGCCCATGTAGACTTACGATCCCATCCACCACCGTGAATCCATACTAATACAGGTAGATTCTTTGCATTGGGTGGTGCATAAATATTGACAAACAAGCAATCTTCGGAATCAACTGATTGAAGTGGATCGTATTGAGCGGCTGAGATGATTCCCTATGACACAGTCAAATCATCATAAACGTCTATCAAGTGTATCTAGATATCCAACTCACTCCAGCTGTAGCCTGAGGGCATTGTTTAGGATATACAGTAGCGTTCAAAATTCCATCATTTGATTGATCTATAGGAGGTTGTGCTTCTCTCCACCTATTTTGACCTTCTGTCGAAGCTGCATATCTCACACCTAAAAACACATCTAATCCAGATGATTCGTTATGATATCCTTGATATGTCGCATAGGGTAATCTCACTATAGGAGGTGACCAGCGAGGTAGAATCGAAGCTAGAGATGAGGAGGATAAGTAGAGTAAAATTGACAAGTAATTCAACATCATTGTTGTACAGCTCGATAAAATGATGTTTAGCTGGATATACAATGTGAACAGGAAATCAGGGGAACAATCACAAACTGTGTATCTATCAGGCAGTATATAGTATCATCTTTTGTCTGTTGTATAAGATATCAAGTGAATAGTGCATCCAGCGGACCGTACCCGTATAGCGGTCCGTTTAGATTTAAGCTAAAGATGGAAGACCAGCTGATAGATGAAGAACATTATTACCAAATATTCACATCGTAGCTATAAATAAATTATGCGATCTGCGTAATAGAGCCCGATCTTATCATTAACCCGATTCCCGAATAAGCGGAGATTTCGATGATACTCGTCCTTAAACCATCCGTGAGAGACAGTGAACGTACAGATCACCGAGAGACGTATGGGAATGTATAGAGATCTATAATGTCTTATATGTCTGTCTACTTGATGATATCTACTTGGCTGGATTATCATAAATGCCTCTAACTTCATAATCTGCTAAAACAGCTCTTCTACCATTTCTAACAGCTGAATCCGCTGTCATACGCCATATAGGAATACCGATCTAAAGATTAAACATAGAGGCATAAGCAGGGGTAAGATACGATATATTGTATATCCTTAATTCAAACAACTTACAGAGCTGACTAATAGGTAAAAGCAATCTGCAAAGAAGTTATTTGAGGGAACACCTCCATTTGAACGTAATCTTGCAAAATCAGCAACGATATTATCCGTTATCTGATAATAACCTTTTCGAAGTCCTATATGTAACAGAAGAAGTTGATCAGATCAAGCAACTTTTTATTTCGCAGTACAAAGCACCTTCATTTGACGATTAGGAGATGAAATGGTCAATTAAGTATAAGAAGAAAGCCTACCATTTTCCATAGCTCTTGCACTATACTCAGGTGGGATTGGGGTATCACCTTCTTCAATTTTATGTGTAACAGCTGGTTTATCAGCATTTTCAGCTTCTAATCCTGGACCCTGTATTCCACATGGCATGAAGATATGGATTTTGATATCGTGTAAAAGCATTTCTGACCGAAGTGAATCGGCAAGACCTGATATATAGAACATTAGCATTGGTTGGGTATGTTAAGGTAGATTGAGGGAAGTAAATGTAAAACTGTCATGAAGCCATGAATCAATAACAGAAAGTTTTATACTCACCTCTTAGAGCATATTTTCCGGGCGAGTAATTTGTGTACCCAGCAAAAGTTGTATAACCCAAAAAGGAAGATACAAATGTGATTCTACCTACTCGACGTTGTCGGACCATTAGTTTGACTGCGGCCTATTATAATATGACAGCTTGTTAGTTTGAACGATATTGAGAACAACACACCCAGCCGGGATACGTCCTGCTAGGATCTAACTAGAATATTGGTATCTGAATTCGACGAACTCACTCTAGCGGTATAAGCAGATACCCAGAAAGTTCCGTTGAAGCCCTAAGCATATCAGGATTCGTATCAGTACCGTGTATATGATACAACGCAGGCGATATCATATACAATATTCAAGGGGAATGTCCACTTACATCTTCGAATTCTGCTAAACTACTATCAACCATATATTTCGGTCTTGAGAATCCAGCACATAAATAATAGTAATCTGGAGCTTGTCCATTGAATGGTTCGGTGGATTTGATCAAAGTTTGCTCTGAAGATTTATGATTCGTCAAGTCTGCTGAAATGAACTGTACGATTTGATGAGGTTGAGCCAATGCCTTATAAACAAGAGCTCGATCATCAGTATTAGTATATTATAGAATATTATTGGAGAATACGTTTAATAGCTGATTATAGGCAAGCAGAAAGAATAATCTGCCATCTGTAAGGTACAAGGATAAAGACACTCACCTTCAATTCAGCTTCTACTCGTTTACCCTTTTCAACATCTCTAGCAACTACCGTGACATGTGCACCTTGTTTAACTAAACTTTCAGCTAAAGCTTTACCTAACCCTTGAGTTCCACCCGTTATATAGCAGTGCTGTACGGTTCAAGTAGGTAAGAAAGTATGTCAGCTTACATTTTGGGATCTTATTTTAAAAGCTAAAACGCGCTACAGTCCTTCGCACTGACCTTTCCTTTTGGCTGATAATCACTTTTACTGAATAAACCCATTTGAAGAACAATTATGGAGATCAAGAAGGATAACAGAGAATTGCAGAGAATTTGATGATTTCTATAAGTATCAATTAGTGTTAAATATGCAGTAAACAGAGCCATGATAGCTTTGAGTGTTGAATAAACTGGGAGAGTTAAAAGAAGAATTGATGATTTCATAAATATATATTATCTTTGATATTTATCTTTTTGGGTTGTTGTTATCTCGGTCATCTCGGTCATATGTAGTATGGTGGTCAATAACCGCTGAGCGTGTCCAACACGTGGGAATCACACCGCATATATAAAAATCACTCTTAAAGCTCTCCAAAAAAATGTATGACGATGGAAAGTCGAACTTTTATGACTGAAAATATAATATCACTTATATGTAACGCTACAACAATAATATTTTTGTTCTTTCACATGTCTCATCGTTATAACCTTTACACAAAACCAATACAGAATGTCAGGTAAGTGGTGAATTCATCAGCAACCGACGCCGTGCCGTACTGTACTCGCTGACATGAGAAACATATAATCAATAGATCCATCTTCTAAACTTGATGCTCAAATCAATATCGAGGATGAAGCAGGTCCTTCAACTACCGAATTATTTGATGATGAACCTTCGTTATCATCCAAAATAAAAGCACCAAAAATGAAAAAGGTAAAACCAATTAAAGAACCAAAACCTCCAAAACCTAAACAAGATATAAAGAAGAAACCACAAGCTTTACCTGTAAAACCATTTGATAAACCTGATGAAGAAGAAGAAAAAAATGTTCATGAAGTATATGAAGCTATTGCTGGACATTTCTCACAAACCAGACATAAAGTATGTATCTGTCTTTATAAAGGTAAAACGGTCATACAAGCGTACACATACAGTAATTACTGATATTTTGATTGATTAATTTGGTTGATTTATCTAGCCATGGCCATTTATTCAAAAATTCTTACATTCTTTACCTGCCAATTCAATAGGATTAGATTCTGGAGCAGGTAATGGAAAATATTTACCTTCATCAAGAGAAGCAGGTTTAGAAATGATTGCATTAGATAGAAGTTCAGGTTTATTAGAAATTGCTAAGAACGAAAATGGTGGTGAATGTTTAAGAGGTGATTTATGTTTTCAAGGTTGGAGAAAAGGTGTTTTTGTGAGTTAGCTCGTTTAACAAGTCGTTCTTTGATAATACGATTTGAAAAAACGCAATTATAAAGAGCTGATTCTAAATTATCATATACAAACAGGATTTCGCGATTTCAATAGCTGCTATACATCATTTATCTACACCTGAAAGAAGACGTTTAGCAGTCAAGGTGAGTATATGAATATACATTTACCCTCATACATCTTGTGGTACTGCATGTTGTCTGTCTATTCAATATTTAGCTAAATATTTTTCAATGGCGATATTCTCCATAGTCCTTAATACGCCCATTGAAATTATCCTCCTCACCAACATATTCAAAGTTTATGATATACGTTTGGGCATATGAACAAGGTACTTTATCAAAAAGACGTATGGGTACATTAACGAATTCTTCACCTAATTCAACACCATCGGTTCCAAATACTTCTCATCCTGCTACTTCACCTCCTCCCATAACAGAATCAAATAATCAATCAATACTGAATCAGCAGATGACAGATCCTAATGAAAGTGCGAAAGAAGAAACGAATACAGAAACAGGAGTCAAAGAAATTGAAGAGAAAATACAAGATTTACTTGTTCCTTGGGTATATTCAAAACCACCTCCAGGACCTACATTGAGATCAAAAAATACTCCTATACCTTCAGATTCAAATCCTAATCCCGATTCAACCGAAACAACTCAACAGCAGCAGCAGCAGCAGCAAGAAGAACAACCTGAACCTAAAGTATATCATAGATATTACCACTTATTCATTGAAGGTGAATTGAAAGAATTAGTTAAACAAGCTGCGAAAGAAGATGATTATTTGATTTTACCTGATGGTACGAATGCGGACAACTTGGAAACAACCCTAAAAGAACATCGTGGTGAATCTAGTAATGATAGTAATGGTGAACAGAAGAAATGGTTAAGAGTCAGAGGTGTTGGTTGGGAAGCTGATAATTGGTGGATTGAAGGCGAAGTTGGTCGATTATAGAAATCTCAACAAACGGTATCAAGCATAATTTATAGGTCAAATGGGCACTGTTGAATGTGGGCTATATGTTGTCTGTTGTATAACTAAGGGTAAAACTTGCATGCATCTGGTGAAGGCGGCACAATGAGAGGGTTTATAGCCATTCCATGTGATCTAGACTATATATCGCAAGCAGAGGCATTAATTCCCTATCGAACTTGAGAGTTAACGTAACAATGCAAATTGTACATTCATGCTGTTTCTTTATGCTAATTATTGCCTATGTGAATATGCTATATGTATGGGAGTAATACTTTCACAAACAAAATGTCTGTGAAAGCACGACTTATATTTATCATTCTATTCTATTTCATTGTGTTCACCTAACAAATTGATTTTCTCCTCTTTCATCCAATCTTTCACTAAATCAATACCTTTTGTATCATGTAGAATTTTCATTGACCTAATCATTTGTTTACCGAATGGTCTAATAATCTCATCCCATTCTTTCTGTTTCTGGTCTTGAATTTCTACATCTCTAGTCATATCAATGCTGGATGAAGCATGAGACTGTGATTCTGGTTCTGACAATGTGGTTTGAGGTATTAATAAAGAAGAGGTGGATGGATGAAGACTGTTTATTGAATTGTCTGATTTGGATGTTGTGTTCATTTTTTGCGTTGGTACGATTGAAGAATGGGTGTTCCTTGTAGACGTAATAAGTTTACTGAAGACTTCAAATAGTTTTCTCAATTGTAGCTTATTCAAACCCTTTTCACTAATTTGCTTCTTGACTATCCTAACTTGCCCTGAAGAATCATTATAACCTCTATACTCTCTATCCTTGACATTCCTAAATGAATCGAATTTAACATTATTTGATCTGTCATAAGATGATGATGATGATGATGAGGTGGTAGATCTCAAGTAACAACCAATAATCAAGTTTGCTGTTTTACTATTAGGTTTAAATCCTCTTGTTCTTTCTAGTATTTCTATATATTTGATTAGTTTGTAAAGCTGATTGAGGTTTGTTGACGGTCCAGGCCATTGAGATTTAGGCTGGAAAGATGAGGTAGGATATTGAGATGATGCACAGTTTGTCAAAGTAGACTGTCTAAGTAAAAAATCAATATGCGAGTTATAAAATTCCGTCAAGTTGTCTTGTTTACTAATATTTGGGTTGAAAATGGGTTGAGAGGGCGGTATGTTGGGTGAAGTTGACCAATAACCAACAGGTAATTTGAAATTGTCCTTTACGGACTTATCTTTAGGTTGAGAATATAATCTAAGGTTTCCTTTAACAGAATTACCTTGTTCCAATTCATTATTTATACCTTTCCGGTTATCAGAATCATTGTAGCTATTCTCCCATCCTCGTCTTAACCGCTTAGCTAATTTTCCAGCCCCTTTCTCTTCCAGATGGTTTGCTATACCAAATACTAAGATTTGATCCGTAGCAAATTCAGGAGTTGAGATTACGTGAAATACCGTTAAGCGAAATAGTCTAGCTGAAAGAAGTTTTTGGATTGTAGGTGGGAATGAGGTATACTGTATTGTTGATTTAAGGTCTATCATACGCTGATTGGAAGATTCTTTGTGTGTTGATGCAGGATTGGCGTGTTCAAGTGATGTTGAGATTGATGGTGGATGAGTGACATTCGTCTGAGGGGTTTCTCTGGATTGAAATATTGGTATTTGGCTAAGTTCAGGTGTTGGTGCTAAAACGTGGTCTGGCGGATATGAAGTGTTCTGATCAGGTTCTATTTTTATACGAAACCGTCAGCATGTTCAGAAGAGGTACGCCGTTGGCCTTTGTTCTGATTACAAAAACCTACTGCCATCTGCCTGTAGACCTGAATCTCTGGCTTTACCTTTCTTATCCTCTCTATCTTTATCTTCATGTCTATAAGGAGTATAAGCTTGTAGGGCCTTCTGCAACGCTCTGATACTCGTTTCTGCATAATCTGCAGAGGATCTATCATTCTTTGATGTCATATCCTTATTTTCGAATCCAAGATATTCCCTCGTTCTTTGTTGACTGATTGTTTGTCTTTCCATATTATGCGATCTCGACGGTGGATCATGTCCTTTGACTTGTTGAAGGGATGAGATAGGTCTGCGTGATTCTGCATTTTGCGCATGTTTTCCATCCTTATTATATCTTCTAGTAGTAGAAGAGCTTTGTCTAAATTGACATCTTGCTCTATTGTTACATCGAGTTGGGTTTTGTCGAATGGTCGAAGTGGAGGTAGAGGTAGAGGTCGAAGGTGGACAAGGGGATAAGTAAGGAATGAATATTGACCTAAATACATAGGATCTAATGTTTGATGTACACTGCATCCCATCCCGGGTATATCTTGATTCTATATAAGGTTAATGGGATGAGAAGTTGTTGTTTTTGAGGTATCTCAAATATGATAATATGAAAATATCGGCAAAATAACTGAAATTATAGAGATGTAGTAGGTTAGATATTTAACAGGTCAAACGAATCAAAGTCAAATGCCATGTGTCAAACAGCCTTAAACCGCCACACACATCTAAAACACCGCATAATCCCGCTTTTCACCACGAAATTCCTTGTCAGTGCTCACTATCAACTTGGACTTGCTCACCATGCATACTCGACAACATTTTAACATTTTCTTGATTTTCATCTGTTACTTCTCTTTCGGTTCAACCATACATTTTAGATTAGTCTTTAAACATCCTTCTGACTCATATAGAAGAGTTCAATTGGCAGGCTAGTCATTATCGATCTTTAAATCAAAAACTCTTCCAAAACACAAACAAAGAAGAAATTAGTCAAAATGGGTGCTACTAGAGCCAACAAAGAAATTTACTTTGAAAAATTGAGAGCTCTTATTGAGCAATACCGTGAGTTGTTTTTCTTTCTTTTTTTTTTTTAACCGAGAAGAAAGTCTTAGATAGAATGGAAAAAAAATAGAACAATGCTTGAAAGTTTCGGAAGTAATGAGATAGATATATCGATTTTTACAAGAATGGAGGAGGAATGACAATTGTCATGCATTGTCAATAGAAACAATGAAAGCTGACTTGATCATTCCCAACCCAGCCTCAATCTTCGTTGTCAACATCGACAATGTATCTTCCCAACAATTACATTTGATTAGACAATCTCTTAGAGGACGAGGTGTTGTTTTAATGGGTAAAAACACCATGGTTAGAAGAGCTATCAGAGGTTTATTAGCCGAATTCCCACAATTCGAAAAATTAATGCCATACATCAAAGGAAACATTGGTTTCGTTTTCACTTCTGATGACCTTAAAGAAATTAGAGAAATCATCGTTTCAAATGTAGTTGCTGCTCCAGCTAGAGCAGGTGCTATTGCACCAAACGATGTTTACGTACCAGCTGGTAACACTGGTATGGAACCAGGAAAAACATCTTTCTTCCAAGCTTTAGGTATTCCAACTAAAATTGCTAGAGGTACAATTGAAATTGTTTCAGATGTTCAAGTCGTTGCTGCCGGTACCAAAGTTGGTTCATCAGAAACTGCTTTGTTAAACATGTTAAACATTTCTCCATTCACATACGGTTTAACAGTAGTTCAAGTTTACGATAACGGTGCCGTTTTCGCTTCAGAAATCTTAGATATTGAAGAAAAAACTTTACTCGATGGTTTCCTCTCAGGTATCAAAACCATTGCCGCTATCTCCCTCGCTGCCAACTACCCAACCATCGCTTCAGTCATGCACTCTTTGGTCAACTCTTACAAAAACATCCTCAACGTTTCCCTTGCTACCGATTACGAATTCGAGGGTTCTGCTAAGGTGAGTTTTAGTTTTGATCACAAGTATCTAAGTATTCGCATCATTCTTTCTTTGCTTTCGCTACCCTTTACAACACGATGTAACAAGTTTTTCTCAATCCACTGGAGATTTCCTAGACTTCTTATCTTTTTCTATATATCTGGCTTTACCGCGGATTGAATCAGATTTTTATGTCGACGATGGACTCATATAATATTTTATTATTCTGAACATAATTCTTATCGCCTCATCATTACACTACGGACATTTCAAAGCAAGCTATCTTGAAATTCCCTTGGCTGATAACCTGATATTTAATAATTACAGATCAAGGAATACCTTGCCAACCCTGAAGCTTTCGCTGCTGCTGCCCCAGTTGCCGCTGCCGCTGAATCAGGTTCAGCTGAAGCTGCCCCAGCCGCCGCTAAAGAAGAAGAAAAAGAAGAATCCGATGATGACATGGGTTTCGGTCTTTTCGACTAAGCGAATTCAAGCAATTTTCTGAATTAGAGAATATGTTTTAAGTGGTTGATAGTGGGAAGAGAATCATTGTTCTGTTGACAATTCTCCAAAAGTAGTATATATATTGTAATTTGAATGGAAAAGTGGATTTCTTCATTGAATATTTGCTTTTCTTTCGTAGTATATATATCTTTATTGGAAAACGATGCATCACATTTGACTAAAACAAACAATACTTTGCAACACACTATGGCTTCCGTAAATAGATGATCGCATATGACCCACGTACTACAAAAAACAGATGAATGAGAATATATGCGGTGAGTTGACAGATCACGATCACAGTACAGGTGTATCCTATGGGTAAGTAAGATACTTAATGACCGAAATCTTGATTGATTCATTTCCTATTTCGCGTATCAACTCTAAACCTAACATATTGAATAATTAGCAAATACCGAAAATCTAACCACTCTAAACATTATATGCTTGTTGTCTGTTAGCACGATACATGAATTTACCTTGATAAGCTGGACCACCAATTGCAGCGCTACAGGGAGGGAAATTAAAAGCAATCATAGTCAACACTTCATTAGCGCATATTCGTTTATTATGTTATGTTAAAAGGAAAAAATGGTAAAAAGGGAGAAGAAAGAATAAATGTATATATATATGTACCTTAAAAAAGCAGTTATAGCTCCAATTAAACCTAACCATAAAGAAGCACCATAAGTTGCTCTTATGCCATTATCTTTAAATTTCTGTCTTGCTAATACGAATAGTATCAGAGCGAAAATTTCTGATAATATAGCGAATAATGAACCTAGTAGCTATACGGAAAATAAAGGCAAGTCAATACCTGTATCAGTTAGTAGAGTATCAAACAAAGAGACAAAGGAAAATGGATTTTTTCTCTTTTTACAAAGTGAAAGTACTTTGAGGTGTTCATATCGGTACAGCCAAGTGGGCTTAACTAGATTGAACTTGTAAATAAAAAGGTGTACTTACAGCTGTTGTCCTAAAGTAGATGGGATTCCACATGAATTTCCCAACTTTTAATAAACTTAAAATTAATGTTATCCAAGCTGACAACATGAGAATACCAGCTATAGCAGAAATCGAAATTTGGGATTCAAGATCCCAATTCAGTAAAGTATAATACTTTAAATCAGCTTCTTCTTTATAATCCGTATGATATATATACTGAGGGACAATTGACTTTGAGTTGACTTACCAAAAGGAAACATGATTAAAGGTTCAGTTAACCATTCTATAATTTCTCCATTATTGCCTTCTGAATAATCATATCCAACTTTTGGTCCAATGCATCCATCAAAAGTACTGCAATAACCGAAATTACCAAATTTGATTTGATCATTTGATTCTGGTAATGTTAAATAATAAATTGATTTTATATATGGTGTTGAAAATGATGTTAAGATTCTAATTTAGTTTTTTTTTTTGGAAAGTGAAGGAATGATGTATTTTATTAGCTATAATAACTAAAGTCGATATGAATGATTCAATATTGTGGGAAAATTGAGATCTAGTCGAAGTGTGTCCCAAAGACAATCATCATCATAACAACTTACAGACATATCCAACTGATCAAGCTCAATATTAGACCTAATAGAATATGCCCTTCCAAACAATCTCTAGCTCTGAACATTCTGCTTTGTCACTTGCTTCAGTGTTCAGTGTATCTTCTGGTAATTTAGTAATAGGTCTCCTTCGTTGGAAGTTATCAAGATCCAGGTAATCTGGGAGATTTCCTCGTTTAGTTGGTCGATATCATGGACGAGAAGCATCATGACATATTCGAAATCATACAAAAGGATAATCAGAATTTCACGTTTCAACTATACATCTCCTCTTTTTAGATCCGATATGCACGGATATTAACAAAGGTTGAATGACCATTTTTGTGTGTACAATGTTGAGTGATCACAATGTTCTCGTTGATAGTCCGAGAAGTAAAGTATATACATGTGAAAAGACAGTTCCGAATACAAAGTCTAACATAAACAACTAAAATAACATTAAGAATCCGAATGATAGATGGAAGGCAGAGACGGAATCGGCAGAGACGGAATCGGCAGAGACGGAATCGGCAGATAGATGAATCGAGTTAACGCAAAGATCGCCTACTTATTCCCCTTTTCTTTCTTCAGCAATCTCTCGCAATTCATCCTCTAAACCCATAGCTGTACCAGGGTCTTCCATATCTTCATTTGTTCTTTCTAATAGAGGTTTGATCAATCTAGTAAAGTATGGATGTTCTTTAGGTAATGGATTGGCAGCTTGGACTTGAGCGAAATATGACTCGTACACTGATCCGTCCCATCTACCTAAAGGTGAATTGATAATGTGATCCGACAATGCGAATGAATCAATGAGGGGGACTGTGGTAGACGAACATTAGTCAAGAACTAAAATATCCCGCCATTCATGAACTCACTAGCAACAGCTCTTGCCTCTGCACATAATGCATCAACTGACGCTTGGACCTTATCCATTTGTTGAGCGTTGTAATAACCGTCTGATGTGGTGGATATTTGTCAGCCTGTGACCACGAGGAAGGAAGGTGGGGGCGGCATAAAGGGTGGAGAGGGTTACAATGAATCATAAACTCACATTTGAGGAAATAACCCTGTTGTTCTTCAATCTGCCAGAGACCATATAACTTAGCTATCATCCTCAAAGTCTTGCTTTCTTCATTATCTTGCATTTCCTCAACAGCTTCTTTGAACAGTCTGAAGATATATCCAGTTGTATGTATCTTGGCAGCAATAAATCTGGATTGAGAACATGTCTCCATAGCTTCGTCTTTAGATTTTCCAGATTTGAGCAAGGCAACATATTCTTCAGCCGCTTTCTTGATGACGTTGTAGGCTACACAATTCCAGGCTCTTTGTATATCGGCAAGGGAGAGAGATGAATCTGATTTGGCTGATATAAGTGATGAATCGTTGAGATACGCTACACCAGGAGCAAGCTTTTTGCCCTTGACAGCACCTACAGATTCCACAGATCAGCTCAACATACCCCTTCACATTCAACAGCAATGTCCTACTGACCTCCCCAGGCTCCCACAAGGGATCTACCAGCTTGCAGTGACAAAATGGTGTTATCACCTTCCCATGTACTAATGGTGTTGTAAGCTATAGACAATGGATATGTGCCATTGACTGACTTACCATTGTACAGCAAAGTCCGCATACATGAGGGGGAAATTTGAGTACCTAAAAATACGGTCAGCGAAACCAGCTATAATGTATGATAAAAGTATACACACGCTGAATAACCATGACCTCCACATGACTGTCGACATTTGTCGATTGTATCCAAACAAGCCCAAGTGGAGAAAGCCTGAAATCATGGTCAGCTTGTTTCTATGCGCAACGAGAAACTCACCTTCAATCCGGCAGAAGTTGCGTGTGTTTCTTTCAGTTTGTCAAGAATGTCGTTTAGGTTTGGCTACAACGAAGTTAGCCAACCGGACTTGTCAACGAAATAATGTATACTTACGTCAGAAGGCTCCATGGCATCCAAAGTTTGGGTCATATCTTCATACATAGCTGTCAGCCGTAAACCGGTGAAACCGATGGCGATCGCTTGAGCGACAAGAGGCTAATTAAGAGAACTAATCAGCTTCCGGCGAACGGATCATAGTTTGAGGGCCAACTTACCATCAATCTCCGTTGATGAATTGGGTAATCTAATATCTGAGTTTCTAGTTGGTTCTTACCCGAAGCAAATTGTCTTCGAACGGCAGCATACCTTACAGCTACGGTGAGAGCCTGTGATAAAATTAGCGAGATGTTGTCGTTGAATTCTGGGAACAGGCAGCTGCTCACCTTTTTAGCTGAGTTTGAGGAATCAGTGACCATTGATGTCCTTCCACCGAGCAAGGCACCATATGCCAGTTGCGCGAGGGGCTGGTCTGCTTGTCAGCTTGACTTTTGCATGTGTACGAACAGTGCTTACAGGATCGGTGACAACACCATCTCTGGAAACTTGAGTATGCTTCATCAACATATGCGCTCTTGGTACTCTAACATAAGTGAACTGAATGTAACCGTTATCTACGCCGTACGAGCCTTGTCAGCTAATTCACCAAAATAATAAAGGAGACATAGCTTACCGATACCATCTCTTCCCATTTTCTTACCAATATCACCGATATTGACACCAGGCATCAAAGTGAAAGTCCTGCAATTTCATATGTCAGCTGATAGTACAGTACAGACATAAGAGGATAGCTTACTTGGTATCTCTTAACTGAGTAACAAAAGTCTTGACACCATGCTTCTTTCCATCGATGATCATTTGAGCGAAAACAGCAGCATGAGTAGCTGTACTTGCGGCACCACCTATCCACCATTTGGTCGCTCCTAAGTGAGGTGTGTGGATGATGAATTCATCTGAACCTCGATCAAACGTTGCTGTAGTTTCTAATCCTGCTACATTTGATCCATGTGCTAATTCAGTCATTGCGAAACAACCAATTACACCATTAAGACCTAAGACTCCTTTATCAATCCAATAACCTATTAAGAATGGTTCGAATCTCAGCTTAATTCATATATTCGAGCAAAAGATTGAACCATATACTGATGCGGGCGTAGATTATGTAGTAGCCATTATGATCATTAGAACTCACTCAATTGATTAGGTGTTGCACCACTTCTCAATGCACCCAGGAATAAGCCATAAGCTACACCAAATCTAGTCCAGAAGGAAGGGTCGGCTATACCAATTAACTAAAGCAAGGTGCCATGAATCAGCTCTCGCATATCAAATAGTTCAACAGCGGAAATATCTATCGAAATCAGACAATACACTTACCTGCATTCTCAATTGAAAAGTTTCTATAGACTCATTAGTAACGAAATAGACCATCGAAGCGAATTTCTCCATTGTCCGTTCTCTCAATTCATCTTTCGATAAATCATGTATGTCAGATAACTTGAATGCGGGATGTCTCGCGATCTATCATGTATCTGTCAGTCCTGACAAAGTCGGTAATCGAAAAGCATCGGCAAAGATTTGATTATTCAACTTACTTCAGCCATGAATTTCTCTTTCAGTATCAATGCTCTCTCAGATCCATGCATTGCTACTGACATCTTCCGTACGTTAAAAGAAGGATTCGCTCGTTCCTACAAGAGCGTTTATCAGTCAATAATCTGACTACTGAATCGATCGTCATTATAGCTGATGTGAACATACCATAGCCAATGTCTCCATCTAAAGCGCGTTATCATCCAATTGATCGTTAGCCACTCCCCCTTCTCATTCTAGCAGTTTATAGTATTGGACTCACTGTTGTAGGTTTTGGTCTTGGGAATGCCATGATGTCTGTCTACCTTAATCTATAAGTATGTATCTTGTGAGTTATGTCAAAATGAAAGATGAAATAGAAAGTGAGATGTGATTTTATGATGGTTGTCAAGCTGCATTGGGATATATTTCATCGTGTTATATGTTATGCTGCTCTCTCTTATTTCACCGGTACAAACAATATGTTGAATAACCGGTTAGTTATTATTATAGTTTGATTCCGTTGAATAGCATTAACATTTCAGTAATAAGTGGCGAGTTCGATTCCGTAAAATCCGGATCAAAGATGCGACATGCACTACTTGCGTAGAGTAAAAGTAACATCGTATCATATTATTCGTACAATCAAGCTACAATACATGAAAAGGAATGAACCTAATCAAGAATTATCATCAAAGGTCTTTCTTTCCCAATTTGATATTCCCATCAAGCTTGTGATCTTCCGTATGTAAAGGCAAATTAGGGATGTTCGTTGAAATCAAATGCTTGTGTAGATCTTGAAAAACTATCATCCACAGTTTATACCATAGTAAGAAAAGCTACCATCGTGAGGAGCATAGTTGATGATTATTTTCATAGCTACATCGAGTTTGATCCATCTGTTTTATGTGCAGCTTCAAGGTTAGCGTTATGAGTCAAATGATAATCGGTTCTTTGGCATATGTGGACCTGTGTCTAGCACTAATCATTGGCATGTTCAATATACATCAGCAAACTAGCAACAATGGATAATCCTTGGTTGTAATCAGACTCCGAGACCACTCGTACCATATTGACGCCAATCTGATCTATGATTCAAACCAATTGGCCATGATTTCCAAAGTTCATCTTCGGTCAAAGCTCTAGGAGTGATTCCAGCGGTAGAGGTAGATTCCATGGCCGGTTTACAATGAGACAGTGTAAAGTTTATCTCCGCAGAAAGAAGTTGGATGAACGAGTATACAAGGTTACTCGATATATATAGCATTCAGTATATGGTTGTTAGAATCGATTGATTACTTGAAGTGATGTTTAAGAAGTAAATACAGTACAGTACTTACCCCAAAAGGCGTGTTTGAACCTCGTGTTCTGGCTGTTTGACTCCTTACCATCAAAAACAGAAGCAATTGTACAGTATGCAATTGACATACTCGCTGAGTGCACACAGTATGATCGTCAAGGAACCATAATTGGGTGTTCGTAAATTGCGTAACCTCGAAAACAATGATGCATTTCTCTCCATGATTGTCAAATCAGATACTGTCCGTACTGTACTTCCCCTCACTCTAGTTACTCTGGAGTATCATCACCGGATCACCACATTCCAATCCGAACAATGGGCTATCCTGCCAAATACCGAAACTCAATATACCTGGGGACATCGGTGCTGGTGGTGCTACTATACGATGTATCGGTTTAATAAACTGCATCAGTACCATATCCATCATGTGACTGATTAAACTTTACTCTTGCATCTTTCACAAAAACTTCTTTGAGAGCATTGGCTGTTTCTTCAGCTTCTGCCACATAAAATCTAGTCGTATCTTTTCGAGCTAAATCTGTCCAAGTTTTCCATGCTTGAGATTTTCGAATTGCAGGCTCATTACCGAATAAACCTTTTGAGCTAGCTGAACTTTCAAGGAGCCGAGTTGTACAATCATTAAGATTTGAATTATAACTGATTAACCATTTTTCATTGAATTTTGGTATGTTCAAGGTTGAATCGCCATTTGAACTTAGATCAATTGTCAATCGGACATGATTCGTATCCTCATGAAAGAATCTAGTCGAAGCTTGAACTGACATGTCGGGATGTGTAGTGTTATTAAATATTTGTGTGGTTATGAAGTGTAATTGGAGTGGCTTGTTGAGATAATTAAGATTGGAAGTGTGATCATGTTCTGATTTTCAAGTGTCGATATTTATATCGTTCTTGGAGACCCTATCATCCCCATTCGGCTGTTCATAGCCATGGTCTGTCGTCTTCGTTTCCCACAACCATGTCAAGCCTTATCGCAATACGTGGATTGATGAACAAAGGAATTACCGAGAAAAAGGTGCCTCAACGCCGCGAAGGCAACGAATAAGCTGATTTGCCTTCTATTTGACCCGGCTCACGAGAAGTCAAGCATAACGTTGCGAAGCCGGTAGATAAGCTAATTAGCCCGCTCGTTGATCCGGTTTCCAAAAAGCGTAGTGCCGTGTTGTAAATTATGGCCTTCTTAGGTGATACCATGTCGTTTTCTCTCATAACGGTCATTCAGTACAGCACAGTATACCGCATCTCGAACTTTCGTATGAACATGCGGGATTGCCTTGTATACGAAACATGATGACATCCATGATGTTACTAGCATAAATGTGAAAGTGCTGTAAAAAGACTGTAAATATAATAATTTAATGCTCTGTTTATTTATAAATTTGTTGCCAATCGGAGATGACCGATACTCGATTCATCGCATCATATTTTTTTCAGTTCTTCCTTCTTTTGTTTCTTGTCCTGCTTTTGCATTACACCGAAACTACTACATAGCGCCGGGAGATTCAGTCATTGTTCATCATGTATATTGCGTGGTATTCCCTTAGCTTATTTGCCTGACACAAAGCTAGACAAGCATAATAACCTTTTCTATCTTTTCGGATTTGGGCACATGATTCAGATGATTAGTTGTTCGGACAATGTTTAAACCGTCCTTGTGGTCCACCTATCCACCTTCGGAACTCTCAACCCGAAAACCACCGGATCCACCAACAAGTCGATAAATCGTCCTTCACATGTTCATAAGTTATATATGTAGTAGACTGATCTTTTAGATATTATAGTAGAAATATGACTTACGTTGACATTCCAGCTCAATCAGTAAAAGGGATAGAGGTAATTCAGCATGTCAGTTCAAATCGAAGCTGTTCAAGCTGAACATCACGAATCTGGATTTGCTATTGCACATCCTAGTCCAAGATTATCATGGAGATTCGGATCGACCGATATCGAAGATTGGAAACAGATCTCGTATGAAATCATCGTACAACGGGAAGGAAATGACGATGAAGAACAATATCATGTTGATTCTGAACAATCCGTTTTAGTACCATGGCCATCAAAGCCTTTATCATCTAGAGAAATCGTTAAAGTCAAGATTAGGTCAGAAGGTAATAATCATGAATATACGAATTGGTCAGAGATCACTTTAGAAGCTGCATTTTTAGATAGAAAAGAATGGAAAGCAAATTTAATTTCTGGTCCCGAGTTAAGTAAAGAAGAAAAGGATAAACCTAAAAAACCATTTAGATTAAGAAAATCATTCAATATCGAAAATGTACCTAAAAAAGCAAGATTATATGCGACTGCACATGGTATATATGAAGTTACGATAAATGGTAAAAAAGTTGGTGATCAAGTTTTATCACCTGGATGGACAAGTTATAAATATCATTTAAATTATCAAACTTACGATATTACATCCTATCTTAAAAAAGGTGAAAATAATATAATAGCTTATATTGGTGAAGGTTGGTATGCAGGTAGATTAGGTAGACCAGGTTCAAGAAATGTTTGGGGTGATCGACTTGCTTTTTTAGCTCAATTAGAAATTGATAATGAAATCGCTTTGATAACAGATGATTCATGGGAAAGTTTATTAGATGGACCAGTTAAAAATTCAGAAATTTATAATGGTGAAATTTATGATACAACTTATTCCGAAGACAATGATAAAGATACAAAGAAAATTACCAACACTGAAATTTTAGATTTTCCAACAGCTGAACTAATTTCAAGCGATGCACCACCAGTAAGAAAAGTGAAAGAAGTTAAACCAATAGAAATCATCACTACACCAAGTGGTAAAACAATTTTAGATTTTGGTCAAAATTTGGTTGGATGGGTTAGAATCAACAATGATCTAGGTCTTGATAATAAAGGACAAGAATTGTTAATTGGAACAGCAGAAGTCTTAGAACATGGTGAATTAGGTACAAGACCTTTAAGAACTGCTGAACCAAAGGATAGGATTAAATTAGGTGGTAAGACTGCGGGATGGGAACCCAAATTTACTTTCCACGGTTTTAGGTAAGTTGCTCTACACCGAGATTACACAAGGTCCAGCTGAATCGCAACTTACCTAATCAAGCGTGCATGAATAGCTAACATGATCAATCTTCCTTAGATATGCTGAAATCAGTGGTGTTAAGCCCACACTCGATGACTTCACTGCCATCGTCATCTTTTCGGATATGAGGAGAACTGGTACATTCGAATGTTCACATCAAATGATAAACCGTCTACACGCGAACGTGGTTTGGGGTATGATGTCAAACTTTGTTTCTGGTATGTAACAGAAAGGATGGTTCAATTTGTTAGATTGTAATCAGATACTGACATGCTTGCAGTACCTACCGATTGTCCCCAAAGAGACGAGAGATTAGGTTGGACAGGTGATCTTCAAGTTTTCGGTCCTACTGCTAATTATCTGTTCGATACTTCTGGTACGTCAAGGCAAACCCGAACATAATATCCGAAGTTGGCTGATTGACTTTTAATCTTTTTAGGCTTCCTTCAAGGCTGGTTAAAAGATGTATATGCAGAACAAATCTATTGGAAAGGTGTTCCACCAACTGTTGTACCATTCGTACCACCTAATAAATTCAATGATCCTTGGCCAAAACCACATGCTGTTTGGGCAGATGTAGTTGCAATTACACCGTGGGATCTATATAATTCTTCAGGTGATTTAGGCATGTTAGAAAATCAATGGGAATCAATGAAATTATGGTTAGATAAAGGTTTACCAAGAGCTGAAAATGGTTTGTGGGATCCCAATGCTCCATTATATGGTGATTGGTTGGATCCAAATGCGCCTCGTAAGTTGACGTTCCTAGCATTAGTCATCACAAATAGCCTATACTAATCTGTCATGTTTTTCCGACATCGAAATTGAAACAGCCCAATACCCAGCACATGGTAGAACAGATACACATTTAGTTGGAAATTCATATTTAATATATGTTACTGAATTAGTATCTAAGATTGCAGCTTTACTAGGTAAAAAAGAAGAATCAATAAGATACAAAAAAGATGCTGAGAGATTTAAAGAATTATATCAAGATGAATATCTGTCAAATTCAGGTAGAGTGGTTGCAGATACTCAAACTGCTTATGCTCTAGCGTTGAAATTTGGTTTATTTAAGAACGAAAAACAAATTAAAAGAGCAACAGAGAGATTAGAATTTTTATGTAAATGGAATTATTTCAAAGGCAAGTCATGTTTATCAAATTCTCGCTTATACTTATGGCTAATTTCACATCACAATATATTTTAGTCTCAACTGGTTTCGCTGGTACACCAATTTTACTTCCCGTATTAGCTGAAAATGGATTAGAACATATTGCTTATCGAATGTTACAAGAAAGAGATAATCCTTCTTGGTTGTATTCAGTTGGTATGGGTGCTACAACTATTGTAAGTGATGATGTTAATGGTCTTTTTTGTCAAACTGAAAATTCAAATGAAAATGCTTACCTGTATATACTTAAATACTTAGTGGGAAAGATGGGATTCAGCTTTACCTGATGGATCAATTAATCCAGGACAAATGACATCATTTAATCATTATGCTTTAGGTGCTGTAGCATCATTTATGCATAAAACAATTGGTGGTTTATCAATTTTAGAAAAAGGTTGGAAAAAAGTTTTATTTAAACCTTTACCTGGTGGTACGATAAATTCAGCAAAAACAAGTTTTAATTCACCTTATGGATTATATTCAATCAATTGGAAAATTATCACTAAACAAAATAAAAGTACATTAAAAGTTGAAATTGAAATTCCACCAAATGGTTCAGCAAAAATTCAATTACCAGGATCAGGATCAGGACCAGATAATAATTTTGAAAAAGATAATTTAGGTTCAGGTAAATATACGTTCGAAGCTTCATATAAAAAAGATGAAAGATGGCCACCTAAAGGTCAAAGAGGTCCACAAAGTGTTTTTATGCCTGATGAATTTGTACCGTAGAAAATTAACGTCTGTCTGATAGACATGTTTGATATGGTAGATAGAATTGACAGATGTAAGCTACTTAGATGCATATTCGAGATGAACCGTTTCATTACTATTGTCGTATACATAAGTTGTTTTTATTGAATCAATATACAATATAGGATACAACTGTTTTATCAAATTCATATGTGTTGAGTCTGAGTTCTTTGTTCTTATTCTACCTTTGATTTGATATAGGTTTGGATATTATTACAGTATTTCTCCTTGAATGGTATCATCAAATTTCCGACTCGCTGAGCGATAAATGAATCTGCCTGATAAGATACTATAAGACGATTCCCCTCTTCATGCTTAACCCATATACTCATCATCATCTTCACCTTCAGCATCTTCATCTTCTCCCTCTGCATCCTCATCTTCGCCTAAAGCATCTTCATCTTCATCATCATCATTACCCTGAGATTTGGCCGTCACGATATCAACCGATCCCCTATGAGCTGCTTGGGCAAGTTCCGCAGTGGTTTTTCCATTTTGAGATTTAGCAAGTTTGTCATGAATTACTGGATTGTCGGAACTTGACAATTTTAATTGATATTTATCACCATTCAAGCCATTAGTACTAGCAATATTATTGTTATTCTGCACTCCATCATCAAGCTTTGTTGAAGATTTCGCAATGGGTTTATCATGTTCGATCTGTTCAAC
The DNA here is from genome assembly GCF_036810415.1 of Kwoniella dendrophila CBS 6074. Classification (NCBI taxonomy): domain Eukaryota; kingdom Fungi; phylum Basidiomycota; class Tremellomycetes; order Tremellales; family Cryptococcaceae; genus Kwoniella; species Kwoniella dendrophila. Next base: position 93,058 of record NC_089482.1, read on the forward strand.
TTCTTCTTGTTCTTCTTCCTCTTCAGATTCATTATCACTACTCAAAATAATTCTTTTCCTTCTTGAAATTGATAATAACGATGAAGATGATGAAATTGGTTTCTTATGTTTTACATTGTGAAGATGATTTAACCCATTCAAGCTTGATGTTGGCTTTAATTCCTGCTTTTTCATTGGTGAAATGATAGTTTTCCCATTTGCTTTAACACTGATTGTATTAGGTAAAGTTGAAGATGGTTTTAAGCTTCTTCGATTACTATGATCATCATTATGATTTTTGCGAGTTGATGAAGATGAAGATGATGATGATAGTGAATTCAGATCATCATAATCGTCATTGTTACCGTTATCAATGCTGTTGTTAACAGTACTGATGTTATTATTGTTGATATGATTAACTTTACCATTTACAGAACGAATTGATTTTTTAGTCTGTTTAGTAGGTGAAACAGAAATATGATTTCCTTTTGGGTCTAACTCGTCATCATCATCATCATCATCATCATTGTCGTGATCTTCTTCCTGATCCAAATCATAATTTACGTTATCCCGTTTACGTCTCAAATGTCTAGCGGGACTTTGTTCGTTTGCCGTTAATTCAGCTATCAAATTTAATGTAGCTTTATCTTTCCCTTTTATAACATCTTCTTCCGTAGGTGATGATGAATCTTCTTCTTCTTCTTCTTTCCTTTGATTTTGATGATCTATGATAGTCAAGGTAGCTTTTACTCTTTCTTCTTCTGTAGCATTAGGATTTCTAGTAACTAAGAAAGGATGATATTTCAATCTTTCAGGTCTTAATACCAGATAACCTTTTTCATCATGTTTCTTTAAAACAGCTTGAATGTATTCTTTGTCAATTATAATTTCATATCTCTTGGGCAATTTAACTTTATCATCTTCGTCATCGTCATTGTTATTTAAAGGTTTTCTACGATTTGATCCTCCATTTCCACCTCTAGCTCGATTACGTGATTTAGACATTTTGGAATTTGAAACTGGTGTTTGAGATAGAGAAGGTGTGTCAAAGGTATTTATCATATCTTCAGATGTTAATACTGAGTAAATATCTTCTAATGTTATTGATGTAGCAGATGATATGTCTGCGTTTCAGTCATTGAATTAGCTTACTATCTTTATAGAGTTTTAAGAGGCAAAGCCGTTCAATAAAGTCAAATCAACTTACTTTCCATAGTTACATTAGGCGGAGCGGTGAGCAAATACCGAAAAACAGTCAAACGCCAATAACCTTTATATGTGACTGCTCCTAATCCTGATAAAGGCTTTTCTGGTGAACCAACTCTATTTTCCTTCTTGGATAGTGCATAACCTATGTATACAAAGCCGAGATCAGCTTCATAATATCTAATGATAGGAGGTATGTGAACACTTACTGAAGTCAATCAATAACTGTCCCCAACCCTTTCTTTGCCGAACGGGTAAAGTCATGATACAACTAACATTATTATCCATACTTCTTTTCTCTTTACTGAAGTATCCAACAAATCTTGCACCTAAATCGTCCACCTCGGTCATAACGTAAAACAGGAAAGGTTCAACATCATAGTAGAGAGTCTTATGATCTAGAAACATTTTGGCGAGAAGACACAAGTTTTGACAGTAGATCTATAGTAGTGGAGAAACAAGAGTAAATGCAATTGAAAATGGGCGAATACAAAAGGGTGATCAGTGGATTAAAAGGGAGAAATGATTGATATACAGTCAGCACTGTTCACAAGCCATATATTACCATTAATGGTAAAATAGTAAAGCTCACTCACCTTATTCTTCCTACCATCTACCTCAAATACAGATACCGATCCATCTCTGTAAATCTCGTCTCCAGGTGGATGTCGTACTTTGCATTTGAGCTGTCGCGCAAGATCGGAATCAGCTTGTGGCCCCTCTTTATACTGCTCTACTAATGGCATGGCAGGGAACACAAAGTCTGGAGGGAAGGAGAGAGTTTATTATATAGTTGTATTCGAGAACTCACCCTATGCCTTCCAGCTACGAAACCACTCTTCATGTATTTCAGGCAGAATTCACATAACCATAATCTCCCATCTGGTACATGTGCATATTCCTCGGGATAAGGTGCAGAATACCAAGTATCTATATCAAATTGACCGAATCTGATCTTATTGATTTTTTCCGGTTTTCCTGTTCCTCCAAGTTGAAAAGCGGAAGGATGATGGTGACCATGATGTGATATAGGAGTCAAAGAGTTCTGTTGCGGTGAGATGTTGTTAGAAGAAGAAGAAGGTGGAAATGGGAATCCAGGTGAATCAGATACAGATTGTTGTAACAATCTATCTCTTAATGGTCTTTGAGCTGAAGATGATATGGATGGAGTTGAAGCTGTTCCATTCAATTTGGATGATGATATGGGAGTAGACCTTCCAGGAGTTTGTAATGGTGATCCACCTCTAGCAATTTTCATATGATTACTTGGACCAGGTGAATTCATTGGTGAATTAGGTATCGACAAAGAATTTGATAATATTGGATCTAAATTTGCTGCAGGCGGAGGACCACCTAATCTATTTTCAGCTAATCTTCTTGATTTCTCGTAATCTTCTTTGTCTCTATCCGTTATTTCAGTTTTTGACGTATCAGCCTCTTTTCCCGTTATGATTCCTCCATACGGTTCCACTTTCTCTTCTTCAGGTATCTCTCTTTCAGCCGATTCTTGACCTCCTTTAGGTGTAGTGTTATTTGGTAACCTCAATCTAACTATCATCGGTGTACCTTCGTCTTCTGTATTATCTCCTTTATGCCTTTTCCTAGCAGACGACGTCGATTTCGATTTATCAGGATCCCTCTTGGGTACTTTGACTTTTATCCTAGACAGTGGAAGTTCCTCTTCGTATATATTATCCTCATCACCATTTAACGCTGTTGACTTGATTGATTTTCTAGGTCGAGCAGTCGGTGTTGATACCATATCCATCATTGAAGCGGTTGCTTTACCTTTTCCCTTGCGAGAAGATGTCGTTACAGGAATAGCGGGTACTGAACGTGATGTAGAAGGTATATTGGATTTGGCTGATATGCAACGAGGGCAATGCCATAGTCCTAGAGAAGGAATCAAAATCAGCTACACTCTCAATTTAAGTAGTACTGCGCGTTAGTTAAATACCTTTTGGTGGCTTAGCTAATTGGCTATTTACGAGCATGGGACTGCAATTAGCGTAACTCGCAACGGTATGTTGTAGGATCGCATGTGGATGACTTACGGTCTTAAGCAGAAACTATGCCATCCCGTATCGCAAGAATCACAAAATAGTAACCGAGACTACGAATGACCATTTAGATTGATTAGCAGAGGAAATAAACAGTGTTTGCACTACTAGAGATGGAATTGAAGTTATGATATTTAATTTGTACTCACATCATCACCTTTAACTTTACATATTTGACAAGTTTTACATTCTATACATTCCCAATTTTTAGATGACGTTATCGTTTCAATTATATTAGGATCTATTTGTAAACAAGATGGATGACCTGATCTACCACATTTCGTACAAGTCAACATTTTTTCAGGTTGATGTTGACGATTAATCAAATTTGTTCCACCACAATATGAACATAAACCTTTTATATTTATATTTTTACCTTTTCCTTTACCAGTATTTGATTTATAGCTTATTTCACCACCGGATTGTTCAGATTTTGATGGTTTTGATTTAATACCTTTAATTAAAACTGATGATGATGATGAACGTGATTTCACTAATGAAGGTGTGAGTATAGTTTTGTTTTGAAAAGGTGTGTCATATTGGTTTTGATTGTGATCTTGAGTATAGGATTCACCGTTAAGTTGAGGTGTTGATCTAGATGTCGAAGATCTTGCTATTCTTGCTCTTTTTCTTGGAGAACCTTCATTTTCATAATTGATAGGGGTTATTGATTGTTGCGAAGAAGAAGAGAATATACCTATACGAGGTAGCTTTGTAGGTAGATAAGGGTTCGGTGTTGATGAAGATGAATATACAGGATTTGAGTGAGAAGTAAGATACCTTTCATCCTAATATAACCAGATTAAAATATGAGTATCAAAAATCAAATGACGCGTAAAGATTTGAACATTATTTAATCAAAACAAAAATATATGATTGTCAACTTACTCTTCCATAAGGTATCAAATCTAATTCATCATCAACTAATTCACCTTCAGCATCTTCCATATCATCCATATCATTTTCTTCATCTTCCAACAACGCAGGATCTATCGGTATATCATTTGAAGATTGAATTGAAATCGGTGCAGGTGAATTGATAACTTTGGAAGGTGTACGTGATAAACCTGATCGAACCGACAATGGTCTTGAAGAGGAACGAGTCGGTGTCCTCATTCCGGTATACAGTTGAGATGCATGGAGAAAGCAGCAACAATGATTTGAATCAGAAGAGGAAAGAAGTATGTATATGCATAGATGTGATCAATAATATAATGTTTATCTTCTTTTCATTCTCTCATTCTCAGCTGCTGCTTCATTGACGCGCTCTATAGCATAATATCAAACTGATAACGGTTATAGTGGAGAACCAATAACGGAATCAAATCTACCTTTCAAAATATCCACGTCATGTTTGTATCTTCACCATACGAGGTATTCCATCTATCCTCTTCATCTTCATCCTCCTCTTTTAGCTTTTATGAAGTATAATCACTTTCATATCAACATTACATGGTTTCCCCTGTCGTGTTTTCATTATCATATACCACTGTCTTTACTTCCTCGTCTACTCGATCTCATTCCTCGGCAGGAAGCTCAGCTGGAAAATGTCAGTAAGAAAATCACCACCTCCTTCTGGACCAGGATCAGCAATAATCAAAAGGGCAAGAGTGGATGACGAAGATGTAGATAATAATACAATGACTATGACTGTCGCTTCAAGTGGTGAAGGTCAAAGGAAAAATGCTTTAATACGGAGTGTAAAGAGAACAAGTGGATTGGAAGCTCCGATCGTTTCGTTGAGTGGTGCTCATGGTGTAAGTTGATGATGTCTCCTTTCATGGAAATACGAAAACATGTGGTCAATATTTCTCGAGGAATTTCACCTTACTGTAATGACAAAACTGTTATGCGTGATATGGGGGATTATAAACCGCATTTCAATAACTAATGATCCTGCTTCGTATTATAGGGCGAGATTACAGCTTGTAAATTTGATCCATCAGGTCAGACATTAGCTGCATGTTCGGTAGATAAAAGTATATGTAAGTTGTTTTTGACCTTCAAGGAAAGTTTTTCGAATAATGGACAAAGACAAGGGCAAGTTCAGCACCCAAGGTGTATAAGAGTATCATACAGGATTAGGCATAATGGATGAAGGCTTTATCACTTGTAGGATGTCAGGATTTTGGGACAATTGATCATGCTGATTTGTTTTCCATCTATAGCGTTATGGAAAACATACCCACCACATGACAATTATGGTTTGATACCGAATGTACATAAATCAGCTATTTTAGATATCGCATACTCATTGGATTCAGAGACGATTTACTCTGTAAGTTGCGCCCTTCAAGCTCCTTAACGAATATTTCCAGTCCTTCCTATGAACCAAATAGTCTCAAACAACGAAATACTGATCATATAATATTTTTTCTTTTCTTTTTTGGTTGTAGGGTGGAGCAGATGGAACTTTGATATTAACAGATTTACGTACAGGACAAAGAATAACGAAATATTCTGCACATTATGGACCTTTGAATAGTATATCAGTAACTATATCAGGTGGAAGAGAATTAGTTTTAACAGGTGGTGATGATGGTTTAGCAAGAGTTTGGGATTTTTCGATCGATTCAAAAGATCCTGTAGCTGAATTTGATGATGAAAGAGATTGTCCAATAACTGCTGTAGAATGGAGTAAAGATGGTAATCAATGTTTCGTTGGTGGTGTGGATAACGAGGTCAAGGTGAGTAACTTTTTTCTATCTTCTGGTTGGCAAGAAGAAGGAAAGGGGAGTAAAGCAGTTATCCAAACCTGAGGAAGCTACAAATAGATATGAAAGTTATCGCGACGCTCGTCTCTACCCAAAATATGGTATAGCTTGGAGATGTCCCACAATATTCCACCTTTCTACCAAAGCACAACGAGTATTCTAACGGATTTAGCTGATTTTTTCTGAACGATGTCTGATAGGTATGGGATCTACGTTCAAATGAAATAATTTATACACTTCGTGGACACACAGATACGATATGTTCATTATCATTATCACCTTCCGGAAATTATTTAGCTACATATGGTTTAGATTCAGCTTTAATCATATATGACGTTAGACCATTTTCATCAGATCCAATGAGAGTTTATAGATCCTTAACTGGTGCTCCATCAGGATTTGAAAGTACTTTAATTAAATGTTCATGGAGTAAACATGATAATGGAAATAGAATTGCTGTAGGTGGTGGTGATAGAAATGTAACTATTTGGGATGTAGATACAGGTAAAATCGCATATAAATTGCCTGGTCATAAAGGTACTGTAACCGCTGTTGATTTTCATCCTAGGTGAGTTATTTACAATTTCCTGCTTTGTTGTTATGCCTATTTTGCTATCGATTTTAATCTGATCTGAATCTCGTTTGGAAATTTCCCGCTGACTATGGCTTACAAATTTCTCACAATAGGGAACCTATCATTTTAACAGGTTCAAAAGACTCGAATATGTTACTTGGTGAATTAGATGCCCAGGATAGTTGACTCATAGAATTAGAGACATGAAGGTACAGGTGAATATTCAGTAATATCTGGCATTGGAATGAAATGGTCAGAATGTTAGATGAAGAGGGTCAAAAGGCATCAGGTAGAACTTCGCCGTGGTTCACTGAGTCATAGGGGTGTAGTCAAAAGCAAAACAGCATTATAGCATACATGTACAATCATGATTATAGCTATGAACTATCTATCGAAAACAGATTTATAACTAAAATTCAGAAATGCTGAAGATACATTTCGGTGCTTGAAGCTTTGAGCTTAGACCTCAAAGTGGCTGCGAAGCCTTGAACCATCCAGATTGGTGAAATGCTATCATCGCTCGATATTAATAGTTCATTCCGTGCGTGTTTACTTCTGTTGTATTCAGAAAGACCGGACGGCTTATTACACTGGATATCGCAGGGATGATATGGTCGTGTTGTTATTTCTTGCGCATTCTAAGAATCTGTCCTACAACTTGGATGGTCTTACCCCATTATTGGTACACTGTCATACTCAATCCCTCTAAAAAGCGAACACCCAAATGAAGGAGTACACCATAGCTGTCGTGCTTGAATAGTCTAAATACTTCACTTTCCGCTGATAACACCATGGAGATCTAAGATTATATATCTTCTTCATCCACCTATACCACATCCACCATCCCTTTCATGAATTTCCAAACATGTTCTATCGCATGACCATTCAGCACATCTTTGACATTTATATGAACCTAAGTAACCACATGATGAACATATTCTTCTTGAAGGTGTTAGAGGTATTGGTGAAGTTGATGTTAGATAAGGTATAGATGGTTCAGGTGGCTATAATCGAATGATTCCATCTCGTTGATTAGCATAACTCATTTCTGTTTAAAAAAAAAAAAAAATGAAGAGGAAAAAATCACGTTAAACTTACTAATTCATCTAACCAATCTTTCAAACTCTTCTTACCGTACAAGATCTTTCTAACATTCGATGATTGTTTCTTCTTACCTCCAGACAGATTACCAGAATTGAAATTTAGCGAAGGAGAAGAACCTATAGGCGAATTTAGGTTAGTTGTTGTTGAACCAGGTATAAACGAAGTTGCCGGTATATCAGTTGGGTTGGTACGCTATATTCAGATACAGATATCAAACTTAAGAGTCAACAACCAACCACATTTCTATATGATAGCTGGCTCCAAGAGTATGCATAGAGAGAGTTTTATTGCGATTTTTTTTGACCATGAATATATTATATAATGACAGGAGTTAACACATACCTCTAAATCATCTAACCTCCTAGCTAATCTTCTATTCTGGAAATCGTTTAGAGCATCATCTCTTCTACTCAAGGCAGCTGCAGAAGTATTATTGGCTGTATAGGTGGATGCAGAGGGTTTTGAGTGTGAAGATTGAGGTATCGTATTACGGGAAGCTAGATTACGAGTATATGAATGAGTCAGCTATAATGAAGGTGATCATCTGAAGTAGTTAACGAAAAGAAGAAAGGGTATGTACTCACGTTGTTTTCTTACAGCGAGTGGCATTACGATAGAAGGCTTGTCTAAAGTGTATCACCCTTCCCTTAGCTGACCAATCTTTTCTCAATTCTATGAATATATCACAACGATAGATGAATATCGAGATCCTGTCAAGCTCATCATAACAACCCTTCAAAGAGATTGATATTCATTGTTGACGATAAAAAAACACGAACTAAAATGTCATGACGTCATCATTTATCCTTTCGACTTTTGAGATATGAAAGTGAGAAAGCTGAAAGATATCGATAAGAGAAATTGAGCTTTCATCTCTGCTATTCATACATCCCATCATCATGATTTATATACGAGGCAATGGTCAGCTTACAACCTTACTTGATGATAAATCGGCAAAACATACTTGCCGTTGGGTAAATCATCTCTCAGTCATTGAGCGGCATGGGAAAATTAATACGGAAGGACATGATTCTATTAATTACAGTGTACACTTATATCTTCACACGAAAAGTTAGAACTACATCCCATTCTTGGGCTGTTAGGATAATGGTTAACGAATCAACATTGAGATGAGCTAGAAAGTAGTACTTGTCGAAAAAGCTGAGTGTTCTGATTGATGGTTATATAGATCGGTATCTTTACTTCTTTGTTGTCGTTCACTACTGATAGTACCTAACATGTATTCTGTACCGTCCTCTTTAGTTACGTTACAGCACAGCAATCAGTCATTCTGTTAGTGAATATGTTAAACTCGTGTTCTGACAAAGATGGGAAACCTTAAACGGATTGATGCGCTGATCAGTTTGTTTGTGGATACTTGGGTACTGATTTTCACAAAACAATATCAATAAAGCAAGTTATCTGACTCTCATATGAATCATGCAACGTGCATGTTGACACATTGCTCGTACTTTATAGCATCGATTCGTTTCCGAACATACTCTACTGTAACATGTACTTAATTTTGTCCGGACATCATTTATATAATCTCGTTATTATCGTATCTACTATCGTCTGGCCACTGCTTGAAATTGACATAGGAAATTCAGCTAGTACGAACGTTATGAGCTCTTTATCAAGTAGAATCGGTACTAGACAACTTACAATCGACGAACTATGGGGAAGTTGGCCTATCAGAGTGATAAGAAATGAAGTATGGATAACTGATGGGTCATTAACATCGTATACCAAGTAAGCTCTCCGACACTTTACAATGTTATGCAACCAAGCTAAATGGTTTTCTTTGATGGTTTTTCTTCATATGGAAATGATCGTATATTCCCTAAGTGAGTTGACGTCTCCTATCTTACTGTACTCTGCCGATTTTGATTGATCTCATAATAATAAAATTCCTCTAGTGATTATATACCTTGCATATATCCAATGAGAAGAAGCAATTATCGCTTGTGCTCAAATGATCAACTAGAAGCTTTTAATGGTATTAGGAAACTCAAATTGGAAAGTATTAGAGAAATCATTAACAACTTTGGGTCAGAATCCAATCAGAATTTTCAGAGTCTCTGGAAGATTTTACAGAATAGGATAATCAGATATCAAGCTCTTACTTCCACAGGAGATATTGATGAAGTATTTCAACAATGTATAGGAGATTCGAGTACGGAGAATTTGCAAGGTGTTCAGTGAGTACAATGAACGTCAAACACTTCTTAAAAAACTATACATGAGTCTATCCTGATCCGCTTGCAGAACAATGATTCTTAAAACTTGGTGGGTCACGAATCGCTGATATACAGTTTTCTATCATCCCGATAATATAGGGCAGAAAAAAGAGAAAATCATCGAAAGGCTTTATTTCATTTTGCATTAGCATTAGCATATCTGATTCCCTTTCATGTCGATGCGTATCCCGCGAAATCAGCAATTCGAAAAAGATTAGCGAAATTGTAAGTTCTTATGTGGGAAGAGTTTCTATAGTACTACTACTTCTTCACTTTCAAGACATGTACATTCAAGTTATGAGTAAGTTTGACTCCCTGACTACTGTATCAACTAACAAGCTAAATCCTCTGTGAATCTACCTATCATAGGGAAATCAGTATACTCGATAATATCGCTTTGTGTGCCATGTCACTTGCAAGAATAGAAGAGCAACACTCAGCCATCAACTTGTATCGCTTAGCATACTCATGTACTTTGATAAACTTGACCCTATATTTCGCTATGACAGTTGGCGAGTTAAGGGAAACTTGTAAGTGTTTTTCTTTTACGTCAAGCTGATACCGTATTCGTGGAGAGCAATCTGTACACGATTTAAGTATCTAACTCAGCTTGTTTACCTTTGACTAATAAACCTTGTTTCTTAAACAGTCGAACAAGTTCGCAATATCGATCAATCATTCCAAAACCTTCGTGAAGACAGTTCCAAACTCTTGACAGATCGAACTTTATACAACATCTCATTAATGGAGACTTGTATTGAAACCAAAAAAACAACAGATTCAGGATTATGGAATATAGATTATCAATTACCTTTAGCTGAAATTAGAAAATCAGAGAAAAAGGAAATTCACACTCATACCAAAGCGCGTCACATTGGTCCCGTATAAAGGGAAGATCTGGCTATGTGTGCTATAAGAGCAGTACATACAGTAGACGAACAGATATTGTTGAATCCCTAATATGCAATTCCACCTGATTTAAACCCAGATGAACAGTGTAGGCGGACTAATCTACTACTTTCTGGATCTATGTCACCTGAGGGTACGTAGCTGTACCCGTGAGAAAAACTTACTCTGAATCACAAAACCAATGAAAGGAGACAACGTTGTCAACGTTTGACATGGACAGGTACTGTACAAGGTCAGTTTAACAAAACCCGAAGATCTTGTGCCCTATATACCGTATCTAAATAACCCTTACGGAAGACGAAGTGTACTGTACAAGAACGCCATTCTTCTCAGACTGCTGCGCTGAATTCACCGACAAATGATAGGGAAATTTCATCATGATTAACCGGGTCAAATTCCCGATTTATATGCTCCGATTATACTGTACATTACATACCTTTCAGGCTTATCGAGTTTTCCGAGTTTTCCTTTTGTCGCACTGCTTCTTGACTGTACATATTCCTTACGTTCGAGTGTGTCAAGCTGACAAGCCAGCGATGCAGTTACACAACCGATGTTCAGAAATAAGATTCGTCCCTTTAAGGACGTCTTGATCCCTGACACGGACATGGAGACATCCCGTTCATCAAATACATTACTTTCAAGGTACCTAAACACAATAACAGCAGATTCGTTCGTGGGTAGAAGAGGTATCAGATCGACCTTACAGCACAGCAAAGTTAAGTACGAAAATACATACCCTGATTGGTTTCTAGCCTTCCTGTGATCCTTTCGCAAGTAGCGACTTCGTTGAAAGTGCCTGATGTGATGCCTTAGAGACGTTCAGTTTCCTCAGGAAGTACCTTTCAAAGACAAATACACCCTCAAAGTGTCCAAACCCTCAAACAATTCTCTGTTGAGTTACTCTCCAATAAAGTATATAAGGGGGAAGCTGTATTCGTAGATTTCAGTTTACTTGTTCAACTTTTCATTGATTCAAGATGACTAGTAATGCCGATCGTAATCAGCCCAGAGAACTTACAATTGAAGAGCTATGGGATTGTTGGCCAGAAATAATTGATCCACCTGAATTACCTGCACAAAGATGCAGAGTGCTACAAAGTGAATGCCCCGCCCTGTGAGTGACGACTGTTGCTATACTCTGACTTTGGTGACAACGTTGATTCAAGGAACGCAAATCGCTAATATACAATTGTACTTTCCTCACTTAAAATCATGATTTCTCCTTCATCCACCTTTTTGCAAAAACCAGGAATGAAGTTGCACTCAAAGAGTAAGTGAACCAAATAATCTCCTCTCTCCCTATCCCTCATCAAAAGTTGATCAGATAATCATAGTTATGAGAGACCTTCTCTTTATCCTACAAAACGTTCAGACTATGATCCTAGATCCAACAAAGAACTGGAAACAAACCATTATATTCGATTTCAGAAATTGTATACCATTAATGCCATTCTTGACCTTGTCAACGCTCGTACACGTGCTGAACAAGAGGTGGACAATTTTGCGACTTACATTGAAGAACGTAAAAAGAACAGGCTTATGCAAGAGTCTTGGCCGGAAAAAGTCAAATCAAGTCGCTCTATGTTGATAAAATCTGCAAGGTACGTACACGGCAAACTTCTTTCCTCACAAATCACTCAACTGTAGCTGTCGTTTAGTTAGAACATGCTTGACCTAGAATATTCGAGCCTTTCTCTGCTGACCTCCATCTCTCGGCCAGCCAGGGCTCGGGCAATGCCAATGATGTCCCTTTAATATTAAGCATTCGGGCATGGCTGGAATTATTGCCATATCATGTTGATGCTTTTCCAAAAGGCACAGATAGATTGGAATTTGCGTCAAAGTAAGATCAAGCTATGCACATGAACGACTAGCTGATCATATGTTGTGCGAAATAGCGAAAACAGCATATTGGAGAATATTGCTTGGCGGCTACAAGAGCGTGACGAGTGCAGAAACTACAGCAGAATATCAGATAGAACGAAAGGATGGGTCTATGAATATTATATGAGGACTTTTATATTATTAAATCCTTTCGGATTATCAGTGTCCGAAATCCCTGGACACAGTAAGTTTCAGTATAAGCTCTTTCAACAGTTTGGACCTTCTTTCATATTATCCTCTGATATACGTTGAGTCTGGTTGCTAATAGTCCAATGTGCTTCTACCCAGTCGAGCTACTTGAGTTCAAAAATCCGTTCTGTGCCAAGGATGGTATACAGATTTACATTAAAGACATGCCTCAGTTTGGCTCAGAAGTGCATTCCAATATGCAACAACTCGCATCAATTGGCCGAGGAGGATCTACCGCTCAAGACGAAGAAATATACTATCGACATGGAGCTTTAGATCCTAAGGAATACGACCAGCCTCTCACAGTCTCTGAGATTCTTGCAGCCGCTAGGGCTAGAGCATTAGACGATGCAATGGTGTCATGAATCGACATGCACCGTGCCACTATCTACATGTCTATTCATAACATATTACGTAATATGATATGTCTACTGTCATAACCGGAGACAGATTTGAAAGATATATAAGGCGTCACTTTTATACATATAATTTGTACTTTCCTCATCGATGAAATGTCATGAGTTACATTCAATTGACATTACAAACACATTACAATTGTTGTCCGACTACAATTACACTGTATTATTTATTTTCCTAATCATTATTTTCCACCATACCATAGGATTTGTCTCCCCATAATACGGTCGTAACAAATGGACTGAGCGGTTGTATTGAGAAGTGCTAGTTGTCTCTCTTGATATGCATATAAGGTCAGATTGTGTTGTACGACTGATAGCATGCCTTTTTACTTGGAACGCGCAAACGCTAAGGACCGTACGATATGGTCTGTGATAGCGAAATATCTCACACATCTTCCTGATGTCTTGTGTTGAGCACGAAGATTCCGAACTATCAACGATGAGGCTGTCAACTATCCTAAACAAGGCAACACTTTCCGAAATCTTGTTGATAAAGCTGTATCATCTACGCTGAACATGTAGGAATTGGACTGTTGTATTACTGATATCAAGTATGCATATACGTCTATTTGAGTTTATGAACTAGTACAATAAGCTATAGTACAATAAGTAGCTCGTCGAACGTAGTGGATACTAGTCAAACCAAACTTATTTTAACACTACTGATGCTTACATAGGACGCCGCATCCAAACGAGATAATTGGAATTGAATGAACACGGTCCAAGTTTATAGTCCAGCTTAAGAGCAGTATCAGTTCATCTTTGGAGCCTGAGAAAAGGCAAGGAAAGTAGCGATTAAAGTGTGTACGTTGATTATGCTGTTCTTATCGCTCAAACCAAGACCTCAGCGCATAACACTGAATTTTGTCGTCAGTGAATGTGATCCATACCATATGCCAGTCCAATTTGTATGTTGTATGTTTGACTGTGTGATTTGACTGCTTTCACCATAGCTTAGTTTCGCAACTTCAGACGATGTATTTCAAACCATGAGCTGTGAAAGATGAGCTATGTATACATACACAATGTTACTGTCACCAACATCATTAATCTACACCATACCAACTGGAGCTGACTGTTGGCTACTCGCGGTAACAGCAGCGTTATTTATCCCTGTTCCTGCCTCTTCTTCTTCTTCACTTTCATCATCATCATCAATATCATCTTCATCATCAAACAATTTACCTTTTTGACCTGATTTACCTCTTGAATTACTATTTGTTGTATTATTACCTAACATTAAATCATCATCTCTATTTTGTGGTAAATCAGATATAAATCTACCTTTCCAATCAACTTTATCTAAATCATCAATTTTTTCTGGTCTTTCTCTTAACCATTTCATTCTTGGTCCACTTCTTGCTCTTTCTGAAACTTTAAATCCATATATTCTAGGTATATAAACTCTACCTAAAGCTGATTTTTGTCCTCCATGTGGATTTGGATTCGTAAATGTTATTCCACCAACAGGTGTTTCACCTCCTCCACCTCCTAAAGAAGGTGAAACCCTTGATGAAGATGATGTTCCTTGTCCACTAGTTGGTGTGGGAGTTGCGAAAAATGGTGTAGATAGTAATTCGGGATATTGTTGGAAGAATAATGGAGCAAAAGTTGTACCGAAGAAAGCGCCTAAGAGAGGGGGAATAGTTAGTTGAGCCTCAATTTTCCGTGAGAGATGCACATTCCGACACAGATTTGATTGGCAGTAAGTGAAGGTATTGTGAGTGTCAAGATCAGGGGCAGGGGCATCGAATAATGGGCAGTTGAAGCAATTATACCATTTAACTCACCATCCACACTAGCGTATTTACTACTTGGCGGAGAATATATATCACCACAATTTGGACAATATAATTTCACAGTATCTATTCCTGGCATATCTGCTCGTCCACATGGTAGAACTGGTGTTGCGTGACAAAATACTCTTGGACATGCACCGAAATGTCCTGCTTCATATTTCTCAACCTAATTGTAGTACGTTATTCTTAGTATTTCTGTATAATCATGGAAGCATAACTTGCACGAATGTGCGATAAGATAGGAGTGGAGTTATTTTCATCTAACTCACCATACATGATAATCCCACTTTTGTCAATATAAACCTTTGATGTACTAATCCATATAGTAATTCCGCCGAACTTTCTACTATTGATACATCGGGTATTTTTGATGAATCCTCTTCTATTCCGGGCGACGTAATAAAATCAATTAAGTTGTGCTAACCTTTAAGCTAAGACGGCTTACCTGGTTCCACGTCTAAAACCATTTCCAGTGCTTCCTTGAAGAACGGTACCATTGCTTGTAAACCTATAACCAGATTCAAATCAGCTAGAAGTCCGCCATATAAAAGAACAGGAACAGAAAGCTGACCTGTCAAGTTGAAATCATCCTCTATGAAATCTTCATGTACATCGCAGAAGTAGTCATGACCCGGTAAAGAAGTATACCAGTTCTATTGAGAGTCATGATAATGATGTCTGTCAGCTTGATCAAAGATAGCTAACATAACGATAGCTGACTTACTATCCACGTTAATGTTGATGTAGCTGTTGAACTCGCTTGTGATGATGAGTCTATAGAAGTAAAGTCAGTTATGATGCTAGTTGCAAAGGCTGCTTCAGAGCTATAACTGACCAAAAGCTTCTTCCTCTTCTAATTCATCTGGATCCATTTCAACAGGAGGAGCTGAAGAAGCCATATTTGTTGAGTTTTCCTGGAAGGTTGAAAGGTAATATTACAGGCTTCACCAGGATTTGGGTCTCGTTGTTCTTGGGTTTGTTTAATAAAGCAATAACAATGACAATTAATCTTGGCTGAATGTGAAGATGTATTAATATTGTATACAAATCAAGAGTCAAAGTCAAAACGTGCCGTAAAGAGATTGTTATCTATAATAGTATGATGCCACTGTACGGTAATACGGTGATAAACACAGCTCACCACGTGTCATTGTAGATCGTTGCGTCATAACATGGATTGGGATCCGTGCGTGTAAGCTGTTGTTACTACGCGTTGGATGGCATCTATGTATCTATACATCTATCTATACATCTATCTATTCATTACATTCTATATCTACTGATATACTTTTACAACCATTCCTTCTTTCTGATTCAAAGACCTACAACACAGATCAGATCAATCAAAATGGATGAAGAATACGATGTAAGTGCAAGATGATTTTAGATCGCCGCCTTCCTTGTAACAGAAACTACTTGGCAATTAGATTGTATTTCCACATAAATCCTGGTGACGATATTAGCTTGTCTGATCCTGTAGACCTGTAAGGGGAAGGAATATAGCTAACATCGTGATGCTTCTACCAACTATAGGTTATCGTCTTGGTAAGCTCATTCATCAGGGTAATATCGCTATCCAAGTAGCTGACATTTCTCTCACATTAGGGCACAGGCCTTACAGAATGTATTCTCTCAGGTTTACTTTCAGTAGATGGACAAAAAGTTCTTCATATGGATAGAAACGATTACTATGGTGGTGACAGTGCTTCCTTGAACTTGACTCAGGTGAGTACTTCGACGTGGAATACTTCTGACTAACCCATACCTCAGTGATGATCCAAGTTGATTTAACTTTTTCACAGCTCTATCAAAAATTCCGAAATTCTCCACCTCCTGAAGCATTACAACTAGGTAGAGATAGAGATTATGCAGTAGATTTAATCCCAAAATTCATTTTATCTTCAGGTGAATTAACTAGAATGTTAGTTCATACTGATGTAACAAGATATTTAGAATTTAAAGTTATTGCTGGTTCATATGTTTATAGAGATGGTAAAATTTCCAAAGTTCCATCAACTGAAGTTGAAGCTGTAATGTCACCTTTAATGGGTTTCTTTGAAAAAAGAAGAGCTCAAAAATTCTTTTCTTATTTACAATATTGGAAAGAAGATGATCCTGCTACTCATCAAGGTGAGTGTATTTATATGTTCACTGCTATCCCCTCACTTGGTGATAATTCAATCTAATTGCTAATGTTGTTGCTTGCTTTCAGGCTTCGATGTTAACAGAAGTACCATGAAAGAACTTTATGCCAAATTCGGTTTAGAAGCTGGTACACAAGATTTCGTTGGTCATGCTATGGCTTTATGGCTTGATGATGAGTAAGTGTAGTGAAGATGGTTTCATGTATCGCTCAACGTTGATCATTCCCTTGAAACCCCTCTCAGCTACATCACCAAACCAGCCAAACAGACAATTGATCGAATCATCTTATATACACAATCAATGGCCAGATATGGTAAATCACCTTATATTTATCCTTTATACGGTTTAGGTGAATTACCACAAGCTTTCGCAAGATTATCAGCAATTTACGGTGGAACATATATGTTAGATAAAAAAATTGAATCTGTAAATGTTGATCCTGAAACTGGTTTATTTACTGGTGTAACATCTGGAGGTGAAACTGTAAAAGCTAAAAAAGTTATTGGTGATCCATCATATTTCGGTGCAGGTAAAGAAGATGGTGAAGGTGGTAAAATTAGAGTAATTGAAACTGGTAAAGTCATAAGAGCTATTTGTATCTTGAAACATCCAATTCCAGGTACAGATAATGCAGATTCAGCTCAAATTATTATTCCTCAAAATCAAGTTGGTAGAAAGAATGGTAAGTGTCCTTTCCATCTGACTTCAGCTCGTAATATCATTTCGAACACAATCGGAACTAACAGATATCTTCTTCACTAGATATCTACATCGCTGCTGTATCTTCAGCACACAACGTTGCCGCTCCAAACGTTTGGATCGCTATCGTATCAACTATCGTCGAAACTTCGGTACCAGAAAGAGAAATCTTACCTGGGTTACAATTATTAGGTAACGTTGTTGACAAGTAAGTCTGTCCATCAGTCATTGCAACAACCTCTCGATAAGTATTCACTATATCCCCTGTATTTTGCTGATGCACTTTCCCCTCTTTCATCAGGTTCATCTCAATCACTCCATTATACGCACCAACATCACCAGGAACAAACGATAACATCTTCATAACTAAATCATACGATGCAACATCACACTTCGAAACTGTAGTTGAAGATGTATCAGATGTATGGCAAAGAGTCAAAGGGGAAAAATTAGTATTGAAGAAGAGAGAAACTGAAATTGAAGCTTAAACATCCTTCAATAATGTGCAATCAAGGTGGTTGGGTCGAAACAGACTGTTCTTTACGCTTTTAGAAGCTTCATATGGAATATAGGTTGGATTGGGTTAAGAAGTTTCGGTAGTTTCTGATTAATTGATTTAATGAGTTTTGATTTGTAGATTATATGTATGGTCATGTTTTGTCCTCTTCCCCTTAATTGTTCGATTTGTCTGTTCCACTGAAGCTGCACTGCTGGCATCCGTTCCAACTTTTGCGCTTATCCTATATGCATGCCATACTAATTGTAGTAGTCGTGAGATACCGGAATCGAAACAACTGACGTAGAAGAAATACAGTACACAGGATTCTAATGTGTTCGAGCTTTAGCACCTATAGAGGTAAGGAATCGATATTAGCCCGCTTTATCAATACTTCCATATCTGACAATATTAAGTCACCATCGAGAAGAGGGGTATATATATGTTAGTAGTCATGTAACGAAGATGGTGTAGAGCGAAATGAGAATGCAATTTCAAGTTAGACCAAAGGAAAATCAACTTACCATCAACATACATATTCCTTGTTGCAGAAGGTAATTTAGCTACCATACCATCTAATTCTTTTGTTAATTTCACTTGACAACCTAATCGTGAGCTATGGACGAGGAGGCGTAGGAGGAGGGAAGAAAACATTGATAATGAAGTTAGCATTTACAAGAACTCAACTCGTGGTTCGGATAAATTCAAAAAATAGATAGATAGATAGATAGATAGATAGATAGATGATTCAAAAGATGGACGTGCGGGAAACTTACGTATCTTCTAAACCAAAAGCTAAATCTAACATATCATTTTCTTCATCATCAGGTTCAGGTAACATATCATAATGTTCTGGATCTATTACAACATGACATGTTGAACATGCTACTGAACCTTCACATGCGCCTATTTGTTTATTTTGGTGTAACACAGTTAGACAGACTAGCTTTTTGTATATACAAGGGGATACCAATATCACTCACCCTCTAAATCAACATCATATTCATGTGCTAAACTCAATAAATCATCACCTTCATTACCTTCAATAGTTTTAATTTCATTTCCTTTTGAATCTTTGAAGACTAATTTGATCCTATAAAAAAGTTGAATATAAATTAATATTTGATCTTCCTTAATGACATTGCAAGCAGTAGTAAAATAAACGACATACCCTGTTCCAGGTGCTGGTCTACTTATTTCACCATGTTGTCTGGCTAAAATCAGAAGTAAGACATAGTAAGTACTTTTTACGTATATATGTATGAATTGCTATGATTAGAAATAGCTTACGTATAGTAGTATGAAGAGTTCTCTTCTTCAAAAGAGTAGATCTTGTTATGTGTCGAACGCTTTTAGACTGTAATATGTTCGATGTTGATGGTATAGGTAATATCCTTGTGTGGATTGGTCGAGCATTTTTAAGTGGTCGAAGGAGATTTAGAGTGGGTCGTATCGACATTGTGTTTATGTTACCGATCAGTAGATTGGCTCCTGTAATTGTTTGATATCTGCACAAATATGAAAGCAATAATGCTGTCCAGTTTCGGAAATTACGGATGTTGATCAGACAGAATAAATATGATCATCAATTTATATTTCCAACTTTTACTTTTGTCTGACGGCGGCGGATGCTGTTAATTACTTCGGCAACCAATCTCAAGGAAGTTACGTAATCATGTCGGCTAAAGATAGATTATTAACTTGGTGATATATCTGTGGTTACGCCACTCTGCGCCCGTGAGGACTAAACTGGACGAAGTGGATTAGTAACTGCTTAGCTCTCGAACAAACGCAATGGCTATCTGCAAGCTCCGAACTTGTGGGGGAAGGCCAAATGGTTTTGTCGCTTCAGCTAAAAACTGTTATCTGATCATAATCCTTTCAAGCATTACGTCGTAAACTATACACGGATGACGCAATTGTAGAAGACATGTCATCGACATTCTGCGGTCGAGTGTTATCCTTTCTACTTCGAGCAGTCAAATCTACACATTCGCACTGAGCGAGTATACAGATTTGTAAGATTATGCAAAGCACTTCTGAGACCTTCGAAGTAGCTTATGTAGTTTTAAGGTATAAATACTAAAGAAAGAACTGATCAAATTTGTATCTAAAAATATCGACAATTCTGATCACCTCAAGTCTTATACAGTATTTTCCAGAGTTATATCACTGACTACCATGGAGCTCGATGACAGTATGTCACAGGTTTGGGCTTATACCAGAACTTTTCCAATCAGAGGTGAAATCGATGGTGTAGAACAAGATCTTTATCCAGGTTTAGATATCTCTTTAGATGATGATATCACAAGAAGTAAGGATAATATCAATTTTGAAGAACATTGGACAATTACATTCAATCCAAGTACTGGAAAATGTGAATCTCACTTGAAAGATAATTATTCCACTGGTCGCAACAGTGGTAAACATGGAGATCATATTAAAGAAACTCAAGCTTGGAAAAATTGGGAAGATATGGTGAGAAAGACAGATAGAAGAAATCCTGATAATATCTCTGTGTCATATCCAACTGAAGAAGAACTCGATCACTTCTGGATTCCGTTAGATGAAGTCTTTGAACGAGATGGTAATGAAAGATATAGAGGTATTGGATATACTGATGGGGACCATATTACTCAAGAGAGTACTAATGTGACTTCCGGTGTGTATTCTGAACCGATCGATTCGCAATTGAATATCCAGACTGTTCCCAATACTTTGGCAGGATCATCTATGAAAGATGATATTAATGCAAAAAGTTTTGGAGGTAGTAAGAGAAAAGGAAGGGAAGATGAAGGGTCATCTTCAAAGCGTGGAGCGTGTTGGTTTAGTCTATTCCGAAGAAGCACTCGATAAATGGCTGCTATGTATGTCGGCTCCTCTAGAACTACGATATATGCAATGCACTGAATCTACAGTATCTGTATATATGAGACTAAGGTCACAAAACTTATTCCATTCTCAAGTACCATATTTCATGCATTTATAATTATCTCTGTTCATCTGTTTAAGCGGTATGTAACAGTATGAAGATGATTGTGGAACTGAAACAACAATTAATGCAAAGGTACAGAGGCTTATCCACATTGGTGACATATCGTTCTCACCACTTATAATCCCTTGACCTTATATTTCTCCCATCCAAGTCAAAATCGTCGATTACTTGTTCACTTGTTTACATATTGTTTAATATCTTTCCCAAGGACATGTCGTGCACTATAGTTACAAATACTTCTTCGTACATACATAGCCTCACTGACACAGATCTATATAGTAACATTGTAGTTGGATACAATCCACTTCTACTCAAGATGCGAGACGAAACATCCTAAAGGGTTGAGAATCTTGGATCATGTAAGCACTAAGAAGCGTTGATGTTATTGTACTTTAGACTAGAATCCGCCACACTTGTCGAGTTACCTAGCTATCACTTATTCTGATACTATACATGTGGTAATACATATAAAGCCTAGTATAGACACATCTAGACATATATGCATAATCATTATCCTCAATACAACACCGGGATAGAACAATGGATAGATGAATACTGTACTCGTTGGCTTAACAATTAGTGCTTACTGTATATGAACCCCATTTTTCTCCTTGTTTTCCCTTTGTTCCGATTCTCCTTTCATTTGTTGATCATCCCTTTCAATAGTGAGAAGTAACAGGGAGATAAGTGTACATTGGGGCTAACCTTTGTCCTTTCGAGCATAGAAAGGTCTCAACCGAGAATAGATATACATGAGAATGTCATGTACAGTATAAATAGGAGGAATAACGAATAGAACATCTTTGAACCACTACTTCGTTGATTCTGATTATCTTGTAGCTTATTTCATTACAGACATAACAAGTGAGATTATTTTCATTGAATTCAATTTCTTCGCGTCTTGCTTTACAACATCGAGAAGTACTGAACAACTTTATTCGATACGATAGTCATGACTTTCTCTACTAAATTAACATTATTTTCAGCCTTGATGACTCTACTTCCCTTTGTCACTCTTACCGGAGCTGCAGATTCTACAGTAAAGATCAAAATTTCCGAATATACGCATTGGCAATCTTCCTATAATACAGATATGGTTTTTGCTGATGAAAGGGATATCACTTTCTCAGAAGAAGATATTAAAAAAGGTGAAAATGAACAAAAGTTTTTCTGGATTGGTTATAAACATCTTGACACTTTTCAAATGAAACCAAGGTGGAATATGTCAGTATGTATCTGATTTTTTTTTCTGCTCCCACATGTACTACTTTATCATAATTTATAGCGTACGATTATAACCTTTAATTTTACAATACTGTACTGATTCTTATCTTATTCACTTACATGCTTTTCTTAAAATTTTTGTAGTGTTACGTTAAAGTTGATAAACCATTAGAAGAACAAATTGAATTTACACTTCGTGATGAAAATAAAGCAGGATTTATAGGTAATAAAGATACTCCAGCTCAAATTTGGTGTCCTCAAGAGGAAGCGAAATGTTATTTGAAAGATGAAAAATGTGAAGGTGTTGATGTTATTCCAATTGTTGATTCGGTAAGTATTGTTTATGTTTAATTAAGTTGAAAGACTGTAAGCTTATCGTATGCTGTATGCCCTCCTTTTTAATTTGAATTCTGTGTATAGCGAATCAAATGATCTTCGATATCCCCATGACGAATCGGAATTCATTGACAGATATACGTACTTAACCATACAAACATACCCACGAGTATCATTGTATGCATCTTTTTTTTTTCTGAAATATCTTAATCCGAGTTGAGAGATGATTTTAGTCGTTGATGAGCATAATTGGAGCAGCTTGATAGTTACGAAGCAAAGAAAGGAGGAGGTGAAGAAGCTCGATATAGTAGATAAGGTGATTGGAGTCCTTATGTTCTAAAAAAAACAAGACGTTCCAATGAGTTGGAAAAGATGTTCCCATTCTTCTCTTTCAGATGTTTCTGTGTTCGCAGTGTCTAACTGATGGAGAAACAGATATCACATGTAGAAGTTATACATTGCATTTATAGTCATGGTATATCATGTACAATCTTTGCTCATCATTTACCGGTAAGGCTTAGCCAAGACTCGCCCAGTAAGATCAAAAACATAAGCGTTATCCTTACAACCACCAAAGTGATCAAGATCATCACATTGTTTGAACATATCGTCGTTTCCACTATCATTTTCATCTATTTCACCTTCTCCAGTTTTCAGCTCAAACCAATCCATGGTCCAGCCATCTACGAAAGAAGTTAAAATATTGGAAGATTTATTAGAAGGCTAACTCAAAGTTGATTTCGAATTTAACGAGATTGTATAACGTCATGAGATTCCACTTACAAGCTACGTGTACTAATTCTCCAACCGAGAGTGATGGCATTCGGAAAGAATTTTCTAGGTTATGCCTATTCGTTACTGGTGCTCGTATGATGAAAGGTATACCTGCATTTTGAGGTGGAGTGAAACGGATAAAAGAGCCTCCAACGTTCTCAACGCTAGCGTGGAATGATTTAATTTAGTAACCGTTCATAATACGTACAGGTCGGAGTGGTGTAAGACAGATCGCTTGACTTACTTGAATCTATTACATTTGAATAGCTATTGTGCATTTGACCCATCAGCTGCCTCGAACATATACAGGACCATATTTCACTTACATGCCTCAATTCATTTGCTTTCAGCTGGAATTCGATGCCCCGGAATATCGATTTCCACACATCGTATTCCCTTTTGCCCAAGCGGAATATCCCTATGGTGTAGGTGTATGCATCAGCGCCCGCCCTTGCCGTCATTGTATGACCCCATAGTCGACTTACTCGATTGATCAGCGGATCGATCGGTATCTGTTACAGATTCCCATTTTCCATCTATCAATTTCATAGGTTGATTAAATTCATCTATTGGTCTCCATCTTGCAGTTTCTTGAACATCTTCCATAGCTGGGAATAATTTACTAATCAATTCTTGTGGAAGATTCAACTCTTTTGCGAAGATTCCTCTAATTTCTCTATGAGATTCCCATAGTTGTGGTGAATTCCTGAAAGCACTATTTGCATTACACATTTCTTTCACGAAAGGTAGAGCTGTACATATTTGAGTTGATGCTGATTGAGCTATGTTCAATCTGACTGCCAAGGTTTTAGGTTGATATGGTTCTACAGCTGGTGAAGTAGGTGGAGGTAATGCTGATAACAATTCGATAGCCAAGGCATATTCACCTAGGGAAAAATTGCGTTAGCGGTCTTGCATTGACGATAAAGTAACGGCCGGTTTACATGTGGTGTTTTATTTGCAGATTCATAGGCGTTGTCTTCGGGGAAAGAAAAGACGCTCACTCACCTAAACACATTTGCAAAGAATATGGATACCTTCTTCCCAAATCTTTTTCCTCCAACATAGCTTGTTCAAAAGCAAGCACTATAATAATACTACCTATCAGTATAGCGCTGGCAAAGACAATAAATTCAACATACCACTCACTCTGAGTATATAAAGAATCTCCATATAGATTATCACGTTCGTCTGGATTCAAAGCAAGTCCAGCAAAAGCAGCTTCAAATGCGTTATCTAATTCTATTTCTTCTAAAGGTTTGTTGAGAAGTAACTTCATTTCCCTTGACACATTGGTAGATTCGCTCCAAGATTTATCCTAGTATTTCATATTAATAGATTAGCTGTCAGACATGCACTCAATCATCCGCTTGATGAAAAAATTGCAACGAAAAAAAAAGGATGATTCACCAAACTCAATTTGACTAAATCTTCTCCTGGTCCACCAGCCCAAAGTAATCTAAGTGATACTTTAGTTTCTTCAACTAACAATTTAGACAAATGCCTTATCCATTCTATATGCTTTCCCATTTCTAAACCACCTGTTTTGACTGTTGATGGTTCCAGAGCATCTATACGATCTAAAGCTTCTTTCATCTCTAAAGCATATATATAACAGTTGAAATTTGTAATTAAAGGTCTGAGAACAGCATAAGTGTCACGTAAATCTGCATCAAGAGGAGGGAGTGAACAGCTTGGATGTATCGGTATATTGGTAAGACTATTGACAGTTCAGGACACTTAGCTCAGATCATGTTGATATGATATGGAATTTTGCTTACTCACTTGAACTCGAGCTCATCCTGGATAAATTGTGCGGTAGCTCCTGGATCAGCCCTCAAGGTATACATCTTTCCATGCCAATAATCCTGGACAGATTCTATCACTGTTAGCAGATGACCCAATTTATATGCTGGTGACGAAAGGCCAAGCAGTTCCGCGGCTGAGTATTTATGTCATGGTAAGCGAAAGCTAATGAGAAATATCTCTGACTATAATTTACCACCTCGTTGTGAGTTCCATGATACTTCACCAGCGACACTATCATGCGTTGGGACTGCTATGTTCGCAGCCTCCGATCTTGAGATTGACTGAGTGCCTGTCTAATGCAGAGTATGTTCATCAGACTTAAGGCCATTTGTTTGAGCTGGAGAGACACAGAGACGTATTTAGGTTAGTACTTACTTGCCGAAGTTCCTTAGCCCAATCGGGGAAAGCACCAACGATTTTGGTCAGATCTGTCATTTCTACCTTCTTCTTTACAGCATGCGGATTGCAATTCTAGAAAACAACTTGGATGTTCCGATGAAAGAGAGAAACAAAATGAAAACAAAGTTGAAGGTGGAATTAACATGCTCGGTTCATGGGATGTGGAGGATTATGCTTTGTTTTCCGGCGGAAAGCATATGAAACGAAATCAAAAAAACGTGAAACAACCGATCCAAACAAGGGAAAACAAACACTTTGGAATATTGAATATGAACATATGCATGTAGATTTAGGTGATTCAAGTATGAGTACACATCTCCCTTCAATAAAACAATAATGTATCGTCTTTGCGATCAATCATCTTGCTTGACCCGTTCGAACCATTCAAGTGACCAGCCGTCTACAAGAATAAATGACTCGTATCAGCAATCTTTCGCCTTTCAAACACCGAGTTTTTAAGGGATCGACACCGACCAAACGAATTTACATCTCCTTTTCAGCCTTTCTCCAAATGCTCTATACTTGATTGCATGTAGTGTAATTTCAGGATGCGGTCTATGTTCACTGAAAGGTCTTCCAGCATTATTTGGGGGTACAAATCTAATTATTGAGCCGCCCACCTCATCAATCCTATAGATTGTGTAAATAGTCAGCTTGACCAAATTTGCGAAGCACAATGAATCACCAAGGATTAGAACTTACCGGAATCCAATCCGTTTCATGAGCTATATGACAATATGTCAGAATCGTCAATTACTCATCTCAAGTCTTATGACGAGAAGTGAACACACCTTGTATATATCGGCCCATTTGACTTGACCTTGACCTGCAACTTCTTCAGCTGCGCTGAACAAACGCCGAACCAGTTTCAATTGCTTATTGTTTACCGCAAATTTACCACCTGGGATATCATGGTCAGGAAGAGTGATTTCCGTTACGTCCATCACTTCCACAGATTCATCAGGAACAGCTTCTACCACTTGAGCTTCAGTGCCGCTTGCGATATTGGGTCTTGTTTTTACCTTATTCCTTGGAGAATGGTCGGACTGGGATTGCAAGTACGAATGACCTGGTCGTGTGAAGCCATCGTTGTCGTCAAATATAGGAAGTTGGAGTTGAGGCTTGTTGACAATTGGGGGATTCCATCGAGCCAATTCTCGCTTTAAATCGAATAACAGATAGAGATCCTTTCCATAAGTCCGTTTAGCATATATATTCCACTGATTCCATAATCGTTCACCTAAGTCCTTTTGGATTTCACGGAGACACTCGAATTCGTGACTAGCTGGTGTACGATATTCAAAAATCTTCTCTATCATCTTGATTTGAGGTTCGAGTCCAGCAATGAAATTGATGTTCATACCTTTCTTCAGCAGAATACCACCTTTGGTGATAGTGCCAGTAGAAAGAATAAAATCGTTGATCATCGCTTTTTCTCCTATGTTGAAGTAATTATTAGCTATATTCCCTCATAGTCCACAAGAAAGCTTGTCATGCTCACCGATCAAACGTTGCATATGGTTCCCAATCATTCGTAGCCATTCCGGATGATCTTTGACACCTTGTTCAAACTCTAGTTCTGCGGAACGATGAACATTATGCAGCAATGTGATCAGCTTCATCACCGCATAGAGTAGCGTCTGTTCAAACTTACGAGATCGGCGATACGATTCCTGCTTCTTCTCATTTTTATAAGGTAGTTCGCATATACCGGCCAGTAAAAAGTCTAAATACGAGGATTCTCTTAAGCCTATACTGCTCGGTTTAAGGTAATATAACAGCTTTTCAGGATAACAATCAAATCTTTTGAAAAAGGGAGTATCCTAGCAAGGGGAATAACATGTATCATCAGTCAAAATGACAAGGCGGCGAACGAACTCACATCATATGGTTCTACGAGGTTCCTACCTCTTCCAGTAGCAAAAGCGACTTGTAGCGCTTTTGTTACAATCATTTCAAGGTGTAAGACTTTGAACTGCAATTTCGCCCACTCGTCTCGAATGAGACCAGGTGTCATTACCTGTAGAGTCGCCTTTTGACCTCCTTCTGCTAGACCATGATCTTTCAATCGTTGTAATGTAGCTTTGATATTGTGCCAGAAACAGTAACCCTCGAAAACATCTCGCACCCTTCTATTGAGTATAATAGTATGGGGATGATTGATATCTTCAAGATCTTGCCAGAACTGTTTTGCGACTAGGCTATATATAGTGTATGATATCACAGGCTAAATCAATAAAGGACACAAATAGCTAAGAAAAACGTAGATTCAACTTACACGGGTTCGGAAATCTCTCTTATATGCATGTTGAAAGCCTCAGGTTGTGTATTCCATTCTATAATTTGACTATGCCAATAGTCTATGCAGGATTCTGCTACCATCATAGCCTCCTTCAAGGAAAACGGCGGCAGTCTAGATCCAGCAGTTTCTGCGGCTGTACAAGAGGGTAAGAATATTTAGCTAAAGCACTAGATGTTGCATTTGAGGAGGTTTGATGGGTGAGATGATAGACGTTGACTGACCTGTACACCAAGCTGGCCAAGAATATCCAAAAGTCTTATCTCGTGTCGGAAAAGGCAACGCAATGTTTCTGGGACATCCTATTTTGAACTGATATATTGATCACATTCGTGTTGAGCTATCTATACAGACAGCGATTGAAAGGCTTGATGCAGTCTGGGTTTGAGGGTAAATGATTCACTTCATACATAGCCTCTTGCGCCCCAGCATTCTCAAGCTGTTCATCAGTCCATTGCTCTGAGACATATCTACCAGCTCTTTTACAAGCCGTTTCTTCCATCTTTATAATGTTCGGAACACCATCTTCGTCTATATCCCATATCCAATCATGTGCCTAGGCAGAAAATGTCAGTCCTAGGGGTTTGGAAGCTTGATACTTCTGTATTTCACTTACCTCTTGAACGAGGTCCGGCCATTGTTTGGGAGGTGCAAAGAGAGAGGTAAAAGGATCTTTGTTTAAAACGAGTGAAGAGTCGCAAGACATAGTGTTCTTTGCTGAATCAAACTAAAAGTTTTGCGCGAGGAGTAACGTCACAATCAGTCAAGCATGGATGCTAATTTACAGAGTTCAAGTATTGAATATGACATTCCGCGCATACTGGAAATTTGATGGGAGAAAAATTGTTTTCATTACAGCTACCATAACAAATAGTGATTGATTGACTGGCTGGTTGATTGGATTATGGTGTATTTTTGATGGATTGATGGATTGATGGATTGATGGATTGATGGGTAGTTGACTGTACCCGTTGAATTAATCCCAAACTGATGTAATATACTTGAACACTTCTCATCGTTACCTTCCCCTTTTGTGCAGCACTTCTCCAAGTACGCTTCTCCAGTTGTAATGTGTTAGTATCCTAGTCCCATCTTCTGGTAGATCACAGCTACTGTATGACAGGAGGTTACATACAAATATGTTTCTTGCTAGGTCGACGACGGATGCGAACTTGATTGACAGAATAATCTTATGGAGCGCAGGTGAAGAATGGGGAAAGGGATCGCTTAGCTTTATTCCGAGCTACATTTCCGATGGAAGTAAGCGTATCGTAAGAGGGGTTAAGCATATCATTCTCGGTAAGAACTTGCGTTCTAATTTCGATTCCTGTTTTTACTCTTATCTATCCCTCTTCCACAAATAGTCAGCACTTCGTTATACATGATGCCGCTCAATACCACATTCACGTACTTTTATCATTCTCATTCAACACAATCGACGATCAGGAGCAATTCTAACCAGATCGTCAACCGAATAACCTGACTTTTTTCGTTGTTTCTCTCACGGCAAAATGATAGATTCAACATGCTACACACTTACTCTACGCTTATAATCCTCTTGCCGAAACTCTTCTGCCTGAAATCAAGAATATGCTAAAAAAGTTTAGGTTTCAGATTCTTCCAGTACCCATATCTCACTTACATCTCCGATAACAAGCCCATTGACGTAGATAGCGGTTGATGAAAAAGTCGATCAACGGCCATTGACTTCTATAAGGTGATCTCAAAATGAATAGGAAATGTCAAGTATCACTAATTGATAATCTGCAATTAAGATCCTTCGATTGGTAACAGCCCTAATTAAAAGACGAATGTAATCATAGCTCAATGATGTTCACTCAGGGTCATCGAATTGGATCCATCAAATATTCGAAAGCAAATTGGGGGAATATCGTATGCTAAAAAGGAAAAGGGAAAAGGAAAAGGAAAGACTCAACAAGAAGTAAGATAACACTCAACCATATTTGTATATTCCTCATGCCTATTCTCTGTTGCCTTAATCGATTCAACATGGACAACCACGGATCAACAAGCACAACTAGAAACGTAGATTATACGGTGTATGTTGCTCCTCTGAGAGAATGGCATCCCCTGTTACCTGAAGTACGTTCCTCGTATATATTCTACAAGAATAGTAGCATCTCATCTTCCTATTCCTTTACACCCTGTGGTCGAGATATGAAACCGTCTTAGCTGACCTTTACGCTTATTTGCAGTATATCCAATGGTGTTGGAAAAGGAATAAGAACGGTCAAGCCAACCAAAGGAAATTACGCCTTTCCCTCAAGTCGGCTGAGCAAAATTTGGCGTTATATGATCTGAGCACAACAGATCTACGGGGAATGGTTTGAGGAATTTTTTTAGATCTGTAAGCATCTCTAGTGTTTCTTTCTCACACCTCTACAACCTATTCAAGTCGAAGGTGATCGTTTTTCTAGAAATGCTAATATCAATTGATTTTTCTAATTCTAGGCTGGGTATGCCAAAAGTATCAATTCAAACATTCCTAGACCTATCAAGGGCGGTTTCTCTTTTGGGTATAGCTGGTTAGCCTATTCTCAAGGTAAGTTTAGATTTATTGCTTTCCGATTAAATACCTTTGACTAATGTACATATTCAACCCGATTTGCTCCACCTTACAAAAATGGTAAACCATTCAACTATCATCGACCTCATCCCGCTGTGACTTTGGATAGTTATCAACACAGAGCTTTCGCATGGATCTTAATCAAGAATTGTAAGTTCGTTGAAACACACCATATTTGAGAAAAGGCATAGAACTGCAAGTATGTGTGTTAAGTATATTGCTAATTTTCTTAGATGGCTGGTCTATCACATCTTTCGAGAGAACAGCTCAGCAAGTTTAATATCGTCGTAGTAACGGTACATAACGGTATCTCCCAAGATTTTCTTTATGATTATACTCTTACTTTTCTTTTCGATTAATTATCCCATATATGTATATGCATCTATATAATCTATTTATTCGGTATAACTTTGATTCCCCTTCTTTTCCTCCATAAGGTCAATCCGTCATTCCACAATTTCCTATCAGTTCCACTTGGAGGTACGAGTTGCATCGTTACGCCCAAAGATTCAACTTCGTAGTTTCTATGTTCATCATCGAAGAATAACTAAAATGTGATGGTATAAAATCTATTAGCGAACATGCCAATAGAGCAACTTGAGCAGGTCTTGAATCAACAGTGGATTCAATATGACACAACCTTGACACCTACCATTTGATCATATGGTATACCAGTTTTTCTATGTATCTCCTTAAAATGCCTTAATTTCGAGCCTAAATCACCCAACAAGATAGATTAGAATTGTTTCAATGATCCATTTCCAGGTTGATCGAATTGCGCCGGCGATGAATTCTTACCAGGGTAAATTTCCATCTATAGTCAAAGAATTTATCAGCTTATACACCTCAACCATCAGTAAACTTAGATAAAGCTGAACGACTAACCGTATTGAAATACGTTATTGCCCTTATATGATCCCCTCCTTCTTGATCAGGTAACAATAACATTCCTAATGCTTCTCGAGCTCTGCCAACATATTAATATTGTTGTTATCAATAAGGTCAGATGAGTGAGACTTTTATTGGGATATGTATACAAGTGATAAAGCTCACAATTCAGGTGCACTAGTTCTTGAAGCTGCTGCTATATGTATTCTTCGCCTTTTCAGTTCAGCCAGTATAGAAGGTACTTCTCGATAGAAAGATAAATCTTGCCCTCGACTATAGGAATGATTTAAGTCAACTTCCTTAAATGTATTTGATTATGAATACGCAGAAGCAGTTGATAAATGATAAAAAAAGGGAAGAGCTTACCGGTCGACCAACTGATTCAACACATCACCCTTTCTTTTAATCGGCGGACTTGTATGCGTCTATGATAATAGAGCATGTTGATCAGTCTGTAGATATTTTTTTTTTTTTGATAGCTAGTATCTATACACTACTCACATCTATCCATAGATCCCATAACGTATAGCTAGGCTCATACCCTGTCAGTTAATGAACTTTTGAAATTACCACAAAAGATTTGTCAAACTCACTCCAAATCAAAAGCAACTAATAAAGGCCAAGCGTCAGGATCCTCTTCTGACAATTCTCTATACCCTCCTACAGGTTCAGGCGTCACAACTCTACTTTTCCTAGGCATGTCTATCGAGCAGTAAACTATTGATATAATCAAGCATCGAGTACAAAACAATCAAATCATTCTTAGTTACTTTGCTTCACCATAAAATTCACGTCGGTCGCTTTGATACTTTTTCCAGTAGTAGTAGATACAAGCGGTGATATCCGTTAATCCGTACGTCATTCTTCATACATTTGATCTACCTCCACTTTCCCACGGACTAACCTGTAAGGTAATGTTGATCCCCGGCATCGGCATCCAGGTACAGTCACTAAGATACAGTATAGATTGATAACCGGAGATATCCCAAATATCAAATAACTTCCCACCTGCTTCTTACCACTTACCACTTACGGATAATCATACAGTAATATTATCATCTCATCATACCTCGATACTCCACCTCATAGATAGGTGTATATATATATGTATATATAGATCAACCAATCCAAACGTAACCAAAATAGACAATACCTTCTTCCCCTTCATCTAAATATCTCAATTATATCACTCATATTTTATACCAAACAAGTTCAACATATCCCTTGAAACATCACAATGTCCACTGAAGAAGTCCAGAAACGTGTGTTATGATTTCATCCAACCTATCTGCTTGTAAGACTGCTATCGTGATACTGATATTGTTTTCATTTCGCTAGCTGTCGATGCTCCTGTTCCTGTAGAGGAAAGAGAACCTGAAGCTGAATACGATGTGAGTTACCAATCTTATCATCAATAAACAAATAGTATCAGGTAGTCGAACCTATTCCTAGTATACCGTTTTGACAGTCTTTCCACAATGTTCCCCATTGTTTTGAACCCAATTCAATGGAAACCTTACTGATCAGACTATGATTTCCGTAGGAAAGTAAAGATGCTCCAGCAGAAGAAGCAGATGCAGTCGACGCTGAACAAGAAGAAGATCAAGTTGATGATGGTGATGATGATGGAGTAGAAGAAGAAGGAGATGATGATGAAGATGACGATGACGATGATGAAGAGGATGAAGATAGTGAAGATGCTATTGATCATAAGCAGGTTTTAAGTGATATGTACTATGTAAGTTCACCTGCATCAATCTGCGTTCATAATGTTTAAGGACAAGGCAGGGCAATGAGATTTCGAAGGAAATAATAGCAGAACTGATATTACGTTTTCTTTTTCCTTTTCTTATGCCTTAATCATTTCAAATAATCAGAATCAACAACCAGAAAATGACGAAGATGATGGAGATGCTCAAGTAGAAGAAGAAGAGGAAGAAGATTATGAAGATGAAGAAGTATATGATGAAGAAGAAGAAGAGGAGGACGAAGGAGAAGAAGAAGAGAATGATGATGATGCTACTCCTGCAGGAGAAGAAGAAGAAGAAGAACCCGTAGCTGTTGGAAGTAAACGAAAAGCTGAACAAGGTGTTGAAGGTGATGAGGCAGATGCTAAAAGAGTCAAAGCATAAATTAAAAGAATCGAGAAAAAAAGTTCAGTTGTATTTAGTATGCGAATTACCATGAAAACGAAGAATGCAAAGAATGCGAAATCGTTGCTTATGGATCTCTTAAATCGATCCACTTTGCTCTTAGGTTGGAAATCCCATCTCAATCAATGATTGTTACTTGTATCTGGGAAGAATGCATATCAAAGGCGACTTCATCTATGCAAATATCTATTATATCTTCTCTATCATTTCTAATGAAATTTCCTGATAATCTAGTTCTACTAAGAGTTTAAAATCTATTTTTGTAATTTCAAACCCATTTCCCAAAAAGCACTTTCTAATCTAACGCATTCATGCCATATATGAGTTAATTGAGTTAATCTTGTTTCTGATGGTGGATTTTCTGCTACTCTACGTTCTAGGTTTTCTACAAGTCATAATATTCAAAAATATACATCAGTCGATATTACTTCTCCTTCATCAAACTTCACGTGTATGCGGGAGGAAGACTCATATTTTGCATGGTGAAAAGTGTAAAGATCTTAACTTGACTTACCTATACCTCTTTCAACAGCATTTAAGAAATCTTTCCCACTATAATCTTCCATCCATCTTTTATACAAATTACCTTCCAAAACAGCTTCACCTTTATCGACCTGTTTCTTTAACCATAAACCAACTTCACCATAACCAACTAAACAAGATGCAACAGACATGTATAAATCTAATAAATCACCTTGTGTACCTACATCTATAACATATCTTGCATATGCTGCACATGGTGCTGATTCAGGTGTTTTTTCTAATTCTTCTAATGTTATTCCAAATGATTCGCAATACTAAGAAAAAAAGTGAAGAGTCAAGAAAAAAAACTTGGTTTTAGCGAGTTAAGTTTGAAAAGATCGTAGAGAAATTGAATTGATTTCGCTCACAGCTACATGCATTTGAGATTCTCTAGCTACGTGAGAAGCAATATCGGTAAAAGCTGATATATCTTCAAATGAATCGGCTTTGTATGCTCCCAATGCATGTGCACGTGCGTCTACAACAAGTTTTCCAGAATAATTCAATGTCAGTTTGAGCAATTGTGTAGCCAGATAACCAAAACAGTAGATAGCACTCATTAACTTACAATGCTTCAGGTAATGATAATCCTGCTTGATGTAATGCTCGAAGCATTCTCGAGGTAATGTACCTTTTCCAAGTTGGACTACAAAGGGATGTTGTACCTATATTTCAATATGATCCTGATTGTCAACTTAGTTCCCTTCCATATGCGCCTACTTATCGCAAATCTGCGGGCGGCTTGAGGGAAGTATCACCTACATATGATTTCCATAATGGTAAATTCGACTGTATCAAGTGCGATAAGAAAGGATGAGGATTATGTTTGGTTGGTCTAGCGATCCCATTCCGTAAAGCATTAGTCTCACCAACTTTCGAATGATATAAGGCATGGATATAGATATGAGCATGACACTCACGGTGGTAATGTTCGTTTTACACTAAGATGGGAATGATTTAAAGGTCCATGACCTTGTCCAAATGGTGTCGCTGAAGCGATTGCTGATTGAGTATACGCTATAGCTCTTTTGAACATTCTAAAATTCCAATCATCTATTAGACAGATTGAAGGTAAGGTAAGGAAACCAAACAATTTAGACCAAATGACCATGTATATAATCTAATTGAGGCGATCTTCGAAAAAGAAAATGAATAAACAATGGGAAAAGACTTACCTGGACCTTCTCTTGATTCAGTAGCGTATGTACAAGCTATAGCAGTACTTAAAGTACATCCAGTACCATGTGTATTTTTACTCTCAATCTTTTTATTTACAAATAAGCATTGAATTTCACCTTTATTAACTAAAATATCAACCACTAA
The DNA here is from genome assembly GCF_036810415.1 of Kwoniella dendrophila CBS 6074. Taxonomy (NCBI): domain Eukaryota; kingdom Fungi; phylum Basidiomycota; class Tremellomycetes; order Tremellales; family Cryptococcaceae; genus Kwoniella; species Kwoniella dendrophila. The sequence goes on from NC_089482.1 coordinate 128,787, forward strand.
ATTATCTTGGTGTTGTTGTTGTTGAATTTCAATATATTTTGAAAATAATGATAATACTTCAATATCATCTGAATCTTCATCACTTTGTTCCCAAATTATTTTATATTTTCCTTTTAAATTTAATAATTCTTGACGTTTAATAGATGAATGTCCACCTTTTAATAAAACTGTAAATGCTCCAGTTTTTAAATTAGTTTCTTTTGCTAATAATATCATTTCTTCCAAGTTTAAATTGTTGTTGACATTATTGCTACCATTAGAGGTAGAGTTGAATTTTGATTTTAATTTTGAATAATTTGTAAGTTTAATAGCTTCAGGTATATTTGGTGTAAAATGATTTATTGAAGGATATAATTCTTTTAATGCTTCAATTGCATCTTCAGGTAATAATGTATGTCCAGAAGTTGAAATCATAACTGGATCTAAAATATTAATTGTATTTAAATTTTTTAATTCTTTTGCTATTGATTTTATAATTGATGCATTTGTAAGCATTCCTATTTTTATACATGTTGGTATATCATCTGAGATTACTGATTTTAACTGAATATGGAAAATGATTAGCGATAAATCCTTGGGGACACCTTCTATCTGTCCTATGATGGATTATCAAAACTCACCTGCTGAACTACAAATTCTGCTGGAACTTCATGTACAGCTTGAACACCTTGTGTATTTTGAGCTGTTAATCCAGTTAAAACTGATGAACCATAACATCCGAAAGCTTCTATCGTTTTCAAATCAGCCTAGATGAACAGTTTACAATTGATCAGCGAGTCATAGTAGAAAATCGCATAAAGCTGAATTACCTGTATACCTGCACCACCGCTTGAATCACTTCCTAAATATCAGTTTTCTGATTAGCTGTTCCATATCCGACATGCTAGATGACTGATTGACTTACCTGCGATAGTCAAGATATGATGTTTCTTCCTACTCTCAAGCGATAATTTCGAAGGAGCCATTTTTGAGATACAAATAGGAAGAAGTCCTCTATGCACCGTTACGATGTATTATAAGATGAACGCCAGAATCAAGAGTCTTGAACCTCTGCATCTACAGTATACTTTATTTAAGCTTGTTTGGAAATATCTTAGTATCTTAGTATCTTACTTTTGCTCCGTTCATACGGGATCTCCGCCGGTTATTAGCGTAAACCTTATCAGCGTTTACTCCGATCGAGCACGCTGATACCACGCGACACATAGGTCGTTTCTATGATGTGGATATATTAGATGCTTTATGTCTACTTTACGGTGAACGCCGATGATATAGGATTTTTGAGTCAATATTAATCGATGAATTCCGAACAATACCAAATAGATAGAGAAGCACTACCGAGATTATCATATTCATCTTCTCGTAACAACTGGTATTGTGACTCGATAATATCATTGTCATCATAGCATCTAACACATACAGGTATATATCTTGGTGTATTTAGATTGATTGGCTCTTCTTCTGTATACTACCTGGATCTCCTTTTCCGTATTACTTCTCAACTTGGCAAAAGTCCAACATCTCCAAAATGGCAGCTACTCAACTATCACCCGAGGAAGTCAAACAGAGACTCGATAGATGGTCTAAACGATTGGGTACTATACCTAGTTTGGCTTTGCCAACGGATTATCCAAGACCAAGTGAGTTTACAGATGTTTGCTGTAATCTTTGTTATCTCAACTCTAGTTGTACTTGGTTCTTCCAAGTCGTTGAAACCCGCTGACTTGTGACTCCCTGCCTTTTGCTCAAATTAGCACCTGCCAAATTAGTCGAAGCTACTCAAACATTACCTATCCCATCAAATCTCGCACCAGTTTTGGGTAAACTCACTTATGAATATTCAACATTATTTCCATCTTCAGCATTACCTACACCGTATCATATTCTATTAACTTCATTTGCTATATTATTATTCAAATATACACCTGATCCATCAATGGTAATATGTACATCTATACATGGTACATCACAACCATTATTATTAAAATTAGATATCGCAATTGAGAATACTTTTTTCGATATTTTAAGACAAATTATGGAACGTGAAAAAGAATCTTTAAAAGATAATTTACCAATAAATAATTTAGTTGAACATTTAAAACCTGAAGGTCCATTATATAGAGTTAGATTTTTTGATTCAACACAAGAAATTCAATCAGATTCTTCAACATCTTTATCAACAGATTTAACTTTATTCTTGTTATCTTCTCCTACAGATATACCTATAACTAGATCTGCAATTGCACCATTATATTTAAAATTAGCATATAATTCTTTATTATTTACACAATCAAGAATTTCTTCTTTATTAGAATCTTTATTACAGTTATTATCTTCTGCTGCATCAAAAGATCCTTCACATCCCACTGGATCGTTGCCTATAAGAACAAATCAACAATCATTAGCTTTACCTGATCCTACAGCAGATTTAGATTGGTGTGGTTTTGTAGGAGCAATTCCAGATATTTTCTCTAAAAACGCTAAAGCTCATCCAGATAGAATATGTGTAGTTCAAAGTGAATTAGCTGAAGGTCAAACTATTATGGATGGTCCTTCAAGAGGTAGAAGAACTTTTACGTATAAACAAATTGATCAAGCTTCTAATGTAGTTGCTCATGCTTTACTGAAAAATGGTTTGCAAAGAGAAGAAGTCGTAATGGTTTACGCTGCCAGAAGTGTTGAAATGGTAGTTTGTGTCATGGGTATTCTCAAAGCTGGAGGTGTTTTCTCAGTTGTCGGTGAGTCAAATTACATATCCGCCTTTAGTCGTCCTATTTGAGCATTGCTGAATTTTCTATATAAATATAGATCCTGCTTATCCACCATCCAGACAGAATGTCTATCTATCGGTATCAACTCCTAGAGCATTACTCATCATCTCAAGTGCTGGTGTATTAGCACCATTAGTTTCAGATTATATCAAAGAAAACCTCAATTTACGTCTTCTGGTTCCAGCTATTGCATTGACAGAAAAAGGTGTAACAGGTTCCAGGTCAGGTGAAGAAGATATCCTATCACCATACCAACAACATGCTCAAACTCCTGCAGGAGTCGTACTTGGTCCAGATTCTCCAGCTACTTTATCTTTTACTTCAGGTAGTACAGGTATTCCAAAAGGTGTCAAAGGTAGACATTATAGTTTAACTCATTTCTTCCCCTGGATGGGTCAAAGATTCGGTTTGAATGAAACTTCAAAATATACAATGTTGAGTGGTATTGCTCATGATCCAATTCAAAGAGATAGTAAGTTAGCTTGAGCACCACCAAGTACGCAAATAGCTAATATATGATTTTACCAGTGTTTACTCCTCTTTTCTTGGGTGCTCAACTCCATGTACCTACTGCTGATGATATCGGTACACCTGGTCGATTGGCTGAATGGATGGCCGATAGTGAAGTAACTGTCACCCACTTGACTCCTGGTAAGTAATCTCATTTTATCGTACTTTCCGAGCCGACCCTGACAATCTTTTTGTACAGCTATGGGTCAACTACTCTCTGCTCAAGCCACAAGACAAATTCCTACTCTCAAAAACGCATTTTTCGTTGGCGATGTTCTCACCAAACGAGATTGTACCAGACTTCAAGCTCTTGCCAAGAATGTCTGTATCATCAATATGTACGGTACCACCGAAACTCAACGAGCTGTATCATATTTCGCCATTCCTAGTGTGAACGAAGATATTTCCTTCTTATCCACTCAAAAAGATTTGATTCCAGCTGGTCAAGGTATGATCGATGTTCAACTGCTTGTAGTCAACAGAACCGACCGAAATATCCCTTGTGCAGTAGGTGAAATGGGAGAAATTTACGTTAGGTCAGGTGGTTTAGCTGAAGGATACCTTGATCCAGCTGCTACAGCTGAGAAATTCGTCCCTAATTGGTTTGGCGCAAATGTTGAAAGAGAAGATACATTAGTCAAGACGAATCCTGAAGCTGCTAAACACTGGTTTGGTATTAGAGATAGAATGTATCGATCTGGTGATTTAGGTAGATACCTTCCCGATGGAAGAGTGGAATGTACCGGTAGAGCAGATGATCAGATCAAGATTAGAGGTTTCAGAATTGAATTAGGTGAAATTGATACACATCTTTCAAGACATCCTTTAGTACGAGAAAATGTTACTCTCGTTAGAAGAGATAAAGATGAAGAGAAAGTTTTGGTATCTTATTTCGTTCCTATTGATGGAGATGATTTAGATGGTCTAATGAGCGCATCAGAAGCCAACGGTGATGATGATGCTCAAGATCTCAAAACTGAAATGGTGAAAGGTGTCAAGAAATATAGACGATTGATTAAGGATATTAGAGAACATCTTAAAAAGAAATTACCATCTTATTCAGTTCCAGCAGTCTACTTCCCATTAAGAAAACTTCCATTAAATCCTAATGGTAAAATCGATAAACCGGCTTTACCTTTCCCTGATACTTCTCTTTTAGCTCCTGCACCTGCCGCCAACGCTGATTTAAATCCAACTCAAAAGACAATCCACGATATCTGGCTCAGACTATTACCTTCTCCTCCACCTCAAGTAGCTCTAGACGAAAACTTCTTTGACATGGGTGGTCATTCTATCTTAGCTACTAGATTGATTTTCGAAATTAGAAAAACATTCGTCGTCAATGCTCCTTTAGGTTTAGTTTTCGATAAACCTACTATCGCTGGACAAGCTGCTGAAATTGATGCTCTTAGAAACGCTGATCTTGCAGGTGCAGATTCAGATAACAAAGAAGTTGCAGCGGAAGTTGATTATGCTGCAGATGTCGATGTTCTCGTCAAAGAATTACCTGAAAAATTCGAACCTTTACCTTCAGATTTCAACGATAAAAAAATTACAGTATTTTTGACTGGTGCTACAGGTTATTTAGGTGCCTTTATCCTTAAAGATTTGTTATCAAGACGTGTAGCCAAGGTTATATGTTTAGTCAGAGCTAAATCTGCTGATCAAGGATTACAGAGATTAAGAGATAGTGGTGAAGGTAGAGGAGTATGGGATGAGAATTGGGTCAAAGATGGAAAAGTTGAAGCTGTTGTTGGAGATTTATCTGAAGATAAATTTGGATTATCATCTAAAGAATGGGAAAGAATTTCTTTAGAAGCTGATTCAGTTTTACATAATGGAGCAATTGTACATTGGGTTTATCCATATCCAAAATTAAGATCAGCCAATGTTTTATCAACTTTAACTTGTTTAAAATTATGTTCAACACCATCGAATAAACCATCAAAACAATTTAGTTTTGTTTCATCAACTGCTGTTATGGATAATGAAGAATTTGTTAGAAAAGCAGATGAATTAGTTTCTTTAGGTGGTCAAGGTATTTTAGAATCAGATGATTTAAATGATGGTAAAAAAGGTCTAGAAGGTGGTTATGGTCAAACTAAATGGGTTTGTGAAAAATTAATCATGGAAGCTGCTAAAAGAGGTTTATCAGGTTGGACTGTAAGACCAGGTTATATTTTAGGTGATTCAAAGACTGCTGGTAAGTTGGCAGTTTCTTTGATATGGTTTTCGTCACTGTATTGTAAAACCGTTACATCATGTTGATTATTTTTTTTTCTTCTCTATCAGTCACAAATACCGATGATTTCATTTGGAGAATGGTTAAAGGATGTCTTCAATTAGGACTTATACCAGATATTAATAATACATTAAATGTTTGTCCAGTTGATCACGTAGCATTATTAGCATCATTATCAACTTTTTCACAATTACCTTCTTCTTCAGAAGGGGAATCTTCTTCATTTGCTATAGCACAAGTAACTGGACATCCAAAAATTAGATTTAATGATTTATTAAATTCTTTATCAATTTATGGATATAAAGTTAAAAAAGTTGAATATGTATTATGGAGAACAAAATTAGAACAACATGTTTTAGAAACTCAAGATAATGCATTATTCCCATTGTTACATTTTGTTTTAGATGATTTACCTACATCAACAAAATCTGCTGAAATGGATGATCAAAATGCACAATTATTAGCTACATCAAATGATGAAAATCCAACTTCAGGTGTAAATGAAGATAGAATTGGATTATATTTATCTTGGTTAATTAAAGCTGAATTTTTAAATCCACCAACAGAAAAAGGTGAAAAATCTTTACCGGAATTAAAAGGTCAAGCTATGAAAGCTATTGGTAGAACTACTGCAGGTAATTGATTAGGATGAAATTGAAGTGTATATATATAATAAAAGTAGAAATTACAAAATTGAAGTAGGAGTAGGTTCAGAAGTAGAAGTAGAAGTAGAAGTAGAAGTAGGCAATTGGCCACCGCATACAAGTTTCGTGATCAGAAAAATATATAGTTCATCTAGCCATTTTTAACAATAAATAATTAAATGCATTGAGATATGATAAAACAATCATACTATTTTTTTATTGTCGTATCGCATCCAGTCGTGAAGTGCATGACGCTCCTTTGTGTTTGTACCCAAAGGCAACTTATTGTGGATTAGTACGATAATTGTATACTCTGCTCTTCCGCTTTTCCTAATCTTGACATCACTCGTGCGTAGTAAGGCATTTTGATGATAATGTCATCTTCCTTTGTTCTATTACTCCTAACTCTTCTCACTCAGTAGATTCGTCAACAACGAGACATGAATGAGCAAAAATGGTATTCAAGCAGATTGTTATCCGTTGTGAGATCATTTGTCCAATTATATATCTACTACATACATTTATTCAGGTCAACCATCTATTGTTCTCGGGCAAGACAAATTTTCTCGTTTGTTAGAGTCATAGTTGTCACGCACAACTAAATTAATACAGTATACCTCATACCTGCTCTCCCTTGGTTCCATACGAGATTATCAATCTCACCATAATCTCGATCGACACATATATGTGTATATACGCAAGCCATCAAGCCGCTGTACACACAGAACATCCAAAAGGTAAACCTGTGCTCTAATACGTATATCTATGGATGATTAAGTCCTTATCTGTAAGTCTTCAATACATTATTCCCCTCATCTACTTTATTTGATCACTGTAGATGTTCTATATTTGTGGATCCCATGATATCAATCTACCTTTTATCCAAATAATATATTATATATTACTACCCTTCCTTCATCCAAATCAACTTGCTTTGTCCACATTCACTATTCTCGACCGTACGGACCGATAAATGGTATTTTTACTTGTACGATTTGTACTCGTACGGCCTCATCTTCCCGCGGATTTAAGGTTTCTCTTTCTTGCTTTTAGATTACCTCTACTGTACTGTACTTCTGACTTGAAATCCTTACCTTATCAGTTACAAGTTACCATTTAATCAAAATTGCAGTTTAATTTCGCCAAGATAAAAAAACCCTTATAATACTCTCTCTATCGATCCCCCCCAATTTTTCCGACCTATTTGTCCGCGCCTGCAGCTATTATAGAGTAAACAAATTCCTGGAACGTAAACGATAAAACGATAAAAACCTTAAAACACCCTAAAATAAATCTGGTGGCAGTGATACCATCATCATCATCATTTAAGTGGCTTTACGCTAAAATATCAAACAATAGAAAGATCGACAACTCTGTATAAAACAAGTGACCAATCTGATAAGTCAAGTACATACGAGGCAGTAAGTGATTGATTCTTGATTCTTTTGCAAGCTCTATTGATCTTTCTCATACGGAATGTAAATAATCCTTTAATGAAAGTTTGAAACGAGTCTGGATGCTCATATATTTTGTACCTTTGTACTCAATTAGGCACCGCGAACCTCGCTGCAGATTAACATTCCACATTACTCAAAGTACAACAACCGAACTCATCCTCAAACCAAGTGTCTATCAGCCCAAAAAAGACGCCCAATCTTTAACGCTTACTTTCCAGCTGACGTGATCAATTGCTCTCTCGCTTGTGAGTGTAACACTCGTATCTATCTTTAATTCTACCCTGCTTGAGGCGTTTTCAAACCACTTCAGAGGAAGGACAATCCAATGTGGAAGAAACCCCTTTTGTGATCATCGAAATGACGAAATTATCTTGAAATACGAATAACATTCCTCAGATTGGTCATAACTTGGTTATCACAAAAACCCTTTTATGCGAAACTAGTTTATTTCTTTTTGGACTAAGGAGAATTTTTCAAAGCAACACATGTGATTATCAATAGAATAGTTCATCTTACAACCGCGGATCTAAGACCTCTACCAAAATTCAACAGATTCTATCATTATCCTGCAAAATATCTCCTCTTTAAACTCACAGTGTTCACTTGACTTCTTTTTCTTTTGTTATTCTTTGCTTCATTGCTATTAATCTCTATTATCTCGTCCATCTCAGATTGCTTACAGCTCAATTTTCATCTCTGTTTGCCATAGAAAGCTCCAAACATTCCCTTTGCCCTCGTTTGACCTTCATTCTCAACGTAAACACCTTGTTGAACATCAACCGTATCCTCGATTGGAAAGTCAAACCCGATTTTGAAAACGATCATATTGGCCTTTCTTCCTAAAGCTGCTTTTACCGTTTATTACCGTAAAACCTCCAACACAGCAACCATACAATAACCATACAGTAGTCGTCCGTCCTTCAAAAGACATCACATTGTAACATCCCAATAATTTCGGCGACCGAACCTCCGAGAACCATAACGCTACCAAAGATCAGCACTTCCAGAAATTCAATAATAAGATCAAGCCGAACTTTTCCACTTTTAGACGACATTCCTTTGTTTCCGTTCTATCTCCTGTCAAGATCTCCCAGTAAACAGCCGCCGCCGGGATCTCGAATAGATAGCTCAGATTAAACAAATACTATAGAAAGGGATACTTTTTAGGTTTAGAATCGGACTATCATTTGTTATTTTCCCCGGATCACCCTTGGCTAGGGTATCTATCGTTTTATCGATCCCAAATTACTTCGAGAAGCATCATTAGGACTTCTATACAGGGTATCAATGGAACGATATTGGGAATAGGGATAAAATACCATACGTTAGAACCTGATTCAAGGTGTATCGAGGTGAAAGTCTGCCTTAAGACAGACGTATCCTCATCAACAGTACCGAAAATAACCAACAAACAATAAGATCTACTGTATCAACCATTGATGAGCTCGTGTGACACCACGGTCTGTAAATCTCCAAGCGAGCTTTTAGTGTATATTTGACATATGCCATTTGACATCAAACAAACCAACACAAATATAAAAACCACCAAAAGAACAACTACGTCAGACGCTTAATTTGGTCAAGCTTAAATAAAGACACCGAAATTTACGGCATTCCAGCGAAAAACAACATTCCTTCACCTTCACCTTCATAAATATAGGAGTAATTTATTAACAGTCCGACCTAGCATACAGGTCACGGCGAATTTATCTTTGAAACCATTCGTACGTTATTCGGTTCGTGCATCACATATTCCAAATAACTCATGGATTGAACCAGATGCTTATTGTCTGAATTTGATTCTGCACATGTAGGACCTCGGTGATAACCTTGAATTAACGGTCAGAAAGTTTTAAAGGCGAGGCGATATCTCATCGCCGAGCCACATCCTGAACCTTTGATTTGGTAGCCCGATAGATCAATAAGGTATACAGAGTAGTAGTATTGGTAAGCCAGTAGATATTGGGTATCAAGTGAATAACAACAAGTCACCGAAGTGCAAGTGAGACCGGTGAGTGCTTACATTAAACTTGACATTCCTCGGCGAAATTGAGTTTCCACAAGTACCCTATACTTTCTCTCTACTCATGACTGTAAAGGGAAAAGCAAGACAGAATGATCAATCAGAGACATCTGCTTACTCGATTTAATCTCCTCTCTAGGCTTCCTCCCATCATTTGTTTTTCCTTCACCAATTCGACTAATACCGTGGTTTAACCGGCTTTACGAAAAACTGAAAAACATTTTTTTTCCCTCCTGCAACTGGAATCTGACGTAGACGTATCTTATCACTCAATTGAGCGAACAAAAAGGAATTTTTGGATCATTCCTTTTTGGATCACCTGGGTCAACTGAGGATCTTTTACCGTAAGTACATTCTTCCTCATACATACAGTATCATTTCCTTGGAATCTCAAATTCATAAAGAACCACCAAAAACGCCCAAAGCGGAGCCTCCGGAAGATCCGAACACACAGATTGGCTTATTGTTCTTATTTGAGTTGAAAAAAACAAACAACCCAAAAAATCATTCCTCACCTTCTTAAATCCCGAATTTAAACCCTTTTCACCGTATCACCGATATACAAGACGCACAGACCTAAATTACTGTAATGCTGATATTTTAGCTTTTTCCGCAGGTCCGAAAATTACGTGATTATCTGTATGTTCTCGGAGATTTGCACTCCGATCAGTTAGATTAAAAGATTCCAAATAACGTAATACACGTGGTTTACCATCAACTTCTTTATTGTTCATCAAAAACAGAAAGATCTTAAGGCTATTTTTCAATAGAAATAATGAAGATGTTTTCAAACAATAACAATAACGTTGTAAATGAAATAAACGAGAATGACGAGAGGAGAATATACCATGATAGGAAACATCATACTACGCATGCGGAACTACTGCGAGGAGAACCAGAAGGAGATGATATGGACATCGATTTAGAACAACAACATGAAAATCATGACAAAGATGAAAACAATTTTTTAGTGTCTTTTTCGCATCCGGATACAAATCTTTTACAATTAAAATCAGTTGTCAGTAACAATCTGAATGATCTTAATAACAGTATTAACCAAAAAGAAAGTTTTACACTAAAATCGGCATTCTCTTTTTCATCTTCTTCATCTACAACATCAAATGCAAATGTACATATAGATTCACAATCTTCATTCACATCACCATTTTACCTTGATAATAGCTTCGACAGTCAGACGCATATCAGTATACAATCTTCGGCTTCATCACCATCAAATATACACAACAAAGGTACATCAGGTACATCTTCATCACAACAGATACATCCTTCTTCACTGTACCGACACGCTTTCAACAACACTGCTAAAGAAGCACAACCGTCCCCTCCTGTTGGTTATACACAAAATCAATACATCGGCCAATCAACAGCTTCAGCAACTGGCTCCAGATCATTCACACCTTCCCCTTTACGCTTGTATTCTCCTTTACCAGCATCTCCACAATCTCTGCCAAATAACAACAATCGACCTATACCACTACGTTTAGGCTCAGCAAACTCTTCTTCGTCCACTTCATCTGTAAGAAGTGCACGTAGACTAGGTCATTCACCATATATCATCCCTCAAACCGCTAAACTAATACCCACCTCTTCGCCTCCATCTAACATGACTACTGTTACCGTAAAAGATGAACCAAGGACACCAGTTCCATTACCATCTTCGTTTTTGCCAGATGTCAAAGATGAAGTTTTAGATCATGAACATGATGATATACTTAAAACACCTAAAAGATTAGTACAATCACCTCCAATAGGATCTAGAATAGGTTCATCACCAGGATCAATGTCAATGTCACAACGTAGAGGAGTCAGACCATCATTTCCTACACCAAGAATGGTTAGAACGAGTTCAGGTCCATTGTCAGGTTCAGGAAGTGGGAATGGGAATAATAATAACAATAATATAATGGATACGAGAGGAGGGTTACTTACACCCCAACATTCAGCATCATCTTCATCATCATCATCAACAAGACCACAACCATATAATCATCACAACTCGATACCACTTTTATCAGCACCATTATCTCCTCCACAAAATTCAGGTAAATCAAATCAAAGTCAAAGATGGCATCAATCTGCCCCAGCTGCTGGTGGTATTACTACACCAATAACACCTCATTATGGTAGTAATGGTAATTGTAATTTAAAAGGTAAAGGTAAACAGAATACTTATCAAGTTAGTTTAGATGAAATACCAAAAGATTTCGTTTTGAAGAAATTAGTTCAATTAGCAAGTAAATATTGGTATGCACCACATTCAGCAGATTGTCATATAAGTGAGTTTCTTTTTGTGATCATCTGTTTGCAATCAATCATCAATATAGTAGTCTATGCTGATACATAAAACATTACTTTGTTCCTTCCTTTGCCCTGAATCTCATTCTTTTTCTCCGTGAAAACTCGTAAATATTTAACAGTCGTACCTATCAAAAGAGCATCAAGATCACCTAATATACCTTCTACACCACGTACAGCTATTCCTTCATCGTATCAGAGATTCCCAAGTCAGTTACCGAATCGCCAGACTGCTCAACCTGGAGATTCGTTCTTCGGACCACAAACACCTACTGCAGCAACCATACAAGCTGCTGCTCAAGTGGCTTCTGTTAAAAATGGAAATGACGTAAAACCTGATGTACTGAATAGCAGTGTTACTAATATAGAAGCTAATAAGGATTTTAGTGGTAGAAGAGGAAGTTTACCTGGAGGTAATCAACTTGAGGTGAGTGTACCGCCATCAACATATGAGATTCTTTTCTTCCCTGCTTGCAATATGACAAGGTAACTGACATTCGATTTACATCATTGTAGCAATGCCTCGTATTTCCATTACACAAAGATTACCTTACAACCCAATCAGTCCTCTTCCGAACATTATTAAATTCTCAAGCTGCACATCTACCAAATCCTCCTCCCAGAGACCAGGAGGGTCGTCTACTATTTCAATCTCCTGTGATCAGAGGTGCAAAAGTACTTCCAACTAAATCAGACAGACCAAAAGCTTTATATGTACCTTTACCTGATCCAGCAAGTTTTGGTGTAATTCTACATTGGCTTTATTGGTGAGTTTATTACATTTCTGAATATTATCTTTCCCTTTATTGGCGAATGAATCTTTAATAATTGCTCAATATACATAGGCACGATGCGGATCATTTTAATCATTGTCTTTCAAAAGGATTAGTAACTTGGCAAGGTATAATAAGGAATATTGAATATCTATCTTTAGATAATGAAATCAAATTGTTAGCTGGAAAATGGTGGAAAAGATGGGTTAAACCTACTGAATCTAATGAAAGGCGTAGAACAAATACTACCACCACTATTAACAATACAACCAATAGAGATAATATGGGAAAACTTAGATCTACTTCATGTCCAAATACGATAAAAGGAAAAAGAAGATCGTATTCTACATCTGAAGCTAGGAAAGATAAATTGATGAACATCGATCATTTTGATGATGATGATGATGACGATGAAGATGATAATATAGAAGAAGAGGAAGAAGAAGTCATTGGTGATAGTGGTGATGAAGCTGATGATGAAGATGGTATACATATCAAGCGGGAATTAATTGATAATGACGGTTTCGCAGATCATGTTTCGCTGAAATTAGGTGGATTACAATCGCATTAAGAGAGGAGGGTATTGGGGTATTCTGTGCTCTATCAATTTCATTCATACTGTTTCTATACGTGTACAATTTCTATCATACTGTATTTATATTTATCTGACAAATCTATATCCAGGATTCTGTATATACCCATTTCCTATCTTATCATTGTATATATTACTGTAAATGATTATCCTTGATGGTATAATATATGATCCGATCAGCGCAATCTATCTCTATAGCAATTCCACTTTCTTTTGATGACTTTTCGGCATGATATTGTCTGGTGGAGGTGGTAAACCAAATAATGGTGCAGTGTAGAGCCATGTTTTCTCAATTAGGTAGGCTGTAATATTTATCACAGCATAGAAAGCCTGTATGATTGGAGAAAAGATCAATTGTCAACATTGTGAAATTGATTGTTAACGAAGCAAGAAAAGTATGGGATGAGTTAACATTTAATCACTCACCATAGGTATCACCCCCATAAATATATTACCTAGTAAACCACGACGTTGAATAGTTTCCCATAATTCAGTTTCAACTATACCTTTAGCTTTTTCAGATTTGAATGGTCCAGTCAATCTATAAAATGTAGGGAAAGCAGCACCGAAGCTAAACAAATTCATGAAGGCAAAATATCAAATTGTTAATTTCAATTCGATGATAACATGACTTGATGAATAAGTATTGCTAATGAGAATCTCATATACTGAAACAACTTACCAATAAACGAATAAGACAAACCACCCATATTTTCGCCAAAGTTCCAATAATCCAGGTGAACTACCGATATCTTTTGATAGAGTTGACATATAAGTTGAATGATCTACACCATATTGGATTCTTGATGTAGGTGAATGCAATAAATGATATGTTTCTGGTGATGTCGGTATTGGTATTTTGTTTTGGGAAAGTAATTGGAATAATTGAGTTTGCATTTCTGATATCGGTGGGATTGCACCTAGAAAAACAGTGATAATCAATGAATGTCATGGGATCGTAATCAAGAATCAAGAAGAACTAGGACCGAGTTATTACTCACCTACACCAGGTCTAACAAATCCAATAAAGGCAACTGATAAATCTTTTTCACTACATACACCTCTAATTTCACATTGTTCTGGACCTTTTGGATAATCTTCAGATAACCAATCCCAATTTTGTTTATAACCTGTACATAAAACAACTAAATCCGGTTTACAAATTTGATTTTTCCATGCTATTTCTTTTGATCTGTGTTTTGGTGGTTTATCAAAAATAGCTATTCCAGTATCTTGATCAAATTTTTTTGGGAATGGTACGATATCGATTTTTGGATTACCTTTTGGTTTCGGTGGATCAATATAATGTGCGAATTTTTTATGTATTGAAGATAAATTATAATAAGGTTGATTTATAAATTGCATTGCTTTTGCAGATTTATTTAAAAAAACATATGCTCTACCTTGTTTTTCTGGTGGTAATTCCCCACACCATTGATTACATCCTGCCATTGTACCTGTTAATAACCATAAAACTCTTTTTATAATTAAATCTGAAATAAACCATCTTAAATGTGATTGTGAAATCCATTTATGTACATAAACATCTTCGAATAAATTCGTAATTAATCCATCAATAGGTAAATTTCCATTAAATGAAAATCCTAATACCTTGAAATTGTTCAGCACTTTAGGAAATGATAAAAATCCATTTCTAATTCCAATCCAAACTTTTTTCTTTTCAGTTTCAGTATTGTCATCTAACGATGTATTGTCGTTGTCATTGTCGTATTCTTTATCTTTTCTATCATCATCGTTGGACATTGGATAATTTGCCATAATTGATTCATAAGCAATATCCATACCAGTTTCACCTGCACCTAAAACAAGTATTTCTTTACCTTTTAATTGTGATCTCGATTTATATGATGATGAATGTATCCATTCAGGAGCATTTTTAGATTTCGGTTCAGAATTTAATCCAGGTATTATAGGTATGTTAGGTGTAACATGTAAACCAGTTGTTATAATTACCCTTTTTGCTAACACTTCAGTTGATTCACCAATAGGTTCTTTATTTCCATCTAATCGTTGTAGCGTCGCGAGATGCTTGAAGCCATCATCTGAAGGTACTTTTCTAAGTGATATAACTTTTGTCGACGTATGAATATAAGGTGTAATACCGAAATGAGAGGCATAGGAATTAAGGTATCGAACGAAGTTGGGTAAAGAAGGATGATCAGGAGCGGAGAGTGGGTATCTGAAAGGAATTTGTTAAGTTCAATCTTCATATCATCCACAACGATATGTTGGATTGATTATTATATTAGGAAGGAGGAAGACCATCGACTTACCGGAAATCCGAAAAACAAGTCAATTGTTTACTACTAACCAATTCTGCATTCTCGTATCCTCTCCATCTGAATATATAATCTAAAGTCAGCTACCACAGCTTCAAAAGCTGTGTGTCCAGCCCAATCTATATCATCTTTTCTTGTTCATACGACCAGATGAGACTTACCTGAAAGTACCCCCTATCTCAGACTCCATTTCAACTAAAATCGGTTCTTCACCTTGATTCCATTTTTCACCATATTCCACAGCGTATTTCAATGAAACCAAACCAGCTGGTCCACCCCCTATGACAAGTGTTGATGCTCTCTCCGGTAGGTAAGAGGTAGACATTGTAATTATACTTTGGAACACCTATTCGGAATGACAACAAGGTAAAGAACGCATAACCAATCGATTATCTAGGCGAGATAATAAAGATAATGCTTGGACATGATCAGCTAAGATATGGTTCGCGTCGATCGATAATAGATACCGGTTAAATCGGAAAATTCTCCGAAATCATAGCTCTAGAGTAGAATAATTATGATAAGAATTCTTATTTTGTATAAAGACCATAATTTCAAAAAGGTGGTTAAGAGATCTATCGTATACTCTTATTGGGATAGAATCCCAATGTTTCGACAGAAGAGAACATTTTTCTGTCTAATAATGAAAATGCGTAATCATGTATGTATAGCCATGGCCACGAATTGAATGTACTGTACGTCATTTGATTTTCGAAACCAAACCAATCTTTGATAGACAAAAACATTTTGGTAAAATTCACATTTCTGCCTACTTCTTTGGTTTGTATTTCTTCTGCTTCTTCTTTTTCCTTTTCCTGTCTCATCCGTTTCGCTTCTTGTTGAAATATTCAGATAACTTCGTTCCTGTTTGGCGCGATAGCTGATGGATGATAACTTATATCGGTTTCTCGCGGACGAAAGAAAATTGTGTAAACTCGTTCTGGAAACCAATATGAAAAGAGAAAAAGGAAGGATACACATCAGAATTCGAGTACATATGGGGTTATACCTAATTAAAATGTCTTAGTCTTCCTTTTCCGAAGTCATGTCAAGTCATGCATACCATGGACTAAAATTCCTGAGAGGTTGTCAAGTTGGCTTATATTTTTACCCTTAGATTGATGGGATTGCCCCACTTTCATCAAGTCGATGGGAATTCATTCTTTCCTTTTCCAAGTAGATAATCATGCGCCATGCATTTCGGAAGGTAAATGCTATGCATGCTTACAATTTACCACAAGGAATATGTTTTTCCCACCTTTCTGAATCAATTTGCTGAACAAGATCGCTCGAACCAGCTCTTATCCCATCCATCTTCAAACAAAAATCAGCACAATTCATAAAAACACAAACGATAAAACAGTCACTTACATCTTTCCGTAAGCCTTTTCCCAAAAGCTCTATATCTTATAGCATGTATTGAGGTTTCAGGATGGGGGCGATGTTCATTGAAAGGGACACCAGCATTATTGGGAGGAACAAACCGGATGATAGATCCACCAACATGATCGATACTAAAATATATGCTAACGGAGTCAGTACCTTTTATTATCTATCATGATTATATCCTCTGCTCATTCACCTAAAACCGATCCTTCTCATGAGCTGAGCGTATACGAGTTAGCTAAATTAATATTTCTGCTATCACCAAGACATACTTTATAGATGTCATCCCAACTAACTTGACCTTGAGCAGCTTCGTCTGAAGAATCACTGAACAACCTTTCCACTAACTTCATCTGCTTTTTGTTCACTTTGAAAGTAGGTACAACCTCGACTTCGGTAGCTTCTTTATGTCTTGAGATGACCAAGTTATTCGTCTCTTCTTCTAAGCAGCCTTCTGAATTGTCCTTACCACGTTTCTTGATCTTTTCATGATCGTGACCATCGTGAGCGTGTTGATCTCGGTAGTAACTGTGACCGGATCGAATGAGGGAAGAAGAGCTGGAAGTGTCGAGGGCATCATGCTCTTTTTCGCAGCATGCACTGGTATTGGACTCATTTTCTTTCGGTGATTCGGGTAGAGTTGCATAGGGGTCAAACCTTGTATTCCAGGTGGGTCTTGGAGGGATCAACAGATCTGTGATCCCAAACAATTCATCCAATGACCTATCATAAAATCTTCTTGAAGTTGAATTCCAATGTTCCCATAGGAGAGAACATCCATCTTCTGTAACCTTTCCATTTTTGTAGATCTTATCGAAATCAGGAAATGGTTCTGCAAAGACCTTTTGGCCTTGTTCTAAAACTTCTTTGAGTGTATCCCAATGGGTAAAAACACAAGAAGGAGCAGGTGGGATACATCCTTGACGTCCACTACCACTACCCAATAAAAGGTCATGAACTGCTTTATTTACATCTTGAGTCATAGTCAATTCACCTACATCATATTGTTTATCGATGATTCAGCATGAACCAGAACATGTGGTCGGCCCAATAGCAGTCAAGTAATGCTGGTACTTACCGATAATCTGTTGAAGAGATCGTGATAAGTCTACAGTCAGAGTGGGGTCATTCTTGATTGCTTGCTCGTACGCTAAGACTATATATATACATATATACCGCGCGTCAGCTCTGCAACTCAAGTGTAGAATTTGTGACAAGATAAAACTTACTCCTATGATCGAAATCGTGAGAATCAGGTTCCACTGAACCTATATAGTCACACAAACTAGCGATAATATGATCAAAGTACCATTCCCTACAAAATTCTTGACCGCTGCAAGCTATCTCATAAGGTAATTCAGATGAGTCGAAAAGAATCGTATTGAAGTTTCTCTTCTTGGCTGGTGCAACCTATCAACTTCTCCATCAATGGAAGCCTTCTTAAAGACTGTCAGAAATATACTTACGGACTTCTTGATTGAGTATTGTTTTCCTCTCCCCTCGAACAAGGAGACAGCTAAGGAGTCTGATTGCTTACTGATGAGATAATGAAGGTATTTGTGTAGTAAGGCATACTCGGATTGCGTAAATTGAGATTTGGTCACGTTGGTAAATGCTTGTCGACCTCTGTAGTTCATGCCAGATTTGATAATTGATCGCATGCATTTGACGATTTTTTGCCATATTATGATTGCTTGGTAGAAGTCACTCAACCGATTTGCAATTCGGATTACTGATTCAGTTTTGTAAGTGATATCGTTGACGATTTCTTGTCGGCAGCTGCAATGAAACGCGGGCGTTATTTGTTGATGTCAAGCGCATGCCGCTGAAATTGATAGAAGCAATAGATTGGGACTTACCCATCTTTCAACAAATCGTTCAAGTCCAGAGCAAAAAGCTTTGAATCGGTTTGCCAATCACGTAGAAGAGTGATATGATAATCGAGTGCATTAGTAGCAACGTCAAGAAGGTCTGACATGGAACAAGCAGGTTCTTTACTTCCTGCATAAGTTGCAGCTACGGAGGATAGTTGGAGATCACAACTTTAACAGTTGCTTTTCTTTCCGTCAGTAGTCAGTTTAACTCACCTTTTCGCCATGCAGGCCAACTGTACCCATACGAAAATTCTCCTCTTTTCGGAAACACCAATTTAGGATCGAAAAGACATTTGAATACCTGTAGATTGACAGGACTCCACATTATTACCCAAAAGACATCCGACAGCAAACAAGAATACTGTAAGTGCATAACTAAGTCGAACTCACTTTCTCCTCGTAAATTTCTCGACAGCCCTTTCGGAATTCTATATCTTCAAGATCCCCCGATTCACCGTAACCGAGTGTTTGCATACAATTCCACAGATTACATTCTCCAGTCTCGTCTGCGCTTCTCGTCCATGTTATATAATCCTGCGAGAAAGATGATTTCTTAGCTCAAGCAATTTCTGATGTTTTGATGTGAGAAGACCCACCTCTTCATTGTACCAATCTCTGATAGGCGAAAACTTCTGTGTGTAATCGATAGGTTGGGCTGAAGTGACCATTTTTTTCCCCAAAAACTACTTGTTTGAACAAGATATGCTGGATTCTGATTGTATGTATGACGTGGTATATGTTTTGAGCTTGAAACAACAAATGTCAAAAGCAGAATTGAGGTTTAGAAATAGAATGTGTCAGTGAGAGGTAGTAGTGTTTGAATGAGGAAGAACGAAAGAATCTAAGAATCTGAAGTTTTGCTTAGCTTGATTTGGTGTGTTGATGTTTAACATCCTAACATATGGAGAGGTAGATACTCAACCAACAAATTCCAAATAAGCTTGTGTGTATGCTTCTTGATGGAGGAACCGTAAAATGCCATCCTTTAGTTCTCAGTGGAACAGGGTGAATTTAGGGTAATATTCATGACAGGTCCTTTAGCAACCGTCCAGATCTTCCCCACTTTACTCGTATCTCCAAGTAAGTGTTTTCGATATTTAGCTCGGCTGCAAGCTGTTCATCACCAAGCAGGGCCGGGCGTGTAGTCAATAGGCGATCCCGGAGATCCCTTAGAATCGTCTTTTCCAGAACGAGCAAGTTGGTTTTGTCTTCCTTCTAAGCTGTTGACAATCATAATTACGGTATACTGTTATGCTGAATAAAAAGATATCTGTTGAATCAATGATACGGCAAAAGAACAGAAGATCGATTTGTGCCAAATATGTAATGACGAGAGGGAGGGGGAATTCCAATAGCAAAGCAGGAAGAGTAGTAAACCCACCATTGGACAAAAAGGGGAGAGCTTGAACGATTTTTTGCTTACCTCGTGTTTACCAGTCCTCTTCCTTCAGTTAGTATCCCTGGATGTATAGGAATCGTTTCTGCTAGTTCTCTCATCACGATCAAACATGTCTGTGTTGTGCGTTTTTATATACCCTTAAATTCTCTCTCCTGCAACTCCACGACTTGCAGCCGTTTGATCTCTGTTTGGTAGTAATGCGCATATTGTGAGAGCATTTGAATCGTGATGTAACCTATACGCAAGGTGAAATGCAAATGCATGAATGTCAGCAAAGATAGAAGTTGCTTCACTCGTGAAGTTTGCCCATCAAAGCTCAGTTCGCTCGATATACGTACTGCTTAGCCATGAGAAGCCACGTGTCAATCCCTTAATTCAGGTAGGTTCGATCTGTAACACGAGTTTATCTTGATGGTAGTATAGTAACGTCCATGGTCAATTGTTTTCGATCCTGGTCGATTTCAAGACAGCTTGTTTGTTATCTCTCAAAAACGATCATTGTACTTGGCCGGAGACAGAACAGATATTGTACTATTGTAAAAGTATGCCTTTCGAAAACGCGATCACATGTCATACATACGGTCATTTATTTGAATACTGAAGAGAGAGTTATTACGTTTTTATTAACGGTTCTGACGTTTGCGTTTTACCGAGCGGAGACATAACGAGAAGATGAATGAGGATGAAAAGACAAATTATCATGTTTGGTGTATCATTAGTGAGGGCTAATTTTGATAGCATTGAAGGTATACCACAGATAATAACCTCCTTAATCTCTGTCTCTGTTTCCGAGGGAACCATAGACACCTCTTCCATCTGGACCGTGTCTTGTAGGTGATTCAACCCACCAGTCAGGTAAAGTCCAAGGACCATTTTCGTCGTGGGTGTGGAGGAAGAGAAGAAGGTAGGTGAACCCAAGTTTTGCGGCACTAAGGGTGTACGCCGAGATGTCAGCTCTCTGTATCGGTACCATAATCGCATAACAGTGGGCTTGCAAGAGGAATGACATAGGTAATAGGACTCCAATTGTCGGGGGACTTACACATCAAGCACACCGTAGGCGATAATCTCGGCATCAACACCAACTTTGTTGGCACCTTCGGTAATACCAAAGACGATAGGGTAACCTATCCAGAGACTGTACGTGATGACACCCAGTCAGCTATGCCAACGATTAGAGTAGCGGTAGGAAAGATGGATATTGGACTTACACAAAGGTCATAGCAGAAAGAAGGGTGAATAAACCTTTAGTATTTCTAGGTCTGTTTTGAGCGGCTAAAGTAGTTAATATAATGTCAGCTCAGCATGAAAAATAATACTCAAGATATAGCTTACCTTGAAGACCGTTCGTGAATAAGATACCCCAGATGAGTAAGAAAGCGAAAGAGGAAATACCGAACCAAGCCCATTGAGCTCTTTCACCACCAGCCCATCTTGCAGGAGTAATAGCTGAAAAGAACCCAGTAACAATCATGAAGATATCACTTAAAATAACAGCTAAAGTTGATGCTGGTGATAAACCTGCTAAAGATGACAAAGAAAGTAATAAGAGTGGTGTAGTGAATAACCAATCTACATATCTTGCCCAATAGAGTTGTCTGAAGTAATGATGTAATGATCCGGCAGCACCATGATAGGATACAGGAACGTAAGTTACACCTAATCCTGTTGCCATGGCTAAATACGACATCATAGCGATGATGAGAACGAGTGATGAGATACTGCAAGGTACGTATTGTGTTAGCGTTTTCAATACGATAGGTGAATGGAAGGGATAGCCTGATATCGGATGTTTGGTATGGCAGGGTGTGATTTAAGATATGACAATTCTCGATAGAAAAAAAGAATCCTCACCCATGGAAGTATCTATTTCTCTTTTCGGTTCTAACAGTTAAGAAAAGAACAGGGACTAAACCAATGGTGAAAAGGGCAAAGATTACCCAAAGAGCGGTGTGTCCAACATGAGTAGAGTGAATAAGGTGAATGTCCGCAGTTGGCTAGATTATAACGTGTTGACATGTCAGCTGCTGCCTACAGTGATCTTTCTCGTGAGGAAGAGGAACAGAATAGCCAGAAGAGACTATTCCATACCGAAAAAAACTAGCCAAGAATCAAGTGGGCACACTTACGAAAGGTTGAGTAGGTAAAGGCAGATGTGATTGATGTCCACCTGGATGATGTGTGTGAGTTCCTCCAGGAGGATCAATCGAGATGGTTGTAGTAGGTACAGGATGAATTGAAGTTGGTCTGAAATCAGCTAAGAAATCCATTTTGACTATTTGTTTGTCGTGCTATATCTCGAGCAAAGAACGAAACAAATATGATTTTATGACGGCGAGTAAGAAGAAGATGTATAAAAGAGAATGATGAGAGATGGTAATGCATGAGGTGGTATCACATAATATCCCATATACAGTACATCATCTGACTGGACCGCTATGATTTTATGACCGTCACGTTCCTCCTTTAACTTAGCTTGAATTCCTTAACTTCGTTACAAACACGTCATTTCGGTCACTTTATACGCGGAGTCTCCGCGATTCCTCATCACTGTAAAACTGACATCATTCCTTTTCGTACATATATAGCTCGTATCATAGAACCGTGCCTAGACCAGCGATTTATATCATCAGTGGCGTGGCTTTATGTACTCAAAAACGCACAGACTTTACTAGCTGTTTGTCGTGTTCAAACAAGATGTAATTAGAAGATTACAGCATGATAAAACCCCATATCAGTCATAAAAGAGTACTGTATGGGTCATTGTAGGACAAGGCTTTATTTCTTCGGTGGTATCTAATCGATTATTCCCTTAAGCTACACGATCATTTTTGAGTTAACTTGCCAAATTTTGGAATTGATACAATTCGAATTCCAGTTTTTTATGACTAGATGAGCTATACGAACGTTGTTTAACGATACTTATCATGACTGAAAAAGATCAATCATTCTACACAAACGAACCGATCACGCGTCCCTTTATAGCCTGTACGTTTGGGACGGGGCTCTATAACAAAGTGTCAACGTTTACATTGTTTCCGACTGCATTTGCTACGTGGTAGGTTACGATTTGTTCTATAACATTTCTCAAGGTATATATATGCATGTTATCATGTTCAATCTGTATACTATATTGATCGTTTGGAGTTGTATACCATCTAGCTCTCTATTTCATAATCAATTCCACATATAAAACTCGATATAAAATCTGTATTACGATTAGGCGTTTGACGGACTCTTACTTCTACTCAAAGCCCTCATATGCGTTTTTGCTCGCTTGAATATACCATCATTATGACCTTGAGCAGTTTCATCATCATTGACGATATGTTCTAAACCTTTACCTTTCTCCGAAATGATGTTGACCGTTTCTTCAGAATCACCTTTATTAGTATTTTTATCTAATGAATCATCCATTGTGGATATGATGTCTGGTTTAACATCTTCATGTACTTCGAGGACATTTCCTTTAGTCTCTTCAGACAGAACGCTATCAATAACGTTCTTGGTTCCAAATTTCCCATCTTTCGTGATCAATACCGGATCTTGGCCAAATCCACCTCTAACCCATGCTTCAACATCATCAACTGCTTTTTGTGGGTTCCTCTTATGTCTAATAAGATATCCTTGTAATGCTGAAGTTGAGACCTTGTGTTCCGGGATAGCTGCAGCGAATCGATCTGCCAAAGACAACAATTCGACTGATGACGTAGAGGTCGGAAGAGCGACTGCCTTCTCTGATTTGGATGCAACGGTTACTTGCTTAGAAGGTGTAAGGGTTCTGAAATCGGTCCGGAAGAAATGGAGGAATAGGGCTCTAGCTTGATCTTGCGTGGCATGAGTAAATTCGATCCACACATCGCATCGCCCTTGAGTAGACAGATCGTCAGTTCTGTTTGATTTTAAAGTAAACATAAACGACCGTGAAATGGGCACTACACTCACCAGGTCTTGACAGCGCAGCATCAATTTTGTCTTTCCAGTTGGTAGTACAAAATAACAGTCTTCCTTCTGAACTTGCTACACCATCTAAAGCATTTAAGAGACCAGACAGAGTCACACCAGAGCTAGAATCGTTGGTCATCGTCGCCTCGTCTTTGTCGTCTTCAGATTTCTCTTGAGAAAGAGTAGAATCGCCTTGGTTGGATCCATCTTTGGGTTTACCAGAATTGAGCTTCCGTTTTGGGAAGGCACAATCACTATTGCAAATCTTTGTCAGCTGAGCTTCCCGAGCAGAATTCAAGGTGGTACGTTATGCGATGATGTAACAAATACTCACATGTCTTCCATCAGTAGTATACATCTTGCCGGACAATTTTGTAGCAGATTACTCAGATTGTCATCATCCATACTACGAGGAAAGAATACATTATTCAGCCACTGCAAAAATTGGGTTTCGAAACACTGGACTGAACTTACGATTTGCTACCAAGATTCACAATATATATATCCAATTTCAGCTGAGCAGCAAGGGCACTAACTGTTTCAATTACAATTAGCTGCTTCAGAAGCTACAGTAAATAACAACATAAACTCACTTAAACTACTTTTTCCACTACCTGGTTCACCATATAACAAGTAACCTCGTCTATGAGGTACGCCCCTTTCTTGATAGTATTCCTTTTCAGCTATAAATTCGGTGGCATCTGCCAATAACCATTCTTTTATTCCAGGAGGCAAAATGATAGAATCCCATGGCCTCATTGTTCTGGATGATGATTTATACCAGCTAGTGTATTCAGGAGAGTATATTGAAATAGTGCGTTTAGGTAAACTAGTTATGTATTCCCTTCGAGCAGTTTGAATGAGTGATGTGAAAACTTCATGAGTACCCAAGAATGTTCTAAGGGGAATTGGAAATAGAGGAAATAAGCTTTATGTCTCATAGATAAGGGATAGGGCTGGACGACTGCGGTGCATAGACAGAAATACCCACGACATGGTCAACCACTTTTTCCTGTTTCTCGCGAAAGAAGGCTCATCTTCGGTAGTAGTGAATTTGATAGTACGGTTCCGATATTGGAGATATTGGGTAACACCTATATGAAGTGCAGTTGAGGAGTCAGTTTAGCGATTGTACCAATATTTACCGATATTTTAAGCTGTAGATGTCTTAAAAAGAAAGCTTACTGGTAGTAGGTTCAACAAACAAGATAGCGTCTTTGTCCAGCCCATCTTCGTCGCCATTCTCATCATCCGAATTTCTTTCGTCTGAATATAGATCGTATCCAGGCATGTTTTTTCCATTCTTCCTTGGTTTTCTAGCTGCTATCCAAACATGTCGAGGTGCAGCCTTACCGGAAGGCCAAATAGCTTCTGCTAAATTGGTTTTTATGGAGTAACGTGCTTCAACTTGAGTTTTTGTGAGTGATTTAGTAGAAGATGGTGTGGTGACGATGGGTGCATGAATGGATAAGTAGTTTGTTAACCAGTCGTACACTTCATCTGTATCTGCAATTTGTGCAGAGAGGACATAACCTGAATCAAGAGAAGGTTTTAGTAATTTAGCTAATGGCATTGGAGTTATGCGTAAGGGTTGTAACTCACTATCGGTAAAACTCTGCATAAAATAGTTGGAAGTCCTTCTGCTAAACTCAAAGAATGTACCAGCAAGAACCACTCTAAGACCATCTATGACCATTGGACTACCTTTAAAGTCAGAGAAGAGGGTGGCGAAGAGCTGATAGATCCAGCTGAATAAAAACATGATTTATCGGTTCCCTCTTTTCTAAGCCTCTAGGCAGTCCAGGTTTGCTGTATCCCAACCGAGAAGAGCGGAGTTGGTGAATACTTTTAACAAGATAACTTGCAGATTTTCGAAAGTAAATATATATATCCGAGAGAAATGGAAGAGTAAGAAAACTGGTGGACGATGGATGCTGAAAACGCACTGCAGTCGGTTGAGAGAAGTTGACTCAACCTTAGCTCAGGAACGATCATAAAAATAGTGTCATTTTCTTGGCGCTCGGGTCCGTTATCTCTATTATCTAAAAACACGTCAACCTTATTGTATCGCTGAAAGTAGTGAATTTAGCGAGGAGTGACGCAAAGAGTGATGTTGTTACTGTAATGCTGTTCATGCTACCGATGATGACTTTAATGGGGATGAGATGCTGTACATGTTTTGACTAGATTCAGTTTAGCATAGCTTCAATGTCCGCAATGTTGTTGCGCGCGTCTTCCAGGAAAACCCATTCTCTTCTCAACTTGAATTGCTGTAAAATTTCTTTGATCCACTCATCGACCTTGTACTTTGGTGGAGACAGTTGTTGAGGCGCAGGAGGGTGCTAGATAGATACCATATTAGTTTTTTTGAGGAAATACCGAAATGTATCACTCACTCCGAGGTTGTTCCGTATAGTTTCCCAGAATCCGTTCCATCCCCAACCTGCGTCTCTCTCCAAGAGTCCTTGAGTTTCTTCTACCCATTCTTTCTCCCAAGCATCGTCCTGTTGCCCTAGTCTTTCAATAATCATTTCTTTTACATCTAAGATAGCTTCTTCCACTCTTTCTTGTGACAAGCATAAGGTATCGTATATGCGAGGCAGGGTTGATGAAGAGAAGAAGTTGTGATTGATTGATATACACTGTCGACGCGGGGATCAGCTTAAAGCCTTTGACCTAGCATGTCAGGTTGGAAGATGTTTAAAAAACTTAGTTGCTTACAAAGTCAAGGTTCACAACTTGATGGTGCCATCCGCTAGGTACAAATATGATTTCACCTTCCTGCAAAAGAGGCAAATATGAGCATTTATGGCCTTGAAAGCCGAGGTATCAGATCTATTTTCAAGATAAAACAAGGTGTAAGGGAATGATGTAGTAAAAAGGCTTACCTGCTGAAGTACTTTGATTCCTCCACCTTCATCTTCCAATTCTCTAACATCAAATACCAGTTCTCCATGTTCATCCTTAACTCTATCTAGCTGATCTGGCGGAAACAACCACCATACCTTCCTACCTACTATATTTGCTGACCAAGAGTACGATCCATATACGTCTCTGTGTAGTGGCGTATAAGTGAGTGGAGGACCAAGATAGGTGAATCTGAAATCTGAGGTAGAAGCGGAATGTTTAGGGTCGTTTGACGTTGTTTTTCGGGGATGGGGAGTGCAAGGGGGGTTGAGCCAATCATCTATCCATTGGTAGCTTAGTATCGAGTATTCAAAATCGGATTCGATTTCGTGGTGAAGTACCAACATACCTCGTAAACATTCGGGAACTTCGTATATTTCTTCAACACCTCTTCCCTCACTTTCAATCTCAGCCATTAAATGCCAATCTTTCACATATAGTCCTCTTCCTTCTCCAGTCTCCCACAAATCCAGGACTTCTCCTAACGGCCTTTCTGTCCTTTCAAATTCCGAGAACTGTTGTTGGAGTGTATTGGCTACTGGTACTATATGATTAGCGTAAGATTGCAGAGCGGATAAATTGGGTTGAGATGCTATTCCCTCGGCTTGAGGTATACGGAATTTATGCGAAGCGGACCATTTTGACGTAGCGGCTAAAGAAAACAGGAAGGGCTTGTTGAGTATCAGATGATTTTCCTGTGAGAGATGACTTGATCAGTAAAGTGTAACCTTGCGAAAGTCAAGACTGAGGGGAAATTCTCACTTACCAGAAACTGATTATAGGTCAAGATATCATAGGTTGGAAATACCCTAGGAGGTATATGATTCAGCAACTCAAGGATCTCATCGTTCTCATTGGCTGTGACGCCAGACCAATTACTCATTTATGAACTATTTGTGGAAATAGATAATTTAGTCAAAACTGACGAAGTCAAGGTATAGCAAATATCCTCAGACTATCTACTCGTAACGCAAACTTCTTGCCTAAGTAATTTGGTTCAATTTGGTTATCGAAACAGTTCCGACGGAACCCAGAAATCGTTATTCAGGGTTGATATCATCCATCAAGCTAAGATCCGATCAATTATCTGATCTTCATTTCTCCAAGTTGCCTTTTGCCTTTCTTCACTCAGACGATTCCTGCATCACTATCCCCACTTTGCAATCGTGCGCCCTTGAAGAACATCATGACCCATCAAATGCCACGAATTAGCACAGCTTACAATTGTCAGCGTTATATGGATCAACATTATGTTGCCCCACCTTTCAATACCAAATTCTCCTAATTCTCATGAAATATTTGAGGAAGTTTGATTATGTATGTCGATCGAAATAAGGAAGAAACACTGATAGAAATATACCTACACTCTCACTGAAACGATGAGTTTGAATGCCGGGTAGTTGTCATGTAATGGACCAATATCCGTTTCTTCCTTCTACTTTTCCTTCCTTTACTTCCTGATATTTTACTTCTTCCCGTTCAGCCTTTGATATAAGCTCTGTTTTCTGATCTTCAGCATTATAACCTTTACCATCTTGCGATGAAGAAAGTCAAAACAGCACCACCTATAAATTACGCCAAACTTATCCCACCATTGAAGGACTGGCACAAACTGGAAGAGGTGGTAGGTCTAATTCAACCATACACATTTCTCTATTCGAAAGAAAACTCATCTCATTAACAAGCCTGAATGCAGCACAATCAATGGTTGGAGAAGTGTGGCGGTAACGGCGCTATAGCAAGATCAATCAAGTTGAAAGCGACCAAGGGTCTTTTTGATTTGATGCCAATGGAAATACCTGAAGAAGACCGAGAGAAAATCGCTGATGAGCTCTTTCGCAATATCAAGGTAATTTCTATAAATACTTGTAGACTACTACAGGCTGATTCTGCAGCAGTTAGGTTTGACCCGTTCCCCTAACCGGGATTTGGTCACTCCAAAAATTAGCGATTTCAGATATGGGTATTCATGGGTTGCTTGGAAAAGAGGTAAGGTTTATCATATCCCCCTACAGTATTAACATGACCCAAAGGAATTAAGGCTGACTTTCCTTGTCTGTTGGTCTCAGCTGCAGAATATGCTGGAGCTATCAAACTCAATGATAACTTTACACAAATATGTAAAATGGTAAAGACCAGCTGCGAGTATGCTGCAAATACAATCAGAAGATGGCGGGAAGATCCTAGCTTTTTCGCGGAATTTTGTAATCAGTTGAGGGGGACCGAGTGAGTTATTTTACCATGCTCTTTGATTCTTGAAGCTGCGTTCACTATTACGCTAAGATATAACTGGTGGTTAGCAAAATCTATCCCCCTTTGTCAGATGATCAACCCGATCACCAGGAAGATAACGATCGACTTTCAGGCGTCACTTTCGCTATCCAACTTACGATAAGCAACGCTCATGAGCTTCTGATCAAATGGACTAATTTATTAGATAGACTCAATGATCTTAAGCAGTTAGGCTTAGATGATGATTGGGAGATAGCTAATAAGCAAGTAAAGATCAAAGGGCTGTTCAAGGAGAATTACAGAGAAGCAAGACAAACCTTGCACCTGACATCAATGTTTCAACAGATGGAGCTACAATTCTGCTTTGCGCAAGGGAGAGGTAAAGAATATGTTGTTGAAACAAGCGTAAGTTGTGTGGGGGAGTAACATGTATGTTTCCCAATATCATTGTTTCATTGTTTTGCTGATTATTCTGATGCTTTATCTCTCTTAGAAATGGAGGGAAGAGGAGGAATCGTGCGATCTTGAGTTTGCTGGACAAAGCAATTTTCAACTCAAGATGACTTACGAAAAACTGAGAAACATCTCCTACGTTGATTTCCTCCTGGCAAGCCTTTACCAGTTTCGCGACATCAATGGCAACACACCTTCCAGAGATTTTGCCCATTACTGTAGGTATAGCGAATGATCCCTTCGAAGGCGTCAGTCATATATAGCTAACAAGATTAAACAATATAATACACAATAGTTCTGGAATTCGAACAAGCAGTTATGGCTGACCCTTCGATTTCGGAGGTGGTATCAAGTTATGTACAAAACCTGATTGGTAGGTACAGGTACTTAGGCAATTAAATATGTCTTCCAGCGTTTAATTAAGGCGCTAACACATGTCGTAGGTGAAAGAGCTATGTCTCATGAAATGACTTCAGCAATGAATCGCTTTTTCTTCCAAAATATGTCTGTTGACCCAGTGGAAGGTTACTCTGTTTCGGAAAAGCAGAAAGCTAAATCTCAATGTCACTCATACGAAATATTTGGCTACCGAATCCCCTCTCTTCTCAAAGCAGCTATCGAACAACACATGACACCTGAACTAGCGCGATTTGTATGGGAGGAGTTCGACAGTATAGCTATGCAAAAACATGGTGATTCAGTTGGAAACCTACTAGGTATTGCTGAATTTCTCCAAACGCCCAAACCTGGTTGGATCACCCAGAAAGTCGAATTAGAAGATACATGCTTCCCTGTCACTGATACACCTTTATCCATTTCTGGTCACAAATATCTTTGACAAATTCGCAGCTCATTCGAATCAAAAACGAAAACTCGTGGATTGTCTGAATTACAGCAACTGACGGCAGATATCCAGCATGAAAAGGAAGAAGCGATTACTGAGCTGGACACAGATCAGACTTCGCAGCCCTTCAAGGTTAATAACAAGCAGATGAAATTAGTCAGAAAGCTATTTAGTAAGGCTGAAGAAGAGGATGGACGGGGTCAGGTCAAATGGGATGACATCTACAAGGTACGTAAACCACAGAATCGACACACTTGATTATCGAAGCTAAGTCTGGGATATAGTTGATGAAGAGGATTGGGTTCCGGTAAGTATAAGACTCGCGATAACTTGTCAATGATAACATTGATAACAATACTCAAACGTAGGATCGATGAAGCCGGTGGTTCAATCGTAAAGTTTGTACCTCCAAATGAAGCTGGCATTCCTTTTGTCGAACATCGCCCTCATCCTGAAAATAACATAGGAAGTATAAGATATAGGGCATTTGGGAAAGGTCTGACTGAGAGGTGTAAGTGTTTTGATGATCATGGCTGAGATTATGCTGATGTGCGTCTAGATGGATGGACGCGAGAATGGTTTGAAAGAGTCATCAAGGAGGAGTGAAAGAGGTTTCTGTAACTGAACGACAGGTATGACTATACATGAGATACATGGGAGATATATCGTAAAGAAATGCGCAACCGTATGCTTCTTTTTCGTAAGATGCTCAATCATGTAATCATGTATCAATGTAAAATATCATTCTGCTTGAAGTTTCGAGTTGGATAGCCGAATACTGCATGGAACCAAACAAATGAGCGATGTTGAAGAATGACAGTTTCCGGCGGAAACACTCGTTTTTTAACAAAACCTCAGTCCGATCAAATCGCTCACTTTCAAGGTTATCTTTCAATCTTTCTTTCCAATCCCTTGCTTTTCCCTTACTATCAAGATTAGCCTCATATTATTCCCACTACTTTCTTTCTTCACCATCAATCGGTTTGGACTACTATTCGGGATCCTTCAACACACACGCTAGCACAATACCATGAGAATTCCTTTTAGAACGACGTTTTCAACACACATCAATCAGAGTAGCCCTTTTAGCCGTGTTGTCCAAATGTGTATAAACATGTTGACTTTGGAGATCAAATTGTGAGATCACACGCTACAATTATGTGCAAAATATTCAACCGAAAAGTAGCGTAATACTTGTTTTGCTTTTTATAACTACATGAGAGACCGCCAACATCATATCCACACGATATTTCCCACTTCCAATAAGAGAATTACTGATGTGCAGGATCTCGACTCTCTGGAAATCTCAATGATAATGTCTTGACTAGGGGCTTGTCAAAAGTTGATATGTATACACACAGCTACCCTTCAGGATTGAGGGAAACCAAACCATGCGTTCTCTCTTGTTAATCAACCTGACTCAAATCAGACTACCAGCATTCAAGGTTATCATCTCCTTCGACTTCCCTTTGTGATGTTCAGCCGAATCCACCACTTCATACCAATCCAGTAAGATCATTTCTACATATCAGGGTTGGCGCAAGATGCATTGGTCAGCAAAAACCCTTTTTCTGTCGAAACGTGTATTCAACATGTTGTATTTGACAATCAACCTTTCACCGAACACTAATACCCCATATATAAAATGCAGTCTTGGAATACCAACTTTCTGTCCTTATTCCTTGATTTTTCTTTCTATCGATTACGTCTCTCCTTCACCGTTGATTAGAATTGAACAATGGGGAAAAAGAACGAAGCACCTCCTATCAACTACACAAAATTGTTTCCGCCCATCAAAGACTGGTATGAGAAAGAAGAAGAGGTAAGTACTAACTAATCAACTCATTGTCTGTCGTACGATATTTTTGCTGCTGAGTATAGTAGCTGAATGACTATATATTTGTAGCTAGTCAAGCGGGTGGATGGAGGCGATAAACACGAAAATGATAGGAGATCTCAGTCATACTGGGAGACCAAGAAATCATTGAGTCTGATGCCCAATAAGATATCCGAAGAGGAACAGCAAAATATATGTGAAGCAGTGTATCGCATGACCGTGGTAGGTGGTTCGTAAAATCTGCTGTACTTCACTCGATTGATCGATAATTAGCTAGGAATTCCTCGTCCGATGAACGCCAATTTGCCCGCACCGAAGATAAGTGATTTTAGGTATCAATATTCCTGGATTGCTTGGCGAACAGGTGTGTTATATAACCATCTGGCTGGTTGAAGCTACTGGTGCATAAACTATACTGATCAGTCCATTGGTTTATTGTACATCTTAGCCGCTATTTGTGCTGGTGCTCCTCGACCTGAAGTGACTTTCGGTCAAATACTTAAAATGGTCAAGACGAATGTCGATTATGCCTCAAACAAACTTAGGAAATGGCGAGAAGATTCTGAGTATTTTGCGGACTACTGCAATCATCCCGATAAAACTGAGTGAGTGTTCAATTTGCCATTCTGTTATCATCTGGGCATTATTTTAACATCACCCTCTCACTTGTCAGCTTTTATACACATAACTCCCAAGACATTAACGTATTAGAGCCTGAGTGTCATCGGTTTACCATTCAAACGATTATTGTGAACGCGCACAATCTGTTGGTGAATTGGCGGAATCTTTTAGCTAGACTGCAAGATATGAAACAGTTAGGTTTAAGTAATCATTGGGAGACTGCTATTAAGCAAGTATCAAGTGAAGGAACATTAAAACAGTATTATAGAGCGGCTAAGATTAATTTGCGTGTCATGGCATACACCCAACAAGTGGAATTACAACAATGGTACGCTCGTGGACGTGGAAAGCAGTATGTAAACATGACGAACGTGAGCCTTGAATCAACTGTGATCCCACACCGTTTGAGTCCCTCTGAGATGTGCTGAGAACTCCTTCCTTTCGGCTGTTGCAGGAATGGGAAGATCACCGTACAATGATAGAATGCATGAAGTTAGGGCATAGCAACTATCGGCTTGGTCTGACATACAAGGAGCTCCGGAACAGATCATACATCGATTTTGTGCTAGCAGGACTTTGCCGAATCCGAGATTCTAATAACAACCCCGCTCCAGGAGATTTCGCACATTATTGTAAGTCTAAAGACTCACCAACGCTTTGACACCGTCATATCACGTTTCAATGCTGATCCTTTGTGTAGTATTGGAGTTTGAACAAGCTGTTATTGCAGATCCAACATTATCAAATATCCTCTCGGATTATGTTCAGATGTTGATTGGTAAGTACCCTTGCCTATAGGACGCCGGTCGATAATACTAATCTGCTGTCCCCAGGAGAAAGGGCTATGTCACACGATATGGAGGCCAACTTGACCTTGTTTTTCTCGTTTGACGCGGCTGTCACTCCAAATGGTACCGACCATATCTACCTACAGCAATTCCATCGATATCCAGTACCGGTATCCACCATATTTGCCTATCAACCCACCTCATTGAGCCGATAGGTGATGAAGAGCGCATGACACCCGCTATAGCAAAAGCTATGTGGATGGAATATCAAGTAGCAACTTTGCGTAGATTTGGAAAGACTATTGATGAACTATTAGGTCTCACCGAGTTCCTCAAGAAACCAAAACCGAACTGGAACCTCAAGCTACATGACACCTCTTTCCCGGTAACTGATACTCCAATAGGTACTTCTGGGCATAACTATATTCGCCAAAGATCACCATTAGTTGATGTCAAAAGGAAAACGCGAGGTTTCGCTGATCCAGACCAAGTTCATTTGGATACTTCTAGAACTGATTCAGTTGGATCACACAGCAGCTTTTCGGACAAAGCGGGAACCTCGATATTCAAGGTCACTAACAAACAGATGAAGCTAGCCAAGAAGCTATTTAGTAAAGCTGATGAGCAACCGGGTCAAAGCCAAGTGAGGTGGGATGCGATTGTCAATGTGAGCTACTTGTTCGGTATCATGGCCGAGGGCACGCGTAGCTATATGCTGACATTGTTGATCTAGCTAATGAAGCGAATCGGCTTCCAGTGAGTTCAGTCTTTTTCCAGAACGCTTGGAACGGATAGTGGCGCTAATAATATCGCTTATGTAGAGTTGACGGAGTTGGTGGATCAATCGTAAAATTCGTACCACCGAATGAGGCTGGTATACCTTTCATCGAACATCGACCACATCCTGAGAACAGGATTGCTGGTATCAGATACAGGGCTTTTGGCCAAGGATTGACCGAAAGATGTAAGTTATATTGATGGTTCACAATTCCAAGCTGATAATATCTTGCAGATGGCTGGACATTGGATTGGTTTGAGAGGGTCACTACGGAAGAAGAATAGAATTTCCTCATACTCAAGAACCAAGTTTCGCATGCTGGACATGTATACATAGATTGTGTATAGAATAATCGTAGGCCTTTTGTTTTCATTGAACCTCTAAGTTTTACGTCTCTCACCACCTGAGGAATTGGAGATTCCCGCAGGTAGCTTAACCTTTGTTGGATTACGTAAGCAACAAGTAGCATTATAAAATTTTACTTAGACTAGTATCCGCGACCCTCGTCGAGCTGCTTAGATACTCTTATTGTACTATTATACATATATTGTAACACATTATACAAGCTTATAGACAGATATAGACGTATATGCATACTCGTTATCAGTAATACAACAACCTTCCGCCCGCAGTATAAGTCCATACGATTTTAATTCAATACCGCAATGCCAGACGAACGTGAATGAAGCGGAAATATAGGTGATCCAACTATCATCAGGCAAGTCGAAAGGAAGGCTACATCTTCTGGTCATTCCGGAGCAAATCGGCTTGCATCAAACGTCACAGACGGGATACTTCGATCAGGTTTTGTTAAGAAGGTAATTAGGTAAAAATTCAATGTACAACGGGGACGAATGAGGTTTGTTCCGATTCATCTCTTATCCCACATTCCAAAAAGTAAAGTTTGCACGTTTGTACCTTGAATATATTGCACTTTAGAACAAATAACGGTCCAGGAGGTGCAGAGCAGTTATCATGTAGCCAAACCCCGTTAGAATCTCTTAGGATTAATTCAACTGATAACCGTAATAACCTTGTCCCGCTCCATCGTTAATCCTTTGGAGCTGTAAATGTTGAAAAACGACTAGTCTTACCTGTTGTTTCGCTAGGATACCATATACATTCCTCTCAAAAGATCCCATCTAAGGTATTGAGGCGATCTTAGCCGACTTTTACGGCGTTTCGGAAGGTTGTTTCCCGCTAACATCAGTGGACCTTGAATATCCATCAAATGAGTGGTTCGTAACGAGGATCATATTCATAATGCCCGTATGGGTCAAAATGAACGTGCATCCCTTCATCTTGAGTGCCAAACTGACCTCACGGGAATGCCACAGAGAATACTGATCAGTCGTTCGTGGAATACGTGCACGCGACCACAACGTGTACACATTTCGGTGAAAACGGCCATCATCATTGGAACTTTTTGATGAAGTCTCGAAAGAATGAACCAATCATGCCTAAGCATGCACGAAAGAGTTTGACCAATGATAAGGGATTTGATCAAGAACCTTTAAGAACGTGCGACGGATACAAAAGTCGAAGATTCGACAGATATCATAATCTTTCTTAAGGCACGGTTATGAATCGGATTTTTCGATCAACTTTACCCTGAAATATAATGGGTTACCAGTAAATCAAGAACGTGCATGAATTTCTATAACTTTTTACCTTTTTCATCCTTGTTGATTTCGTTATTTAAGATCAAGCATATACAGTTAAATCGTCTTTTCTCCTCGTCTGACCCCTCTTGATCGTTCGACCTCCTCCAAATCCCAGATGGATGATCCCTATGTTTTACGTTTTGCCAAGACCTTGCCAAGACTTCAAATGGTCGAACGTGTTGTTGAAAGTCGTATGAAAATTGATGATTTCTTCAAAAATTGATAAATCCCTTGGTAGAACAGCAACCTTCAGAATGAACGATTCAGGAGGAAAAAGAAGAAGAATTCCATTCAAAGGGCAATGAGGAGAGAACGTCTCACGCACGCGCTCATGTGGAGCCATCAGCCTGCACTATACTCTTGTGAGATGAAGAAAAAAGTCGGTAACGGCGGTATTGTCTAATTATCGGAAAGGAATATATATATATCTGACCTATTGACTACTAATCATCTTTTGCTTTTCCCAACCTCAAAAACTTTACCTTACCAATTCAACACAGACTTCGGTCTACCCTCAAGACAAAAAAGGAAGTTTTTAACTTTCGACAACCAAACAACCACTCTTCAAATCGATAAGAATCACTTTTAACCTCTAAAAAAAAGATTCTTCAAGATGCCACGATTAGAACAATATAATTATATCTTCGCCATCGGTACCTTCTTTGCTATGCTTGATGCATACAATAATGGTGCAAGTGAGTAACCTGAGTGACTAAACAATCATTTATATGTTCGTAACGCTGACCAACTATCCCTTTTTATCTTTCAACAGACGATGTAGCAAATGCCTGGGCAACCAGTGTATCATCAAGATCCGTATCATACAGACAAGCAATGATTTTAGGTACTATATTTGAGATGGTTGGTGCCATTGCTGTAGGTGCAAGAACAGCCGATACAATCAAAAACGGTATTATTCCAAATTCAGCATTCAAAGGTGATGCTGGTGTACAGATGTTAGCTTTCACATGTGCTTTAGCAGCAGCTTCAACATGGGTTATGTGGTGTACAAGACATTCAGCTCATGTTTCTTCAACATATTCATTAGTTTCTGCTGTAGCTGGTGTTGGAGTTGCAACAGTTGGTGCATCAAAAGTACAATGGGGTTGGAATCACGGTAAAGGTTTAGGTGCTATTTTCGCTGGTTTAGGTATGGCTCCTGCAATTTCAGCCGCATTCGGTGCAATCATTTTCATGTTAATCAAATTAGTTGTTCACCTCCGAGCAAATCCTGTTCGATGGGCAGTATGGACTTCACCATTCTTCTTCCTTGTCGCTGCCACTATCTGTACTTTATCAATTGTTTACAAAGGTTCGCCATCATTAGGTTTAGCTAAAAAATCAAAATCATACATTGTTGCTGTAACCATGGGTACAGGTGGTGGTGTTTGTTTATTAGCTGCTCTTTTCTTTGTTCCTTTCGTTCACGCTAAAGTAATTAAAAGAGATTACACTTTAAGATGGTATCACGTTTTCTTAGGTCCATTATTATTCAACAGACCAGCTCCACCTGATGCTGATAAAGCTGTTGTACCAAATTATAACGTTGTTCAAGAAGAAGATGATGAATCAATTAGAGACGGTCAACATTATGAATCTTCAGAACGAAAATTAGATATCGGTTCACCAGCAATTACACCTGCTACACCATTTACATTAGTTAACGGTGAAAATCCTGGATCAAGATCTTCTTCAAATGGTGGTGATAACGAAAAACAAATAGCTCAGACTGAAGGTCAACAAGCTTCATACAAAGAATTAATGCAACAAGCTGAAGAAAGATTCCATGCTAAATTGAGACAAAAGAGAGGTCCTTTAGGATGGGCAATGAGGACTTTACATGAAAACCCAATGGGTGCTGGTCAAATTTACGAAACTAAAAACATGAAAATTTTAGCTAAAAGAATTCCAGCAATGATTGTTTGTGGTGCTTTATACGGTGTAAACTACGATATCCATGCTGCTCAATCTGGTGTTCACGGTACACCTGAAGGTGAAAGAATGGCTTTAGTTTATTCAAAAGCACCAAAATACTCCAATGAAGTCGAACACACTTATTCATTCATTCAAGTTTTAACTGCTTGTACAGCATCTTTCGCTCACGGTGCAAACGATATTGGTAACTCTGTTGGTCCATGGGCAGTCATTTTCTCAGCTTGGAATACAGGTTCAGCTGCTGCCGCTAAAGCTCCAGTACCAATTTGGCAATTAGCTGTTTTATCAGGTATGATTTCAATTGGTCTTATCACATACGGTTATAACATTATGAAAGTTATGGGTAACAAGATTACATATCATTCACCATCAAGAGGTTGCTCAATGGAAATGGGTGCCGCTTTAACTGTTTTAATCTTCTCTCAATACTCTTTGCCAGTATCAACTTCAATGTGTATTACAGGTGCTACTGTAGGTGTAGGTCTTTGTAATGGTACATACAAAGCTGTCAACTGGCAACGAATTGGTCTTTTACTCCTCGCTTGGATCTTCACCATCCCTATCGCCGGTACTTTAGGTGGTGTCCTTATGGGTGTGGTACTCAACGCTCCTCACTTCAAAGCTTAAGAGTAACTTTAATAAATATCATTTTATACATTGTTAATTAGATTTCTCATTCTTTTTTCATACTTAGATATTTTTCATGATTATGAATACCTTTTAATGTCACCTGGCAATCAGAACGTTCAACTCCAGAATTGACACGACTGAGCAGTGTGTTTAGCGATGTCTTCAATCACATCGCGTATCGTTACATCAATTAGTCTACCTACCGCGTGTGATACAGTAATCGTACTACCAAATTCGTCTGTGAAAGATCTTGTTGAGAATATCGATTGAAACTTACCATCAGTGCATATTTTAAATCCTGATTGAACTGCTCTGATACTAAATTCATAGAATGCATCAGCTAGAATCGAACTTAAACCATCTAATCAAGTTGAGTTTTTTCGTGTATTTACCAGTACCACCACCAACCACCACCACCACCAGCAAGAGAAAGTAACCTGATGAGAAATGAATAAATGGTGGTAATAATCCACATCATGAGTGAGACCGGGGGGAGTTTAGGGAGAGTAGTTGGACTAAAGAAGGGAAGAGAATTGAAATCAGAAGGGAGATAAAAGATTTAGGGGAAGCTGTTAAGTGAATCTCTTGGGGAATCCTTCTTGTCGGTCCAATATGTATGAATCATCAAATTACCAAATTACGTGTCAAGATCCAGTCACCTATTGTCAGTCGCATCAAGTTTAGTCTTCTCGATGTGTGTCTGAAATGTGTTTGACCCTCCTTTCCGCTTTTCACTACAAAGAATACCGTCAACCATCAGTAAACCTAAAGTCAAGTGATACACGGAGAATTAAAAAGGCTGATTCAACATATTATCGAGGGCGCATATATCGAGTTTAGCGCTATAATCAGATTAATGCATACTGTATGACCATCATTGCTTAGCTTTTACGAAAACCTGGACATTTTTCTCACCGATTTGACCTAATTTTCATTTATTCATACGATATTCCCGTTAAACTTGTTTGTCCATAATCCTCAATTCAACTTTCCCATCATGTAACAAAGGTGTAGGACCTTGTCTACAACCGTTCTCGATCCACAATGTAACATTTTCAACAGCTAATTCAGGTCGTCTTTTGTATCTCATCAAATAACCTTGAAGTGCTGATACTGAAATTGTTTCTTCAGGTATATGTTTTGAAAACTCTTCAGCGAGGATGTTAAGTTCATCTCTTGATTCATCATAAATCATTTGGTCTGATCTATCTATCTCCTCCTTTGTTGAGTGTAATTCATTATCGTGATCATTTGGTTTATCGCCGTGGATTCCATTCTCATAATCTTCTCTATAGAAATACTTGAATAAAGATTCAGCTTGAGACTTGGTAGAGTGTTTGAATTCTATCCAAATATCACAACGACCTGATTGTTATATACAAATGAGAACATCAGTTATCTGCATTATATTTCAACAATTATAGACCGGTTTATCTTTTGAATGATAGCGAGTGACATACCAGGTCTTGAAAGAGCAGGATCGATTTTATCCTTCCAATTGGTAGTACAAAATAACAATCTTCCTTCACTTGATGCTACACCATCTAAAGCATTTAAGAGACCTGATAAAGTTATACTTTTAATCGAATCTCTTATTGATTGAGCTGTTTTATTTGGTGTATCTGATAAATCAGGATCGGATGAATTATTTGAAGTGGTACTGTTGTTTTCTGTAGGAGCATAAGGAGTTTTGCTTGTAAATGCACAATCACTATAACAGGATGTATGTCGATATTAGCCATGAACAACAATCATTGTGAAATATGATTATTGATTACCGAGAGACTTACATATCTTCCATCAATAATAGACAGTTTCCCGGACAAGCTTGAATCAAAGCTTGAAGGTTATCATCGTCAAGGCTGGAATTGGGTTACAGCAGGATTATCAGAATAAAAAAGGTCATGGGAGGTTCAGTGTATATATCCAATCTCAAGCAACAAGAATAAGGTTGACTCACTTTTTACTACCCAAATTGATCAGATAAATATCTAAACCAAGTTTAGCAGCAATTGCACCGACTATACGGTATAACAAGAAGACATATTGAACAGAATATCAGCTCACTATCATCATCAATAATTTCTGTACGGTATTCAAATACTATTATACGTGCTTACTTAAACTACTTTTACCACTTCCAGCAACACCGAAACACAAATACCCTCTTCTCCATGGAGTACCTCTCTTAAGGTAAAAATCTCTTTCTTTCAAAAATTCTAAACAATCATTTAAAATCCATTCTTTCAAATTTTCATTTAAAAAAATACTTTCCCATGGTCTATTTGGTTTACTTGATTTCTTTTTCCATCTTACTTCATGTGAATAAATTGGTGTATAAATTGAAGTTTGATTTGAACTATATGATTTATATATTTTACGGGATTCTAATAATAAAGGTTTGAATATTTTGCTTGGTGTTGTGAAATATGCTCTGATAGTTG
Source organism: Kwoniella dendrophila CBS 6074 (assembly GCF_036810415.1). Lineage (NCBI taxonomy): Eukaryota > Fungi > Basidiomycota > Tremellomycetes > Tremellales > Cryptococcaceae > Kwoniella > Kwoniella dendrophila. The sequence goes on from NC_089482.1 coordinate 170,152, forward strand.
AATATCATATCGTATGGTAAACAGTTATTCAGTCAATTATGGAGTGAAATGCTGATTGAAGCGTGATGTACTCACTGCATTACAATCCATTTTTCTTCTCGATCAAAAGGTGAAGATGACTCATCTTTGATTATTCCAATTTTGATTGTTTTACCTTTATATTTGATTTTTTGCATTGTACCTGATGGATCAATACAATCAGCACCACTACCAGTAAATCGCAATCATCTATGGAGGGTGAAAAGAAAAGAAAACTCCACCTATACTGGGTACCACACTAATTCTGCATTCATCCTTTTAATTTCCTTTGCTAAATTCTAATTGATCTTCAACTTTATTATGACCCACATAATAATACGATTGATGTCTTGGTTTCCTCGTTGATAATTGTACGTCCATAGATACGAATGATGATGATTGTTCGAAATTGATCCAGAATAATAATGGTTTTAAGATGTTCAAGAGTAAAGAATATAGATAACCCAATTGAACTGAATCCTCCTTTTTAGCTGTCGAGGTGAGGTCAAATTCAGATCGTTGTTGTTCTTTTTCAGAATATAAAGATAAATAGTTATGGATCCAATCGAAGGCTTCATCAGATTCTGATATTCTTGCAGTGGCTATAAAACCTATGTAAGAGTTCACAACACATCAACTATCAATCGTTCTTGTACAGATAGCTTATGGAGATAAATGTTGATGAGGTACTCTACTAAACTTACTATGTTTGATAGAACTAAATAAAGTAGCAGCATATCTTCTACTAAATTCAAAAAATATTCCAACAAATATCAATCTAAATCCTTCATTTAAAGCTGGATTACCTTTTATAACATTGATAAAAGGTGATAACATAGATAAGATAGTATTAACTATCATATTGAAGTATATCATGACTCCTCCACTGAACAAATGTTCTGTAATGATAATGGACAAATGTTCAGTAAATTAACACAGTAAGAAACCAAAACAAATCAGGTAAGTTGTTTTAGATAGAATAAATCGATTATCCCATCATGGTGTACTCATTTATGGCTGATGAATAATAGCTTTTTTCGACCGTTTGAAAGATTGATAGGAAAAAGAAAGCATCCTTTCCTCGTGTTTGTATTGTGTTGTGTGGCTTCTTTTATCTTCTCAGGGTATTCAAGTTAAATGCAAGATCTTGATTGATCTATGTCTAGTGGTAGAAAGATCAGCGCATTTGTAACATACTCTTTATTCAATCAAGTATTCCCATCAAAACATAAAAGCAAGGCATCCATGAACCAAAATTCGAAGGATCTCCGTTAAGCCGATACTGATTGCACTCCATCCAAAAAAGCAATATACACATGTTTCATGAAAATCGTATCGTATCTTACTGATAACCCTATGATCTATACAAAATTGGTTCTACCATGCATCCTGCATACATCTGTACCTTTCAACTGACTGCTAAGCATGATGTGCAACAATCCTCTTCCTAAGCCTAAAGCATTTCGTATCGACGGAAACTATAGTAATAACGCGAATCAGCATTGTTCTTGTACTCTGTATCGGTCCGAGATATAAAACTGGGACTTGTGGGCATTTCAAGCAACTCACGTATAACCCAAGAAAGCCAAATCCTTCTTTGCATCCGATCCAGTATCTGCTCCAGAAGGTACTTCTGGCACTTGATCCAATTCGTCCGTTGGGAAATACGAAGTATCGGTAATTGACCTTAAGTGAGGTACGAATGGTGCATCTATATCTCTAATGGTTGTCCAATCGACACCGTAAAAGAACTATATAACAAAGAAGGCTTATTTAGTCCCAGATCTACTTAGTTCGAACAGTGCACACATTCTGTTTACTTACAGGATGTTGTTTCATTTGCTCTACAGTCATTCGTTTATCGGCTTCACATAACATCCTGAGAAATCATCATCAGCATTGGTGTTACAAGACCGCTTACGCCCGAGTAATTCTTATGAGTTAACTCACCGTCTAATCAAATCTTCCGCTTCTCTACTCAAATGAACATCGTCAGGGAAGAACAAGTGATTTCGCCAATCAATGATCTTTCGATAAACATCGTGAGCGTTTTCGGAACAGAATGGAGGATAACCTATATGTAGATCAATTAGCTTGATTATCTCTCTTAAAGGGTTGTGATAAGAGCGAAGTGATGCAGTGGTCGACAGAACTGAGCTACTTACCAACTAAACATTCGAACATTATAGCACCTAAAGACCACCAATCACACTCTTTACCATAACCCTGTTGTAAGAAGATTTCTGGGGAGATCTGCAAGGTCACAGAATAGTGGAATTAGCAAAAAGATTTTCAACTCATTTGGAAGTGATAATCGATGATTATATGAAAAGCAACAAAACTTACATAATCAGGTGTACCAACAGTAGAATAAGCTAATTTTCTTCTATTTGCTTTCCAGGTTGCAATATCTTGTTTTGAAGTCATTGTTAAATTGATTGCATTTACCATTACACTATTTCTTGACGAATTTCCAGCTTGTGGTCTTGAAGTTTGATTGCCATCACCACCACCACCTAATAACCTTTGATAATATGCTGAATCATGTTGTTTATGGAAACCAGTCGATAATCCGAAATCCGATAATTTGATATGTCCCATTGAATCAATTAAAATGTTATCTGGTTTAATATCTCTATTGAAATACAATATCGAAATCAGCTAGTATCCTTTTGTGGCAAGGAGTAACAGCTGATAAAAGTTACCTATGAATAAATCCTAGATTATGAACCGCCTCGATGGCTAAAATACATTCTGCCATGTAGAATTTGGTTACGTCTTCAGAGAAAGTATCGTACTTGATTAACCTAAGAAACCGAAAAATCAGTGAGACAAGCTATTCCTTATCACTCTATAAATACAGCTTCGACTCACATAGTCATCAAATCACCACCTGGTAAGAATTCCATGACCAAGTAAAGATATTGAGTGTCTTGGAAAGAGTAATAAAGCTGTACTACCCAAGGAGAATTAGATTCTGCCAGAACATCTCTTTCTGCTCTAACGTGAGCGAGCTATTATGTTAAAGATAAGGAACTAATCAGCTTTGACAGTCCTTCCAACGTACTTATTTTGAGATGATAAATCCGTTATGGGCCCCTAACTCACCTGATCCTTTTTGAACATTTCATTCTTTTTCAAAGTTTTCATAGCATAAATTTTACCAGTATCAACTTTTTGAGTTAATCTAACTTCACCAAAAGCACCTTTACCGATCACTTTTACAGTTCGGAAATCTTCTAATCCGATTCTTGTACGTCGTAAACGAAGGAAGCTAAACGATGAATAAGTCAGTTCATTTAAGTAATAACTATTACAGTAATCAAAATTGCTCTCAATAGGAGAATGAAATTCCAAACTCACTTGCTTTCCCTTCTACCTAAAGCTAGCAATTGTCTAGCTTTTATACTATCAGGTGTTAAAGCATCTGCGGCAAGTTGTTTTTCTAGAGTTGTTCGTCTATATCATGTAAAAGAATTGTTATTGTTTAGCAAGATCTCCAATTTTTTGAAATAGAATAACCATTGACAGATATAAGGTATCAAAGAGATAATCAGGTAATAGGGAACATTGATTTGATAATCATTATTGTTATCATAATTATGGATTCAAATGGTTTCTCATCTTGTCCTTACTTATTAAGACGGAATGAAGAAAACGTTGCAAGGGAAAAAGGTAAGATATGATGGTATGAAGTGAGAAGTGGGATACCTTCAGTAGAAGAGGGGGATACTTTCCAGTATACAAGAGAATGATTCGATTCGACTTGACTCACCTTTCTTTTCTACCTACAACACCTTCAACAGCTTCCTTATAATACAATTCCAATTTCATCTTAGCTGCCATCGATTTACCTTGAACAGTTTCATTAAATTGTGTTGGTTTTCTTTCAAAATAGACATAATCTGGTCCTTTGTCATTGGTATTTTGACCATGAACAGAAGATTGTGATGTTGATGTTGTCGATGATGAAGGATGTAATGAATTTGAAGATGATTGACTAGGTAAAGATGAATTTGAACTTGATGGGTTTAAAGGATTGACATTGGAACCAGGTTGACCTAAATTTTGCGCTGATACTGAAGGTACATTAGGCATTGGTGATACTCTACCTAAATTTCCTCCAGGTTGTGATCCTGAAGGTGTCAAAGATGAAGATGATGAAGATGATGGTTGAATGGATTGACCTTGACCTTGTCCTTCATTTTGGCCTTGTAATTGAGGTGGTCGGTAGGCCATTTTGCTGACTTCTAAACTTGATAGCGCTGAGAATTAGGAGAGAGAACCTAGATACTATAATCAATTCAATGATCGCTAGACCCTTCTTTTAATGGTTGACGTTTGATTATCCTTGCTGGAATACGAAACCAAGTAGATTGCTTGATGGACTGAGTGAATGTGCCTTCTCTTCTCCAGAATGATATAGATATAGATACAGTTAAAGAGAAAGATAAGCTACAAAAAGGTTATCTGAGCGTATTGTAGTTGTAATGCAAAGCTAATCATAAGCTATATACAAATGCACGCACGGATCACTTTGTCTTTTGTTCGGTGTACCTTGACTTTTACCCTCGCGTCAAATCAAACTGACAGACTGACACGCGTCCGAGATCTTTTTAGAGTGAATACAACAAACTCTAATTAAACTTCTAATGACATCATTTCCCCAGGTAAATACTTCCTAATCATTCATTACAATCATTTATATCATTATATCATTACTACTTGTGAATTGACTGACACTGAGGACCTCTGACAAACCTGAAACTCGCTGAGGCATTCTCACCACTCTTGAAACAAGTATATATAAGTCAAGCATCGACCTGCTCATGACTACTCATGAGGATATGCATTATCACTACACTCATATAATCTCATGATGGCTACAAGAGTGCAAATGATAGCATTCAAGTTATCGAATCAAATATTCATTCATTCGTTCATATATATAGTATTGATACAGTAATTGGTTGCTTCCTTCTTCCTTTTTACTTTTCTTTCCTTCACCGAAATGACTATGCAAGAATAATGTTTGATTTATGTAATTTATTGTTTGTTAAAAATGATATTTAAACGAAATCCGAATGTTAGTTAGAAAGGCCATTCAAACCTATACCCAAATAAATCTTTTTCCTCCTTTTTACCCATGTTCATACCATCTTGATCGAAATGATCATAATATTCAGAGGTTGTTTTGAAAAGATTATGTTCAGGCGGTTCTGAATTTGTGTGCGGCATCTTCTTTAAGCTATTAACCTCAACCATAACACAAGATGAGAGAGTTAGTCAACGTATTAACAGGTACAAGGTGAAACAGATATAAGGTCGAACGATTTGACTTACCTGCTCAACAGTGTGGTTTAATGTAGGGTGAGCATCCTCGAAATGACCATCCCTTGTCTTGTATCGGTATTTGAATTGGGCGGTTTGGCTAAATGCGGAGGTTACGTTAGTATATTGGAGTGGAATGAAGTGAGTGATAGAACGAGGACTTACGAAGGCATGAGGTCTTGTTTCTTGTTGGCGTCCCATGGGTTGACCATACCTTCAGCCATGAGTTTTCGGGTTGGTTCAGGTTCAGAAGCTTTTGTCATGCTAAGATAGTCGATAGTATAACGATTCAGCATGTGGAAACCTCTTTAGGATTAAATGACGATGTGAATGACGAAGTACTATCGAAGCGATATGACCCGCTATTCGAAGGTTTAGATTCCGATCTTCCCCGCCATGCGTCATATGACCATTTCTTTCCCATGATCTCCTTGTTTGAATGGTAATTGCCTATGGTAAAGTAGCAAAATACTCACAAGAAATATCCAGCAACACCTAAGATACCAGTAACGATGATACTCAATGGATAAAGAGCTGGATCTCGTTTAGCGAATCTGTTGACATTCTTGGTAGCTTGTTGTAAGTTACCAGCGTGAGAGAGGTTGTGGGGATCAGACTAAACGTCGACAAATAGAAATGCACGAGACAGAGACAGTCGAAGAGGCAGTTGAGTAGATCGATCGAGAGTGGAGTTGCAACAGAGAGAGAGAGGAGAGAATTGGTCAGCACTAGCGCCTTCAACTTGCTGATATCATCAGTTCGATAAACTCACTTGAGGTTGTCTTGGTGGTAAAGATGACATCTTGGTAAATTACTTTGTTCTTGTGTAGATGGTTTGTGAATGTATTGTTGACTAATGAGTCGTTTATCGTTAGCTTAGTTGATTACTTGTTATGTATACGTATATGGGAAAAGAAAGAAAGAGGAAAAGGAATGAAAGAATAATATAAAGGATATGTTATATACCCGACTCTGAACTCAAGATGGTTGAGCTGATCATCTCAGCTGGTCATAGTAGTCCGCTGACGCAACATCTCTTCAAAGCTGCTCAGGGGAGAATAGGCTAGGATTGAACTCACTTTTACGATTGATTCGATTGGTTAAGTTATCAATAAATAATCTATTGCGTAATAGGAAGGAATGAGGAAATGAGAAATGAAGAAATTAGTTCCAGTCTAAATGTTTGAATAAAATATGGAGCATGAAATCAGAAAGAGAAATAAAGGATGGGTCAGGATGACGTATGACGTCAGTTGACCAAAAAGGTAAAGCTAAATAAATTCGATCTACGGTATGGGAAATTACCTCATAGGGATATTTGCTATTGTGTGGCACGCAATAATATTATTATCAGATAGATTGCCGATACAGCAGATGAAATACGTAATCAAATGGAAAAGATCTATTTGTCTGATTTTGGTCAGAACCCAAGCTGGCGTTCGAGTATCGACAACTTGGTAAGACAAGAGAGATCATTGATTAGGTGAAACACTCATTTTGCTGAACGTTCTCATACGCAACTTGAAGCAAGTCCAAGCTAGGAGATTTTATCACATTGGGATCAATCTTACTATCTGTGAACATGATAGCATGAAATAGATAGGTTAGATATCACGAAGAATAGTCTGCTCAACAGTTCAATTCAGATACTAGATTATATAGTGCATTAAGCGATATGAAAGAGATTAGATGGAATTATAATTTTGTTTTGTTTTTTTCTTTTCTGAATAATATTATAAATTTTCAATTTGTTCAATTTGATCTATGCGGATACAGATATGGGAATGTCCATTTTTCGCAACTCAGGATGCGTTGGATTGCGAAAGGAACAGAACATGTTAAAAATACAGATATTTCTTCTCTAATTATATTGCTCATAGTATTCTTCTTCTTCTTCTTGATTCTCCATTCGCAACATATGTGCAAATTTGTCACTCTCGTCCAATCTTTATTTTTATTGTATTATTTGATATGTGTAAGATATTCATTCGACCAACAACTAATTAAGAATTTTTGGATCATTGGATTTGTTGACCTAAATGAATATGATCAGATAGTCAAGGTTCAACATGTGTACCTTGAGAAGATTGTTCATCACTTTCTTCATTATGTGGTCTTCTTTGTGAATTATCTTGATTTAAATTTGATGAAGAATTACCTTGTTGGTTTTCTTTTGTTGAAATTTCTGTAGGTTCACCTTGACTTCCTTTTTTCTCTGCACCTGGTCTACCTTTTTCAATAGCTTCATTCGTGTTGTTATCATCTTTTCTTTTCTGTTTTACAGCTTGATCACTTTGACCTGATTGATCACTTAAAGTTTTATCACCACCTTCACCACCTTTACCTTTGTCTTGCTCTTTATCTGTTTCAGTTGATTTAGCATCTTGAGCATCTTTTTTAGTTTTTGAATCTTTCGCTTTACCTTTTTTATCTTTATCTTTGTCATTTGAAGAATCTTTAGGTGTAGCTGAACCTGATCCACCAGAAGCGAATCTAAAGTAAGATCCATTATGATCAGATTCATGTACAATTGTTAATCTTTGTAAATCAGTTAAGAAATTTTCTAATTTTTCATTTCTCTTTGATCTTGATACTCTTCCAATATGATCTAACCATGTAACCTTATTTAAAATTAAGTAAACAAGTAAAATTATTACTGTTACACCGAAGGAGTAACCCCAGATTTTGATGATCGTAACGATATCAATCCATCCACCATGAGTAGCGGGACCAGAAATCCACCCGTAAGCAGCAAAGAATGAAGCTAAGATATCTACACCTAAAACAGCTACAATAAGTTGGAATGAAGGGAACACATTAGGTGTTCCAGGTTCTTGAGCAAGTCGAGTGATGACTATAGTGAAGAGTGCAGATCAGCTTTTGCTATCTTTACAGATGTTATATGGAGATGTCGAACTTACAAATGATCCAGGATTCGGTAAGGGCGACTTCCAAGAATAATATCTCTTGAACTGAACCGAAGTTTTGGATAATACCTCCATTACCAATGAAAAGAGTACCTCGGATAATCCAAGTACCAGCAGCAAGGAGAAGACCCATGATAGTTGAAATGATCCATACTTTGGGCAATTGCCATTCGACCGGTTGTCTAGCATAAGGAGCTGTGTAAAGGAGTTAGCCACTGATAGTGTGTAGGATCGCAGCAAAAAGCTTACCCCTGTCATAAGCGATAGCGATGGTAGCAACATCTGCAAAAATAGCTAAGAAGACAATCAAGTCTACTCTGATAGTTTCATTCTTGATCAAGATGGAAAGCATAAGATAAACTTGAAGGTGAACACAAAGAGCGATACTGAACGAATAAATCATATGGTTTAGTATCTCGCTACTCGAGCTTATGGATATATAGGGGTATATGACTTACCGATAAATGATATAAGCTTTCATTCTGTGGAAAATTTGTCTTGCAACTTTGATAGCGGTTATAATAGTTGATAAACCTTCATCTAAGAAAACGACATCTGCAGCAGTTCTAGCAGCATCTGAAGCACCTTCAACAGCAATACCACAATCTGCTTTTTTCAATGATGGAGCATCATTTACACCATCTCCAGTCATTGCAGTTAAATGACCTCTTTCTTGTAATAAATTAACAACTTGATATTTATGTTCAGGGAAAACTTCAGCAAATCCATCAGCAGCTTCTACAAAATCTCTTATATCTGAACCTGCCATTCCACCACCAATTAATTTTTCAGAATCATAAACATTCGTTTTTAATCCTAATTGTTTACATGTTTCTTTTGCAATTGCTACTGCATCACCAGTTAACATTTTAACTGAAATTCCAAGTTCATGTGCTTCACCGATAGTCTTTTTTGTTTCGAAATACAAAGTCAGCTCGCATCCAGGAGCACATCCCGGTAGAAAATTGTCACTCACTTTAGCAGTATCACCACGAGGTGGATCAAACATACATAACATTCCTAATAATTCCCATTCTTTACCATCTTCTTTAGCCGCAACACCTAAAGATCTAAAACCTCTTGAAGCAAATTGTTGAGCTTGATTTCTGTAATCTGCAACAGTATGAGGATCAAATTTGGCTAATTTCAGAATAGCGTTTGGTGCACCTTTAGCACAAGTATAATGTTTACCATCTTTTTCAACTTCGGCGGTAATTCTCTTGGAAACTGGATCGAAAGGTGTAAATTTATGAGTTTTCCATCCACCTTTTAACATTTCTTGAGCTTTAGGGAAATCCTATAGAAATCGTAAAGTAGATTACAAAGTGAACATCTGTAACAATTACAAAAGAGCGAGACTAAGCTTACCTTTAGTCCAACAATAGTTACTTTATCAATTGGATCTAAACCTCTTACATTATGTGAGGAAGCAAGTACAGCAGCAGTCATGAACCAATTAGGATCAACATCAGGAGCGATGTAAGGTTCGTTGAGTGATAATTTGTTTGCAGTTAAAGTACCAGTTTTATCTGAACAAAGGATATCGACACCGGCAAGCGATTCAATGGCGGTCAATTTCTGAACGATTGCTTTTCTTCTTGCTAAGTAAGCGGCACCAACAGCAAGTGTAGTGGTAGTAACTACTGGAAGACCGACAGGTACACCAATGATAAGGAAAATAAGAGCGTATACGAGCAAGTTGTTTTGATCAGGTGAAGCTATCTTGGTACCTCTGAAAAATCCACCGATCCAAACTGCAAAGATGAAAGCGATAACCATGACCAAAAGGCTAGCAAGAAATTGATGGATTAGGTATTTGGAAATTTGAATGGAAAGATATGTAGCTTACGTTGTACCAATACCACCTAAAACAATTTGGAAATGACCTTTTTCGTTTGAACCTGATTACATTTATTTCAACAGATTAGTATAATCAAACCTTATATTGGTAATTGTAATCGAATATGACTTACTAGAAACCAAAGCAGCAGTTCTACCTACGAAAGAACCTTTTGCAGAAACAGTGACAACACCATAACATTTTCCTCTTTTTACACCACAAGTATAGTAGGCTACATCACCAACGAATTTGTCTACAGCTAAAGATTCACCTGTAATAGCAGATTGATCTACTGACATTACTGAAGGACCTTTATCAGGTCCATCATCATCATCATGATCATCTTCGTTATCAGAATCAGATGAAGATTGTCCTTTTGCTTTTTTAGATTTTTCATGTTTATCCAAAATTTCTTTTGACTATATATACGTTAAAGTTTAAATTATCAATATTTATATTAATACTTATAGATCAAGAGCCGTGAATGTGCTAAGGAGGTGGACTTACTTTAGATCCATCTTTATCAGCATAATCACCTAAAATCTTAGCATCCGCAGCAATCGTATTACCCTCTTCTAAAATTATAATATCACCTGGAACTAATTCTCTAGCTTCAATTTCAGATTCTTTACCATCTCTTACAACTAAACTTTTCATTGCTATACCAGCTTTTAGTTGTGCAACTATATCACCAGCTTGTTTTTCTTGATACCAACCTACAGCAGCATTTAAGAATAAAATACCAATGATAACACCAAAATCAATCCAATCTCTTAATCCTGCAGCAAGTAAAACTGCTAATTCCATGACATATAAAATTGGTCCTCTGAAATATGATATAAATTTAATAAATTGATTTTCGGAAGGACTATTCGTAGGGAACAAAGCAGCCATATTAGCATTTCACGGAACATGGATTCATGCTTATGCTTATGCTTAAAAGAAACACACCTTTCAAGTTCATTATAGCCTGAATGTTTTCTTCTTTCATCAATATCAGAAGATGAAAGACCTTTTTGTCTATCGGTTTCAAGCCATTCTTGGGGGACCTAAAGATGATCAAAAAGGATTTCTCAAAAGTTAGCCAAAGTATCGCTATATATAAACAGTGCGTCGTAGATCAACAGCTCACCTTTTTTGTACCAGACTCTACTTTAGTCTTTTTCCATGGTGCATACCATTTTCTAGTATATTTAACATCTTTCTCATCTTCATCATCATCATCATTCTTCTTGTTCTTCAATTTCTGTTTTTGATCTTCTACATATCTGAGTAAAACATCATATTCTTCACCTTCGTATTCTATAAAGCGACAGAGCGATTTCTTATTAGCGACCTTTTCTAGACTGTATGACTGCTTTACTCTTCTCTTTGGCTAAACCGTTATAATCAACTTACTCTTCTTTTCATCTTCTTCGTTCTTCTTGGCTTCAGCTTCTGCATCACCAGATTCAGGATCTTTCTTATGATTCTTTCTATGTGTTAAAGCCATTGTGATTGACCAGCGCCAACTTTAGTTTAGTTGTCACAATATGTTCAGTAATCAACCTAATGCTTTACACTGTTTTCCCCAAAATTTCTACTTGCAAATGATATATTTACAAAGGAGACCAAGTAGTTCTGTCCGTCATGTATGGTAAGAAATAACAGACAGTATAATGAGCAAAGAAGTACTGCAGAAGTCGATTAGCAATCCAAATACATATGTGTGCTCTGTAATATAACGGATTGAGCCGTTTATCTTTGGTAGTGAGAAAGAATTTCAGTTCTACAGTACGAGTACTGTAAGTTCGTAAATAGATATATGACGTCTTTTTTATTCTTTCATACAAAGCTTAAGCGAAAAAGCGGATTAAGACGAAAATAAACAAAAATAGTAATAAAGTCAAAATTTGTACTCCTTTACTAAGTAGTATCGTACTCTATGAGAACATGTGCTATTCATAAATTCTCGCGGTCAATGAAGACCTGCGGATACAGCTATCGCCGTCGTAACTGATACGGTATTACATTTACCTACATACTTCCTGCGTGTCTCTCTTTATCCCCCTTGATAATTGTATAAATTAAAAGGCTTAAAAGCGAAATTCCCAACCGCTTGAAGCAAGCACATCATTTTCTTTTTCTGTAATAAACCCATATCCATATGATCTGACTAAATAATGCTTAACCGACTGGGTCTATTAACACCAGCCAGCAGTTCAAGCCTTGACAAATCAGTCTTGGGATTTCCACTAACAAATCTATTTCCGGACTTGGAGACGTCATAAAAAGATGGTTATTTTAACGATATCTTTTATATCTTTCCATCTGTTCCTGAGCCATACATTCCTAGATCACAATATTTTCCGAATCAAGTAATCAGCCATACCGGTACCAGCTAACTTCCCTTTGCCGGTCGGCCGCTTTGAGGAGTCCCCGCATTATCAACGTCATTTCTATAAATTACATACAAGTAGCATGGTGGAAGAAATCCGTACGTAAAGTAAGAAATGACAGTCCCACCTTGAATTTACAGATGAATGGGTATTGGGTATTCAGTAACGTCACTGTTCTAACCATGTTCCAGCTACATCTAAAGCTTTACCGTACTCTACCAAGACACTATTTTTGAGCTCAATAGGAGGTGGTCTATCCCAACAATGATTTTCACCTTTCACTTCACTCCAATCCACCTTTTTACCTAGAGATTTTAATCTATCTATAAATACTAGAGCTTCATCTCGCAATATATCATATTCACATATTGTAACGAATATAGGTGGTAAACCTTTTACTAATTCGTCAGAAGCTAAAGAAGGTGATATTCTCGCATCTCTTTTATCTAAATGTTTTATCGTTTTAGGTAAATAAGAATTTTCGAATAAGTTGGATTCTTCAATTGATAACGCTTCTTCAGGTTTTAATGAAGTTTTCATCTTTTCTTCTCTAGTAGTTGTATAGTCTAACAAGGGATATATTAAGATCAACCCTTTGATCTTGATTTTAGGCATGACTAGATTTTCAGGTACAGTGTATCCCCAAGGATTGGATTTGAGGGTGTTCAAGATATATGAAGAAGTTAAAGCTAAACTTGCACCAGCTGAAAATCCAGCTAAAACGATTTTATCTTGATCTAAACCGTATCTCTCTGAATTATTAGATATATGAAGAATGGCGGATACTGCATCTTCGACTGGTATCGGGAAAGGATATTCAGGTGATAACCGATATGATACAGCTATAACTGTTGAACCTAATTTATCCATTGAAGACTTCGCAAATATTGCATCATCCGTTCCTTCACCGATAACAAACCCACCTCCATGGAATGTTATCATCGCAAGTCTAGGTCCATCATCTTGCTGACAGTTAGCATTATTTACGGAGGAGATAGGTTGATATATATCTAAACGAATACATCCTTGAGCGGGACAAGCACCAAATCTGGAATCTATATATTCTGTAGTTGTCGGTATAGGTGTCCAAGGTATAGCTCGTAGCTGTTCTTCCCTGATCACTGATATTGTATCTCGCAATGCTTTAGCTTGTGTGAGAAGCGATGCTGACATGTCACACATCTCACGGCAACTGGGGGTGAACGATTTCTATTGTTGTTGTGTCTGGCTAGAAGTCATCGTATTATCCAATTTCTTAGTTGATTATCAAGTTTAAACCTTCAGTCAATCAGATTTGAACAACAAAGGAAGACTAGCCGCTCAGTAATCAAGAACCATTAACAGAAGAAGATGTGTAACATATCTTCCATGTTATCTAATCGATACTCAGTTTCGGTATCAGTCACGAACAGCTTATAGAGCATTGCCCACCACTTCCTCATCAATGCCCACTTTTGTTGATCTCTCGCATTTTTTGCTCGACCAGCTCACCATTCAACTAGGCGCGCCGCTCGATCATTCAACAAGTAATTAAAGGATTTATGATGCCGCTTTATTAAGTCCAAGGCTCAGCTGTTTGTCACTGCGGCGTTGACAAGCCAAAGTCAGTTATAATAGTTACATACGTATGCTGCGGATATGATCACCTATGGGTTACTTGCTATAACCTTACAGTTCAAACTCCGGTAATCTAACCGAGGAACTTTTTTAACTGGAATCCAGGAATAACAGGGAAATTTGGTCATTCTAAGGGACTATGACGTTGAGATATGGACACGTTGTTATTTTAAGCCTACAGTAGAAACACGGGTTTTGGCGTTATCTAGCGTTTACCAGGTGTTTTGAATATAATACAGTAGCAAAATTTCTTTCGAACTACCTGTGCCGAATACTAGAATACGGTATCTGAATTACAAATCAATATCATCGCTTCGGTCAGGTCTTCAATATACGATATGTTGGTGTGCGGGGAAAAGGAGAAAGGGATTTACAGGTAAGGCTGAGTATGTCACCAAGGCTTCAAACAGCCAAGGGCATACTAGTTCGTTAAAAACAAAATTAGTGTATGTGCACTTGTTTCCTCGGTTTCATCATACTGTTTATCAACAAAGGACTTCCTGACATCATAGTTCGTTGACAATGGATGATGGAAAAACAACTTTGTAGTCATAGGTGGCCAAAATGCATGTCAACAATGATATTCGAATTCACCAAACGTAGTTCAGAATCATTTTTACCTTCCTTTCTCACCTTACTAAACTTGTGATATCATTCAGCGGATTACTTGATAGATCTGTTATCCGCAGCACTATTATTATATATTGCTTCACAGAGCGTAATAGATTGCTCATTTGCGGCTGATTAGTCTGTATACGTTTATTATCGTATCACCGCTACAATGACTGTAAACACAACTTCAACGGAATCTGAGCATTCTTCAAACTCGACCTCCTCTAACCCTCTGAAGAAGCTAGGTCATGCGCTCAAACCTTCTACTATCATATCTAAACTACACAAGGATGGGAATGATAATGGATTAGATGAGGATGAAGATTCGTTAGAGCAAGGTAAAGCGGCTCAACGTACAGAAGAAAAACGAAAAGACCAAAGAGAAAAAGAAGAAAGAGCTAAAGAAGAAAAAGAAACAATTGCTAGACGTAGAAAAGAATCTGATGAATTAGCATTAAAAAATGAAGATCCATCTATGCAAGAAAAATATGGTGAATTAGAAATTCCAGGTGAAATTATGTTATTAGATGATGTAGTTGAATTACCTGAAAATTCAAAAGTTACATTTAGAGCAAGAATACATACACAAAGAGAATTGTCATCAAATTTAGATTTTTTATTATTTAGACATAGAGGATTTACGATTCAAGGTATATTAAAAGGATTAAATGATAATGGAGAAAAAAATGGTATTTCAGAACATATGATAAAATGGACACAAAGAATACCTGATGAATCAATTGTACAAGTTTCCGGAACTTTAAATAAACCACCTAAACCTATAACATCAACAACTGATTCAACTTTAGAAGTTTTAGTTGAAACTATACATTTAGTTGAACCTTCCAAAAATATTCCATTTGGTTTATATCATGGTGAACCACCACCACAAAATTCAAGATTACACAATCGTACTTTAGATTTAAGACATCCAACAAATCAAGCAATTTTTAAAATTCGTTCAAAATTATTAAGGGTTTTTAGAGATACTTTGGATGATTTGAATTTTATTGAAATTAATACACCAAAATTACAACCTGCTGCAACAGAATCAGGTGCAGAAGTTTTCAGAGTAAATTATTTTGGTAGAAAAGCGTTTTTAGCTCAATCTCCTCAATTAATGAAACAAATGGCTATTTCTGCTGATTTCGGTAGAGTTTATGAGGTGAGTTTTATCAATATATCTCTAATTTCTAAACGCCTATACGCAACGTCTCGACTTCACTGACCTTACTAACCTTGTTCTAGGTCGGACCAGTCTTCCGAGCAGAAAATTCTAATACGCATCGACATTTAACAGAATATACCGGCCTCGATATAGAAATGTCAATAAAGCAAGATTACCATGAAGTGTTTTACGTCCTCGATGCGATCATGAAAAACATGTTCAGAGCTCTAGCTACCATGAAGAATGAACTTTTCCGGGTAAGGGAAACATGGGATAGTGAAGATTTCGTATTTTTAGATAAAACACCTATAATACCTTTTTCGGATGCGGTACAAATGCTTCGAGATGATGGAAGGGATGTTGAAGAAGAAGATTTACATACACCAGATGAGATACGTTTAGGTCAATTAGTAAAACAGAAATATGGTGCGGATTACTATATCGTTGATCGATTCCCTAAATCAGCTCGACCATTCTATACTGCAAATGATGGTAAATCAACCAACTCATTTGATATGTTTGTAAGAGGTCAAGAAATCTGTACAGGTGGACAAAGAATTAATGATCCACATGAATTAAGGCAAAGTATGAAAGAAAGTGGAATTGATCAAGCTGATATGGAAGAATATCTAAGTGCATTTGATTGGGGTATGCCACCTCATGGTGGAGCAGGTTTAGGTTTAGAAAGAATTATAACGTTTTATTTAGATTTACCTGATATTAGATTATCTTCACTGTTTCATCGTGATCCTCAATCATTACCTACTAAACAGCCATCATTACCGCATCCAGAAGCCGATACGACTAAACCTGTAGAAGACCCAGAAAATTTAGCTCCACTAGAAGATTTAATTGCTAATTATGGTGATGCTACCAATACATCATGGTTAGATGATCGATTCAAGATTTGGAGAGACAAATCAACTGGTGCAGCTATAGGATATGTTGAACAATCAAATAAATTTATAATGTTAACTGGTGATCCATTATGTGATGATAAACAAAAATTAGAAATTACGAAAAAATTCTTATTATTTATTAAAAATGATAATAAATTGAAAAATTATAAACCAGTTTGGATGTTAGTTTCAGAAGAATTTCAAAATATATTATCAGAAAATTATGGTTGGAGAACATTTAGTTGTACACAAGAACAAAGATCAAATTCAGATAAAGTCAATCCTGAAGTCATTCAAAATAATAAAGAAAAAAAAGGTATTTTTAAAATACGTGAAGTTTCAAAAGATGAAATTAACGATGGTAATGAAAATAGTGAATTTATAAAGAAAGCAAATAAAAGAATTGATGAATGGAAAAATACAAGATCAAATAAAGGTAAACAAATTCATTTAACTGAAATTGCTCCATGGAAAGATTCAAAACATCGTAGATATTTTATCGCAGAATCTAATCCTAAAAAACGAAATGAAAATAATCATAATAATCAAAATGATGTTAATGGTAAAGATGAAAAAGATGATGAAGATAGAATAGAAACTTTAGTAGTTTTAACTAAATTATCACCAAAATATGGATATCAATTAAAATGGGCATTAGATTTTCCAAATTCACCACATGGATCAATTGAGTCAACTGTTCAAACTGCTTTATCAAGTGTACCAGGTGAACCTGTAACTTTTGGTGCATCTGTATCAGAATCTTTTTTAATTTCACATGGAATTGGAAATACGAAATCAAAATTAATGGAAAAAACTTATAAATCAATTGTAAATTCATTAAATTTAGATAAAAAAGCTGGATTTAGAGAAAAATTTGGTGTTGAAGGTGAAAGAACTTATATTTGTTATCCTAAACATGGTATAAAAGTTCATGAATTTGGTG
Organism: Kwoniella dendrophila CBS 6074; assembly: GCF_036810415.1. Taxonomy (NCBI): domain Eukaryota; kingdom Fungi; phylum Basidiomycota; class Tremellomycetes; order Tremellales; family Cryptococcaceae; genus Kwoniella; species Kwoniella dendrophila. The sequence continues at coordinate 187,885 of NC_089482.1, forward strand.
AAATTGTCAAATTCTTTGAAGATTAGTTTGTTAAAGTATATTTTGGTAATAAATGATTAGATCTCAAGCGAGATTAATAAAGCTCAAATGAGTAAATAACGTAGATGCGAAGGAGGTAAGAGAATAATATAATTTAGACTGAAGACCACGCAACACCAGTAAGATGTAAATGTAGATATTTCGTATAAACTCTTATAATAGCTTAAGTTTCATAAAATAATTTGATATTTCCTTATAATGTAAATAATCGATACGTTTCTAACAAACAAAGGGTAGCACGGGGAGCAACTTGAGGGAGTCACCTCCTTTCAAGTGATTTTGATCAAACCCAATATGTACCTCTTGGCATAGGATGCGATGGAGGATACGATACGGCATACTATATGCTCAAGTCAAGGTATCTAAAGAGCGAAAGACTAGATGACATTTCTCTTCATCGATCTTTTGACTTCTTTCTAGCGTGATACAGTATACTGATTGACACGATAATTCATCTTGGTTATTCGATAGACAATCCTTAAACAACTTACAAGCAACTAACAAATACTGTACGATAAAGAATAGCTTCGATATGTACATTAAAAAACTGCTTATCTTCTTAACAACAATCGCAAGCTTAACTTCCATTTCAGCGGACGATAATTCTAAAAAGGATGATAAGAATAAGGATCAAGATAAAGATAACAAGAGTTGAATTGAACTTTCACGCATCAACAGGATACAAAATGTATGATGATAACATATTCACTGGTCCAACGGATTTCAGTATGAATTTCACAAAACAAGATATAGACGATAACAAAACCGTTAATTTTACTTTGTTATTATACGATGATTATTTGACACACCTCACTGAGTATCAAGGAGATATTTATGACAAAGGACCTAAATATGAAATTCCTGTAAGTTAAGCTGAATTATGTGATTTTATCGATATCAGAGGTTCAATTCAGCTTTACACTATATTCGAGTAGCTGTTTATCTGTTAAATTCAATTGTGTAGTGTCATTTCAAAGCCAAGAAGATCATAGATAAAAAGGTATCCCGGTCATTCCATAGTCATACTCATTTGTGGTTAACTGGAAAAGATCATAAATCAGTTGAATTATGGTGTGATACTAGAGATGGTGGTAAACTTTGGTCTAAGTTCGGTGATAATCTAAACTCAGTAGGTCAAATAGAATTATCTTTTCACTCTCGTATTTCTCGTTCGAAAACTTTGTCGCTGATATTTGAGCATATTCCCTTTTTCTTTCTGGATGATTGTAGGAAAGTTTGACCTTTTCAGGTGCTTAAGTTTGATGCTATAGCTTTCATCTAGTATATTCAAGTAGCGGGGAAAAAGGCTTTTGTGGCAAAACTAATTCGTTGATGATATAATGTACCTTGAACTGCAAAAGACAACGTACTATATGCTTTGTGAATGACTACTCTCAAACCAATTGATGCGGTTTTTGAATACAGTTTTGGATGGATTGATTGAATGACGGACGACGTGTGGGTATTGCACTAACCGCTTGTAATCATAAACCATGGACTACATACTACCGATACCCCGCTTTTGACTTTGTGAGGCCCACAGTTAAATATTTACCCCTTTCTCGAGAATACAGTAAGGTATCTCTCGACAATGTCTTTCTCCTTTTTCTCTTTCATTCACTTTACTTCCTTTCAATATTTCTCAAGCACAAAATACTGATCACTTACAGAAACACATAAAAAATGTCTAGAGACTTCGAGACTGTTCCGGGTTGTACCTTAGCTTTCCTCGATCCACTAACATTACTTCACTGTTCTTCGGTATGTAAACAGATCAATAATCGAATCGTCAACTCTTCCTCTCTTCAACTCAGACCTCGCAAGTACTTGTATCAGATTCAAGACAACGAGGAAGACGATCATAACAGTACGATCAACGCTGAAGAACGATTGAAGAAATTAATCCAAACCCAATATAAGATCAGCAATCTTCGAGCCAAGCATACTACTTTCAATTTGCCAAATAATGGAATTATCATGTTAGCTGCCGCAAGAGGATATATCGTAACTCGTCAAGGTTCAGCGCCGCAAGCAGGTCATGAAAAATGGGAGTTATGTAAAATATGGTCTGACAACGGCCGCAACTCAAAAGCCATCTATGTACCGTTCAAGCCGTTCATGTATACAGACACGCCAATCAGCATCGAATATGATGTAATCATGCCTCGTGAGGAGGACGCAAATGGCAATGCAACCAAACTACACATTTTACATCTGTTCAACAACGGGCAATGGGCAACACCCTACGAGGTCGGGTCATTAACATTCCCCGGTTGACAAGATTCTCCATGGATAACAACCAAGGATCCTGGCAATGCTAAAATATGCTGTCACTCAGGAAAGGAAGTAAGAATTTATGATTGGCAAAGAGGGATATTACTGGGAGTGAGTGAAATGAATATCGATATACTGTATTAAACCACACTAGCTCAGCTGAACCAAACTAATTCCGCTGTTATACTGTATTGTCCACTGAGCAGCATATCGAGTTTCCAAGTATTGCCGATTCGCCCGTGGATCTCTGTTGGGCCGGTCCGAAGTTGATTGTTGCCTTAGGTAAAGTACCTCTAAAGGGTGAGCCGCTGTTTGGTAGTGCTGCGACATCAGCTCAATATATGCACAACATTCAAGGATTGATGATTGCTGATCTGATCGGTCCTAGCAGCTACTGCCTCTTTGTCTTTGAGCTCCAACACCTCAAATCCAGCCAAAACCTTCCGTGTAGTTTGGTTCTCACACTGCCTCAGCGACCTGGAGATGTCTTACCAAAATATAAGGGCGAACGATATCTTCGCATGGGATTCGATTTGGACGATCTGGAAAATCATCAAACTTACAACCTCATCAGTGGCAGTCAACATGATAATGGCTTAGTGATTATACATCAATATACTAATGGTGATGATGCGCTAGAGCCGGATTTTCATATTGCTTTACCCGTTAAAAATATCAAAGAATTGCTAAATTCTCACGCTTCTGGTGAAGCTAGCTCTGTAAGTTCAGCCATAGCCGATGAATTGATTGATGGTGTTCGAACTCTCAAGCCTAATAATTGGTTCCCACGGACTTGTATGTGGAGAGCACCATGGGGACATCAATTTAGAGATTACTGGGGAGATACCTATGGTACAAAAATTGCTGCTGCACAATCTGCTGGAGGTGATCGAGGTGGAATCATTGTAACCGTTCGCGACTTCAACGAACGCTTATTCCATCAATCTGTCAACATCGACAATCCTTTCAGCCCCCTTGGCTGTGACCTTTCCGGCAGAAGTGATGAAATCGTCGCACCAAATGGACCTACTGAAGTAAGTCGTATCTATATATGAGTAAGCGACGCATGGGTAGTGCGCATCTCCAATTGACTCACAATGTTCGTAGTACCTTGAGCCAGAGGACTTTTTCTCTGATTACCAGGAAGCAACAAGCGAAAGAATAGGTCATCTGCAACATCAAGGTCGATTGGATATGTTAGATACTTCTGGCACTTTGGAGGAGTTCTTTGATGGAACTAGGCTTGTCATCTTCAATAGAGTAGGGGTCAAGGTTGATGAATATGTCTAAAAGTGAAAATTGAAGGCTGACCTGATAATCACAACAGGATTCTCCCAATAACTCGGTCAACATCTATGATTTTTCTGGGTGATAGAAATGAGCATCTGGATTTTCTTGTGTGATGGAAATGGGAGTAAATTTAAGACTAAAAATAATATATTTTACAAAGAATGCTGTGAAGACGTTATGATGACCTTAAGAGCTGAAAATCATGCATTGTGTGTCTCAAGAGTGCTTTCCGCAGACGAGGTTTTTTAGTGAACACCGATAGCCAGCTTTGCCTTTAATAAAGCACCTTTGATGATGAAGCGCGTTTATCGGTACAAAAATACCATTATATTTGTTGCATTCCATCACTAACAGTATATTATACTACACCGCCACCACCTCTTCTAGTACCTTTACTATAAGGATTTTTCTCTGCATCACCTATAGGACCTCTAGAAGCAGCAGCAGCGGAAGCTCTGGTGACTCTTCTTGGTGTGGAATCAGCTGGTGGAGGAGGTGCTAAACGAGGTTGAGTTTGAATACCACCTGAACGTAAGATAGGTGGAGGTGGTGGAGGCGGTAAGAAATCTGAAGATGATTGCCATTGACCTGATGAAGGGTGTGATAAGGAGAATGTTTTAGGTGGTGTTGATTGTCTAGGAAGTGAAGGTTGTTGAGCAATAGGAGAAGAATACGGTCGGGATTGCTGTTGTTGTGGTGGTTGGTGGTATTGCTGAGTTTGAGAAGGAGCAGGTGAAGGTGAATGAGAATGTGAAAGGGTAGATTCGGAGAATGATACATTTTGGAATTGTTTGGTTATTTGCCTACATTTGTAAAAAGAATAGTCAGCTTTAACTTACTAGATCTGATGGAGACCTAGCGATAAGAAAGCTTACCCAATATCTGCTCTTCTAGAATTAAGGAATTGAGTACAAGTGCCTTTGAATTGATTCAACATATCCGCGAAAGAATTATAGAATTTTATGCCTTCTTCAGCATTATCAACTATTTCTCTCCATTTCCAATATGCTAAATCCATATCTTGCAATTTCCTCTCACGTTCTTTGACAACTGGATCATCTTTACGCTCAGATAAGAATGCCTCGTTTTGACCCTATTCAGACGATATCAGCTTCGCGTAATGTATACAAAGAAATTTTTTTGAGCTTACTCTGATGTGTTCAAGCAATGCATCTTGTTTACCACCCTCAGCATTCATCTCTTCTCTGATACGATCATATTTCTCTAAGCTTCGACCGAAAAGATCTTCGAACCATTCTGTCTTCACATCTCCTGTACCGCCATGTGCTAGTCTGGTGGCTTCAGTCAAAACAGCAGGTCGGATATCATCTGCAGCAGCAATATTCTTGGCTTCATTAACTAATCTTGCTCGATGAGAAATATTGTCGTCAAGCTCTTCAAGTGAAGCTCTGATAGGTCTCACGGAAGGTGGTAAGGATGAGTATCCGTTACTCGAAGATGAAGTCGAAGGTACATAGTCGTTAATGTAGTCCTAATCGCGGGAGTTAGCCTTCGATTATCCTTACCAGTTCAACATAACTCACCTCTCCGCCCGAGAGGGTTTCGATGAGTTGACCCCACTCCTCCCATTTCTGCCTGACTGTACCGTCACTAGCGGAAGCCTGCCTTATGGTATTGTCGTACTGTTGAGCTGTTGCAATGAGTGGTTGATTTGCGATGTGTGATGGCGGACGACTACTTTGCAGTTCAGGTTGTCTAGTAAGGAGGGTTTCGTTTTCTGTAGCTTCTTGATCTAGAATATCCATAGCCTGGTCCGTGTATTAGCTTGAGTCTTACGGTTAATCGTGCCTCCAACGGTGACATACCTCATTCAATGATTGCGCATTGGCCTGCGACAACCTTGTGACTTCACTCAAGAGATGCTTTATTCTATCTACACCACCTGCTGCATCGACCTCTTCAGCCTTCTTGAGTAGAGACGGTGGCAGACCAACAGGTTTTTCAAGAGCTTGTATCGATCCGGGAAGATTCAACGATTGAAGAGTGCTAAAGCTTAAAGTCAGCTTATGAATTAAGTACCTCAGTTTCGACAGCTTACCTAGCAGCCACGCCATCCAACTCCTCCCTTTTGCCATCCAACTCCCTGACCAGTGTATCTTTCCTGTCGTCGTATATACCTATTCATTGTCAGTCGTGAATTCCATATCAATGAACAGCTGCAGTAACTTACTGAGAGCAAGATGTACACCATATGGTACAAGAGCACTGAACAACGCCGGCATACCAGCTCCACCACTCATTAACCAAGCAATTGGATCAGAAATCTCACTTGGGATAGCAACTTTGACCATTCCGACTCCGTTTATAGGGGCAAGCTGATTTGCCGGAGGAATAGGTGAAACATATACAAGATCATTATCTCTTACAGCTCTTTCAAGAGAAGACTTGATAGCTGATTGCAGGTTCTGTCGGATTGATGATGTCAGTTCTGTCATGATAATGGAGAAGAAAACACGTTACCCACTTTCAAGTCCGAAATGACAGAATCCGCTACACCCTTCTTGCCAGCATCTAAACCTTTCTTCGTTAAACCTTCTGCAACCCTTAGTCTCGCTATTTCTTCTCCGTATCTGCTCTTCTCTAGATCTTCTTGACTAAGCCTGTATTGTGCTGCAGCTTCAAAATGAGATTGCTTCACCGTTATATGAGAGATCCAGTTCTGCGCAGAAGAATCAGTTACTGATAATGAGCCTGCTTATCTGAGGCACAAGATGGGTACTGACCATAGGAAAGAAGGATGAAGATGGATAATCTGTTCCATTCATTGATGTCAAAGCAGCTTTGTAGTATTCCGAGACTTTCATCGATAATTTACCGATCAAACCGTTCTTATAGGTCCCCTCTATCATGGCAATGTAATGTATCAGCTAGACCAGGCGAATTGCTGCAGAAGTTAGCTAGCTCACGAAGTACAGCTTGTTGCCAATAACATTCTTGAGCTTCAGCTAAAACGAATTCCTTGATTGTACCTAAGAATGATTCGGACATATCGTATCCTGCTGCATGTGGAGATGAGAGTTCAGTTTGAAGAGTTGGCAATATATTCTTGATTAGGTATTCAAGTACACCCGCTGCAGACTGAATAGAAACCATGTGAGCTTTTGTCAACCATTGCGAAGGAGAAAGCTCACAGTAAGATATCCTAAAGCCCTTTTGATACCTTCTGCTTCGGCTCTTCTCTCAGCAGCAGCCATAGAAGCGTATAATCCAGCAATATTGAAAAGTACACTTGCTCTTTCAAACGTTACGGAAGCTAAAGATATAGGTGCATCAGGAGTTAAAGAATATGTAGGTGGGAATGGAAGATGATATGTGAATTGTAGTGATATATCTGAAGGGAATTTAGTCGATAAGAAAGAAAGTTGAGCATGATATCTATGGAGACGTATTAATCAGCTTTGAGGTCATGTTTGAAGTTTGTCGGGATAGATGAGATACCTCATTAAACCTCTGACTATCTCAGGATGACCCTCAGCTTTAGCTTCTACCCATTCTTTCCTCATTGATACTAAAGCTTCTACATCTTTCTTAAATGCTTCAGGATGTGCATCTCGAAAGTGAGTCGAGATATAATTTAACAAATGTTGAGAGAAAGAGGGAAGAGGTAATGCTCTTTTAGTCGGTACAGCAAGGAAGTTTGACTATTTGATCATATGGTCAGCTGCAAGTCTTTCGCTAATCGATGAAAGGCAAGTTTCAGCTCACCATATTGAATGCTACGTGCTACAGTCCGCACTACACTATGCGCAAGAAAAGCAAGTTGATGAAAGGAAAAGAAAGCAATGATCAAAATGTAGCAGGTTTGTTTTCGTCATTAAGTTACCGTCCGTTGCATTCCAGGAGTGGAGGTATCTTTAGACAACAGAGTGGCGGCGAACTTTAGTCGTTGAAGGTGTTTCAAAGAGGCTTCTTTACGCCTATCTGACACTTATTAGCTGTTGCTGCTTTGAAAGTCATCAGGCATGGAATCGTCTGTCTCTTCATCGTGTTTTTGTCACTTCTATGCATAGACACAGTTTACAGCAAGATGATTGACATACGATCAGGCAGTATTTACTACCCCCACATACACGATACCATCAACATCCTCCACTTTACCTCTCCTTATCAATTAGTGTTACGCGTCAACTTTCTTTTGACTTTTGATTTTGCTTTTCTTCTTTCCACACTTTGACTTCTTTGCCTTCAGCTCTTGTAGCAGAAAACGTAGTCTGGGAAGTTCAGGAAGATGTCTCAATCCCCTTTAGCTCGTACAACGAGAAAATCTTTACCTGCATTTTCACATGCACCATCAAAATTATCTAAATCTCATTCATCAAGAGAATTAGCTGAAATTGATTCACCTATATCAACTCCCTCTTCTTCCTCCACAAATTCCAAACCACTTTTATCAACTCCTTTACAAGAGACACCAGTCAAATACAGAAATGTCGCTATTACATCAACACCAAATCATGGAACTCCAATCACACCAAAATTACATTATTCACCTTATGCATTATCAACACCACCACAAGGTATAAGTAAAAGTTCAAGTATACCTTTTGACATGGTCGCTTCAGCAAAAGCTGCGAAAAGAGCTGAAGAAGATAGAAGATCAAGTACACCTATACCATCATCTAGCATAATACAGAAGAAAAGATATATAAGGAAGAAACCTATTTGGCAAAGGTTAGCTTTAGTTTACGTGTCCGTTTTCATAGACCACAAATAATCAAGCTGATTAGACTAATTTTATCGTTATTGTCAGAATAACTTCAATTCCCTCAACGATATACGATAAACTCGCTTATGCTTCGCCTAATTCAATATATGATATATTACCTGATGAACATTTAGCGAATCCGATATCTTTAGGTATACATACTATACATTATTTATTGGTTTATCCTCTTTTTGCGCATAAGGATGAATATCAAAGCGTGTTAAGAAGTAATAGAGAGCCTAGTGGAGTTACGGGAAGATGGGATAGATGGGAAAATGAAGGCAAACCGAAAGGTGTTGGGTTGATCAGTGGTTGGTCAGTAAGTTGATACATGATTGTCCACCAAAGTATAACAATCAACTCACCTTATAATTTATATCAGAGATATATTATCCTCGTTTTACTTTTACTCCTATCAGTTGGTAATGCTGCATACCTATTCTCAAGATTTAGAACATATGATATGCAACTTCGATCAGTAAGCTAGGAATACCCCGTCTTTCAGGCTGAGAACGACAAGCTTATATATCATTTTCAACAGGGTGCAGAACCTATTCATTCTCCACATGCATCGCCAGTACCTGCACCTAAAGTAAAACCCGAACGGGAAGATGATGTATTCGCAAATGCTGATGCACAAGCGTCTAAAGGGGAAGCTGGTCTGCCAAAATATGCTAAGATGATAGGTAAAGCTTTATGGTTTATTGTTAAGTTCTCGTTGTATGTTCTACCTCTAGTCAAATATCTACGATATATGATGTAGCTAATATTTCAGAACAGCTATTCAATTCTACCAGCATTTGGTAAACCTCAAGCGAATGCGCCAAAATTGAACTCTTTAGGGTCTGCTAATGATAAAATTCAATGTTTGAGAGTATGGGATCCACCTGAATTTTGCTTATCATTCTTTTGGTGAGTCCTGAGTCGTGAAAAGAAATGGATCTATTACGTATTGAATGAACCAGACCAGAGCAAATGACTGAGTTTTGGTTTTTCTAACCTCCTTAAATCAGTGCATTCCCACCAATCTCACCAATCTTAACACATTTATTAGTCCCATTACATCCAATTTATACACCATTATTACATTTATCAACAACATTCTTATTATCACAATTATCAATTTTCTTTAAACAATTAATCAAAGATCGTATGTTGTTAAGTGCGGAAGTTATGAGAGAATATGATCAAAGATTTGTGTATAAAAGAGTTTTTGCAAATAGGGTTGATAGAGGAGTTGGAACAAATGAATGTAAGTTTACTTCTATGGTTTCAACTGTTTCTTTGTTGAAAGCCGTTCTCAAGTTATTTACTTGATAGAAGCTGACGATGGGTATTGAATCTAGCTGAAACTATTTGGTAAACCAAAAATACCATTGAAATCATGGTCGAGTCAAATGGGGCTCTTTGCGAAAACATGGTCAGAATAACATATCTAGTTCATGGTTCCAATAACTAGAGCATTAATTCAAACGTGTCACAAGTAATACTTTATCATTCTTCCTATATGAAGATTAATTTATCACTATCATGCATTTTTTCAGTATGTATCATCGTGTCGTTATTTCATAGCATTTCATGTATTCCTTCTTCTTCATGAGGTATAATAATATTCTATAACTTGGATGATATGTGTTTTTCAGGATGGTTTTTTCTTTTGACTCAGATCTGATGTTCTATATTTTCAAATTTTTCCAACGTTCGAGGTGAAGGTGGAGTTTTATACATTCTTTCTTGATTTAACTGAAAAGGTGATTTACCCTTTGTACTTCGCTTGTTATTGTTGGAGATGATCTTGATTGGATATTCGAAGGAGAAGGTGATAATCTATCTAGTGGAGTTAAATCAGATATTGAATTGGGGACTAATGGATTGTTAGGTATGATATTTGATGAATTCATGATTGGTGTATTTTGATCCTGATCATCGTTCAAATTCTGATTTTGGGGGATAAATTGATCGTTACTGATTTTTGGTGTTTGGGACTGAGATGTGCCTGTATTACTTTGTGCGTCACCATTACCATTAATTTCGTTATTGGTGTCATTGATTCGAGGTGAGTTATCGATAGAAGTTGAAGTGGAAGATAGTATCAATATTCCTACTTCATTGATTGCTGATATGAGTGATTGACCTGATTCGTCTATTGAATGTAAGAATCTAAGAAGTTCTTTACATAGCTACACGTATGATATAAACATGTCAGTCCATGGATTAATACAGGAGTGAGATTGACTTACATGAAACTCTTTGGCTTTAATAGCTAATCTCAATAATCGTATCGTGTCCTGAGGAAACGCATCAAATGTTAATGATCAATGATAGGGAATTCGATGAACATGACCCTAACTAGTCTGTCAAGTTGTACATTATATACATTAAATGAAAGCAGAATTGGATGGGAGATTTACTCACATCAATATCGAATTTTTCTTCTCTTACAGGTTCAGGACCATTTTCTGCTGACTCTTCTTGATCAGATAAAGAATGTAAAACCAATAAATAACTGGCAGCAGTTTTTAATTTTTTTTGATCTAGACATAATTCGAATAAATATCTTGGTGAACCGACTAAATTAAATAATAAATTCCATCTATCAAATTCAATTTTCCTTGCACAACTGACTACTATATCTAAAGATGAGTTAAAATGGTCTAAAAATTGAATGACTGATGATAAAATACCATATCTATCATCGATCATTTCATCAGTATCTGAAACCGATGAGATGATTCGATGATCATCTTCTTCATCTTTATCTGCATTTATCTCCTTATTCTTGATACTTGTGAGTGAAGAAGTGGACGTGGATGACGCTAATTTAGATATTTCATCTTCTAAAACAGAATGTAGTAAAATTTCCAAAGAATGTGAAAAATAAACTAAATTTTCGTAATGTTTTGATAAAACCAGAGCATTCATCAAACTTGACGGTGAAAAAGATAGATGATATTTCAAAAATTGCGGTAAGAACAAATGCGTTGACGTTGATATCTTATATATTGTCCATGATAATTTGATTGACAAATCTGGATCAACACCAATTATTATTGCTTTGTCCATTAGAATCGCTACCAAGAATTGAGAATCGTATTATAGTCATGTTAGCAATCATTCATCCTGATTCTTTTGACAGGACGATAATTGCGGCTGAGGTACATGATCCTGATCGTACAAAGAAACAGGGTAAACTCACACAAAGGATAAAAATCTAATCTCAACTTAACACTCTCTTCAACTTCTTCATAACTATCACTAGTACTATCAACTCTAGTGGCTTCAATAGTTAAGGCATCTAACCATACTCTCATATTTTGACCGTCATATCCCCAGAGCGAATTTTCTAGAGTAGCTACACCGTGTAAATGTGTCCAATATAATTCGATCCTATCTGCAAGAATTTGCATATCGTATCGTACTTCATCCGTTTTGGCCTACAGACACAATACGATATATCAGCTAAATCCCACTAGTCGACCTCAACGATAATGGTATAGCTTACTCTTCTCGGCCGAAGCAAGACAAGTTTACCATCAACCAGGAAAATAATTGTAGCAACTATCAAATCATCTGCTGGATCACCTAGATCTAAACAATGATGCATAAACATGTCAATCAATCAATCTCTTATGACGTTAAGAAATTAAACAGTATGACTTACTTTTCTGTGCTAAAGGTATCATCCAACTCATACCTCTTACTCTATTTGGTACCTGTACTATACCTCTAAAACTAATGCTTCCACATAAATGTAATTTGATTGAAGTTTGGGTAGGTAAGATCAAAAAGTGATATAGGTTATTATCCGCTGTATAAACCAGCAGAGAATTATCTAATAAAGTCATTACTAGAACAGGTGAAGGTAAAGTTTGAGTATGTAATACTTCTGTTAAATCTGAATCCCGTGAATATAGTCGAATCTGACCAGACAACAACATCCTTGTCAGTCAGAAATTTTGATGAGAGTGTATATGGTAGAAACAGGAATATGGCACACTCCAGCTCACTTGATGAGTTTTCTCTATATCAATGGCAGCAATCAAAACATGATGAAACCACAATAAACCACCTCTAACAGTAAATTCCCTTTCTTGTCTTTCATCAGGAAACAATTTCCACCTTCCGGAAGAAGCAGAGTAGTGTGTCAAACCTTTCCTGCCAGCTACAGCTATTAGTTTGCCATCAGATGATATGGATGCATAACGCAAAGGCCAATTTGTCGCTATGTATGCAGAGGGTATCTAAATATAAGGGTAAAATCAGGTCTCCAAAATGCTTTAAATTCATCCCTATACGAACTTACCTTGATACTCTGCCACACATCTGATTCAGGATTAATGACACTCATATCAGGTTGATCAGCGCCTCTGTAGACCAATACACGATCATCCATCTGTAAGAAAGCATATCTAGTGTTATCCTACCGAAATAATCAGCTACAATCCTATTTTGATGAAATGACTACAATGCTTACGGGTGACTGCTGACTGGTCGTAGCGCTTTTTACGAAAGACACAACTTCTATCTGAGGACCATGATCAAGTCCGGGGCGTAAGAGAAATAATTCCAAATTGCCAGGTACCCAGAACTATCGTATGTCAACATGATAATCATGATTACAATACTAGCAGGTATTTTACTTACTAGATCAAGAACCCCTGCCGGTTTTTCATTCTGTTCCTCATCCTCATCCTTGATCCCCCATCCACCTAATCTACCACCCATACTCCATGCCGCCCAGCCCCGTTCATATCCTACAGCTAAGCAATATCCGTCTCCTGTCCAGGCGAGGCTTGTCACAAGTCCTGGGGAAGAGTCTGCACCATCAAACCATAAAATTAATCATTCAGAATTACATCAAACTAATGAGGCAAGAGGTTTCTCCAGTACTTACTCAGATTCGCTGACATCCTCAAATCCAGGGTATGTGACAGTTTCGGTTGACCAGGATAAGGTGGTAAAGATATTATATTGACTTTTCCGCTAGTTGCACGAGTACCCGTGAAGTTCAGCTTGGTTTCAAACCGTAGTATGAAGTATAATAACTGACCTTGACAAACCAACAGCTATCAAGCCGAATCTAGGATTGACAGAAACTTGTTGTGCGTGATCTTCTATTTCCTTTTCTTCATCGTCGTTAATGTTTAGATCTTCCATTAGACCTAAAGCATCCACATCTTTCTTTTTGGTACCAGCATTTGATTGTTGTTGTTTAGGTGGAGGATGTATTCTTATACCTAAATATTTCGGACTATTCACTAATTGTAGTCTCTGTGAATCTGATGGATTTTGCAAATATGATATCAATTGTTTAGACTGATACATTATGTATAATCTGCCATCCCTATTCAATAATGTATACATGACTGGTAAACCTGGTATTCTAAATACACATAATTCTTTTGATATAGGTATATCAGCATAATATGGTGATAGCCATTCTTTTGCATTTTGCAAATCCCATATTGAGCATTCTGTTTGACTCTGACCTTGTGAATTGGAATCGACGCCGTCCAAAGGTGGTGGTGGAAAATGTGATCCAACAGGTGATAGTAATTGACTTGGTATTGGATATGGAACACTTAAGATTGATGGTGGATGTTTCAGTAATAGTAAAAGGTTGTGTTGTTGTGTAATTAAAGATTCACATTGTCCCATTATAAATGCTGTACCCAACGATTTTAATTCCCAGCCCATCACAACATCACCTTCACCTGGTCCTGGATTTGATGGTCCAGGTGAATCATATGATGGTCTAGATGTAGACACAAGTTGATAGAATAGTAGATGTGATGTACTAGTCTGCAATATATCATCAAGTCAGTCAGCTGAGATAGATAAATACCTTGAAGCCTCATCAGCTTACCAGAATGATCAGACCCCGTCCGTCATGTGCCCAAAAGACATCAACGTTAATCCCAAATCTATCTATACTACCTTGAGTTCTGATTACCACAGCTTGTAGAACGGTAGGCTATTCCAACAGTCAGATTAGCTGGTTGATAGATGTCGCCTAGAAAATAAATCGATACTCACCCTAACATCCCATACACCTAGACCATTCTCAGTGAGACTGACGAAGAAGTTACCTTTTCTACTTGATTTTACCCGTAAGATAGGTTTATCGTCTAATGGTGAAGGGGTATTCACCAGTCGAGTAGTAGCTGTTGGCCAGTACATATTGTCGGTTCCAGTGCCGAGATTCCAAAATTGATGATTACAATATGTGCACTGATTTTATCAAGTATCTAACTCATAAGACATTGTTGTTGATGATGAGCAGACACCTTGACGTGAACCCGAAACGTCTCTACGTCTCGGCTTAACGTGAACCGAGCAAACTACAGGCGGTGAGTGCCGCCATGGCCGTAACCCGGTAGATATATATATATAGATAGCTTAAGCTTCGGTCTAGCGTCAATGCAGATACTACATGATGAAGAGGGTTTTAACCTTTCGCGAATGAACATATCAATGAGGTTGACTTATATAAAACAACGATAGCAATGATTGAAGTTCATGACCATATACTGGAACTGGTATTCTGCAATCTTGGGCTACCAGAGCTACTCGCTTGTTCCGGTACTTGTAAACGTTTTAATACGATAATAACTTCTTCTGCTCAAATACAGCTATTCCTTTATAAACAACTTGTAGGACATACCTTCGTATCAACTCCTAGTCAGGTCAAGAATAATCAACTACCAGGATCTGGGCAGAAGAAGCGATCATATAAAGAACAGCTTTCTAGACTTTTACAAACAGAACACCATTTATCAAACTTTCATGCATGTCTAAACGAGTTCAAATTGCCAGAATATGAAGCGATATGTGCTATAGGTGAAGAATGTATTATCACTTCAGATGAAAGGATGGGTAACGTTCCGACCGAGGATCAGCCAGATTGTACATTGATAACTGTTTGGAAGATTGAGGGGGGGAAAGATCTGAAATTTAAACCATTGAAAGTGGATTTTCAACCTCATTCAATTCATGAATACGCAGCTGTAGATATTGAAAATAACATTATCATTTGCTTAGAAAGTGAAAATGGTCCAAAAGGAGCTAGATATGTAGTTAGATCAATGAAGATATTCGGTGATAATGGAAAGGATTTTGCTGAACCTCATGAATCAGATGAAATGTTACGCAAAGTCAGTTATCCTGCATGGGCTGGAGTACCTCATATCGAATTAGGTACAAATGGTTTATTGGTTATAGATACTCATTTTTCAAAGAAATGGACCAGATGGACAGAAGGCAAAGATCTGAAAGTAAGCATAACTAAACAATTCTGATCGAATCATCCTATAGTAAACTCAATGCTGATCCTATCATAATGGTAAATCTGTATTATTAGTGGGGAACTATAGAAAAACTAGCTTATTGTCCAGTGGGAAATCGTTCGAGATTATATGGATCCGATATTCTAGCTGCTGTAGGCGAATGTCAAATCGACATTATGCAGAACGAAAAATTTAGGTGATTTATCCTTTTTCTGTTTTGTACACGTTCACGGCGCTTCATCCATTCCTGAAAAGTGCTGATTCATTATATTTTGTTTTCATTTTTAGCGACGGAATGACTGGTCCCATCAAAAGAGATTATCTTCTGATCTACCACCTTGATGATCAAACTCGCCATATCCCTTCAAAACCCAGGGTCATTTTGCGAATGCCGTACAGTATAGACGAATGGCCAGGAAAAGTTAGAAGCTATATTAATCAGAAAGAACCAGGAGAAGCGGTTTGGCCAACCAGTTTGACTGATTCAAACAATGGTTGAAGTGATATCATTCAAGTTCCATACGAGGTGATCGATGATTTTACTACAGCCGAACCAGAACAATACGCCTTTTTCATCATGATTGATATTCCACTTCGACATATACGCAAACTCCTCAAGCAGAAAGACCAATCTACTCTACATTCAACTAGCAGTACTGTGCAGACAGATAGCCCCTTACGAATGGGCTCGACAGGATCGTATACCTGCAAGACATCTGGATTCAGTCAGAACGACCAAAACAAAGTCTCTAACCCAAATCAGACTTTACCGGAAATACTCGGAGGTGTTAATGTTTTAACACCGAAGGAATGGCAAAGCAAATCTCTTTATTCTCTCGCAGAAGGTCCAAGTAATACAGGACGACATCCGAAACTTTTCGGTGGTAGAGTTTTCGAAGTCAACAGATGTGGTGGTCGAGGACGATTTCACTTTTCTGATCTCGGTGCCAGAGATTATGGTGGGCATCACAAATCTACATCGCAATTTGATAAAACTTTGGGCGGGCTAGGTAAACCGTTGAACTTACCAAATAACCAAAACAGTAAGGAAAATGTAAGTTTTTTAGTTTATTTCCGCCATGCATGCTACTTTTAGATTCTTATCAGCTCCCGTGATTACGTATTGGCGCTTATATATATCTTCCCATAGGAAAGGGTAGAATTCGATGATCTTACCAAGATGAATGTTATGGGAAGGGAGGAATTTACAAACTATATATCGTATTACACTAAAACTTCTCGCAAGATACCTTCGGGATGTGGACTGAAGAATGTGATTTTCAACGGCGAGAAACTGGTTTTTCACCATGCAGTGAGTTTTCTGTACCGATCCCAAGATAAAACTCGACAGACTCGTTGTTGCCCTTCCGAACTTTATCTGATGTTGCAATTGTTTTATAAAATAGGATGGACAGGTATCGATGCTTGATTTTACCTGATCACGACAATCAAAAGGCGAAGCTGGAGGCGAATAGAGCTTCTATTCCTATACCGTTGCTTTCTTATGCACTCTGTTTCTTTTTTTCCCGTTTATCATGCTTCCTTATCTAATCTCACCTTGAAAATCGTTATCTACCCGCGGTTATCTCCGCCTTTTATACTCGCATGTTGACGTCAGCACGCGTGCGCTAACAGAATTGTCCGAAGAAGCAGAGTTGACTGTAGTCGACTGTAGTTGATCAAACTTATTTTATCATTCAACTTTCAACTCAATTTCAACAATCGTCCTTGAATAATTGAAATCTTTACATCAACCCATGCTCCATTATTGAAAGTCATCATGAAAGGTCTTAACAAGTTCTTGGTCGAATTGATATTTCATAATCTTCCACTCTCCGATCTACTCTCATGTTCTGCAACATGTAAAAAGTATAATAAAATCATCACTTGCTCAACTAAAATTCAACTTTTCCTATATAAACAATTACTTGGTCATACATATATTTCAACCACTAATCATCTTGAATTAATAAGTGACAAACATCTATCTTCAACTCATACAGGTAAAAATGGTAGAAATGCAAGTGAAGAATTGAGTAGATTGTTAGGGACTGAAGATAATTTATTACGTTTTAAACCACATTTGAAATCTTGTAAATTACCTGAAGATCAACATATATGCGCTATAAACGAAAACTGTATCATAACCAGATCCAAATTCTGTGAGAACCTAAAGGTAGATGAAGACGATTTATACACTTTGATCACTATATGGACGTACGAAGATGTGAATGATAATCCATCACAAAAAGGAGGAGAAAGATCATTGAGAGCTCAACCATTAAAAGTAGATTTTAAACCTGCTATAAATGATTGGAATAGTTTGGTTGTAGATATTCAAGATAATATAGTCATATGCGTAGAGGAGTATGCAGCCGAGAATGAAGTTCACGGGCGAAATAGAATCAGGATACTAGACCTTTTCAATCAGGATCAAAATAATAATGGTAGAATGAAATTTCATGAAGCTGACAATATAGTAAAGCAGCATAGTATCTTAGCAATGGGAGCACTTCCGCAAGTGCAACTTGGTAGAGGTGGACTCTTGCTCGTTCAGATTAAACAACAACTTAGATGGTTAAGATGGAATCAAGGTAAATATGCAAAGGTGAGTTTCCTTTTCACGGTTTAGTAAATCAAACATGAAAGGTTGAAGACGTGGAAAACTAAGCAAAGCATTTGAACTTTCAGTGGAATCTACTCGATATACCATCATATAAGGGTAGGTATGATATACCACATGCGCAAATATACGGATCTGAAACACTTGTCATTTTATGTCAATCGATTCTCAATGAATTTAATTCGTATAATCTCTTGGTATACAAGCTGCAAGACCGGAATGAAGACGTACACAAAGAGTGGCTCCCAGAGACAATACTCATGTTACCTAAATCTGCAAAAGAATGGCGACAAGTGGTCAACAATCAAAGTTATTCAGATTTTAACGAATTAGGTCGCAATTTAGAAAATCCTAATCTTTGTCGTTTTCCGTTGAAGAATAGTAATAATGGACGCAGTTCAGTTATTGGAATTGTGTATACGATATTAGACCTAGAAGAATCTTTCAACCTTCCACCACATCTCCAACATGTTTATAATACAAAAACAACTCATCTTGTGATCGATATACCCCTACAAAATCTGAAAAATCTGACTAGAGCTCAAAATCCACCTGATAAACAAAAGGAAAAATCTGCAAGACAAGGTCAAAAACCAATTGAATCAAAAGAGAAACGGACAAATCCCAAACGTGCTTGTCAAATTCATTCAGCTTCAACGCTTTCCTCTTCGATATCAGATGCGGTAGCTGATAGGAACTCAACCAAAGATATCGATCCAGAAGATAAAGATATACCATCATATGTACGCGGGGTGGAGGTTTTGTCGCTCGAAAAATGGGAGAAACTGTCAGTGACGACATACAACATAAGATTGGACAAGAAATGGAATACATTCCCAGATACATTTGGCACGAGATCATTCCAATATTACAGACATCTACACGAAGAAGACAGAATTGAGGGTAACGTTTTGACTGAGCTGTTCAGTAGAAATTACCTTTCAAATACACATAATTACGAAATTGGCAAATATCATACTGTAGGTGGAATGAAACAATTATTGAAGTTGAAGAAGAGTGTCGTGAAAGATACTGTGAGTCTTTAGCAGCTTTCTCTCTCCTGCTTCTTATCGGCGGTGCCAGTAAAGGATTGGTGATCTACTCCGGTGATGTAATTAGGGCTGGCCACAAGCTTATAGCTGTTTGTTCTTTGAACGCGATAATGCAGGCACGACTTCGTCCTTCGAAGTTCACTTCGTTCTACGGTGTTGGCAAGGACTTTGAAGGGAAACATGCTCTCTTTACTTCTTATAGAGGGTGCTACGAAAACAAATTACCTGCAAGAGGTTTGATCAAGAGGGTAATTTTAATGGTGAACAATTGGTATTTGAACATGAAGTGAGTTAAACTAAAAATCTCTACTGCCAGCAATACATATTGCAGAGGACGTTAGTGATAATTGACAAACAATTTGCTCAGAACGGATGGGTAACAATCCTTGATTTCGCTGGATGAGAGTACAGAGATGATCGTTGTTGAATAACCATATAATATGGTATATATATTTGTATATGATGATAAATACTTTGAATGCCGATGTGCGCATATGCTATCATTATATGCCAATATGTCTCTCCAGCTTCGAATTTTAAAGCAGAAATCAGAAACCATACATATACATATACATCGTTATTCAACTATAAGCAGCCAAATGAGTATAACAATACTGATAGGAAAGAACTATTTACGAGCAGAGCCAAGTACGAGAAAGGACCGAACAAGAGAAGCAATGAAATGACGAATCATAGACTATATACAATATAAATGAAAAATGGGTGTAAATATGGTAAGAAGATGATTGAATCTATGAAAATCATATATATACACAAAAGTCCCCAAAATAATACAATCTAAGAACTAGAACTTGATACGATTTAAGCAGTTTGAGCGAAAACTTTTTCGATTATTTTACCTTGTTGGGGGATATCGACCAGAGAATAACCATTAGTTTTAAATAAATTTGATTTTAAAAAAGGATTTAAATCGAAAATTTCTAATTCTTTTGCTCTTTTTTCTAAATTTTTTAAATTTACTTGAACTTTTTCTAAATTTTTACCTTTTTGTAATTTATATTGTTGTGATAATTCTTTAACTAATTGACCTAATAAGAAAGATAATAATTCTTCATGATCTGTAGCTTGATTTACATATTTTCTAAAACCTCTTTGTAAAGTTTTCTTTATTGACATTTTTTGTGCATTTACAAAAGATCCAACTGCAACTTGAATTGCTAAATCAATATCATCACTTCTAACATATTCTCTTAAATGCATTTTTGCACTTGCTTCAGACATTCTAATCATTGATTCTAAATGTCGAACTGTAATTGGGAATGAACCTGTAGCTAAAGATTCTCTTCTTAAATCTGCATATAATCTAGCTAATTTATCTTGATCCAATTGATGTAATTTTGGTTTAATATGTTCTTTTGAATACATTATATATTTACGTAGTACGTCTTGAGGAATGATCTGTGAAATTTAAAATAGTAGCATTAGTTTGATTGTTTCATCATAATCACATTTATTTAAAACCTCAAACATAGCGAGCGACTTTGAAAAAAGAACACTCACATCAGCATCAACAGAAGTAGATACATTAACTTCATCTTGATCTTCAATAAAGTTAGGATGTGATCTAAGATGGGAACCAACCACAAATTGAGCTAACATTTCATCTTGAACAGGATCTACAGCATCTTTAACTACACATAAAACATCAAATCTTGATAAAATAGGTTCAGTTAATTCAACATTTTGTTGAAATGGTATAGTTGGATTATATCTACCTCTAATTGGATTTGCTGCTGCAATAATTGCACATCTAGCTTGTAATGAAGTAACAATACCTGCTTTTGAAATTGAAATTGATTGTTGTTCCATTGCTTCATGAATTGATGTTCTATCTGCATCATTCATTTTATCAAATTCATCAATTAAACAATGTCCTTTATCAGCTAAAACCAATGCACCACCTTCTAAAGTCCATTCTCTAGTTATAGGATCTTTTCTAACTGATGCCGTCAAACCGACAGCAGAAGCTCCTTGTCCAGTTGTAAATACTGCTCTATTAGCAGTTTTTTCAACATATTTCAAGAATTGCGATTTCGCTGTACCAGGATCACCTAATAATAAAACATTTATATCACCTCTGATTCTATGTTTTCGATTGATATCTTTAGGTACACCACCAAATAATGATAATGCAATAGCTGTTTTGATATCATCATGACCATAAATAGATGGAGCAATTGATTTAACAATTCTTTTGGCAATACGATCATCTTTAGCCATAGTTCTAATCATCTTTTCATCTTCTTCAGTTAATCTAACAGCAGCGAATAAATCTTCTTTTTTATTGATATGATTGGCTTCGAGAACAGTTGAGAAAACGGGGAAACCATTTTTCGTATTTAATGAAGCATCGAAATTATTTCTGTAAATACCTGTAACTTCAATTTCTTCACCTGGTTTAGCCATATCAATCAAATCCCATAAAAGTACGACTTCTCTATGTCTAGGTAAACGACCTGCAGGTACGGAACCGGGAGATTCTTGTAATGTCATTTTTTGATAATTTCTATAGACTGTTTGTTCAGAATTTACAGTGAAAGGACCTCTAGATTCACATGCTGAACAAAAAGAAATTTTTAATTCTTTATTTGTATCTTGAAAGAATGGACCTAAAGTTGCACCACATTTACCACAATCAAATTTAACATATTTCAATTGTGGGAAAACACCTGTTCTTCTTGTGACTACACCACTAACTCTAACTAAACAGTTTAAATTTGATTGACGTAATTCTCTTAATGATAATGATGTAGGTAATTCTGTAATTCTAACATGAATTTCTGAATGAATATTATCATATGAAGGATAATATAATAAAATAGCTTCTAAAGCAACTTCATCAAATAAAGCTAACATTGGTTGAGGTGAATTTGCTAAAAAATATGCTAAAATTGGTCTTGATTGAGCTAAATGTAAGAAAGATACTTCTAAAGATTCAGAATTGATTTCACCTAAATGTTTAATTCTTTGTCCATAAACTGATTGACCATTTTCATCTACATAAGTCATTAAAAAACTTCTAAAATGTTTTTGAACGGCTCTTCTAACTGTATCAATTGATACCCATTCTGCGATTGAAGCAGCTTTGACATCACCAAGATGTTCTAAAGACATTTCTTCATCATCATCTCCCGCATCATCTTCATCCATTCTTTCATCATATTGTCTTCTCCTTCTTCGTGTATTTATACCTGCCAAAGGTCCTTCGCCGATTCCATCCATATCTTCATCGTCAGATTGTAAGAACGCAGGCATATGATCTCTTCTACCAGCTCTTCTACCTCCTAGTCCTCTGTCACGTCGATCCATTGCTCTTTCAGCTGCAAGTCTTTCTCCTCGACTCATCTCTGCGATGGAAGATCGATCATCCAGGTCCGCTTGAGAATAGGTATCAAGAGCGTCATTGGCTTCGTAATCTCTGTAGTATCGTCAGTAATAGTCTTTTACATGACAGTGACAGGTTGTTGTGCTCACTCCATCAATCGTTCATTGAACAAATCTTCACCATCTTCATCTTCTTCATCATCAGCTGCATCTCTAGCTCTTCCCATCTGTCTCATTTCCACTTCATCTCCATCTCCTACATCTGGCTCATCATCAAAGTCTGAAAATAATGCAGGGGGTGAAGAAGGCGGAAGTGAGGATGGAGGTGGAGATGAAGATCTATGACCTGATGGACCTGCTGTAGGTGATCTTGAACGTGATCGTTGACGCTTTGGTCTGGCTTGTGAAGAAGGCGGTATAGGTGGAGATGACTGCGACAATTCCTAGTCAGCTAGCGTTTCTTTAGACGAGGATGTTCCAGCTTACCATATTTGATATTGTCCAGTGATTATCGAAGGATTCTTTGTTATTGTTATGAAAGTGGAGAGATATATAGTCAGATAATGAAAATAGATAATAGATGAATTGAATGAAGGGAAAGAGAGAAGGGAAATAAACGCGTAAAAGAAACCTCCTTTTTCGACGCGTATTTGATATCAAACATTAATTTATTATATCATATATCATATATTATATTTTATGTCAATTTATTGTATTTTATCCCAAATATATAAATATATAAATATATAAGATTTCAGATAGATGTTATCAAAGATGAAGAGCATATCAAAGTTGAAAGTTGAAAGTTGAAAGTTGAAAGTTGATACATGGATCATTTATAATTGATAACTTGGAAAGCGGTCTATAGTATCCATTCATCATCATAGACATACCATTACTAGGATCTCATACATTGAAATAAAAAAATTGGAACTATCATGGCAGAGTTTAACTTTCCTCCCTTGGTTTTCGCATCTTCCTCATCAAGTATAGTATCAGCAGCAGGAGCATCTATAATAGTTTATAATGCTCAAACCGGAAAATCAATAACTTCACCTTTTGTAGATCTGAATGATAAAGCTCATCATAATGGATTGATAAGACATATTGCTATACATCCAGATGAAAAGATTCTAGTCAGCATAGGTGACGATAAAAGTTTGAAAGTCTGGGATATTACCGAAGATGAAATTAAGTTGAGAAGTACAAGGTCAGCTTTGAAAAGTTATTTACATTCATAAATCATCCTTTTGTGTATCAGTTGAAGCTAATACCCTTATTGTTCTATTCTGCTTCATCAGAGGATTGATCAAGAAAGCTTCTCACGTTACGTTTTCACAAGAAGGAAATATCATTATATCTGATAAAGTTGGAGATGTTTACTCGTAAGCTAACTCTTACTACGGTTACTCCCATGAGATCTTTGGAGCTCATTGATTTTGACTTCACACAGATATCCTCTTGATCCTATACCGTCTAATCCGTCAACTTCGAAATTACCTATGCACGCTATGGTTTCTGATCCAACTAAGAACCCAGATTGCTCGTATTTACTAGGTAAGCCATTCTGTTAACGACTTTGACAGAAACCTAACTTACAAATGTGTATTGCAGGCCACGTATCAGTTTTAACTCAACATATAATTACCCCGGATTCAAAATATATCATATCAGCAGATAGAGATGAACACATTAGAATATCTAGATATCCAAAATCATATGTTATTGAAAAACAATTATTTGGTCATGATGGGTAAGTTAAGTTTATCAATTCCTGTATAATTCATTACGACACATTTGGATTGGAAAATCAAAACAAAGCTAATGATAAGACTCCAAAAAAAATAATAGCTTTGTATCAGCAATACATATTCCATCATCATTACCATCAACTTTAATATCAGGTGGAGGAGATTCATCATTGAGGATATGGGATTTGGAAAAAGGTAGTTTAATATCAAAAGTTGATATCTTTTCATCAATATTACCTCAGAGAAAGGTTAGAAGTTATTTAAGGAAAAATAAATCTAAAAACAGATCAAGAAAGATTGAAGAAGGAGTTACGACTCAAAAAGAAGAAGAAGAAAACGTAGAAGAAACTTTTTATTCTGCTCCTGATGGGTACATTTTACCTTCAGGTCAAGGTATTTGTATAAAGAAAATTGATAGTGTCAAAATTGGCGATAAAACTCTAGTACTGTTTTTCTCTGAAGGGTGAGTTATCACATCACTGTGGTTTCCTAGAGATAATATAGTCTAACTGACATGCGAAACTTTCGTTTAGTGCATCCGCTATACATTCTTTCGAAAGTTCTCCTAATTCAACATCTCCTCCAACAGTCCACACTCAACCTTTACCGTACCCAATACTAGATTTCACCGTTTTACCAAATGAAAATGATAAAATAGTGGTATCTCTCGATACAGCTTGGGGAGTTTTGAAGAAGAACCCTGGACCTGGTACGGAAAGTGGACAAGATGTTATACCTAGAGATGATTTATCTGAAAGTGAGAAAGATGGACTGAAAGGGTTATTACAAGTTATCCAAATAGATCAGAATGGACAGGTGAGTTGAAACAGTTCAGCTGTTTTCAGACTGTCATTCTGTACTTCATAGCTTAGCTAATTAACGATCATTCTAACAAATACAGCTTTCAGAATCTTCTGTTGAACAACATTCTACCATGATATCAGATATCATATCTTCATTACCTTTTACAAAAGATTTAAAAACAATATCAAAAATCAATTTATATCCTTTGATTAATATATTACCCAGATGGCCAGGATTAGAAGAAGAAGCTGAAACTGATTTACCTATAATATCTAATACAGAACAAGGTATGGATTTAGATGGAGCATTTTCTATAGCGCCAACATCAATGACATCAAAAACATTTGGTGGATTAAATGGTAAAACATATACAAAAGATGAATTAAAAGGTTTAAATACAAAAGTTTTAGGTAGATTAAAATCTGCTGGTGTAGATATTGGTAATTTATTAAATCAAAGACAAAAAAATGCAAAAGAATTAAGAAAACAAACTTTATTAAAAGCTAATTCCCAACAACAACAACAACAACAACAACAACAACAACAACAACAACAACAAAAAATAGGTAAAGGTAAATCCAATAATGAAGAAAAGGGAAAACAAGAAGAAGAACAACAACAACAACGACCTGAGAAAAAGAAAAAGAAAGTTCAAATTACTGAAGAAGAATTAGCTAATCAGTAAGAGGTCTTTGAACAAATTCGGTTTTTCAAACCAAAATCTTATACTTCTTGTATATCTATGTATAATGCATTGGATTGAGCATGGTTACTATATATATTATATACATTACAAATGATGATCATGTGTAAAGGGCAACACATCTTATAATCCTTTTTTGATATCTATCGTTAGATCTCAGATAGTTGTATTACGATTGCAATCCTCCCGTTTATTGGATTTTCCTTTTTTATTTGATCATTCTCTGATACAACAAGATTTCCTCAGAATGCTGTGTTTTAAGCTATAATGTAGGATAAAGCGGATGCAGATTTCTCTCTAAATAAAGTATATTCACTCTCTAGGCTTAGTCAACCCTCTTAAAGTTAAATCGTATACAACATCTTCACACCTTTTCAAATCGTATTTCAACGAATCAAATTTCCTTCTCAAAGCATCATTTCGTAAATTTAACTATGAGGTAATTGATCGTTAAATTTAATGTTTCCTTGTATGATAGATTTTTGGGTGTTTTGTTTGGCTAAACTCCAATTGAGAAACGATGTGAACTTACAAGTGAATAACTAGCAAATATATCATTGATAAAACTTGAAATCTTAATTGGTAATTCAAAATTCTGTGATGTTACTGCATTTATTGATAATCTAGGCTATAATGCATAGTATAATTTAACTTTAGGGTGGATGACATGATTGCTTTGTGTATATGGCAAGAATAATCATCATCACATGTGTGAACTTACTAATTCATTCACAGCACCAATAACACCTTGTAAATAATCTTCAGCAGATAATTGTAATACAGAGGTTGATTCCGTTTGTACTGTCGAAACGAATCAGCTTTCGAGATGGATTCAATTAAGTGATAGATGACTCAGGTTACTTACATCCAAGTAAATTAGAAATTGTGTGTGAAGGAGTCAATTCATCATGTAAGATGAATCTAGCTAATACAATTGATGTAGTCAAATTACGCATTGTTGGACCTGAAGCAAATTGATATCTATTTATATGACACAAAAAATTCAATATTTCAATATCGTGTTCCCTTTTTATCTCTTCCAACCAAGAAAAATATATATTCTTCACAAAAAAATTTAGAGATATTTACCGATAAAATTCAGATTCAGGTATTAATTTAGCTACATCGATCCATAAAGGTTGAGTTTTTGATATTATATTTATAGAATTTTCACAAATTTCTTTATCTACAGTTATATAGATACAAAAGAAGCGATTAGCCCAAATTACATATATACGTGCTCTCTATGCAAGAGTGGTTCACCAATCGAGGTCAGAAAAGGAGATAATGTTCAACTTACGTTGTGAGAAAGGAGCAGAATGTAATTTATTCAATTCTGTTATAGCTGATCTAGATAAATCATCTATTGGTTCAATTGATTCTCTAATTTGCTATTATGCCGAGATATAACAGTTAGTGTGTTGATGTGATTGAGGACAAGACCTAGCACTATGCAGATTCGAAAGATGAGACTATTCACCTTTTTCAAATTTTGATCATTCTCTAACAGCTCAATAACAGATGATAGCGTCTCACTGACTGTTTGAGCTCTTGTTGTAGTATGTGTTGACATTTTGCAAGATTATTATGGGATCACGTTATAAGTCTACAAGTCAAATGGGATGCAGTCAAGATGTATGCTAGATTGTATAACACTAAAATCAAGGTTACTGATAGCGATCTCTTGAAAGCGAGGATCGATACACAACTATTAAAATCTCAACTTTTCTAGATATATAGTATATGATGAGTGATGTCACGACATTATTTGATTACAAAGTATTGTATTCCACCTTGGAATAAGCGGTAAAATGTGTTTGTAATCGTCATTACGATAGATCATTGTCTACTTATTTTACCGAGCGTCGGCATTCCAAGCGGGCCAAGCTGAATATTTCGAAACTGCTTTATCTTATCTCTCTTTCTCTGCAATCACCATCATGTGAGTAGCATATCCGATAAAATCAGACTATGAACATATTAGATAATCACATTCTCGAGAGCATTATACTTCATCTTTCGCTTCAAGATATAATATCATGTTCATCAATAAATCATCGCTTCAATTACATCATCACAAAATCGACAATCATTCAACTCAAACTTCATGGGGACATATACGGACCTGTAAGTCTTACAGATAACAATGATAAAGTATATACGAATAAAGAGTTACTCTCACTTTTGATTAAGAGAGAAAAAACTTTCCAAAATATCCAACAAAGAACAGTTTCCTTGATATTTGATCGCAGACAGGATATCATAGATGCATACGGTAGATACATAATTACCAAACTTACACATAGAAATTTAGATTCAAATGCAAAACAAAACGTAAATTATCTCGCATACATCATATGGTCATTCGATATCGAGTCTGGCGATCGGAATCAAAA
This sequence comes from Kwoniella dendrophila CBS 6074, assembly GCF_036810415.1. Taxonomy (NCBI): domain Eukaryota; kingdom Fungi; phylum Basidiomycota; class Tremellomycetes; order Tremellales; family Cryptococcaceae; genus Kwoniella; species Kwoniella dendrophila. The sequence continues at coordinate 216,174 of NC_089482.1, forward strand.
GGGAACTTAGAGTTACTTTCGATCCATTTTTGAATGACGATTTAGTGGACATCAAGAAAAACTTAATAATCGTTAGGGAGAATTTAGGTAATCACTTCGAATTCGAGCTGCACTTTTGTAATCTCACGGATTCATGTTCAGGACACGCATCACCTCAACCTTTTAGGATAGTAGAATTGAAGTTGGATCTAATAGGCTCAAGTGAGAACAATGGGATCATCCAGATATCCTGTCGAATTCATCGATTTTCAAAGCACTCAAGGCTTGTAATCCGTGTACCAGTCAGAACCCTCAGAGCTCTGTCTTGTGAGGATCTCCACCAAACTCCAGGGATGGCAAGAATAGGTTCCGATTTAGCTTGTTCTGACGTGCCCATCATAACGCCATAAAATTGGACCGAACATTCCTATATATCCTTAGAGGATGAATTTCCAGATAATCGAGATCATAGCTATGCAAATTCGAGAATATTTGCTTATGAACAACCTCAACGGTTTGGTACTTCTAAATCTTCAGATGAGTGTGATCACCGACTAGAAATGACAATATACGACTTTAATACTATAGCTGTGAACAGGGTTCAACATCTTGCTCGTGCATTAGGGGTTTATGAAGGACTTGCAGAATCGAACGATAAATGGTTGGATGGTTCTGTAGGTCTATATCACCAGTCACTTGAACACTATATTGACCTTGATCGATCTCACTAATCCTCGCATATTGTTTCACAGTCTGCTATAGAGCCTTGTGAAGCGTTCAATGCCTCGTCAAGGGAGATTATCTCAAAAACCAATGACATTTTAGGAGTAACAAAATACATTTTTCGTACGATTACAGCTGGAGATACAATAGATATTCTTCATTTCACCCGTGAAAGGTTATTCATAGGATATGAGGTAAGGTTTAACTGAATTTCTCACTTCCAATTGAGCAATCACATTCAAATGAGCAATATTTGCTGTATACAATCAACGATGCGATATAGTTGACTTAACAATAAGAGGTTGATTCCAAGTTGCATACAACCTCATGTGATCAGTAAATACAGAACACACCAATAGTATCAGAACCATTTGTGCTCTTTTAAGTGAAAGCGCTACTTTGGGAACGAATTGCTCATGCATGGCGTATAGCGAGCGATATGTGATACATTCTGATCTCCAAGGGAATGATAAGATAAGAGATTACGTTAAAGTTCCCCTTTATTTACAATTACGATGTATACGAATAAACTCTGATGAATAGTGAAGTCACTGTAACAATATGATCTATATTTGTTATATTGCTTTAGAGGGATTTTCTCTGTACATATAATCCCTCTTATCTGTTACAATAGATACCTCACGTAGAATCGCTAAAAGTCGCAGATCGAAGGAAGCCTGCTAAGAAAACGAGCAGTTTCCCCAAGCAAAAGAGCTTGGCACTGGCAAAAAGTCATTTTATGGCGCCACCCGGGATCGAACCAGGGACCGCACGATTGAAGAATCTAGTCTGAACTTCAGTCGTGCGCTCTCCCAACTGAGCTATGTCGCCAATGCATAACTGCCAAAGCTTTCAAAATATATATTTTCAAGTCTCGGGGAACCACAACGAATTCTTGACTTCAATTATATTTTCAATCTCGCTAGATGTTTATCGCTCCTTCTGATCTTTTAGCCAGCTATGCCAAAGCTCTTCACAGGAGACTCTCCTGGATATGAATAATGAATAAAAGATATAAACGTATAAACTCGATACATACATTCCCGCAGGAATTAACTAGTACTCGTACTTTTCAACTACGAGGATCTTGAACGTAAAAATGGAAGTGTATATGTGTAATTGCGTAACCCATTTAACCATGCTTTATACGTGCCTCATGTTATGACGTTTACGTTCTGATCTTTTGATGGTGGGTGGTAGGTGTTTTCCCTCTCTCGGACACACTTCATGATGATATCCTTCAAAAACAGATTCATCTCTTGCTCAATATACATTCAACCCTATATAGATAGTCAGTAAGTAATCTTAGTTTATTTATCATACTCATCTATAAGATACAAAGCAAAACTCGATAACCTCTCGAAATCAAATTTATCCAGCTGTTGACACGTATTCTTACAGTTCTCACTTGCGACGAATGGATTGAACAATGTCAAAACCTAAGCCCACTCGAGTACCTTCTATGGGGGTACCTATACCTCCCACAGCTAGGAAATCATCTCAGCCTGCCGTCAACAAACAAAGTGCGGGAGCTGCACCTCGCTTCTATGTGAGTAATTAGTCGTCAAAAGTATCGCTCAAAAGCTAATTAAGCTTATGTTTCAGGATGGTCCGACTGTCAATGCTCACAATAACGATGTGAAGGATAAAGCTAAGAGTGCAGCTTCTAAGACTGTCGCTGTGACCAAGGTAAGTTCCGACTTTGAGTAGACTATAGCCTGATTGATATTTATGTAGACTGATGAAGGGCTTCCTCTACGTTTCTTTAGTCAACACCAAAAAAAGCCGTATCTACAGCTCGTCGACATCCATGGTCAATAATCTCTATATTATCCACATTACCAATGTTAATCTTTTATTCATTGGCATCAACAGTATTATGTCCACCACCTGGTGAATCACTTTCACCATTTAGTAAATACGTTTTATCACCTATTGGATATGCACCTCAACAATCACATCCAATATTATGTTATCCTTCCAACGTATATCATCGTGAATTTTTACAACCTTATATTTATCCTGTAATAGATAAAGCACAAAATAGATTTACGACTTCACCATATTATGTTAATTATGCTAAACCAACTTATGATAAATCTGAAAAATTATTAACAGATTTATATCATGGGCCTGCTATAAAACCAATTAGAATTAGAATTATCAAAACATCTAAAAAAATTTATTATACTTTTATTCAACCACATATACCATATTTAAAAGCCAAATATTATAGTTTAACTGAACCATATACATCAAGAATAAATTCATTCATCAAACCACATATTGAAACTGCAAATCAATATGTAAATTTAGTAAATGACAAAGCAATTAAAAGTTATAATTACGCTTCAACACATCCTGTAACTGGTCAAGCGACAAAATTAGCTCAGAAAGGTTATAAAATTAGTTCAGAAAATAGTTATAAAGTATATCAATGGTCTAAACCTCATTTTTTGAGAGCGAGATTGGAAATAGAAAGAATAACTAGAGAGATTCTAGGTCCAAGAGCTGTAAAAGCTATACAAAGAGCTACTGTAGAAGCTGCTAAGATTGAAGTTGCAGTAAGGTCGTGAGTTGTTTGCCTTCCTGAAATACAGCGAGATCTATAGTTTACGATTAACACTAATCATATATTAATCCATAGATACATTATTCAATTATACAATATTCACTTGGAACCACATGTCGGACCTTACGTTAACAAAGCGTCTACATTCGTTTCACCTTATACACACCTTTTCCATAAACATGTACATCAACCATATATTCAACCTGTTATACATTCATATTTCCCACCTACAAAAGAAAATAAATCATTTTTAACAATGTTAGCTGAATTTTTACCTTTAACAAGTGAAGGAATTTCAAGTTCATCACATGTAGCAGAAAGAAAAGGTCAAATGGATGATTATTATAACGATTTAGAAAATTCAAGAAAACCTGCTGAAATCAAAATTCCAAATTCTGATAAAGTAGCATCAAAAAAATCTAAATCACCAGAAGATGTTAATACGAAACAAGAAAAGAAGGAAAGAAAAGATATTAAAATAACTGAAAAATCCGAAATGGAAAGAGTAAGAGAAGCAATCAAATCTAGAGTAGATGAACAAGGTAAAAAAAGTAATCAAAAAGTCAAAGTAGAGGTAAATTGATTTTCTCCTTGTTCTTGTTCTTGATCTTCTATTTTCTATATCAATTGAATCTCTTCCTTCTATTACCCCCTCGTCTCCTCCCTATCGCATATATCATTCTACCTACCCCACTTCTCAACAATTTGACTTCAATCAGAATATCCTTAAATATCTATCTATTGGATTTGGATCTAACAATTTCAATATTCGTGACGTATGAATAAAGTATAATACAGCGAATGTTGTTCCGATTGCTTATATCACGTTTTTATTTTCTTGATTGCAGGTTAAAGAAATCAATGACAATTTCAATTCCGAACAATTACCAGTCCTAACTACAAATTTGAGATCAGAGATTGAAAGAGAAATAGATTACATCATTAGTGGATTAGATAAATTATATACACAATCAACTTCATTAACTCAAGAACAAGTTTCGAAATCAAGTGAACAAGCTGATTTAAGAATAAAAAGAACAACAGATAAAATTAAATCAAGATTAGATCAACAAAAACAAAAAGTTTTAGATCAAAAAAGTAAAATCGTTAATAGACAAAATGATCTAATTGATAAATCCTTAGGTGAAGAGTATGAGGATTTAGCTAAACAAGTGAGTTATCCGTTTTAGCGTTGATCTGACATGAAAGGGGCAATACTAAGTCTCTATTGTAATTCACAGATGTCATACATTGACGGTATCACTACTAAAGATTGGGACAGATATAATGAGATCAAAAAGCGTCAGTAATCCACAGCTGACTACATTTCGGGCTACGTAGCTAAGACTTTACCACTCGCAGTTGCCGAAACTTACAAAACCAAACTCAACGCCAATATCGAAGATCCTGCTTTCACTAGACCATTCAGTGAACTTAAGACTGAATTGAACGATTTCCACGAATCTTTCCGAGAACGAGTTGGAATTCTCAAGAGAACAGCTTTAGACCGAATCAAAGCTAGAGAAGCAATGTCAGCTGAACCTTCACGAGTTAGTATACTGCCTATCAAAGAAGCCGCCGGAGCTGCTGCAGCCGTTGCTGGTGTAGGAGCTGGAGGTATTATTGGGAAAGGTAAAGACCAGGTATTATCTGCTTTATCCGCTGCTGGAACTCCTACCGCATCTACTGGTGGAGTAGTCGATCAAGCTAAATCTTCCGCCCAATCCATCATTGACGCCGCTTCTTCGAATGTTCATGATGCTACAAGATCAGTCATCTCAGCCGTTGGATCTACCCCTTCACCAGAATCTCCAAGGGAACACGTAGAAAGCGTAATCAATGTAGCTTCAGAAGGTATCGAATCCTTTCTAGATGAAGCTACTTCATCTGTCCACCAAGCTACCAGATCAGCCATGAAAGCTGTTGGCGTTACACCATCACCTGAATCCATACCTGAACATGCTGAATCAGCTTATTCGGCTGCGGCTGAAGCTATAGAATCACTTTCTTTGGTAGCTGAATCTGTCATCCATGATGCCACTCGATCGGCCGTATCAGCTGTCGGAGGTACACCTTCACCTGAAACACCTCAAGAATACGCCGAATCAGTTTACAACGCTGCAAATCAAGGTGTTAATGCAGCTGTATCTTCAGCTTCAGAAATTATTCATCAAGGTACAAGATCCGCTATATCTGCTATTGGTGCTACTCCAAGTCCAGAAACTTTCGGCGAATCAATCGAATCTGTGGTAGCTGTTGCCTCAGAAGGTATCAACAATATCATTCCAGATATCGATATCAGTAAATCTGTCCATGATGCTACCCGAGCAGCTATAAAAGCAGTAGGAGCTACACCCAGTCCAGAAAACTTAGGTGAACACATTGAATCTGTTACTCAAGTCATTGCAGAATCTGCTTCTTCAGTCGTTTCAGTTGCATCTGAAGCTATTTCAGGATTATCTTCTGACGCTTCATCATTCTTACATGAAGCCACAAGATCAGCAAGTTCAGTTGTAGGAGCTACACCAAGTCCTGAGACACCTAATGAATATTTAGAATCAATTGGAAATGTTGTCGCTCAAGGTGCAGCATCAGTTTACGGTTTAGCTGAAGAAAATGTTAATTCTTTATCAAGTAATTTACATCAAGCTACAAGATCAGCAAGTTCATATGTTGGAGTTACACCATCACCTGAAACTCCAAGTGAATATGCTGAAAGTGTATATAACGAAGCTTCTTCAACTTTGTCATCAGTCGGATCAGTCATAACAGATCAAGCTATTTCATTGGCAAACCAAATTCAAGAGGTTATAGGATTAGCTGCGACCACTGAAACGGTAGAACCTAATTTATTATCATCAGCTTCATCATATATAAATTCAATTGCTACTGCGGGATCTTCTGTTGGAAATGAAGTTTTAGAATCTGGTTCATCAATTTTATTCTCATTACAAAATGAAGTTTCAAAAACTATACATCAAGCTACAAGATCAGCTTCTAGTGCTTTAGGTGTAACTCCTACGCCTGAAACTCCAGGTGAATATGTCGAAGCTGCTAAAGTTGCTGTTCAAGAACAAATAGATAGAGTTAGAAGTCCAAGAGAAATTGCTGAAAGTTTAGTTAAAAAACATGCTTCTCAAATTGATAGAGATTTAGCTGAAGAAAGAGCAAGAGGTACAACTAGAATCATTGGTGATGAACATGGTCATGGTCATGGACATGGACACGCTCGTGCTAAAGCTACACAAGGTGTAAATGTAAATGGACATGATCATCCTGCAAGAGAAGAATTATAGGTAATTCATTTAATAATTTTTAAATTAGTTGCAGACAGAAAGAAAAGTTAGGTTCAAATAGTAACGTAGAAATAAAAATATTGATTTTTTGATAAAAATCATTAATATACATGAAAATGCAATTTTGGTCATGCTTATTGATACATTCATCTATTGTACTACTGATTTGTTTTGCGATATCCTGAACACTAGATCTTCTTGTCGCTGTTTGCTGTTTCATGACAGTTTGACAGAGTCTGTTTACGATGAATACATAAGTTATGCATGAAGATCAAAATCACCTTGACCTTGATCTTTCACCTATGTACACTGATTATGATATCGGAGAATACCGGAAATACATCTCATGTGGCACTCGCTCATGTACGGCACGTCTATCTCTATACCACGTCACGTCCCTTCCACGCTGTTACTGTTTGGTATTACACCAAGCTATACAACAACGTTGATATACCTTATGTTAAACATATATGATTGTCCAATCTAAGCATCATATATCTTTATACCCAACCTCTGTCTCGTTTCTCTCAGCACACTTTCAGAATTCTCTCGTCTCGTTCTTCCAGGTATCTCGACGCAAACAAGAAAGAAAAACCGACAACTTGACGCGTGTATTGTCGGACTGCTTCTCCAGCTCTTTTCGGTCCTCAGTACAATTATTTTCACTTGGGTCCAAGCAACAAGTCTTAGGAGGATAAAGGATCAGCCAAGATGCAGATGCTTACCAAGGTGAGCTTTTATCTTGCTTTTGGCCTGATGTCAGGGCTGTGATCTTGAAGCTGATAAGACGAGATAGTTTGAGAGTAAATCACCTAGAGTGAAAGGTATTGCATTTCGTGAGTGGTTTCAATCACAATCCAAAATCGTGCACCTATGTCAGGTGAGATGGAAAGCGATTGGAAGAAGACGACTGACATATATGTGCATTTGGTATAGATCCAAAAACACCACTCTTAGCTGCATCTTTGCATAATGGTACAATCCAGTTGTGGAATTATCAAATGGGTACTTTGGTAGATAGATATGATGAACATGATGGTGAGTTCGCGTCGTTATTGATTACCATCTAGGAACTTCAATGTCACTGGAATTAGTGCCTTCGCGTACTCACTACATGTTCAATGCGAAGTACGGAACCACTGATTTAATCTTCCTGATTTCGTCTACTGCAGGACCTGTTCGTGGTATATGTTTCCACCCAACGCAACCTATTTTCTGTTCAGGTGGTGATGATTACAAGATCAAAGTATGGAATTATAAGCAAAGGAAATGTCTCTTTACATTGACTGGACGTAAGTGATATATTTGAGTCTTCACTGTATGTTCCCAAGCAGGCGTGACCAGCTAGTTAGGGTGTGCTCGTTGATGGTCAAATTGGGTTCAACAATACTGATAATTCTCCCAAACAGATCTCGATTATGTTCGAACAGTTTTCTTCCACCGAGAATACCCATGGATCATTTCAGCTTCAGACGATCAAACTATTAGAATCTGGAATTGGCAATCAAGAACATGTATTGCTATTTTGACAGGACACAACCACTATATCATGTAAGCATCTGGTTTATCTCCTTCTCGAAAATGACACCAGGTTACTAACTTTATGAATTGTAGGTGCGCTCAATTCCACCCGTGGGATGATTTAGTCGTTTCAGCATCAATGGATTTAACAGTTAGAGTATGGGATATTTCAGGATTGAGAAAGAAGAATCAAGCTTCACAAGCTCCCATGTCATTTGAAGAACAAATGTCAAGAGCAAATCAAAATCAAGCTGATTTATTTGGAAATACAGATGCTGTAGTCAAATATGTTTTAGAAGGTCATGATAGAGGTGTAAATTGGGCATCATTCCATCCTACATTACCTTTAATCGTTTCTTGTGGTGATGATAGACAAGTCAAATTATGGAGAATGTCAGAAACAAAAGCTTGGGAAGTAGATTCATGTCGTGGTCATTTCAATAACGTTTCAATGTCAATGTTCCATCCAAGACATGAGCTCTTATTATCAGCCTCAGAAGATAAAACTATTAGAGTTTGGGACATGACAAAGAGAACTGCCGTTCAAACTTTTAGAAGAGAACATGATAGATTCTGGGTCCTAACTGCTCATCCTGAATTGAACCTCTTCGCTGCTGGTGAGCTTACTTCTACCTTAAAAGCAAGGAAAAATGCTGATGATACTTCTAATATAGGTCATGATAATGGTCTTATCGTTTTCAAACTTGAACGTGAAAGACCTGCATTCTCTTTATCCGGTAATCAATTATTCTACGTTAAAGACAAGGTTATTCGAATGGCCGATTTACAAGCAGGTACCAATCAAGGTATCTGTTCAGTCAAAAAACTTGGATCACAATGGATACAACCTAGAACATTAAGTTATAACCCAGCTGAAAGAGCTGTAGTAGTGACATCACCTTCAGAAAATGGTACATATGAATTAATCACATTACCTAAATCAAGTGCACCATCAGCATCAGACGGTAGAGATATACCATCAGATGGTAAAAAAGGTAATGGAATTTGTGCGATTTTTGTAGCAAGAAATCGATTAGCTGTTTTGGATAAAACAACTCAAAACATTGAAATTAAAGATTTATCAAATTCAATCACAAAAACTGTTAAATGTCCTGTACAAACAAATGAAATCTTCTATGGTGGTACCGCCTCCTTATTACTTGCTACTCCAACTTCAGTCGTTTTATTCGATATTCAACAACAAAAAGCTTTGGCTGAGATAGCTACTCCACCTGTCAAGTATGTTGTTTGGTCAACTGATGGTAATATGGTCGCTTTGTTAAGTAAACATAGTAAGTTCAGCTAAACGCTCCCCACTAGTGGCAGGCTTCTTAGCTGACAAATTCCCCCTTGACTAGCTATTACAATTGCCAACAAAGCTCTCACTCAAAGCGCTTTGATACATGAAACTATCAGAATCAAATCTGCTGCATGGGACGATAGTGGAATTCTCATTTACACCACTTTGAATCACATCAAATATGCTCTTCCACAAGGTGACAATGGTATTATCAAAACCTTGGAACAACCAGTCTACTTGACCAGAGTTAAGGGCCAAATCGTTCATTGTCTCGATAGAACTGCTAAACCAAGAACAATTACTATTGATCCTACAGAATACAGATTCAAACTTGCTTTAGTAAGAAAGAATTATGATGAGGTATTACAAATTATTAGAAGTTCAAACCTTGTTGGACAAAGTATCATTGGTTATTTACAAAAGAAAGGATATCCTGAAATTGCTCTACACTTCGTACAAGATCAACAAACTAGATTTGATTTGGCGATTGAATGTGGAAATTTACAAGTTGCTTTAGAAATGGCTAGAGCTGTTGACAGAGAAGATGTTTGGAATAGACTCGGTGCTGCTGCTTTACAACAAGGTAACCATTCTGTAGGTCTACCTATATGTTCAAGACTTCGATGAAATATAGCTAATACTCGCGAAATAGATTGTTGAAACCGCTTATCAAAAAACCAAAAACTTCGATAAACTCTCTTTCCTCTATCTCATCACCGGTAACACTCAAAAACTCGCTATGATGCAAGTCATCGCTCAAAAGAGAGGAGATAACATGTCAAGATTCCAAAACTCTCTTTATCTCGGCGATATTCAAGCTAGAGTTGAAGTTCTTAGGGAAACCGGGCAATGTAAGTTTTCAGAATGCAAATGGTCGTGCTATAGGAAGTACTAATAACGGTTTGATGAGCAGACCCCCTTGCATACTACACTGCCAAAACAAACGGACTTGATGATACCGCCTTGGAGATCTTAGAAGAAGCTGGTATGACTGAAGACGACTTACCACCTCCACCTCAAAACTCTGGTCATACATCACTCGCTCCACCACCTATAGTTTTCCCTCAATCAGACTCCAACTGGCCTATCAAGGATCTTGGAGAATCCTTCTTTGACCGAGCTTTAGCTAATGGAGGCGGCGAAGGATTCGCAGGAGAGTCATCAGGTGTAGAAAGTGGAGAACAGCTTGATGCATGGGCAGCTGATGTTGCTATTGATGGCGGAGCGGATGAGGGTGTTGGAGATGAAGATGAAGATGAAGGATGGGATTTAGATGCTGAAGTAATTGCACCTGCTGAAGAAGAACTTGTCCAAGAAGAAGAAGGACAAGGAGCCGAAGCTGAATTATCTGAAGGAGTTTCAGCTGGAATAAGTGAAGATGAATTATGGATCAAGAATTCACCTTTAGCAGCTGATCATGCTTCAAGTGGAAATTTCGAATCAGCAATGCAATTATTGAATAGACAAATTGGTGCAGTCAATTTCGAACCATTAAAATCATTCTTCTTACAATCATATCAATCTTCACATGTACACGTACCAGCAAATCCATCTTTACCACCACTAAAATTCAACATTAGAAGAAATCCTGAAGCAACAGAATTAAGAGAATTTTTACCTTTCAATTCATTCAATTTTGATGATTTGAAATCAAATGAATTAGCAGAAGCAAATAAATTCTTCGCAAGAGGTAAATTTGCCGAAGCCCTATCAGCTTTTAGATCCGTTTTACAAAAGTTGATTATGGTTATTGTTGATGACGATAATGATGTTAACGAGGTAAGCTGTATTTCCATTTGTTATCACACAAAAGGATAAATTCGCTGACCTTATTTTCTATAAATATAGATCAAAGATTTAGTGACATTATGCCGTGAATACATAATAGGTTTAACTATGGAAGTCGAAAGACGACGTCTCGTAGCTGAAGAACCTGAAAATGTAACTAGAAATTTAGAATTAGCAGCTTATTTCACACATTGTCAATTGGCTCAACAACATGTTCAATTAGCTTTAAGATCAGCAATGAAAGTTTTCAGTGATGCTGGTAATCATTCTACGGCAGCTGTTTTCGCTAGAAGATTGATAGATACTAGACCTTCTGGTGCTCAAGTTGTAACACAGGTAAGTGTTACTTTGCTGTTTCACCTTTTGGACCTTGAAACCGAAAATATTGAGCTGATCTGGGTTTGGATTTCTAGGCTAGAGCAGTTTTAGCACAAGGCGATAGAAATCCACGTGATGCACATGAAATTACATATGATCAATTCACATCATTTGATATTTGTCCTGGGTCTTTGACACCAATTTATCAAGGTTCACCTTCAGTTATATCACCATATACACAAGCGAAATATTTACCTGAATTCAAAGGAACGATATGTAAGATCGATCAAATCACTCAAGTTGGTTTGACTGCAAGTGGATTAAGAAATAAAGTATAGATTAGATGGGTAGTTCACGATGCAAATACAGATAAACTGTAACAGAAATGATCATTTGTATACCTTTCATAGTAGAATACAGTATCAAGCAGATGAAGGATTTAAGGGGGAAAATTGCAAAAATTGCCTTTATGTATACAATTTACAGTTAACAATCTAACAATATTTACAGATTTATGGATTGTTATGAATGTTTATGCAATACAGGTTGTTGTTAGTTCCTTTATTCGCGAAATAGGTAGATAGCATGAGAAAGAGGACTTCAGCTAGGTTGGGGGAAAATGAATGATTGATTAATTATTGTCAAGGGGTAACCCCTTCTCTTCACCTTGTAAAGGACCCTTCTAGGCATCAATGAAGAAATAGACCGATCAAATCACTCGGTGTTGCTCCACGGAACAAGTTCCTTTATACTGCTATGTAATACGTTATGATAAGTCGATCGTAACTTTACTGGTGCTGTACATATATAATATCCCTCCTGAAAAAGCCCCCTCTTCCTGCATTTCAATTCACTCAATATACAGTGTTCAACGATTTTTTTACACAAAGTTCTAAAACTAATTCAGACACTTCCTCAACATATTGAATTACCCCTTATCAATTCCAACATGTTTTTCAATTCAGTCAGATCCTTTTCCGCTGCACTTGTACTTACATCCATTCTGCCATGTCTAGTTAGAGCAGATGGGCCGCTCAAAATTAATTTGGGTATTGAAGATTATACAGATTTCAAAATAGATGGAGATCATAAATTTGGGCCAGCCAGTAAAGAACTAACTTTTGATAAACCTGGGCAAAAGGAGTTCAACTTCAAAGCTTATGGACGAGGTGAAGATAAAGCTTGGACAAGAGGTTACGTTAAATGGGATTTTACTGTAAGTGATTTTGTAACTTGCGTATGCTGCAGTCGCATAAGGACACAAAAAGAATAAAATAGAAAAGCTCACATACAGCATATATGTATAAAATGTATATTTAAGTGTACCATTGATGTCAAAGAGATACATGAAACTACGATTGATTGGACATTAAGTGATATATATGAAAAACCTTTAGGTGGAGTTGGAAATCCTCAAATAGCCACTTTACATTGCGATGGTACGAGTAAATGTACAGCGGATGAATGTAAACTCCCGGTAATCGATACGGTAAATCAAATCCAACTCAATATTCTATATATCGATGAGCTTCGCTAATAAATCGTTATTATCATTTTGTCTCATGAGGGTCGTTTAATGTAGCAATCTATCACCGGGTTTTAGAATATCTAGGGAAAAAGATGCATATATTACCTTGTATGGTAGTTGGCTGTTCCCATTGTTCGTTATGCAATACGAAAATCGTACTACATGATCGCAGGAACAGCATAGCCTTCATCTAGAGTGCTCAGCTGTTGATATGCTTCGAACTATTCGTGGAGGACGAGTGTTCATGACGAGGTGCAAGCGATTATATCTACCTGCACCGTTTTCATCGGATCCTTCATTGAGGTGGATCCGGAGGTTGAGCTGCCACAAGTAAGTTACAGTATTGCCATCAATTATAAGTTACATTCACAGTACATTCTATATATGGAAGTTTACAAGCGTATGATGTTCTACATCCCAGATCCTCTCGCTAAGATCTCGCGTTCCCGATATTGCTTTATCAATATGCAGGTTTTGTCTATTTCGAAGAAAGAATCAGAGATTAGTCCAGTACGAATACATTACACTCATAACAAAGCCAGTCATGGGTTGCAGGGCTAAACTCAAGCATTAACTCACAGAATCGTATACTTCCTCAGGTATAGTAGAACATATGAGACTAGCTACCTCAGGATGTGAAACAATAGGTTTGAAAGGTACTGAGCTTGTTAAGTTGTATTCTGCTGTATCCTCTGAATTCCTTAACATGTTAAGCTCGCACTAGTTCATCACAAGCATTTACAGTATGAGTACAGTGTCCTATTAGCGACCTATAAAGAGATAACTTTAAAACTTACAGTCAAATTCTGTTGATTCTTATAATTATAGAAATAGAATGAATACTGTGACGTTTTAAATTCCGAAGTTCCGGCTGAAAATCCCCAAATTGTATCTGCCAATGAACCATTAGTCCAAGTCCATGTGTCTTTACCTAGACCAACAGTATCTTCACCAAAGTTAATTATCCATCTTGAAGAAGGTAATTCAATAGTATCTTTAGCAAGAATCATGTTGGTACCGATGAATGAAAGTACACCGATAAGACTAATCAACCTAGTAGCGAACATGTTTTTATTTGCGTATACTGTAAATAGACCCGAGATATACTGTCGACTTTGTACACTGGTGAGGATTTCTTAAACGTATAGCCTAAGTTTCAATACAATGTGTATACTGTACTCTTATTCTCAAATGAAATGAATGAATGATCAATCCGACTAAATATCAATCTCTTCGCAGCAAATCGCTTTTTGTTCTCATTTACAGTTTTATTTTGTGTCTAATACGAAGTAAGCTACAAGATTGTGAGATCCACTGGAGGCTTATATACTCTTCGAGCGCTCTGAGTAGTATTGTTAGACCTTGAGATGTCGGCAAATCTTGGCATTGTCCTCCTTTAACCAAAAAATGTGACTGTCTTACCCTAATTTGTGAAAGGAAGTTGCGAGTATCCAGTAACAGATTTTGTAAGGATATAATGAGAATGAACGGAAGAACTCTTGCAAGCCCAATGTTTTAGGGGTCCACTGGTCTGTCGATAAGGTTTCAGTCCATAATCATTTGATTTCCCCTATTGAAATTTTTGGTAAATGCCAGAGGAGCTGTACATGGAAGGTAGTCACGACCTATAACAAGAATATGAACCATCAGCTTGTAATGATCCAGACCTTTTAATGGATTTGTGGAATGTTGTAAATCAAGTGCCGGTCTTTTGAGATAATACCCCTTTTCTCCAAGGTCAATTACAGTAGCCACATGCTTGACCTGGACCGATGCCCCTTGAAGCAAGCTTTCAGTGATTGGCGCACAATAATGATAGATCAGCCCCAAGTGCTGACTGCCAATCTTGCTTTTGTTTTGCTGACACAAAATAGTCTTTAGCATACTCATTTGTACTGTCATATTCAAACAACCCAGTAGACATGTGGTTTGCCTTAGAATACAGTATTGCACCATTACTGTACACCATCACCTTCACTTAATTGTCAATGGCCTATATGGCACCTGGATAGACAGAAAGGAGAGTTAAAAGGCAAATGTGCCTTCAGGCCAACATTTGTTTTTTCCGGCAAGTTCATAAGTCAATGTGTCTCATCGTAGGTATGTTATGAATACACCACTTAGGTATACAATGCATAGTGATGATTAGACGGACTGTCCAGATATTAGAGATCAATGCGTAATAAGAAAAGTCTAATCTAGTACAAAATTCCATCGAGGCAAACAAATGTGATTTCCCTGTATAAACATATACTGAACTCTACTGTAGATCACTTTTCTAGCTTGTCCTATACATGTCAAAGTGAACAAAAATTGGTCGATAGTTAGCATCATTCATTAGTTGTATTAGTCTCAACATGAATGCTTATCAGAGGGAAAGTATACAATACTTACAGTATCAACTTCAGGTAATTTACAATCTAAACCTGTACATGTATTTTTACTTGAATCACACCAAAGTCTAATATGATCATTTTTCTTAGCTTGCAATTCACCTTCATCTGTAAAAGACCATTTGACCGCTTTATTATATGTTGAAGTAGCTTGAACAAAGCACTAATTATTGATGTGTAAGACATATACAAAATCAATAACGTTCAATTTTTAAACACAAATCATTATAGTCACTTTTTTGTGATTAGAAAACTTACACTTATACTCCAATCAAATACAGTAAATCTGTCACCAGATGGCATGTCACTTGCCATTCCTCTTAATTTCTCATGAGTTAAATCAAACCAAATTGCTTGCTTATTATCAATTTGATGTTGATCAAATTGTAGTTTTTTGGTTTTTGGTTTGTCACCAGCTTCTAATTTATCTGTTTGATTATAATGATCTTGATATTCTGTATAAGAAGGTAACGTAATTTCGATTTTTGCTAGTTTTTGTTTCTTTCCTTTAGGACTCTTTTTAGCATATACACCATTTGTTGTAGTAATTAATAAACAAGTTGAAAGTAATAGGAAAAAAAGGGATGTAATTGTGTTAGTATTTGATTTGAGAAGCATTCTTTCGATTAAAATTGAGTAGTTATATATCAAGTGATTAAAGTAAGAATTTGGTTTGATACGAAGTATGATCGGTTGTTTAGTCGATAATACCTAAAGAATCTTTATTTAATTCAAATTCAGCTTGATGCAAAATTGTGTATCTTGCAGATATGATAAGCTATATGTTAATGATAGAATTGGTCAACCGGTTTGGCTCCAGCAGAAATGCTTTTATATGTGGAAGAACAGCATCTAAAGTGAGGACAGCTTACATAGAATGATTGTTACATCCTTAGTTACGTCCTTAGCACGCCTGAAATGTAGAATATAATGGAAGTTCATCTTGTAACTCATGACTTATAATGTGACAAGATATCCTTTGACTAAGTCCCGCTTGTGTCGCTTTCACCTCAAATCCTTTGAAATGAACATCCTGGTTGAAACATGACGTGATTTGGACCACACGATCGAGACCTAACCATGGATCACTTGCTACTAATCCCAATCTGAACCCGCCAAAAACGGGGGCTATACATCCGGAGAGGTAACACAATATTACATGATCAAACATCTAGTATCTAAACCAGCTTCTTTAGCTTGTTCTTTAGCGACTTCTAATTCGTTTTCTTTCTGTTTCAACTTGACTTCTTTCGGGAACCAAGATTTCATGAAGCTATATATGCGACGGTATTTGTTAGCAATGGGATTTTCTCCGTAACACACTTTATTAACTTACTTCATCACCGTCAAGTCCAGTGAATCTACATCAGCAAAAATAGTGAAAGGATTAGCTGATCAATCGTTATAGGATTACAATATCCACTGTATAATCGAACTCACTTTTATCCGCTAATAATACAACTTTACTTCTACATAAAGGACATTCTTCTTTCCCATCTTTTTGCATTTTAACTAAACATCTGACACAAAATAAATGTCCACAATTTAATCTAATAGGTTTAAATGCTATTGAAGTACATATCAAGCATGCATAATCATCTAAACTTGGTAATATTCTATAGGAACAATATTATTCATTCCATGACATCAGTTTATAATGTACTTTTAATTTCAGTAAAATAGTTGACAAACTTACGGTAATAAAGTATTTGTTAAACTTGCTAATAATATATGTGGTAGAGATGTATTATAAAAAGCCCAAGTTGAAACATTACCATTCAAATCGACATGCGAAGAAAGTGTTGATCTAACAAATGTAGGAAAACCTTCTAAAGCAGTTAAAGCAGTTCTCTTATCATGTTTCTTCAGTATCCTATTGATAAATAGAAATTGAACAAAACAATTAGCGTTTTACCGTAGATCTTTGGCAGGATATGGATCGTATATATCAGATTTTTGACTCACTTTCTTGCAGCCAAGATATTAGCTTGTTGAAACCTTTTCAAATCCAATAACCAAACATTTAATTTTAAGAATTCTTCATAAGCATTTCTTGATTTTTTACCTTTTAATGTTCTTCTATCGCCTAAACCTCTTTTGATAATTTCATTTGCAAAAATTTTTAATCTTTTTTCTGAATCTTCTAAAGTTCTCTCACCTCTTGTTCTTTCAGAATTTGATTCAAAGATTTCTGATTCAATCCATAAACTAAATATTTCTCTCCATATATATAAATCTTTTTTTGATGTTTTTATCTTCTTATCTTTACCACTATCACCCGAATTATATCTTGACATAACCTTGATATCATTATCATTACTGTTATTACCACCTTCAAAAGGTGTTTTACTACTTGAAGATGCTACAGGTGGTATAGGTATTACTTGTGGTGAATAAGATGATGAAGACGATGACGGTGATATCGTACTTGATATTATACCACAAACATTTTCAACTGATTGTTTGAATAATTCTTGTTGTTTAGAATGAAAAGTTGATAATGAAGTTAAAGCTGATGTCAATAAATGGAAAAAAGCTAAATCGGATGATAATGGTATGATGAAATCCCTTTCATGCGTTGGTGAGGAATTATCAGGACTAGAAGTGGATATTTCTGGTGTGGAATCCGTTGGGATCGGAAAGTGGATTGGTGTAGCACTGGGTAGGGGAAATGGAAATTCTCTAGCTTTTGGAGTTGAAGGTGATGCATTATGGTGATCAACAACCGCGTCTCCGATCGTTAAATCACCCATACCATCCCTTATATCTCTCCCACTTGCTATAGCGAAAATCGGTGATAAAGCAGTTTTGATTTTCCGTAAAGTTGGACTAGTAGGTATGATAGGACTTTTCAATCTGTCGAATGGACGTGGAGTTGAATTACTAGGTGAATTAGAATCAGATTTGGAGAGATCCTTAACGTCGCCATGCTCTTCGTCATCCGTATCTAAATCTGTGTCTTCGCCAGGTGTAGATATTGAAGGGGAAGGTGAAGGAGAGGGTGAAGGCGATAAAGATGAATGGGAAGGGGAACGTGAAGCGTGAACATGTAGTCGTAGTTGCGGTATTGGATTTGAAGGGTCACCTATTTATCAAGGGAGAAGATTTAGCTCAATTCGCTCGTCATTAAGTGTAGGGAGAATAGACATGGCGCTACCACAATACCAAGCTTGTAGAGACGTGAATGTTGAGCTTACCAGTAAGAACGTATTCAGCTTTAACTCCTCCACTACGATCCAATATAGCTCTTCTAACAACCTTTCTACCTCTATTTGGATCTTCCGCTGGCGGTGGAGGAGTTTTCTCTTCTCTTAACTTTTCTTGAGCTTCTAGAAATTGAGCAACATTCATAGGTCTTTTGGGTAAATCATTCAAATCAATTTCTGTTTCTTTCGTTGTCGTCGAAGAAGTAGAATCCGATAATAATCTTAATCGAAATTTTCTATGATTGTGATTGTGAGGATAAGGTGAAGGTGATAATATGTCATGATCATTTGCTTGTAAATGTGGTGATGATGATGATGAAGATGAAGGTATAGATAAGTTGAATCGAGGAGAATTTGGTAAAGGATCTACAGTGACTTCTTGAGCTTCGCTTAGATTTGTTGAACCTGGTTCAGATCCTGTTTGTATTGTAGGTGGTGTATTTTCAGGTGATTCGTATTCGAATTCCAATACATCATCATTCTCCTTGTTCTTGTCCTTTGCTACCGTTTTACCTCCAACTTTTATATTTGTACCATTTATTGGATGGATAGAAGCTGTTCCTGATTTGTTATCTTCGTGAACTTCGGTTACTAATAGCTTATTTAGAACTTCAGGTGATAATCCCATAGAAGTGAGTTCTTGAACTACATTTTTGATTAATTTCTTCAGCTGTTCACGATTATCAATGAAAAAGAAAACATCAGCCATGTGTCCAACAAGTGATTACTCAGATTGAAGTAATAAAAGCTTAGTGAAGTGGGGAGAAAACTAACTTGACCATACTCTATAGCTGAATCTTTCCAATCAGGTGGAAAAGATGAATCTTCCAAGATATGCTGAAATTCTTTACCGTACTTCATCTTGGTGTCATATAATTCTGTACATAGCTGGGTTTTTATACAATTGTTGAATGAAGTTTAATTATGATTGTTCAAAGGAGGTGGTGACTACCCCTCTCGTGTGATTTGTGATTTAATTCAGTGTGGTGGACAAAACGAGTTTGGTTCGAAAGTTGTAGCTGGTTGGAAGAATCGCATGAAAGCAATAATCCAAATAAATTTGTCAAAGACAGAGGGTTGAACTTTGTGCGATGGGTTTTATACAAGTTATTACAGAACAAATATATACAACCATACCACTATCGATCAGTCTTCGTTATCCTAAAATGAACCGTTTCCGGATATTTGGTACAATTCACAATTTCTATTTTTACTCCTCTGTTCATCTTTTCATCAAGCACGTTTGTTTATCAAAGAGATCTTCTTCCATATCAGGCACGCTCATCCCTCATTTACTGTACTCATTCACTGTTATTTGCGGTGTGTAAATGAGAGCACCTTTATGCTCGAGAAATGATTACAGTATATGCATACTTTTATCGGTGTGATCACTTTATTTCCTAAGTAGAAGGTAGACTTAAAGGATGTACAGTCTCCCACAACATCATGATACGGCGATGAAGGAGACAGGACGGAAAAGGAAAAGACGCCTGATGAGGTTTGATCCTATCCTCTGTTGGCTTCCCGATTTCTCTACCTAAAAGGTCAAGTACGTTTGGGAGAGCAAGTAGTTCAACCTTGTACTATACGCGAGAACGCGTAATGTATTTTGTACATATATAGTATAATCATATTTGTCGTCAAGCATCCTGCTGTCTGTCGGTACATCTTACGAAATACGAAAGAACTTGATACAGTACTCTATTTGGAGAGAAAACCTAATTTGTTAGATTTGTTAACGATTAGTCATGATTTTCCATACTATGGACATACTCACGCCGTTACTCATTCTATTTACATTTAACCTTTTTACAGGTATAGAAGCCAAGAACACCCAGAAAAACCAAGAACAACTTACCAAAGTAGAAATTAAATTACCAAAATATTCAACTTATTATGATTATTATGATCATAGTGACTATGTGGACTATGAAAATTAAGCAAAAACCAAGAAATTGACATTTAATCAATATCAAATTGATAATAAAGAATCTATATGGTTTAATCTCACTTCATTTCAGCAATTAATACCATCAGATGATCCAGATCTAGATAAAGTGTCCTCACCTATGCCTATAAGAGAGCTACACTGGACATTGATTGTAAGTTCTGAACGTTTCCACATTTTCTCGTTGCGTCCAGAATCGATATAACAAACTCATGCTCTGGCTAAGGTGTTTTATTTTCGTTTGTATATGTACAGCGTCACGTTCAAGCAAGAGAGATGACCAAAGAAACAGCTAAATGGACGATAAAAGAAGACAAAAAACCATATCGACCAAAATTATCAGGAACAAAAGATAGTTCAAGTAGATTATGGTGTGAAAAAAGTCAAAGTCGGTGTCATATAGAAGATTGTCAAATACTAGATATCGATACTGTAAGTGGGTTGATTCTGGCTTGCCTTCTCTCCGAAAGTTCAAGAAATGCTGTTTATTGACATTTGATTCATTTGTCTGTTCGGATCACAGGATACGCTCGGAAAGTAAATTAAGGCTATCCAATATGTCAAACAATCTGCATATCTTGTATGCTTGCGAAGCTTTTGAATACACGGATATTGTTTGCAGAAGTTTTCAGATATCCATCAAATACATGATCATGAACACACATGGTAAAGCTCAGTCACGTTTGTAGCCGTTAAATGCACTCTCGTACATGATTGTTGCATCAGCTGAATTTCGGATATGTAACCAGAAGCGATAGTACCTAGGTATGACGATAGTACCTTTCCAAATTATCTTTGTCCCAACTGATGAACGGCGAATGACAAAATCTAAAAACCTTAACGTTACATCATCAAGAAGAATCTTTACCGAAAATTGGTAAGAATGTAGATTAGTTGTTGACGTTGTCTTTCGGATTTGACATACGGGAAAAGTGAAAAAACAAATTCTCCTAGAATAATATCCTAGCGGCTCGTTGATTTTGATACCATCGGCGTTATAGTGTTGACCTCATATCTAGCATACATGATGATTAGCACAGCGTTAGAAGTGAGTCCTGTGATATAGAACAAAAGGTGATGTTTGTCTTTCATGACATATGCTCGTCATAGAAGGCCAGATTTTAGCTTGGTTGTCGCGTAATTTTCGACGGACAACGGTGAACAGAGAATGCCAAGATACTACACCATTACGCTTCTCCAACTATAACTGCTCATGACAAAGTACGGCTTTGGCATACTCTCGGTGATGGCCATGTGCTCAAGCACCGTCTGGGATCCAGGTAGGAAGCAAACCTATGTTGGCCAATACAGCTTCCTGTTTCAAAGGTTTCGATAGTTCGGAACGTGTCGGTGCAGAGATATTTTGAACATGGTTTGTGGGAATAGCCTCCGAGGCTTGAGGCTTACTACAGTAGATCCAAGCCTCACTTTAATCACTATCAAGGCGAGACAAGCAAGCCATACTATAAAATGATAAAAAATGAATGCATAAATCTATCTCCTTCCAATGATTAAGGAGATATAATGAGACGGGATGACAAAGACCTTCCCGCATTGAAGGGTTAACGTAAAAGATGTAAAAGAGCAAGTTAATGTTGTTGGTTATATATGCGGTACCTTGATAAGTTAAGAGTGTAAATTTAAACAATTAACGTTATACGGGTTCATCCCGTCTTTCAATTCAATCCTACTTTCAATTTCTCATTTCTTCTTGAATTTCTCTCTTTCCTTACCCTTGCTGTACCTATCTCCAGACAATACCATTCTACACTGAGCCTCGTTTCACTCTACACCCTAACCACATGAGAAAGTTTAGTGTATAAAACGAATAACTGGTAACCCTTATAAAGCGGGAGAGGGATCACGTTTTTATTTTTTGATTAGATTGCAAAAGATCGACGCTAGTACGTCTGCTTTGTAACTCTCACATCTTCCGAAACAGGGTCGATCCTAGTGTTTTTTGGGTAAACTTACCACTTAGTAAAATCTACGAGGTTGGAACGAAATGCAGATGTGAATGGGGTTGTGCAAGGTATGAAGGGATTATAGTACCGTAGGTCACTAATCAATGATACCCTTTCATACGGTACTCATCCACCTTAATTACATTGACTTGTCACCATGACTAACCTTGTGATTTCGCCTTATAACACTAAAAAATAAAGAATCGCTTACCCTTGTCAGATAAAGAATCTCTAGCACAGCACTTGAATCCATGATCTCCCTCTGGATAACCACTACGGCTCAAGCACGAGGAACGGGTATATTTTATATGAGGAACGACAGCTTAGAATATATTTTTAGCTTGAGGAACCCGATAACCAAATAAGCATTGATGTATGACTACCCGTAAAGGAACCCGTTCCGCTCTTTTTATCATAGCAGTATAATGAAAAGGACAGAAAAGCCTTGCGGACATGCGTATTTCAATCGTTTAGAAAGAGAATTAGGATCTATATTTTGTTTGATGATTAGAGAATGTGTGAAGTGATTACCTGGTTACTACACCGAGGGACAACGTATAGCGATGTCCAATAGACATAACTTGATTCCCGTCTAAGGATATCGGTATCAATTATGAAGGGGTCCAGTAGAATGGCATTCAGATAATGTTGGAGATACGCTACTTGTTTTCAGGTAAGTTAGAAATCAAACCCCTCAAATCTCTTTTCTTCAGTCACTAGATCATTCTTCCCGCTGATAATAATATTCTGTCTTATCGCTACCTTGTTCATCAATCTAGACTTTCACTCTATCTCTTCGGGATGACATCAATCCCGTCCTCTATATCTGACCCTTACATTTCCCCATAGATCATGTGAACATTCGCTATCTCCCTCACTGATATCATGCCTCTCAACACGATCAAAGACCTCTGACGGTCGAGTTCATCTACAATTAGAAGACTAATTTTAGCTTTCATATCTTCGCTTCCGCCTTGGCCTCTTCAGCCATCAAGAGGAACTTTATTAACGGTTCGGTTCGGCTCAAAAGAACTCGTTCCTACGCTATATCAGGATGGCGGAACGGGATTGAGGATTTCGTTTTAAGACAAGGGTTCGAACATTAACTTTTTCCACTTGAACGGTGTCTGGCTTTAGCACCAGTTGAAGGATGAAAGGTGGATGTCTACCTCATCTCTCGCTTGATGGAAAAGCGGAATTAGAATTGGGTTGTAGAAATTTGGACGATGGTTAAAGAATACGGAATCATGAAATGGTTTAAAGGATAGTAGGTAAAAAGTTATTCCCCCTATTCTTCTTTTTCTTCTTTATATCTTATTTTATAAAACTTACGCTCTTTCTTAGCTATCCAGTGTCGAAGCGACAATCTTATTATCGCCCTCATTTGACATCCCCACCTTTTCTTCTTGTCTCCCTATTCTCGACCTCTCAAAGATGTTCTTCACAAAACTACTTGTAGCTCTTCCATTGATAGGGGGTGCTGTATCAGCATATTCATCTGATAACTCAACCCTATTCTCAAGACACAATGGTGGTGGTTATTCTCAACCTTCGAATCAAGGTGGATCATACCAGACTTGTGCCAGAGTAGCAGGATCATGGGGTTTCTTTAAATACGATTTCGGTTGTTTATGTAAAGAAGATTTGGAAGAATACTGCAGGGATAACAGGATTCAGAGTTCCGTTCAAAACGCCATGGACGCTTTCGTGAGTTTACACGAACCTCCTTACAATTTGAATCAGCGCTCATAAATTCACCTCTCTGATAGATCTCCAAATACGGTGTAACATCTTATTTCCCCCACAACGCTCAACCTACATGTGACGGTCGAGGTGGATACACATGTGGTTCTTTATACAAGAAGTCTGATGGATCATGTTCATCATCAGCATGTTCAAATAATCATTGGTCAACAAATGGATCGTGTTGCCCAAGAGGTCAAACATATTC
This sequence comes from Kwoniella dendrophila CBS 6074, assembly GCF_036810415.1. Lineage (NCBI taxonomy): Eukaryota > Fungi > Basidiomycota > Tremellomycetes > Tremellales > Cryptococcaceae > Kwoniella > Kwoniella dendrophila. Next base: position 240,661 of record NC_089482.1, read on the forward strand.
GAACGGAAGATGTTGTGGTTCAGTTGGTTGTTCCTCAAAAGGTGGATCATGTACACCTGTATATACTTGTCCATCAGGTCAGTCGTTCAAAACCACAAAATGCTGTAAAGATTATCAATCGGAAATCAACGGACAATGTGGATGTCAATCAGGATACGAAGATAATGGATCAGCATGTAAAGCAAAATGTAAATCAAACGAAAAATTAGATAGTAAAACAGGAAAATGTGTTACAATCTGTGATGAAAATAATGGATTTACATATCAAAAATGTAAAAATAATGGACCATCCTTATGTTGTTCAAGAGGTCAAACTGCTTTTGATACAGTATGTTGTGGTCAAGGTAAAGAAGAAATTGATAAATCTGGTGTTTGCTGTACATCAGGTGTTGGTGCAAAAATACAAAATGGTAAATGTATTGAACCAACAGGAAAATCAACTAAACCAAAATCATATCAAAAAAGAACACCCATTCAATTAACTTTTGAACAAAAAATCCCATATGGTTTAGAATCAAATAAAAATAATCAATTATGTCCAAAAAAATTCGCTGCTTGTCCAATTGAAGGTAGATTTAGTTTACCTATTAATGAACAAGAAGTAATTAGTCAAGGTGAATATGAATGTTTAAATCCTTTAGAAGATTTACAATCTTGTGGTGGATGTTCATCTTTAAACACAGGTAAAGATTGTACGACTATTCCAGGAGCTAAATGGATGGGATGTAATTTAGGTCAATGTCAAGTTTATTCATGTAAAAAAGGGTGGAAATTGAATCAAGATGGTTCAGCTTGTGAAAGAAAATAGAATAGATGTTTACCGATGAGACCTATCTTATCTTATGGACAATTCTCTTCCTTTATTAGTGATATAGATTCAAATAGATTATCTTTTTTCATTCCATTCTCGCTTATAACATTAGGTGTAATTTTAGTCATAACACATATAATCATATTTTCCCTCCTTCTACATTCATATTTTGGGCTTTTGTCACAATCGTTTACGGACTTTGTTTGTTGCTTCCCTCAATTATAATATATAAATAACATATAGCAATATATAATATGCATCGACAATACAAATAGAATCGTTTTTGTTCAATGAACAGACTTTATGGTATCACTCAGAGATTGCGACTCACGCATACATAATCAGCTCTTGCCGTATGCCCTTATGTGGCAATTGGCGGGTTTCTTGAAAGCGTGATTGTTTGGTCAAGTTGGTGCAGGAGAAACGGAAGGGGAAAAGAACCACAAGGGGGAACCGAGTTGAGCGAAATGCTGGAAGGGAGGGGAATTAGGAGGATCAAAACGAATTTCATGCCAGCAAGAAAGCAGCATAGTTCTTTGAAATCAAAAAGCATATTTCGCTTTGTACAAGTTATCTCCCAAACCCCTTTCGAATAGAGTAAAGTTGGAAGATGAAAAGGCCCAGTAGCAATTCCCCGCGCGTCAAAAAAAATGTGCCACGAGCCAACTTTACCGTCCAAAAACAGATCGTCGCTCTCTGGTTTTGTGGCACCGAAAACCATCTGTTTTTTTGAATGTTTTTTTCGTCTCAATTCCAATTCCAAAATCGATGCATCCAAAGAAACTAAAGGTAATCAAAGACGATTTAAGGCGTCAAAAAGACTGCCCCAAACGGGGTCGAACCGTTGATCTTCCGATTGCAGAGTAACGTTCTAACAGTCGGATGCCTTAACCAACTTGGCCATGGGGCAATTGGATAAAAATTGGTTAACAAAAGGCATATATATTCACAAGCTCACGTGGCCACATTCAGGTTTTCACGCAGTCTCATCACAATGCATTTTTGTATGATGTGGACTCAGAATGAGAAATCAGTCCGTTCCTACAATGCAAGAGGTTGTGGGTTGATACATAGTTCCGTATCTCTGGCGATATCAAACAAGGCTGAGGTGCTGTACCGAAGTATCAACTTCATTTCAGTCAAGGTGCCACATAACAGATAAAAATGGACCGGTTGTCACCGCCCTTAGTCGCAATCATAAGCTACCGTGTCAATCGTTGCAAAGCTTTTGGGTAATGTACTTATATTAAGACAATAAGCGATAATACTAGTCAATGCGGCGTCACAGACAAGCTGAAATTTATGAGCAAGTATTGATCAACATAACCGTAACACTACGCATCTCACGAAAGATATGTCACAAGCTCATGAGAAAAGAGCTTACCTGGCTTCGGTTTGACAGCCCTATGAGCACATCGTCGGTAAAATAGGTATCCTTTGAGATATTAACCCTATTTATGACACTTCAGCAGGCCAATTGATCCCTTAATGGCCAGGACTGGACTAATTAATCGATATTGATAAGCAATCGATATGAATGTATGATCAACATCGAAACCTGCTTGTCAAGCATTCCTCCCTTTCAGCCGAGGGGCTTATATGGATCCATTCAACTCGCGTTACGATCAGGGGATAGGATGACAAAGTATGTCTGAATCTTGTAGACGAAGTGGTTGGGTCAAGCAGGACTGAGGAGATATATATGATGTTGCGATGAGTGATGAGCTATTATCAGCCTTTCTGCATTCGCTACAAGTTGAAATATTCGGTGAATACTCAATCAAACTTCTCAATATTAGTCCGTTCGACATAGATCAGAGATGTTTTCAATGTCATTCAGTACGCTAATGACTTCATTCCTACTTTTGTCATTGGTTCCATCTTATGTATTAAGTCAAGACCCCGCTCATCCACCATCTAAGAGACAAGAATCTAAAATGATAATCAATATACCTGAATGGTCTACATACGAAGATTACAGAATGGGATATACTAATATGACGACAGAGAAAGTAAATGGACCGGGCAATCGGACTTTGACTTTTGATGTTAATAGGTACATTACCTTTAGATTTAAAACTTATGAAAAACCTAAGAAAAAGGAAAAGGTGAAACCAACTGATTATGATAAATGGATAAAGGATGATAAGTTACGTTGGGATCTCCTCGTAAGTTCCCCTTCACCATATCATGCAACAATCAAAGTACATGAAGCTAACTTTATTTCTTGCATTCACTCTTTCTCTCTTTGGATATCGACTTTATCATTTATCAAATAGTGTTATGCTCGTTCTGATGGATATCATGAAGATATACCTGAATGGACCTTCAAAGAGGATTACAAACACCCTATAAGCGGTACCAAGAATCATCCATTTGATCTAGTCTATTGTTGGACTGAAGCCTCAAATAGTTTTTGCCATTTCAAGAAATGCAAAATACCACATGTGAATACTGTAAGTGATTAAGAGTATCTCATTTCTTGAAGTCGCTTTCATCGATTTCCACTGGCCCTACCCATCGAGTTGTCTGTACTCTTATATTACACTTATGAGAACTTCAATTGACCTGGATATTTATCTAAATTCATGGCGGTTTTCGTTTTGGAGCATAGAATGAACCCGCATTGACGACGCTGACTTGATGTTTTGTTCGTAGACTCATTTATGATTCGAGCCGCTTGAAGCGTATCATGATGGTGTGGAATGCCTTGGTAGGACCATACCACCAATTCTTCTTCATCTGCTGTAAATCTGTAATTGCAACGCAGAAACTACCAACATGTGTTATGCATACTTTACTTACATTCTCACTTTTTGAAACAAACTTCCTGCACAATGTACAAGAGCGATGACAAGGACTGCGACGGCTTTGGGATGCATTGACTTTAGATCTTGAGATATGTACATAGCTTGCGTGTTACTTATGCATTTTCAGATATCACACCTGTTTCACCTGTTTCACATAATTGCACTAATAACACCAGTTTTCTTACCTGAAACGCTGTAACTACAACTACCTTATCCGATACCGCCATTTGCCGAACTTTAGATTAGATCATGTACCATTCATCGAAAAAACGATCCGATCACAACTCTGCAATTTGATACAGGAACATGCAAAAAGAACGCTAAAAACAAACGAATGATAGTGCAAGACCGAGGCTACTGTATGACATCGACATACACAAATATGATTCGTATGCTGTGTAAGAACCTTTGTCATTGTTACGCAAAGTGAAAGGTCTATGGTTGTACTCATGGTGGAGGGATGTTCTAGTGGATGGGATGGTAACTAGTATAGGTAGTTCAAGTAGATAAGTGTGAGTCTCATCATAAATGTATTCATTATTGTTCTTGTTGATTCATTCGTTCATCTATTCAACTAATTAAATACCTTTGATTTAGATACAACATCTATCCATACTGCGCAATCTCCCAAGAAATGATTGATCTCGGAAATGATTTAGCAAAAACCATATGTGAAGAGTATCTATCACCTAAAGATATACTTAACTGTATTCCACTTTGTAGAGGATTAAAAGGAGTTTTAGAAGATTCACCTATTGTTCAACTTAAATTACATAATTACTTATATCAACTTCCTGAATATCAATCACAAAATACAATCAGAAGAGATCATTGTAACAGTTTTAAAGGATTTGATAATAACAGCAATAATGGCAAACGAAATAAACAACTAAAAATTCCACCTAAAATACAACTTGATAAATTGCGAAATAAAGAAACCAATTTATCTTTTATGACACTCACACATAATAGAATAAAAATTCCATCTAATCAACATATCATCTCAATAAATAACGATGCTTTTATTACTATTCCAGATAATCAAAGTAGATGGGAAAATACATCAGATGATGAGAATGATAATGATGATCACGATATCTTAGCTACTGTATGGACTATAAACGGAAAACCAAAGTACAGTCTAGATGGTGTATCACAATTGGAACACAAAGTTATCAAAGTCAGATTTGATATAGAAACAGATTTGATCGTAGCGGATATAGATCAAGGTGTGATTATAGTTGCTGAAAGTACGATAAATAATTCGATTTATAAAATCCACATTTTCCAGATAACAGAAGAAGAAGAACAAAAGATCCATATAGATGAAAGGCAATTTGAGATTGATGTTGGACCCAAAAAAGATTTAGAAAGTATCAAATTATTATTAGGTCAAAATGGAAATATAGTCGTGTTAAGAAGAAATCAAGTTCAATTGTATAATTGGATAGACGGTACACTAAAAAGGGTAAGGTTTCTGGCTTTTGATTTCTAATCGATTATTCAAATCGGCTGTGAGGCTGATCTTTGCTATTTGTGCATTATAGCAATTTATCATTCCTGGACAAAATGATTTACCAGATGATATGGCTTTTGTGGGGACGGACATTTTAGCCATTCGTGCTAAATGCGATGCAGAAGTGACTTTAGGGTGAGTACCAAAAAAAAAAAGAGTCTGTCACTATATTTAATTGCGACCTATCCTGACTTTCGGCTATCCAGTGGAAAATATCTCAATCGATTGGAAAGGGACTTTTTGGTATTTTACGATATCGTCAACCCAGTTTATCCCCATTTTCCCTCTGATTTTCCTTCTTCAACCTCTTCTTCAACATCACCTTTCGACCCAGTTTCAGCAATTCAACCGAATCTAATTCTGCGCTTTCCTCAATCAGGCAAAGATGTACCTGAATCAATGTTAATCAATCTAAATTCAACTTATCACAATACGACAAAATTTCAATCAGGTTCTTTCAATTCAGATAATACAGGGAAAAGTGATATATTAAATTTCCAAATTATTAGAAATACAAGCTCACTACATGCTGATAGATACTCGACAAATCAGTTTTCAATTTCATTACCTTTATTTGAAATACGTAAATTAATTGTTGAAGTTGATCATAATTTCTCAAAAAGCGAAACTATAACAAATACAAACACCAATGCAGATTTGAATGATCCGATATATAAAGTAGATGATCAGATCACGATCTCACCAACTAAATGGCTTAATAATACACATTATTCGATTTTAGATGAGGAAGAAGAAGGTCAAGGTGAATATCAGCAATCGTCCGATAATCAAGTGAGTTACGGATTAAGAAAAATGACCTGTCATTGGGTTAATATATTAGAAGAGAACACATATACAGATGATCCTTTAGATTTTGTGGAAGACGATGGATGGAGTCCTAGAACTCCTGAAGAAAGAGCTAGAGCTGAGATTGAAATTCAAGAGAAGATGAATGAAAGTAAACCCTCTACTTCAATTTACAAAATAAAATTGAAAGACTTTAATCCACGATTGATTCGATTCATGTCTTCAGCTACTCATAAAACTAATATGTTAATTATGAATCAGGACAGAGACGAATCATCAGACATAGCTCTAGAAGAACATAAAATGTCGGGTGGTGTCTCACCAATATTTCACAAAGGTCAAGTCATTACTCCGAGCAACGAAAGAATTGGATATATCCAATATGAAGCTTCATTCGATTTACCTCAGATAAAATCTCCACATATGACTTATTTTACTGGTGATAAATTGTACTTAAAGCAATCGGTAAGTTGACCTAACTTAAATTATAATATCTGACTATATGTAGATGGCTAACTTCGGCATTTCCGTAATACTGAACTTTCTTAGAATGGTTGGATAGATATTCTTGATTTCAATTGAACAAGGTCTAATCTTTTGCCTTTAATTAAAGTTGGAAATCCTTACCCAGACTTCAATCTATAAGTAATGTATCACTCGCATTTCTGCATGTAGCCCCAAATAATGTATATTGTACTGTAATTACGCATGATTTCATGACATATGTTAAATATTAAATGGCAATATATTACAAATAATACAAATGATTAAGGTGCACAATGTGCTTTTATGCTTGATATATTGATGAATAGAAAGTGACGCAGTGTTGTTGCGAGATATCTTGGAATTGAGTTGTTTGCTCTATATCGAGTTATCTGGAATAGGTGAATCCCCATCAACATCCATTGCGCTTGGTGTCGTCATATCTGTACTGCCAGTTCCTTCATAGTTTGCGGTAGAAGCTGGATTGGTAGAAGGTATCTTGCTAGTATCGACAGCTACAACGAAGACACAAAATTTTGATTAGTCGAGCTGGACATAGTTGAGAAAAGATAAAACTCAGCTCACCTTCAGATCTACAGGCCGGACAACTATTTCTACCTTTACTTAACCATTGATCTACGCATTCCTTATGATATCCATGTCTACAATTAAGTATTCTACATTCATCTTCTGCTTCGTAGTCACTTAAGCAGATCTACAATCGATAAATATTTATCAGTATGTACCTGAGAAATATGTTTAGAAATGAAGAGCAAAGAAAAACTTACCAGACATCTATCAGCACAAATATCCAATAATTCACCTTTCTTATTTAGGTTAATCATCTCTTCACCTTTAACAATTGTCAGACCAGAATTTTCAATTTCACTTTGATTGACTGTAGGTGGTTTAGCTGGGCCCATTAGTTCACTGATTAAATTCATATCTTCATCTGTTAATGGTCCACCTGTTATTAAATTTGGAATTGATAATAATGGATGGTTTTGTGGATAGTTTCCCCCTATCACATAGACTAAATATGTATTTAACAATTCACCTCTTTCTTCGCCGTCTCCTCTCGAGCCTGACACTCGATCTCTTTGTCTAGAAGATGGATTCAATCTTTCCATAAATCTTTCTCTTAATGATCTTCTTTCTGTTGTAGGTATTGTAGGAGTAGTTTCAGAAGAGTCATTCGAAACTTCAGGAAGAGCAGGTGATGATACTGCAGGTGATTGTGCTAAATCTGGTATACCAGCTGGTCCATTCAATACACTGTCCGCATCCGACTCCCCAGTAGCATTTTCAGGTACTTGTCCATCCATGAAAGGGAAACTTGGATGTGAAGCTAAATCATCTGTTGTCATATTAGGATTGTGTCTGATACTTCTTACCCCGATGAAAATACAGGGTACTATAGGCTGATTTTCAGTTTCAGCAGTCTGACTGTTGTTCTCCCCTGATACTGATGGTCCATTTGGTGGAGGAACTGGAGGAAACATGTGAGCTCTGAAAAAGTTCAACCTTCTCGGTTGACCATCTGAACCGCCGGTAACCTGCGGAACAGAAGTATTTGGTTGACGAGGTAGGTTTTGCCCTAATTGTCGATGGAAGGTAGGAATAGCAGGATCTGATGATGTAGCTGCAGATGGAGGTAAAGTATTTGGTCCAGCTTCAACTTGTGGTTCTAATGGGGCCTCCATAGTAGGCGTTGGAGGTGTTGGGGTGGGCGCAGAGGATGGTGCAGTGATGAAGCTTTCTTCTTCCCCGACCTGTCTCATCTCTTCACCCCCTGTTTCTACTTGACTGAGATCCGGGTTGGATGATATGATCCGATCACTGATTGACGATTCTAGAGGTAATGGTCCAGCAAATTCCCTAACAGCTCCTACTAAATCGCCCTGGACACCCTCTAAGAACCTCTGGAAATCAGTAGAGATGATCTCAGCATTATCATCTTCAACGCCTTCTCTACTTTCGTTCGTTCGAGGTAAAGTGACATTGTTTGAACTTGGTGATGTGCCCTCTCTGGCATTCTGTATAGCATTTCTGAGATAATTGCCCAAAGCAGCTTCTACAGACTGAGTACGGTTCGGTCGAGGTCGTAATCGATTAACAATAGATTCTAAAGCTGAAGCGGCGGGAGATCGAGGAGTTGTTGATGGAAGTGGGCGCGAAGATGGGGCTAGCAAGGTAGTAGCAGTGGCTGCAGCAGCGACACTGGAGAACGATTATAAGCTGATCAGCCTCTAAACATGCTATTGACAAAGCAGCCTGTTATATAATCACTTACGTTAGTAAACCACCGATCATCCTAGCCTGAGTTTCCAAGCTGGACCCTCGCCTTTCTTCATCCTCACCCCTAGATCTCCTAGTTCTAGTATGACTTCCTTCAGACGATCTTCGATTCCTTATTCCCGGTCTTCGTATGCTTGATCCATTCTCAGACCCCTCAACTGTACTATCCTCACCAGATGATTCCCCTTCTGAAGATGGTGAAGCATGGGTTTGAGCTAACCCTTGAATGATCAACACAGCACCTGCGGCTTGTCTTCTATTTCTATTGTTGTTTGCTACTCTTTCTCTAGTTTCATTTAACTCTCTTTCAGTTTCAGCCAACTCTCTACGAGCTTCAGCTAATCTACTATTCAATTCATCTATTCCATCTTGTGCATTTTCTAAATCACGATCAATAGCAGATGGTGAAGGTAAAGGTGATGTTCGATTGGAAGGGCCTGGTGATATTTCTCCCGGAGCAGAGAACCCTAATAATGCTGTTAACCTATCTGACATTGTTCTTGAATTGTTTTGACGGGAATTATTGGTAGAAAGAGATCCCTGATCATTCAGATCAGGCGAAGAAGTTGATCTTCTGAATCTATTGAATAATCGATCTACTGCTGGCGTAGGTGAGGAGTTTGGCCATTCTGGACCTAAGGCATCTCTAATAGTTGATAACGATCTAAGACGTTCCTCAGCCAAAGGATCAGATATTTCCGAAGATGGGGTGCTAGGTAAAGGTATTGTTGCTGGGGATGGGGATGATGATATCGACGCAACTGGAGAGAAATTTGGTATCGATGATGAGGATGCGTGGGTGGGAGAAGGCGGCGATATAGAAAATGAAGGTTGCGATATGATTGGTGCTAGAATGGGAGCAGACGTAGAAGGTTCTAAAGAAGTAGAAGAGGTAGCTGCTATTATCTCTTGCATAGGTTCGTCGGATGATGTTGTGTGATCTTCAGTAATTTGCATTGGTGAGTCATCCTTTCTTCTCACAGTCTCCTCTAGAAGCTTAGAAGCCGTTGGGGTGGTAGGATTTAAGCCTTTATGTTTCTTCTTTCTCCCTTCTGCATCTTTACCTCCACTTCCACTGAAATTACCAAGTAATGATTCTGAGGTAGAACTACCTTGTCTGAGTCTTTTTGAACTTGATGAGCCATTGTTGGAATCACGACGACCTAATGTCGATAGTCTACGTAAAGAGTTCAGGCGAGATAGGGTATTTGACGGACGTCTTGTGGTCGGCGGTGGAGGTGATATAGGTGATCGAGCATTAGAGGAGGAATTTGAAGGCCTATTTCGTTGTGGTTGCGATTGAGAAGATCCCATGATACCTCTGAAGTATAAGAGTCAACCCTCCGATGCCTTTATAATACTACTTTGTATCTCACTTTTATCGCTTCTCGGCTTAGATCCTCGTTAAAATATTGAGTAAGCCTTGATGAATGTCGATTTATAATCAGAGTGTTCTCGATCTTGAAATTCCATTAATTCGTTAAGTATTCTATCTAAGTAAGTCTCGCTTGATCTTGTCGCCAATAGTCAAGCCTGCTACTTGGTTGATCATTGAAGAGGAGAGAATAACGCTTATCGTTTGGTGGACTAAGAGGTGATTGTGGAATAGCAAGGAATAAAGAGGATGGATCATTAGAAAGTTAACAACGGCTAATGGTCGTGTGTTGTACGGTGGCGATGACAGCTTAATGATATAACTCGCGTGATAAGGGTTATAGGTTTCGGCAATTTCCGCCTACGATGACGACAGATTAATATATTGATATTCCAGAGATAACGATAAAACCTCCAATTTGACCTGTTGACATGATGCTGCATTTGTGTTGGAGTTATTGATCTCACAATCATTGATCTGTTTTGCATGTAACTGAAATACATAGCTTGAAATCCATATAATGACATTTCTAAGTTATCGAGGAGATATCTCACCCATCTTTGAAGTCGACTAGGTAGTTTTCATTACGCCTGCCATCAAGGAGACTTTCACACTTAGTCCATATGCCATGCGATGGTTCGATTACTGACTCGAATTAGAGATCCCCTCATCAACTCAGCATTCGGTTGGCGGCATATGAAGAGTGACAGACAGACCTCAACGTACTCGAAAGATGTCTTGGTAAACGGACGGCCAAGACAGACTGATTGTGTATTTTACTTTACTCGTAAAGGATGCGGATGTTTGTCAAGTTGAATGATGGTTTACCTCTTATTGCATTTATCGATTCAAAGGTATCAGGGAGTTGAACAAAGCCGTATACGATGAGTTGACCTCCCTATACTATTCTTTGAACTGATCTGTATTTGGTTTTCAGTAGTCTACTTGTTTCTACAATATTGAAAAGAGCAACTATCATTAAACATATCAACCCCTACAAGATGTCTAACAGTTATAGCAATACACCAACAAGGCGAATAGCAAGATTATCTCTTGGACCAAGAAGTCGATACTTGAAGAATAGACCTATCGTTTCTACAGATAGTATTTCATCAGCTTGGATATCAAGTATCGATACATCATCATCAGCTACCTCTTCTGCAGTGATATACCAAGGAAAAAAAACCTTTGAATGGAGGGATAGAGTTATCCTTAAGTTGGGATCGAAAGGTGGGTGGCCTGTAGATCATTACGAGCTCGAGGTAGGTATCACATTTCGTCTTGTAGCAAATCACGGACAATACTATTCGTTTACATGACTTTGCTAACTTGATGTTGTTATATGGATATAGAGACAAGAAGCTGAAGTGAGTATGCAAAATCTGTTACGCACCTTCACTCCAGATACGGACTTTAGCTGAGAACCTATGTTTACGTTCTAGCACCATCTTCTGAGAATGTGTAAGTCAGATCACTTACGGTATCAGTACAGGATTTAGATTATACTGAGATGAACGATGAATATCAAAAAAATGCAATTCTAGTACTAGGATGTGAGTGAGACTATGAGAGAGCATCAAATTTCAGAAAGGCTGAATTCGAAATAACCAAACGTAGACCCCTATATCGGACCCGTAAATGAGATACTGACTCATCAGTCAAGCTCAAGTAGACCGAAGATACTAGATATAGGAACAGTAAGTTAAGCTGAAGACATTCACTTCATTCTATCAGAATATAAGATACATAATCATTCATTAACATGCTTTTTTTTGCTGAGAATAGGGAACGGGAATGTAAGTTAACCTAGCCTCCAATAACTACCGAAAGAGATATAACATTTAACATTGATCTTTAATTGATGTTCGGGTATGATAGATGGGTAATTGAAATGGCAGATCTTTTTCCTCAGTCAGTAATCTCTCTAGCAAAACTGGCGAAATCGATCAGGCGCTGGTGGCGATAGTATTGATACTGCTTGACGTTGTATAGTGCGGAAGTGATAGGGTGAATTGCATCCCCTTTTTTCCCTGTTCCAGAATACAGTCAGTATCTTAGCTAATTCAGAAATGATGTACGATGGTTTCGGTATTAGAGTTGAAGAAATAGCTATACAGCCTGAGTAAGTCGGCTCATCTTCCTTCGCTCTCAGTTGATCATTAAGTGATTGATGTAAGAATTCTTTCCTTAGATGGATACCGCCAAATTGCGAGTAAGTCTTTCGAGGTATATGATCATCTTTCCGTGTACCGACATCTCATGGAAGAGATAGATCTTGGAGATTGATGTTCATTGTGTGATGTATCACTCACTTAGAGTCGACGTGTAAGTCAATCTGTACCGCCCAGGTAATACATGAACCTAGTTGTTCTCCATAAGGAGATAGCTAACACAATACAATCTCACATTGTCACCATATGCAGATGGGATTTAACAAAACCACTTCCGTATAAATCTTCTTCTTTTGATATCATCCATATCCGATCTTTACAGAATCGAGTAAGTCGAGTGTACCAATTCCTCTTACTTCCAGACCACGCAATGCGAAAAATCCAAATATTAGGCAAAAATCCATATATATTGTACACCTGATACTGATCCCTCGATCGCATCTAGATAACATCCTATACAGCATTAATCACTCAAGTTTTCGATCTACTTAAACCAGGTGGACTATTAATGATATTTGAAGATTTCACTTTACTCCCACAACCACAATCCGCTACCGCACAAACGGATGTAATACCTGATAAAAAGGTTAAAGCATTCTTTGACGCTTATAAAAGATCTTTCAAGTATAATGGGATGAAACAAAATTCACTGGAGGATGTTATAAATACCTTCAGAGATTTTAGGGGTTGCGAAGTTAAGGGTGATTTGATCAAGGTCCCGATAGGGCATGGATCAGGTAAGTCAAATATCAACACTTTCCATCTACCATAAACGAATGTGTAATAGTGTTAGCAAAATTCATGATTATTTATTCGGTATATATACTCATATTGAGGCAACGACTTAGGCAAAACAACACAATTATCGAAAATCCATTTGATCAATTTAAAAGCTTGGATAGAATCCACTAGGTATATGATTGTTCATTCAGGTGGATATACAGACGATGAATTCGATCTACTGAGTAAGTGTTTTAGCTAAAACAGGGAGAGCATAATTTAAGCCACATCTACTCTTTGGGGCTAATCAATGACTTATCATTGACTTCGTAGGTGAAGCGTTGATAGAACAGATTGAGAAAGAAGAATTATACACTTTTTATCATTCTTTCAGTATAAGAAAAGCTTGAAGAGATGACATGCTTGGCATAAGAGGTTATGCGAGTGTTTCATACGAGTTTGGCCATAGCTTACCTATCCGAATGTAGAGAACGCAAAGTATACATACTATACAGATACAATGTCACATAACTTATGTCGTTTACAACTTGGCATACCTTGTTCCAATTTTTACTTTTCTCTTCGAATAGATGACATACCTTTTTTTCCTTCTATCATCCTACTGATTTTCAGTTATACTTCCATCCGTCAACAATATACTATCATCCACTACTTTGCCCTGAATATCCGATTATTTCGAAGCGAATTTACCAATTTGGTAAGCACCTTTTGCAGTTAATTTAGCTGCTCCAGCACCTAATTTACCTAACCCGGTCATAACCTATGGTATTAACGTATCAGCATTAACCCAGAACGAAGAACATAGATGAGATAATAGAAGAACGAGTATGAAGGTTCACCGGGGATTGTGCGGTCAAATAAGATAGAAGCAATATGTCTGTATTGTGGGTCCTCACTCACTTGATCTTTCCTTTCATTAGTAGCTATATTTCTCCATCCATCAGTGACTCTATCAGCAGCTACACCAATAGTATTTTGTGCCCTATCTGGTATATATCCTTGAGCTTGTTTCAAGTATGAAGGTTGCGATGGAGGGACGGGAGCTGTTATACAGAACAAATTAATCAGTATTTGCACTAAATATACCAGTTAAAACTCCTGACCAGTGTTTCCACGTTCATACTAGGTGATTTTCAATGCGGATTATGGTATTTCGTAGGACGAAGAATATATCTCACCTGTAGATACATTTCTTCTAGGAGGTTCGGGTGGAGTTTGAGGCATCATACCTTCTCTACCTAATGGAGGTAAGTTTCTTCTATTCTGGGACGTAGATGAGGTTTCAGCAGGTTGTGGTCTATAACCTTGTCTCGAAGGATCAGGTTGATATGTGAATTGTGATGCGCTTGTAGGAGGTTTAGGTACAGCTCTACCATTTGATGAGTTATTTAATGAAGATAATGATCCATATTGTACTGGTTCATTCGAATTATTACCTGGTCTAGTTGAATTGTTATATGAAGGTGGTGGCGATGTCGGTTGTTGTCTAGGTGGTTGAGGTTGAGCTGAAGGTGCTGTGTAGAATGGATTTGTATATGTTCTTGGTGGTTGTGACATTTTTGATACTGCTTTCGTTCGCGATCGGAAAGGTCAATTTCAGTCTGAAGAGATAAGGTTTGTAAAGTCTATATAGTAAGCTGAACAACAAAAGAGAGATGGGTTATTGTCTTTCTTGGCACCTATCATACTGGACCATCCCTTCATTTCATCTCTTGCAGCTGTGACGTTATTTCACCGAAACATGACCAGATTTGCTTCCGTTCTCGCTATTATATCCCTCCGTTGGAACTTTATGATTATCACTTACAGAAGTTTATCAATTTATCAGCTATCCTGTAGGTGTAAAATTAATCAACCTCATCTACTTATTAGCTTGCTTGCTTAGAAAAGCTTAGATACCATACATTTAGCATACACAGGATATTTTGTCCGCAGATATCAAGAGGAAATGGCCAATATCTCAAATACTTCCACATTTTTGCCGGTAGATCAAGCGCAAAAGGATCAACGACAACAGATGTTTTCAGCCCATTTACAAAATCAGCTATTACCTGAACTTGAAGGTATTAGACAAGCATTAGGTAAAGTAGAATTCGATATTTCAGAATAGTAAGCTGCTCGACAGGTGAATCTTTATAAGAGATTTCGCTGAAGGAAAAATACATATAATAGTGAAGACCTTCAGAATAAACTTGATCAACTTGCGAAATTGGATAAAAATGAAAGTATAGAAAGTTTAATTGAATTAGGTGCTGGTGTTTGGGTTGAGAGTAGAATGTGAGTTGATACCACATCTACCTCTCTTTAATCATTGAGTATATACGCACAAACACATATAGAAGTATATATGGGTGTGGGTAGTTTTATTCACCTTTGCTGATAGCCCAAACGGGAAATAGATTTGATACGCAAAATATCACTCTTGATTTGGGATTCGATATACATATGGACATGACATTAGGAGAAGCTAAAGAATATGTCGAGAAGAAGATGACAGTGCTAAAAAAGTCAGTTGTTAGTTCCTTGATTGTATGTCATTGGGCTCATGGTGTCGTAATTTCAACATTTTCAGGAAAAGAGATAATCTTAGTCAAAAAGAAGAATTCTTAGTTTGGGAAGTTGGTCAAGTGAGTATCATGGTTTTGGATGATCGCTCAAGAATATATACTAAGCCTCCCTCATTATTTCAGTTTCACGGCGCCCTTAGTCAAGAGCAAGATAAACCGATATTGCAAGTATAGCTAAAATACATCTAACGTGCCTATTAATAGTAGTGAAATGACATGATATGGATTTTCGATAAAAGGTATGTTCGACTGTCCATGCTATACGTCCATCCAACTGTCTATACTGCATAAAATATATCAACCAAATATTATTCCGATAATCCTAAATTGACTAATCTTTATTGATTTTAGGCTTTTCAACTAAACTGATAAAATTTTGTGATTTCCATAATTTATCTTTCAAACCAAATTTATCTAATAAAGGCATTATCCAACTAAATAAATTTGAAAAACTACCAACCCAAATTTTACCTCTTGGTTCAAATTTATCAATTTTCGAAACTAGACTTGATGCGAAATCTTTTGGTGTTGTAATATATTTAGCACCTATTTTAACTTGATCTAGGACTTTTGATTGGATTAAATCGAAATTATCATAATATCCCGATGGAGTTGATGATCGTATTGGGAATACATGAGAGATTATTTCAGTTGCAACGATACCTAGGTACAAAGGCATTTTAGATATTTGTGTTAGATAAACAAGGTCTTTGAAGTGAAGATGAAGATTAGATAAAGAATAATAGGGTGGAGATTTTTAGATAGACTTCTTTAATAGGAGTGGAGTGAAACAATCTATCGTATTTTGTTCCGTATAATGCGGCGAATGATGGATGTATTAGAACCTTACCTGTTTCGCAGTTGACCACCTTGATATTCAGATTTTCCATTTCTATTCTCATTGTATCTGTTAGACTTTCTAATGCAGCCTATAAGATCAAAAAGCAAAAAACACCACAGTATAGTAGTTAGCAATGACATGGTTTCACGAACAATATTGAATAAGCCACGTCAATGGAAACTTGTCAAGAACTTACCTTTGAAGCATTATATGCACTTGACCAAGCAGGATTCCAAACAACTAAACTACCCATATTCACTATAACACTCTTTCTGATTTTACCATTTGATTGAGTCTCGTTCCCAGATTTAATTAATAATGGTGCGAGTGCTTGAATTAAAGCCAAGGGTGATACAACATTGGTTTCTAGTAATTCCCGAAATCGGTCTATTGACATATCTAATGCTGGTGATGGTCCATTTACAGCTGCCTATAGTATGGTATGATTAAATATTGTAAGGTAAGAGAAAAGACATAAACGTATTCATTATGGTATATTGAAGACCTTGAGAATGATTAGAAAGGTGATTGGACTCAAACTCACATTATTTATGAGTAAATCCAATTTCCCACCAGTTCTTTCAGAAACTTGTCTGACAACTTCGACTCTTGATTTTTCATCATTAACATCCAATCTCAATAACTATAATACAGTATCAGTACCAGTATTTTTACGGATCAGCGCTTAAAGTCTATCTTTCTGTTGATGATGGTGTTGAACTAACTTCACATCTACCTTCTAATTGACTCATAGTTTCAACTTTTCTAGCTGTAACGAAAACTCTATAACCTCTTTCAACCAAGGCCAAAGCGGTTTGAGCCCCAATACCCGTGGGTGATGAACATCCTGTTATTAAAGCTGTTCTACGATTATCTAATTTTGTTTCCAGTGTTGTTGATGACATCTTTATATAGATTATCTATCTTTTTAAGTTATATGTCTATATATGAGCTTGTATGTCTGTGTGAACACTGCGTCTACGAGGGAAAGAAGAGTAATCCAGGATGAACTTTATGCCTTTTATAACTTGAGATATCTTAGCATCACTTCTTGCCCAAATGCAATTATACATCTCTTTGGCCGGCCGCCGGTCACTGAGATGGGTTCAAGATAGGAACAAAGATGACAAGCATTTAGATCAAACATTCCTTGCCCTTCGGTCTCCAAGACCACGTTCCCAAAACACTGTAAGTCTTACTGCTTGAGGATGATAACGATAAGATCTAGCAGCCTACGGGCATGGAATAATCTAGTCATATGGCAACGGCGAGAGTCGAAAATTCAGGAGGTAGTCAGTTTCTCTTGTTTATCCCACTGCAACTTATGAATAAGCATTGACCTAATTAAGCTCCACTGATTGATTCACTAAGATGAGATAACACTCGAGAAATTGGTATACCAAGCTATGCATGAACTACAGTACCTTATATAATGCGGGATTTTTTCAATAAGACGATCTGATAATTAGCCGCAATGCGATCGCTATTCAACCACGGTGAACTGTAGGTTTTTAGCCGACTAAGAATTAACGTAACAGATACGGAGGAATCCCACATCTGAGACGTCATCTAATTATTGTAGACCGTTAATAATGTACTGAATAACTGATACCTGACCTGAGTCGACTGTGATGTGTGGAAAGGAGCGACATGAACACAGTATTCAAGTTATTACACGACTAGCTGACAAAGTCAATTCGCACTTTGAAAGATTTCCGAGCGATTCCAAATTTATATTTATAACTCCTCAACGTCGTTGATCCATAAATATGTCACATAAGTGACCTCTTTGGCCGTATTGCCGATCAATCGAGACCGATATCCCATCATGAAACCTGACATGTGTGAAATGCATACATAAACATATACTGTGTAAAGTACACATACTTAAGCCTGTGCGCACGTGTGTCTCACATTGTGTTTTCGGATTACCTGATCCTTTCGTTTATGAACGTACAGCTTCAACGATGGATAGATCCATAAAATATATAGCCTCTGCTATGTCGAAGTCGACCCTTAAAGTGGTGATAACCAACTCCATACTCGACAGTGGAGGGCTAGCTAACAGCGCTCAGAGGTCTCGTTTCAATTCAAACGATCGCTCCGATATTGACGCAGAATTGAGTCCTCTAGCATCGGATGTATTTATCATTTTTGTACCGCACATCACCAAGTTATTTTTGGAGTATTATATTACTACTGTAGTACCGAATTTCAGGAACCCTTTCTTCGATCACATCACTTGGTGCGTAAGACAAATTTGCCCTGCCCCTTGCCGGATCGCCTGAAAGGCATGTTAAGGATACATCAAATTATTTTATACACTTTACATTTAACATACCATACGGTGCATCTGCTGTACACGTCAAAGATAAGGAAATGAAACCTCTTACGATATCATACCTCATCAATTATCGAAACAAACCCTTAGAAAAAGCTGTTCTTAGCGTCATCTGTCAATCTAAACAACGTAAATAACCACTCTTCCTGATGTCCTTCAATCGCTATTAACGCAAAATGGACAGCCCGAAATCAATCATCCGAACCGGCTGCTGGGCGAATGTCGGTGTAACGCTCAGATCCCATGAGAAAAGAGGACTTCTCATATCTTACCACTGCTACCCTACTGCCCCGGTTGGGGAGGAGAAATGCTGTTGAATTTTGTGGAAGGTCTAGGCGATAAAGATATATATATGGACCTTAACACAGTCAAGAATAATATGCCATTCCTTTTGTTCCTTCAAATTTTCAACTTAAATACCAAACAATACATCGTACTCAGCATATAGTAGAACAGAAGTACAAACAAACAACATGACTATCGTTAAACCATCTCACTTCGTCGTTGTACCACTGGGTATGTGGTGAGTGATTCAAGGTTTTTAAATTGATGATTGTTGTAACCCTCTAACTTTATGATATGCTGACATTGACCTTTTGATCGGTTCATAGGGGACATTTAAGACCATTATTACATTTATCACTCAATTTATTACACTTACACTCAAATCTACATTTGACTATATTGATACCACCTTCAATTAAACCTAGGGTAGATTCAGAATTAAAATCAAATTCATTTGCACATATCTATACCAAATCTCCATCAAATTCTGGTACTTCATCTCCAGATAAAAATCATCATCTTCATCATTATCATAAAACTGATAAAGAAGAACAAGAAAAAGAAAATAAAGCTATTGTAGATAGATTACAAATTATTACATGTATTTCAGAAGAATTTGAATTACCTAAAGAATGGTCACCTGAAACAATGGCAAAAGAATCAATGGATTATGCAAAAACTGTACCTTTATTCTTAAAAAGTTTACTTAGTGAACAACATAATTTAGATCATACAATAAATAAATTCCAAGATATTCCACCAAATTTTATGATTTTTGATGTAAGTCCTGTCTCATTTTTTTTTGGTTTGGAAATTTATAAGAAATAAAGGGTTTGTTCGAGCAAAGATTTGAACCAAAATTGATTTTCCCCGTTTGACAAATAATCGAATAGACTTTCCAAGCTTTCATCCCTGATGTCATGAAAAGCGTAATGTTAGAAATTCAAAAACCAATGGTTCCTTTAATCGCTTTTGTACCTAGTAATGCTTCAGCTACTTGGCAGTGAGTTTCTATCAATTTTTTTTCCAATACTTTAATAACGAGCCTAACGGAAAGAGATATAATCGATGGATAGTATGACTGACTATGACTACAATGTCTGAAATTAGTCATTTCGCCAAAGAAGAAAATGGTGGTTTCCTTTATAGAATGATTAGACTAGTGGAAGAAGATATAGCTAAAGGTAGAGATCCTCTTGAAGCTTACGCCGAGGTAAGTTAAATTTAAGCCTTGTCAACAAGACTCTTTTGCTCTTATGGTAAAGACTGGTTTTTTAGCATTCTTTCGCAACTTATGGTCAAGTTAGAGCTGTACCTGGTTTACCGACCAAATACGATTGTAAGTTTAGCAAATGTGTTGTCGATCGTCAAAGCCAAAATCAACGCTGATTATCCGGCTGGTATCTCGCTTTTACAGATGAATGGTGTGAGTGATAGATCTAGTGTGCAGACGAATGTGAACAATTGGGGATGACTGCTGATCTCTCTTCTACTTGTCATCATATAGGGCCAAACATGGCAACTGTGCCAATGCCACCTCAAGCATTCATACCTATCCTTCCGTCGACTAAAGCTGTCAACGACGAGATTGTAACGGGATTGATATGTCCAACTGCTGCTGAGATCGAACCTGTTGCCGTAGAAGCCTTGGAGAAGGAATTAGGTAAACGTATTTATATGGTTGGGTAAGTCCAACATGCAGTTGCCCTCTGAAAACTTGCACATGATGATTTAATGTACCAAGGATTTTCGAAAAAATTGACAAACCTATTTCATCTGTAGCCCTCAATTCCCAGATTCCACCTGGGCTGGACAAAATCCCGAAAGAAAAGCTCAAAATGAAGACGATGGAAGGGTATATGAGTTTTTGGATAAGATGAAAGGTAAATACGGGTCAAAGAGCGTCATCTACGTTAGGTGAGCTTCCAAAATGTATCGCGCATGTCGGATATCTCTATTTAGTTTTGCTTTTTAACTGATGACGACAACTCGTCCCGTCAAATTAGTTTGGGATCATTATTTTTCCCTGCTGCAAGACCTGAACTTATCAGATTTATCTTGCAAACATTGAAAGAATGTTCCTTCCCATTCGTCTTCGCTTATGCATCGGCATTAGCTTCTATACCTGAAGATTTGTTAGAAGAACTGAATGTTCAAGAAGATGCTTGTGTAGTAAAATTCGCTCCACAATGGGATGTTTTAAATCATGAAGCAATAGGTTACTTTTTAGTGAGTGATCATTTGACAAACAATATTCCAAATATGACCTGTTTGAGGGAACTTGAAGATCTCAAGCTGACACCTCGGATTATCTTACCAGTCACATTGTGGTTCTAATAGTACTGCCGAGGTAAGTAACGGCTTGATGAATAAGGGTAAAGTATATATTTCAAACGCTAATTATTCTCTTGACTGATTAGGCCGTAATTGCTGAACTTCCAATCATGGCAATGCCATTCACTGCTGATCAAGGAGAGTTTACTGCTTTACGTGAGTATAATATCTTCTTTCACTCCGAATCAAGTCCCGATAATATGGCGAGGAATATAAAGCTTGTACTAGTACTGATATCCTCTTCTTTCCTTAAATTTTTGATTATAAATTTGGTTTCGATGATCCTAGTATCTGAAATATATAAAGTAGCTATAGATTTAAAACAAATCAAAACATTTTCTAAACCTGAATTCAATAAATTATATGATGGTACGATCGTTGAAGGTACTGAAGCAGCCATTAAAAAAGAGTTGAAAGATACTTTTGAGAAGATAAGAGGTGAAGAAGGTAAAAACATGAGACAACGTATGAAAGATCTGAAAGCTCAAGTTAGAAAATCATGGGAAAATGGTAGATCAAAACAAGATATGTTAGCTTTAGGTAGATGTTTTGAATAGACTAGGACATATCACATATACATTTGACCTCTAAAGTATCACTCCGATATAGACGGATCACAGCTCAAATATAAATATGCTATGTCATCTACGATAGGTCTTCTACTATTCATCCCAATCGTCTGTCAATGGGGTGCAAATCAGGTATATAGAGTACAGTTTATATACAGAAAAGCCTTATCGCAAGCATGCATGCTATGTAAAGGGTCTGATCGGAGTTGACCGCCTTTTAACCATATGCTGTATAATATCTTTCAGTGTTCCTGACTCAATAGCGCGCCGAAAAATTCTAATCTTGACAGTACTAGTCTAGTCCTCATTTAATTTGCACGTCATCTTTACGAAATTTGTAAAAGAGAGATATAGAAAGACCGATATCAAGGATGTCAAGAATATCATCAAGATGGATTTTATGCATTCATTCATCTCTGGCTCAGATTGATAATCTCGTATTGACTCGGTACCTATCGACTCGAGCAGCGGCAAATTTTCTGATATACTGGAGGGCTGCTATCATTCAACCTATTCAATCTAGAGTTTGTAGCTGAAGATAAGAAAGATAGGGTTTACTTTTGGATTTCATCAATACCCTATATAACAATCCAAAGGACCCCCTTCTTCTGATCAAAAATCTCAACAAGCGAACGGACAACACACAAACAACGTATGTCACCATAGATATAGGAAAAGCAACTTGACGGCCACATACAAACAAACTTCATCGGTCAAATCCTGCAGGAAATCATATGCGTAGAGGAAGAAACAACTTTCAATGTTCATATGATGACTGCGAATTTTGCATTCGATTTACTGTCTACCAAAGTAGTGGAGATAGCAAGTAAAGCTACTTGTGGAGATGTATGGGATGGAACAGATTTTACACCTTGTTTCAAAGAGCGGTAAGCATACAATCATACAATGTTTAACTGCTTGTTCATTATATTATCTAACAATTATCATTTACAGATATATATCCAATTTTCAATATGTGATCATCTTCTTATCAGCCATTTACATCATCCTTAATACACTAATACCCCGGTACAGTTCATCATCACCATATAAACCTATTACATCAGAAACTTTAATATCACCATCCGCTTCATCCGATTTAGCTAAACTTGAATCAGATGTTATCTTAGATTCTGTAGCTTCCAATTTAATACGTTCTAAAGGAAAAGACAGTGAAAAAGAGAGATTGGACGATGGTGAAGCAGAACAAGTTGTGAAAGACTGGAAATATAATGCTAAAACAACAGAATCAAAATGGAGAACAATAAGATTCTGGGTAGGATTAATAGGTGCTTTAGCTTGGTTCGAACTTGAAATAGCAAGAGGTGTAATAGAAGGTACTTGGAAAGATGCTATTTTCCCTGTAAATTGCGAGCCATCCTCTTACCATTTATATGGATTATAACTTGCTGATTATCTCAATTCTCTTAGGCTTGGTTATCTTTAATAGCTCTCATACCATCATCTCCATTATCAGCTATTCTTAGTATACATATCTTACCTTCACTCCTTCTCTTCCGATCTAACATCATACAACCTCATACCTCATCGCTTAGAGTAGCAAGTGGTATCCTCGAAGTCGTGTATTGGGTCATAATGGTGAATATACCGTACTCAGAAGGTTTAGATAGATTGATGAAAGGTGGTTATTCAACAGGAGGTGGATCATCTGGTAGTTATGGGGAGAAATTACCTAAACACGCTGAGGAACCTGCTTGTAAGTTGCTGATTTTACTCAAAGCCTTTGCTATGATTGATAAGTATACTGATATCTATTGTTGTAGCCGTGTTTTCTCGAGCGACTTACGGCTTTCTACTACCCCTCTTGTTCAAGCATTATTTCAAACCTATCACCCTCACAGATATTCCAGCTATAAGAGAAGACGATGCTAGTGCAGCATCTGTCGGTGCTTTCAGAGCATATAGAGCCAGTAGAGATAAGAGTCATCTCTCCAAAACAGGAGAAAGGAGAATAAGAAATCTAGGTGCAGATTTATTCTGGTTCTTTCTGCCCGAATTGGCGATGCAGACTGTGAGTTTTGACGATATCTTATCCGTTGTCCCCCGCCTCTCTGATTAATATTGAACTGCAGATTTGGGCTATCACTTTTGTGTGCTTCCAATATCTTCCCCCAACTGGACTTCGACTCCTCTTACAATACGTCAAAGAGAAAGATACAAATTCTCAGCCAACTCATGTCGCAGTACTTTACGTGGCTATGATGGCTGGAGGACAAATTTTAGGTGTTGTATTAATGGGTCAATCACTCTTTATTGGCCGGCGCTTGTGCATTAGATTAAGAGCAATCATTGTCTCAGATGTGTTTGCAAAAGCACTTAGAAGAAGAGATTTATCAGGAAACGTAAAGAAAACCAAATTAGATAAAAATGGTAAAGTCATTGAAGATCCTGAAGCTGCAGCAAGTGAAGGTAAAATAGCAAACTTAGTATCAGTAGACGCCTTCACAATCTCAGAAATCTGCGCATATATCTATTATTTGGTCTCATGCCCCTTTGCTGTCATTCTTAATTCAATACTGCTTTATCGCACTCTTGGAGCAGCTTCATTCGCTGGTACAGCTGTACTCATCCTGCTTATGCCACTTCAAGGTTTGATTGGTCGATTATATACTATCTATCAGAAGAGATTTATGGCTGCAACTGATGCTAGATTAGAAAGTGTTACAGAAGTTATAGCACACGTCAAGTTGATCAAATTTAATGCCTGGGAAGAGAAATTCTTCGAGAGAATGGGTATAACCAGAAAGAAAGAATTGAATGCATTAGCATATAGATTCGCTACTACAACACTATTTCAAATTTTCGTATGGGGTACACCTGTTTTGGTTACAGGTGTCGCTTTCGCCGTACATAGTATGGTATTGAAACAACCTCTCACAGCTGATAGGGCTTTTGCCTCGTTAATTCTATTCAATATGCTCAAAGATCCATTAGCTTTATTCCAAGATACTTTGACTCGATTACTTCAAGCATATACATCATGCGGAAGAATTCAAGCTTATTTAGATGAACCCGATACGCTCAAATACAGGCAACTATCAACTCCTGGTCCTGGTGAACCTACTGTCGGTTTCAAGAATGCTATACTTGGATATACAACACATGACGATATACGTCAACTCTCTGATGATGATGCTGAACCTTTCGCATTAGGAGAACTAAATCTTTCATTCCCTGTAGGAGGTCTTAGTATTATCGCAGGTCCAGTTGGATCAGGTAAAACCACTTTAATTTTAGGTTTATTAGGAGAAGCAATGTTACTTCAAGGAAAAGTTTTCATGCCTGATGATCATGCTAATCGAGATATATGTCCTATTGATCCTTCAACTGGTTTGGCCGATACTACTGCATATTGTTCACAAACACCTTGGTTAATCGGTGCATCGATCAAAGAAAATATAATATTTGGATCAAAATACAATGATAAACGATATAATGAAGTAGTTGACGCTTGTGCATTAAGAAGAGATTTTGAAATTTTCGAATTAGGTGATCAAACTGAAGTAGGTGAAAAGGGAACTACATGTTCAGGTGGACAAAAAGCTCGTATTGCTCTAGCTAGAGCAATTTATTCTTCAGCAAAAAATATAATTTTAGATGACGTTTTATCTGCTGTAGATGCTCAAACCGCTAGACATTTATATGATAATGTTTTACAGGGAAGTTTGATTAAAGGTAGAACAGTAATTATGGTAACTCACCAGATAAATTTAGTAGCTCCCGCTTCAAGTTTTATAGTGTTGTTAAATGATGGTCAAGTTGAAATTTCAGGTACACCAAGCGAATTATCCTCTAGTGGTTATATAGATATACAGGAAGGTAGTGCTAGTAGTAGTTCGTCCACACCAACACCAAGCTCATCATCCACTTTTGGTATGACCACCCATAATACTGGATCAACGAATGATGATGGTAATAGACAAGGAGAAGATCTGATTGAACCTGTATTAGATGAAGAACCAATTGAAATTCTAGAAATACAAAAACAAAGTGATATCGACAAAGCAGCAGAAACAACTGATGAAGTTAAGTTGGACAAAAAATTAGTTGCTGCAGAAACTTCTGGACAAGGTATGGTTGGTTTAGGTACATATTGGTTATATTTCAAATCAATGGGTTCATCTTTATTTTGGTTTATTGTCATTTTCGCTTTTATCGGTTCACAAATCTTACAAATTTCAAATAATGCTTGGATAAAAGAATGGGCAAATTCAAACGATTATAAAAGTAAACAACAAAAATCTTCTTCTTCTTCTATGATCATGACTTTAATTGATAATAAAGACTACATTTCAGCAACGTTTCAAGATCAGTTGAAGAAACAAAGATCAACTTTATTTTATTTAGGTGTTTATTGGGGTATTTCAGCATGTTATATTTTAGCTGTAGCTGGTAGAGTTGGTATAACTTTTTTCGGTGCTTTAAATGCAAGTCAAAGTTTATATTCGAAATTAGTTAAAAGAATCTTAGGTGCAAAAATGAGATTCTTCGATTCCACTCCGTCGTAAGTCATGTATCTTCTCCTTAAGTATCCACTCTCATTTCACATGATGAATTTATCAAGTTAAAGCTAAATTCTTTAAACGTAATTTTTGTGTTTAGCGGTCGTATCATGAATAGATTAAGTAAAGATATGTCTTCCATTGATCAAGAAGCTGGTGAAAGTGAGTCAAAACTCCCGAATATCGAAAGTATCATCATCTTATACTGATATTCTTCTCGTGCTATTTTAGTCTTGATGTACTTTACAAATTCCTGTTTATCAGCTGCAGCTATTCTGGTGGTAGTTACAGTGTCGACTCCAGGTAGGTCACTGCGTTATATAATACGATGAAATGATACAATCTGAAATCCATTGTAATAGCCTTCCTTGTTGCTCTTGTTTTGATTGTTTTCGCTTATTGGCTTCTTGGTTCTCTATATGTGACCACCAATCGGGAAATAAAACGAATTGATGTGAGTCATTTGACTTATCATTTCGGTCTAAAGCATAGCTGATTATAATCGTGCATTTATAGAGTGTTACGCGGTCTCCCATTTTCATTTCATTTTCCGAAGTATTAGTTGGTATGTCAACAATCAGATCTTATGGAGATAGTGCAAGATTCATGAGAAAGCTATTCCATGAAATTGACCAAAATACGTAAGTGCTCACCGGATCATATCGATCAGATCTACAAGGCGCTAAAGCTAATAACATCTGAACGTGGACTTGCCGTAGACGATGTTTCTGGTATTTATGGCAAATCAATAGACTTCTCAACAATTTCTCCAACTTTATCGGTGCTTTCGTTACCATCTTCGCTGCTGTTTTCGCTCTAAGAAATCCTGATATGGATGCTGGAGCTGTGGGATTATCAATCACTTATGCTTGTAAGTTAATGGACTACACTCAGCTCCGCTTCGATGCTCACGAATTTCAATCGGTTTAGTATCCTTTACCGAATACGTCTTGTGGGTAGTCAGGTTGTATGCTGCTAGTGAAATGAGTATGAACAGTGTGGAAAGAGTAGGAGAATGTGAGTTGTTAACCTTCTTTTTAACGAATTATGGGAGGAGTAGCAAGGCTGAATAGGAAACTTGCGATTTAGATCTTGATCTCGAAGTTGAGGAAGAAGAACATGCTAAAGGAGTTGAACCTCCTGCACATTGGCCATCAAGGGAAGGTAGTGTTGTTGTGGAGAATTTAACGTGCAGGTATGCTCCTCAGGTAAGTCATCTTCGCGCGCGATTGAGGCGACCTTTATATTTTATAATAAGATTCATTGACTGAGCTTGCATTTACTACAGCTTGATCCCGTACTTCAAGGCGTATCTTTTACTGTTGGTCCAAGAGAGAAAATTGGGGTTTGTGGTAGAACCGGTTCAGGTAAAAGTAGTAAGTACTATGTTCAACAATCCTGTTATACTAGTTTGTACGACTAATGCTTTTCTGGTCATTTTGGCAGCTTTGGCTCTCTCCTTCTTCCGATTCTTACATCAAGATGGAGGCAAGATTGTTATAGATGGTTTGGATATTTCCAAACTAAGCTTGAACGCCTTAAGATCCAGATTAACCATTCTACCTCAAGGTAAATCAACTTTAGTTCGTTTCTGTTTATGTAACGTTGAGAGGCTGATACAATTTTGTTAAATTTCTTGCACAGAGGCTCAATTATTCTCTGGAACAGTAAGAGATAATCTTGATCCATTTGATCAACATGATGATTCTTCAATATGGGAAGCATTATCACAATGTGGATTAATAACGAAATCTAGACATCCATCAAGAATCGCATCTAGAGTACAATCAAAATCAGATTTAAATTCTTTAAAAACTCCAACGAAACAAAAAAGTACACCAAGTAAAAAAAGTTTAAGAGGTCAAGCTAGTGTAAGAAGTTTAATGAAAAATTTAGATAAAAAATTAGAAAATCTAAAAGACAATGATGATAATGATAATCACTTAAAGATAAATAATGGAGTGCAAGACGAAGAAGAAGAAGAAGAAGAAGAAGAAAGAGTTGTAATTAGAAGTTTGGATGAAAAAGTTGCTGTTGGTGGTAAAAATTTCAGTAAGTTGGATTATTGTTCCAACTTGTTTTGCGTGATTCACAAATCTTCACACGCCGATACAAGCGTTATAAAATACTGACTCTCAGTCGATTTGATCGTTTTTCTCACCACGCAGGTCAAGGTCAAAGACAACTTTTAGCCTTAGCAAGAGGTTTATTGAAACTTCGATCATCATCTTTCTTAATTATGGATGAATCTACAGCAAATTTAGATCATGCAACAGATACAACGATTCAAAATGTATTAAGATCAGAAATGAAAGATGTTCAAATGATTGTCATTGCACATAGATTAATGACTGTATGTGGATTGGATAAGTAAGTCATGTTTACTCCTGACCAGACATAGACGGCAAGGGTTTCATCAACGAATTGGAACCGCAAACAGGTTGAATAGAATTTTTGCTAATTTATATTACATTTACTTTTATTTCCCATTGATAGAATATTGGTTTTGGATCATGGTAAAGTAGTTGAATTTGGTACACCTTACGAATTAATGCAAAAGGAAAATGGATCTTTTAGAGAATTATGTAAACAATCAGGTGAAGAAGTACAATTATTAGAGGTAAGTTTGCTTTCACTCATGGTATTGTCATCAGTCCTTTTACATACTAATTTGAATGATCTATTTCAGCTTGCTAAACAGGTTCACGAATCTAAACAAAACGAAAACGAAATTTGATAAAATTGGTATTTCTAGTCAAACGTATACAGGATAGATAGATGCCCGCATAAGCATGGGATGGAGCATGACGGATCAAGCGATCTTTGATGATATTTTTATAACAAATCCGGTTACCCATCGATCACAGGCATATATATACATATATATATATATATATATAGTATACATATAGATCAATATGTGATTGTCCATCATGCATACGATGGGTCCAGTATTCCTTGTCTCAAAAACCACGTAGAAGGGGGTAAATTCAGGCGCCACATTCAGCTATACTAGGCTAAAATTCCGATAACGCCGTCATGGTATTAAGCTTTGTATGGTCCCCGGTTGTATGGATATGGTTGTATGGTTGTATGCTTATCCACTAGGAAAACACCAATATCATCATCATTCATGTGTTGAATCTAGCTTCTAAAAGCATATTAATCGAACAAATAATTATCATAGAATAACAACCTCATAGATTACTGAAAGACGAAAATACACCAAAAACAACTCATATACCTGCGAAAACCGAATACACGGAATAATTAATCAGCCATCATGCCAGTAAAACAAACTCAAGCTGCTTATCCAGTTATCGATACTGATCCACATTTCTCAAGAGTAATTAGATATATGAGACCAAGTGATTATTTAACTTGGGCTGGTGCAACTGCTGCTGGACCTTCGTTATTCTACTTATATGGTAGGTCTGATCGGGACCAAATTTCAAAACAAACACAAAAGATCATAGGTTATTTTTCGAAGGATTGGATTGCGAAATAGGATAAAAGGATGAACTGCAATAAAAATGGTTGGAATACATGAGAATGAGGAATTCTGAGGTATATATTTCTAAGATGGAATAATGAACAAATAGTGGAACCCTATCTTTTTGCTACCAGTTAGTATAACACAATGTACAGATGGATAACGAGTGATATCGTCAAGTGGATAACAGGATGATATCCATGGATGATGGACAAAATGTCAAATATTCAAACTTGATCGCGAGAAAGGGCATGGTGTATACTGGATGTACAGATTGGAGTACTTGAAGCGGTGAAGGACGGATATTGAAGGAGGATGGAATTTTTCCAGAATGACGATTGAAGCATCAACCGCAGGACTCGATGGAAGAAGAGGGATCCTTCATAGGATTTTGAGAAAAGAAGAGATAAACTTTCGAGCTGGAAAGGCAAACAAATAAATGAATACGTAGGACAAGTCGTTAACCTGATTCTTAATCTTTCGCCCCTTACAGAACAAGTGGATCCAACAAAAGCATCAAAAGCATCATTAAGATCTGCATTGAGATTAACTGGATTTTTAGGTTTTGCTGCTGGTTTCATGTTAGCTTATCAAAATTCAAGTTGTAAGTATTGTTTTAATTTTGAACTTTTTCCACAATCAGATTTTAGTTTTTAATTTTATTATAATGCCTTTACTGATCATTTTGTGAAATTCTCTCATTTTTCCTAATTTTAGTACGATTTTGGGGATGGAGAGAAAATTCAGCAGAAGTTGAAAAAGATCAATTAGAATTATCAGAAAGAGTTAAATCAGGTAAACCATTATATGGTGAAACTGAATTAACACCTTATTTACAAGGTGTTTCAGCAAGAAATTCTACTTTCTCACAATTGAAATTACATGCTTTCCCATGGTAAGTATTCTTTTTACCCAAGACCCAAACATGGTAGAATCATAGGGCTTTAAATGAGTAACCTGCGCCAGAAATCTTATAGGAGGAAGGATGCCTATAGATGAGGCAAATGAGGATCATGAGTCCCGGATAAGATTGGTGGACTTACAAGCTAACCATTATCTTCCCCCCTTTACAGGTTCAACGTAGCCAACCACAATGTACATGGTGTTGACACATCAAAATACGGTGCAGACAAACAACCTTCATGATTCGAACACCTCTTCTAGTCCCCTTCCTCTATCATCCCATTTCAATCTCATCATTCACCCTTAGATCGGTAGTCTACCTAGATGTTATGCCAACCCTATCCCTCGGTTCAGTGACCCGAAAACAATTAGATCACAAGCAAGATCCAAAACTTTACTTGATACCTAGAATGTTCTTTTAAACGATTACATGCACATAAATATTCAAATGGCACTTCGTGTTGTTCTGATGCCGCAATCTTGTCGATCCGTCACGTTAGCCATTTACTTAGATATGATCGTTTGCTATCCGAGAATGGGGAATGAATGAAGAAGATTATCATACAGCCTCGTCAACCAAGAGGAACCCCGTTATGTTCTACCACGATGAGAATTGACATTCGATCAATGCACTTTGGATCATCGTTAGGAACAGTAAAATATACACAATCGTAAAAATATCAGAGACAACTACAACTACAAATTTACTTGAACTTCTTTTGATAGCGATCCCTTTTTAATCATGGTATTTACCTTTGAAACCGGGAGCGATTTCAGCACCATCAGATTCTCTATGAGCGTTCCTTTTAACTTGTTGCCAAATTTGTTTCACCTTAACAAATTCACCCATTGTTGGTACTTTATGATTACCTTTTTCAAATTCATTTTGTGTAAAACCTTCTCTTTCCAATAATGGAGATTTTATTGTTGCTAAAGGTAAATCGTTTGAAGGCCTAGCAAAATATAATAAACCTAATCTATCAAATTGATTTTGATCTTTTGGTGGAATTTGTACCCTATGTACAGTAGATTTTATATAACCACCTGTCAAGAATGATAAAGCATCACATGTGTTTACTGTTAAACTTCCATTCAAAGGTTTAGCCCATTTCCAATCTCCAGTTGCATGATCTTTGATTTGTAACGCTGCAACAGGTTGTCGAAATAATAATGTTAATGTACCTAAATCTGTATGTCCTAATGAATATACTCCATCATCAGATTGAATTTGCTCTATTTGTTCAGGCGTAAAATGTCTATACATCATATATCTTAAGTGATCTTCTGAAGGATTTTCATATTTATGTAAATTTATAAAATAATCTTCAGGTAATTCTAATGCTATAGCGATTAATGCGTGCAATGGATCGAGTACATTCGTGTGTAATGACTAATATAATTTGAGATTAGATTAGCTTAGTGATTACAGATGGTATCGTATGAAGATAATCTGCAATTCGGAAAACTCACTCTAGCAAATTCTTCAATTTCACCGATATTTTCTCTAATGATATCAGGTTGATCTCTTTCATGATAACCATCGAATTCTACATAACATAAATGAACATGTATCTTATCAGTATGATATACGTTAATACCTTGATCGTATTATAGTAAACAATGGATATTATGCGAAACTTACTTGGAATATTATAATGTTCAATTCGATCTCTTATACCCCCAGCTAAAATATTTCTACCTGCAGGTTTATAACCATTGAATGCACCATTATCAAGATCTGCAGTATATTTTGATTTTTCTTCTAAAGGTAAATCATAAAATTGATTACCTAAAGAAAATTGTCTATCAACTTTTTCTTGTGGAATTCCAAAATTTATTACATAGAAGAAACCTTTTGTCCTAATAGCTTCAATCAATTCTTGTGCCAATTCTTTTTTACCTTGTGGATTTGAAAATTTTGATAAATCGATCGTTGGCACTTTTAAGATCAATATGATAGGTTAGTAGCTATCTCTCAGAATGAACATATATATAACATCACAACTCACAATCAGCCCAATCTAAATCTTCTTTAGTTTCCGGTACGTAATCGTACTTGAACACTTCTGGAACAGCGATAGGCATTTCAAAAACTTTTATTTACTTTGTTTAAGATTATAGTCGGTAGAAACAGCAATATTTTCTTTTCGTTGGATGATACAGATATCGGTTTGAAGAATATGTTTGGGTGTATTATATATAAAGCAATTCTTTTCTTTATAGATTGTAAAGTGAACCCTCAACTTGACTTTGAGTATTTTCAAATACGCTTTTATTCGAAAGGTAAGAAATTCGATTCGCCATCGTTAATGACTACACTCATATCTGATATCAACTGATAACCCACATATCAAGCAACGTACTCATCATGACATTATACTTACTCCTTTACTTGTTTAGTGTAAAAGTCCCATAACATCAGATTCATATTTGCAAACAGAAAAGGAGAAATGGAATGACGAGATAAAAACGAAAGACGTGATTTTACTCTCTCCCCATTCCATAATCTTATCGATTAACAGTAAAACACTAAAGTGGGTTTATTTCGTGCTTTTTCAGGTGGGTTCCTGCTAGAGTCCATGATTGCCATATTTTTTATGCTACAGGGAAATTCAGGACGTAGTCCAATAATAGTAATAATAATAATAACAATAATAATATCTCATCAACATTGATCAAACCCATCATAGCGGAATAACGCAATCATCAAGAACATCATCACCGATGGCGTGATTCTCTATCTCTCTGGCGTTTGTCATTTTTCGATCTATACCTCCAACAGACTTGGGCAATTAAACCAATCCTGTCCCTTATGGACTGTCCCACTCATCCTGAGCACCCAACCCACCATGCAGGCCTATTGCAAGATGTAGCTTCAATTTATTTACCTGATGTAGAGGGTTTTTTCCAGATATCCCCGGTTTTATATATCGTACATGGTACCAGTCGCAGGAGTAATACGGCCTATTCCGCCTCAACCTTTGTTTGCTCCAAATTTGAAATATGGTTCTTATCTTTCAAATACTCTCTTCAATTCTTTTATCGATTTTTCCTCTTCTCATCTGTCCTTTTCGGTCTTCGATTGCGATTATATCATCAACGTCTTTATATCTAATTTTATCAGTTAGATGTGGGAATTATCTTTTCTGCCATTCTTTACCTTTAACCATCTCGTACGTTTGATTTAGTATCAAATGGTGGTCCTTTATACATCACAGGTAATCATCCACCTGACATGTGCTGTAAACCATCTTTAAGATTTTTTAATTGTTTTCCACCCTTTCCTTCTCTGTCATCGGTTGAGTCATAAGATTCACATGTGTTTTTTATCTGCCTTACAAGAAGGTATAGATAGGTATCTTCCAAAAATAGAAAGATTCATCATCAGAATCTAAAGAATGATTGCAAGCCTATCCTTGCTGATGTCTGATTATCGTTTTCATTTTCGGAATTTGAACAACGGTCCAAGGGTGACTGATGACGATCTTAAACGTGGAACCAAATTTGTTCTCTAGTATCACAGTCTGACAATTTCGCTGAATGCACTCACGGTATATAGATAGAGTAAGGCTGTGTCGGTATGTATGAGGCTTGGTTTCATATGTTGAGCGATCACAAATTGAGTTGAAATATCCTGCTGCAACCGTTTAAGTAGGACAGATGCTATTGCACACACCCCATAGCTCTGCAATATATCCTGAAAGGATTTTCTCTCATTCTTGCGGGATACGATCCAACATTGAAAGGTCATGAACGTGTCGGAAAGGTTAAAAAGAGGGAAACTCTTTCAACCTAAACCTTACATCTGATGGGTTGCAACTATGCGTATGCGCCGTTGCAGTATATCAGAGGTCAGATCATATCTTGAATCAGATCATCTAACATCAGGAGAACCTGTACAATAGGTTCATTGCCGTTTGTCACAAACGTCAAGATATCCATCTTCCTGGCTGCGATATCGCGCGTGTACGTCGTCTGCTGATCCTTTGTTACGCCAGGCCGTTATGTCGACGGATGGTTTATACACTTCATCTCTGTTTCAGCATTGCTCGGTATGGCTTGCCGATCAAGCATCATATCTTTGTCTACAAAATCAGCAGACTGTTATTACTTGATGTCTTTGTTAACATGTTCCTTGCTAGGAAGTGATTAAGACTTGGTGAGCCCTGATTATCAGGCTCATCTAGTTGTTGTTTCGCTTTTAAGGAATGAAGGTGGAGGTCGTCTATCTGTTTTCGAGATATCTTTTAACATTTACCAAGGTTATTATGGGATATAACCATGTCTCTTCAGTCAACATTCCTTCTCAATTTGTCGGCATTGAGTTGTCAAAGATGCTATCGAGATCTTTTCGCCGGCTAAAATCTAGATTACCTCATGAAATATGCAGAAATAACTTAATCTACCGATCTACCTCAACCCAATCTTCGACTACACCCACCAATCCTCCTTCCACTCCATCTTCACCGTCGATCAGCAGATCAAAGACTGCTTCACATTCGATAATATTCGATTCTTTTCCATATAATACAGAATCTAGGTCTTCATCACCACTTAACACACCGCATGTCCGAAAGGAGAGATATACCCGTCCCCTCAAACATCATCGTAAAAGCAATGAATCAAGTTCTTATGGATTGGAAAGGCATCTGGATAGCTCAAGGAAAGATCCTTACAGTACGTTCTAGACTCACACATGCAAACTTCAAATGAAAGCTAACATTGTGATTCTCAGAAAGAATGATGAATTCGCCTAAGCGAATGTGTATCGTGACTCGACAGATATTGCCTTCCAGTAAGTATACTCATGTTAGCGAAGCGTATCAATATGACTGTATCACCTGTTTTCTTAGGAATGTGCATGCTGATGAACAAACAAATCACCAATTTTTACTGATAGGCTTCATGATCAATCTGAGACCAACGCGATTCCCTTCTTCTGAAATATCAACGAATTCTTCCTCTTCATCTACATTAAGGCTGATACCAGATAGAATATTAACTCAAGGTAGAGAGAAAAAAGGTAAGGGGTTTTGGCTTACATGTCATAAAGATATAATTGATCAATTGATAAATAGTAAAGGTATGTTTGTGATACATAGCTCAAGATAGTCATATTGTAACTATCATATTTACAATTTAAATCCCTTCATTTTCACCAGGTCCTCATTTAGGTATATTACGTCAAATACCCACTTTAACTATTCCAAGCAATTTAGATGAAATCATTCATTTACAATTATTAGAAAGGATAAAGATTGAATTGGACTTATTAGCGAAACGATTACAAGCTTCACCTCGTCATTCATTGACAACAGAAACCACTAAAGATGAAATTGACGAAAATAAACCTATTTTAAGAAGATTGACCAAAACAGAATCATCTTCACTGGTATTCCGACAGCCTCATAAGGACAGCTTTCCATTGAAAGATCAGGGATGCAGAATTGAGGATAAAATCAGAATCGAGAATGAAGATAAAAATGGAGATGAAAATGAGAAGTTCATTCTTAATGATAATCAAGCTGGTCAAATATTAGCATTATTAGATATATGCAATCTATCACAATCTAGGAGACAAATTGATGAGCTGAAAAATGAATTTGAAGATAAATATAAACATGAAGTTTCGAAACCCGATACGACTTATGAAGATGATCCAAAAGATATACTTTTAAGAAGTTTTATGCAAAATAACGGTTATGGGATAATGGGAAATGATGATATACCTCAATTCAGTCTTTCCAAGTTATTTCAAAGGGATAATAAGCAAGACCAAGATGATCGTTTCGAGATATTATCAAGTATCAAAAAGATTTTATCCATAGAGAGGAATTATAAAAGGAAATATCATATTCATTCGTCAAACTCAAAAACAAACTCATCATCGGATTCTATCTCATCGACAACTTTGAATGAAAATGAAAATGGTAAGAAGATTAGACGGAATTTTGATAAGGAATATTCAGATGTATTAGCATTATATCATTATCCAGAATCAACCTCAATAACACAGAAAAGAGAAAACTTAGGTATCCCGTTGTTTATAGCTTTATATAGATTACGTTTATTCTTAGGTCAAGGTTGGGAGAAGGCATAAGCGGAAGAATCAGATATATATATATATACTATCTCACCAGTTTTGAATGGAAGAACAAGGCATCATATCATAGGTACAAGTCATAGATCCTCAAGATATTTTCTTACATGTTGTACATTATAATTCATAATATTAAAATTGTTGTAAATGCATTTTGAATGAGTTGTTGGGAAAACAATGATTCTTTTGACGTTTGTAATCATTCTCATTTTTCATGCGAACGGAATAATGCCTATAATATTTTACTATATAAAATGTACAAATGCGAAAACACACAAAATTATCCTTTTATCATTATGTTTTCTGTTTTTGTTTATGCTATTCATTATCTTTCTTCACTTTTTAAATCTCCAATTTATTCTCAGACCGTCATCATCTTTCAGGCTTCAGAAACACTCATAAGTCGTTTACCCCGCGTACGGATTACCTAAAACGCAATCACCGTAATCAGTATACAGTACTGGAGAAAAGGACAGCTATGAGTACTTACAAGCATAAACAACTAATACAGGAGGTGATTTAGTTATATCAGAAGTGATTATAACAGGTAAATTTGATAATTCCTTTATATCTTGGATTTTATGTTTACCTGAGGAATCGGATCTACAACCTTCAAATGATTCTTTCGTTAATTTTATTGTATGCGATGATTTGTTATATTGTTTTGAATTGGTTATCGATGTATTGTTATCATCAAATAGTGAATTTTCTTCTTGGGATTGTGAAATCGATGTTCCAATAGATAATTTTTCACTTAATGATTTAATCTTCAACAAATTCTCATCGTCAGGATTTGTTTCAACTAAGAAAGATAAAACATTTTGTGTGGTCCAGTATAATGATAATATATCTTTATGTTCATCATATACTACATTCTCAACCGGCATCTTGTCAACGTGTACTCGTTTTTCGATACCAAATTCGGGCTAACAATGGAACCATAAGATAATTAGCCATGAACTTTTACAAATGTTTCCTTGTATCTTCACGTAAACCCAGTGAGGACTTACAATAACAACATCGAATGCAGCATCCAGTACACCAGTAACTTTAGCTTGTCTGATGACAGGACCATATCTTTCGGTAAGATCATGAATAAGTAAACAGAGATACAAGTGGATGGATTGTTCTTCGGCAAGTTTAGCAGATTGTTTCTTCATATTACATTGTTGAGCACATTTAGCAACTTGATCTCGATCCATAAGGAATTTGACCTCGTTAGGGTTGGCTAAAAGTGCCATCAGTCAACTCATGATACGTAACTCAGCGTTTGGCATGAACTTACGACTAGTCAAACAAGCATCAAGCATCCGGTGGACTAAAACATCTGCATATCTTCGAATTGGAGACTGTTCAGGTATTTTATCAGTACATGTGGCTGGTAACGACAAGATCAGGATATCCCAACTTACGGTGAAGTGCGTGTACAACGGAGAGTTCAATGCCCAATGTGAATATTTGGCAATATCGAGCATACCAGTACAGAAGTAACGAGCTCTGTAAATGTTCATCAGCTATGAACTCCAGTCTGAACATCAATCAGCTGACAATGACAACTCACCTTTGCATAGCTTTCTTCTTCAATAACTCTAGACAAATGACGGCATCTTTATCCTTGATACCCTCAAAAGATTTTTGCAATGTACCTGCAGATGCACCATCCATGTCGAAACCAAGTTTTTGAGCCCGCTTGACGAATGCGTCCTGTGGATTTGCAATATATCAGCTTGACTCCAATCTTCAACAATCGCTCAGATATGGGAGGAAGCTGAACTTACTAATCGCCTGTCAATAGGAGCTTCGTGTCGTCTCAGTAACGCTTGTTCGGGTAACCCGTTGGCAATCATATGGGCTACCGATATATTGGCAAGCAACATGAACTGTTCGGTTTATCGTCAAATTTAGCATCATCGCAACTGGTCATATTTTTTCTGACGAATAGCGGTGCGCACTCACTTCTTCAACCAAAGAATTGGCATCGGTTTTCTTAACAGCATCGACATCGATAGGTTTACCATTGTCATCCAATTGGAAAGAAACTTTAAGCTTGTTGGCGAGTACGGCACCAGCATCAAGTCTCTTCCTTCTGATTTTTGCGGAAAGTTCCTGTGATTATCGCGATAATAAGCTTTTGCGATAGACGACAAGAAACTGGCAGCTTACATGGAGTGTTTTGACATCCTCCTCGGTCTCCTTAATTTCGCCGCCAGGTACTTTGGCTTTATCCAATGATCCCCCAGAAATGACATTTTGAGCATCATCATATGACAATTTGGCATTTGATCTGCGTAGATATGATCAGTCAGCTAGGTCGAAAAGGGGTATCTATGTACGATGTTTAGCTGAACTCACTTGATAATGGTTCTAGCAAACTTCTTGTCTTTCACTACACCTTCTTGATCGAAAGTGAATAGAGCGGAGAATGCTAGCCTTTCTACATCCGGTACTAAACTGCATAACTCTTCAGATAATTGAGGAGGTAACATTGGTACAGCTCTTTGTACCAGATAGACGCTTGTAGCTCTCTTTCTAGCTTCTCTGTCGATAGCAGTGTTTGCTTTGACTACAAAGGGAAGAGTTGGTCAGCTGTGCTTACCCTGGTTGTACAGCTGACTTACCGAAATATGAGACATCCGCTATATGTACGCCGACAGTGATAGTACCATCTTCATTCTTCTTGACTGACAAGGCATCATCCAAGTCTTTAGCACTTGCAGGATCGATGGTAAAAGTTCGTTGATCTCTGAGATCAGTGCGGACTTCGTACTCTCTGTCTGGAATGCTATAAAACAGACATCTGTCAGCTGTGTGAAGATGATGACGACGTAGCTGACTTACCTCCATGGTAAAGGTGGAAGACATTTCATGGTAAGATCTGTAAATTCCTCTGTAGGGAAATTACAATCTTTCAATAAAGCACTAGTCTCAACTTCGACATCACCAATTGGACCAAGTTCTTCAACCAAAGTACCGAATGGGTGCAATGAGGTACTACAATAAGTATTCAACGATCAGCTATATGTGCTTCTTTTTCGAATGTCATGAATCAAGATTTGAAGGACACTCACATTGGCCATCTTTTGATAGTTGCGACAAATAATTTATCACTATAAGAATCTGGATTATCGATAAAGTCTGATGGTGCTTGCTCAGTTGGAATAGCGATAAGCGGAACTCTTTTATCGGTAGGTTTGAACCAAACGATTTTAGGTCTTTGTTCAGGTTCATCTTTTCTACCAGCTCTGTCACCATCTCTTTCACGTCTTTCAAGTTCTTGTTTTTCTTTAGTTGCCGCTGATGAAGGTCTCAAGACACCTAATTGACCAGAGAAAAGTTGTCCTGGCATTCGTTCGACCTAAAGCATCATTAGAAGGATCAGCTTAAACAGATCTCAGATCAGAATTTCTTGAGAAGGCTATACTTACAACAGCAACAACGTGACCAGCATAAGTAGGTTTGGTCTCATCATTAACTTCTTCATCTTCGAATAAAGTTAGTCCTTGACCTTCAACTTCTACATCATCTTTTTTCTTTTCAATTCTTCTAGCTTGTGAAGGTTTAAGATCGTAAGCAGCATTTTCTTCCTTTTTCCTTTTCTTTTCTTCTTTATCTTTTTTAGTTC
This sequence comes from Kwoniella dendrophila CBS 6074, assembly GCF_036810415.1. Lineage (NCBI taxonomy): Eukaryota > Fungi > Basidiomycota > Tremellomycetes > Tremellales > Cryptococcaceae > Kwoniella > Kwoniella dendrophila. The sequence goes on from NC_089482.1 coordinate 281,251, forward strand.
CCCAAACTTCGTCAACATCTAATAACTCGATCGCAACAATATCACCTTCTAAAGCTCTATTTCTATCTTTTGATCCACAAATATAAATATCAGCTTCTAATACATCGGTAGCTACATATGCATCCGATCTGTTTTTCTTATTTACCCTTAATACCCCAACGACTAATTTACCAGCTTGTAATAAAGGTGGTAATGATGCCTGAGGTAAATATGGTGCAAATAATGATTTACGTTGTGGACCTTGCGATGTTTGTTGTAATTGCATCTGGAATGCTTGTTGTTGTTGCCATAATGATTGTCCCATGGGAGTTTGTAAAGTTGTGGCAGCCAAAAGATTAGGAAGCATGTTGGGGAAACTGAATGAAGCCATTTTACTATGTCCTCCACCAGCTGCTGCTCTGAATTGAGCAAGTGATTGAAGTTGAGCTTGAGCTGCTGCTAGATCCGCTACTTGTACAGTACCAGGATTACCAACAGATCCACCTCCTGAAACTCTCCAATTACCTGACTCGAAGCCAGATCGACTGCTTGAGCGATGATGGCCGAATCCTCTTTCTCCATTGGGCACACCATCTTCAGGTATGGGGATTTCACCACTGATACTGCCGAAGCCAGCACCGTGTCCAGCAGTCTTATTGAAAACGTTGACACTATGTCGTCGAGAGTGACCACCGCTTGCAGGTACGGGTGGAGGTGGCATTTCACCTACAGTTCGAAGTGCTCGAGGTTGGTCATCTTCTTCAGAACGCTCGGGTATTTCTGCAGGTGGAGTGGCAGAAGGTAAACTGGATTGAACCCTTCGATGTCGAGATAGTGTTTGAGAAGGTGTTTGTTTGCTTTGTAAAGCAGTGTTGAGCTGACTAAGAGGCGAAGAACCTTGATTGGTCATTTCCTCTTGCATGAGGGCTTTCTGCTTGGCTTGAAGGGCTTCAATTTCCTGTTGGATTGCAAGCTATAGATACAAAATCAGCTTTTGATGGAACTGTTAGCCCATAACTAGCTGACTTACCTGTTGTTGCATAGCAGAAGACATTTCACTTCCTGTTCTTTTATGAGCTCTAGCTGCAAGTCCAGCTAGACCAGTAGCAGCGGCACCGCCGATACCTTCAGATCTGTTAACTACAACCGGTGGAGAGGTATGATGGGTTGAAGGAGGAGACATTGAATCTCTGGCTGAACTCTTTTCTGAGATACTATCATTTTTTACATGTTTGGGTTTGGCACCAAAAGTGAAGGAAGGAGCAAGCTGAGGTCTACCTGTAGGACCGAAGGAAGAGGATGATTTCGGTTGTTCAGGTTCTTCGTCTTCTTCGTCGAAAACAGGTTGATTCTTCATTGTTTCCTTTATAGCTTTATTTCTAGCGTCTTCATGTTCACGTTGTTGCTGTAACAATTGAGCTTGTTGTAATTCGTAAATCTGTTGAGCTTGAGCCAATTGCATAGCCGTTTGCTGTTGTTGTTGTGCAGCACGTTGTTGAGCTAACGCTTGGAATCTAGGTGCAATGAAACTGCCCATTTGTTGTTGTTGCTGCTGTTGTTGTTGTTGATGATGATGTTGAGCCTGTTGTTGAGCTAATTGTTGACTAGCAGCAATTTGGGCCTGTAGTAATTGGATGTATTGGAATTGTTGTTGTTGAGCAGCAAGCAATTGTTGATGTTGAAATTGCATCTCGGCTTGTTGTGCAAATGACATAGGAGAATGCTCTTCATCGACTTCAGGATGAGCGGAAAGGTTTTGATAAATAGGTGAGAGGGGATTATTGTACATCGACGTAGGTGAAGTAGCTGAATTTTGGTTGAAACCTGATGCACCTACAGATCCGGTGGAAGTTCTTCTATTATTAGCAGCACTACTTTGAGATACTGATCTAGGGTGAAGTATATTTGAGGGTGGCATAGGGGCAATTGGAGAGACGGATAAGCCAATTTGAGAGTTGACCGGTGAAGTAGCGGCCTGGAATGAAGGTGTAAAACTTGGAGCATCCGCTTTCAACTTTTTCGTAGAATTGGAGTTGTTTGAATCAGAAGAATTTGGGATTGCCACTGGTTCAGTAGCTGATTGGTTGGTTGTTGCTGAAACAGGTGATTCTTTGGAAACACTTGCACTGACAGATCGAGATCCATTTGAATCGCCTGCAGAAGAAGCAGAAGTAGGTAGAGTTTTGAGATCTGAAATCATTTTTTGTAACGAAGCTAAAGCATCACCACCAGATTGAGCATTGTGCTTTTTCGTAGCTGCATCAACTGCAGCTTCCATAGCTGTTCTTGGAGCAGTCACAGCGGTATGAATAGATTTAGGTCCAGATTGAGAATTTGCAGAATCATTACCTTTTGAATTGGAATTTTGCGATGAAGGTCTATTTGGAGCGTTCACATTGGTGTTAATTGGATTTGGTTTACGATTTGAATTTGGTTTTTTACCTTGCTTAGGATTACCATTCTTTTGATTTTCAGGTTTTTCCAATTCTTTCTCAGTAACGTTTGGTGATTTTCCTCCAGTTTTCTTATTTCCTTTCTTAGGTTGGTTCGATTTCTCACCATTATTGGAGTTGGAGTTACCGTTGTTATCGGCAACACCAAGACTTACACCACCACTAATTGTTGTGGTTGGACCACTTTGTTTCTTTTTATCTGGATTACTATTTCTACCATTTTCAGATCTATCACCTCTTGAAGAAGCATTTGAATTACTTCTTGATATATTTGATGAAGTCGCACCTGATCTACCACCTCTACCACCTTTTGAAGAATTACTCCGTTGAGAATTAGCTGAAGAAGGCCTAGAAGGATTAGAGGGTGGTGGAGCTAAACTGTTAGCTGATTGTGGAGTGGGCGCGACAATCGAGTCGGCCATGTTGAGAGACTGATTATTCTATGCTAGATATGAATGATATTTGTAGCAAGATATGTGAAAAGGGATAATAATTGAGATATAGGTGACTGTAGTGGAAAGGACACGTTTGACTCGTCAGCTTTGATACACTGATCGAGAGGTATCTGTCAAAGGAACAGGAGGAAAGACAGGTAATAAAAAGTATGAAGGTGGTGGCAGAACCTGATTTGAGCTCAGGTATAGCTGAAGAGAAGGTAAACTGAGTCGGAAAGGGGAAAAAGATGAAAGTGGTTGTCAATCGAGCTTAAATGCGTATGCATTATGCATGACCAATCGTGAAGCAAGCTTTGTAAATCGATTCTCATATGGCTCTTCTTCAATTATCCTAATACAGAATGATTCCATCTACTACATCTTACATCGCACGGACCATATATGTAATGAATTGACTCCACTCACCTGTAAATTCTATTGTTCTTTCTTTAGGTCGTTATATGGAATGACAGCAGTGATGAATTAGCGATAGCAGTGATCTGTCCAGATTGACAGGTATGTGTGATTATTTCAACTAAAAGACAGTTCACAAAGAGAGAGAGAGAGAGAGAGTATAATTCTACAGAGCACAAATGAAAGAAGATATTGAATGATTGGTATATGTGTGTTGAAGAAGAAATGAAGTATGATCAAAGATGAAATGAATGGTGCTGAATGGATGGTGAGGTGTCAATGGTCTAAGGCGACGAGATGTACCGCAAAGCTTAAAGGGTGTACTACTGTATGATCATGACGACACCCTCACTGTACATCAAATGTGGCGGCGGACCTTAGCTTGTACTTGTACCACTACGCGTAGACCACGTGAAGTGTAAGACGCGCCCTCTGCCAAGCTAAAGATTCGAAGACAAGCATAAGCTTTAAGCTTTCTTTCTCTGACGATGTTACATGCACCCCGCTTGCATCGACTGTGTAGTATTACTACTCGAACCACGAACAGCGACTGGAAAGTTGTTGGCTATGGCTCACCACAATCTTCACCAACCTGCTTGTAACGAAGAAAAGCAACGAGATCAGTCCAGCTGCTATAATATAAGACGATACATGGTCAATCTATTTGACTATAAGATACAACTTGGCTTGAGAGCATAGTATTTGCAAATACAATTATACATATAAATTTATATGTTCCGAAATCTAGCAGTTACAAAACCTCTATCTCTTGTTCTGCACCACAACCAAAACACCTCTGTATCACTTTCCTATTACCTTGATCATCTATAATTTCATCTGAATCTTCAAATTGATGTGTATGTTCAGATTCTTGTCTACGCTGATATAAGTTATTTCGGGTACGTTTTCGAAGACTTTAGTTTGGGAAAGAAAGTGAGATCAGTTTTTATTCCATTCGAGCAGTTTGGAAAAGGAAAATAGATAAAACTTGGAAGGAACTTACTCTCTTAAACCTTGTTCAAACTTTTCTTCTCGTTTCCTCTTTTTAAATTCTTCTCTTCTTAACCATTCTTTATCTAATCCTTCTTCACCACCCCATTTTTCCCATGCAACTTTTTCAACTTGAATCCTTAAAAATAACATCATATTACTATATGTTGATGCATGTGGGTTCGGTCTTAATAAATGTGGTAATAAATCTTCATCCTTTAATTCTGGATCCGTTAATAGGTAATCCTAAATTGCATAAAAAAAAGGGAAAGTTAGATATCCGTCTAACGCCTATCTGAAGGATACGATTTATATATATATACATATGCAGTCCAAATCACTTACTTCTTTACATTCTGTTTTCGTTAACAACGAGTACTTCTCTGGAAATTTCTTTTCACAACCTTTACAAACAGTTATATCGAATACCTAGTAACGTGAAATGACCAATTCAGCACAGGGCAACTTCCACAGCATACAGTGCCAATGCTTGTTACCCAAATAGTACTTGCAAGAAAAAATGGTTACAACTTACCTTTAGAAACTGATGATTTATCTCTAAAGTACCACATTCAGTACATTTAGGTGATCTATCGAATATAATAGCTAATCATGGCAACATTGTATGAATCAGTCATCACGTACAGTTGATTTATGATACTTTATATAGTCCTTCAAGGCGTAAGAAAAGGACAGCCTATGGATGAATGCACATACCAGGTTCTTCACCTTCTCTAATCATTCTTTTTTCTCTCTCTTTCTCTCTAGCTAATTCAATAACACTTTTTATCCTATCACCTTCTTTGTCTTCTTCCGTTAAGAAACCACCTCTTGAATTGTGTAATTTACTCAAATCATATTCGAAGTATTTCCCCTATTTAAACAGATGTAAAGTAAAGTAGAGTAATGAAGTAAGCAAGTGCAGTATACCCAAATCACCGCTCACAAGGAGAGCAGAGAAAACTAGTAGTCGATGTAGAGTGAAACAAGTACTCAAAACAAAAAGGTACTTACAAGACCAGGATCTCTTCTTAAAGGCGCTTTATTTTCATCTTTTTCGTTTTGTTGTTGTACCATATTTCTTGCTGTTGAAGGTACATTACCAGCTTTATGTACATATGGATGTCCTCCTGTATTAGCATTTCCATTTCGTGTTGAGGGTGAGGATGGTCCAGCAGTGGCATTGGCATTTTGAGTTATTTTGTTCTTAGCTTTCAAACGATTTAAAGCTGCTAGACGTGCTTGAGAGGCATTGAGAGCTGGAGCTGTTGTATTTGAAGGATTAGACATTTTAGAAGTTTTTCCATATAAGGTGATAAGTGTGTATTTTCTCGGTAATTGACGTTGAGCTTTATATTCGTTCCAATTATATATCTTCGAGCTTTAAGCGATCCTCACTTCAATGTTATTATAGGAATATATGGTTTGTATACAATTCTATCAGAGATAAGATAAAAAGAGAAAAGACATATCGTTTCCGGCGAATATGACGTTCGACAAAAATCGTTAAATTGGGTGGCAAAAGATGGGCTTAATTCTGACAGGAGCATTCCACGTGATAAACACATGGCATCCAAAGGCAGTAAGCTATAAAATGATGGAGATTGAAAATAAAAACGCTTCAGCTTAGCTTAAGCTGTTGTTCTTGGTAAAGTCAACTTACAAGTGCAACCAGACTATAATAATCAGCTTTGATTGGACCTAGAGATAGAGAAAAGATGTCAGGTTAGTTAAGATTTGCAAACAACTTCGCACAACCGTAATGTTTAGGGATGATAACTGATGAATCCATTTGACAGACTATAAAGCTATTTTGGAAGAGGAATTCGAGGTTAGTACCGAAGGTGTAAAGCTTATAGACCGAATTTCTCACATATGAAATCACATTTATAGGTACTAGAATCCATCTTTCCAGATGAATTAGAAAGTTAGTTGACTAAATCGTACGAATAATATGGATTGAACAACTAATAATAACCGATGTTATACAGAATTATCAGATACATCAGTATCAATCCGTATAGAGCCTGAAGAACAATCATATTCAAATCCTAGTGGGTATCCCTTATCTGGATTCAGATCCTGGTAATCTGCTTTTGCTGTGTTGACATCTTAAACTGACGAGTATATGTTTGATGTTTTAATTATAATGGTTATTAGTATCGTTAAATTTGATCATAGAATATCCAGAAACATATCCAGATGTTATACCGACTATGACATTACAGGAGATAGAAGATGAAGAAGGAAGTGAATTGAAAGAAGGTGAAGAACAGATAGTATTAGAGAATTTAACTAGTATTGTAAGTATCTATCAGGATCATTGATCCATCCATACTGTATCCGGCTCATTCACAAGCTATTTACTTATTGAATGACCATATATCTATAATGTAAATGGATAAACGGAACGCTAATGGCAATGATGCTGGTATAGGCGGAAGAATCGATAGGTATGGCAATGACATTTACGATAGCATCAGCAGCGAAAGAAGCTTTAGCTTTGTTGATTGTTGAGAGAATCAGAAAAGAAAAAGAAGAGGATGATAGGAAAACAAGGGAATATGAAGAGGTAAGTCGAATTGGTTCTGTCCTTTACCTCCCTTTTATTCGCCAAATTTAATGGAATCTACCTTGAATTGAATAGCTGCCAAAAGGTTTTTACGCTAATTTGGTATTACGACAAATAGGCTGAAGCAGCACGTACAAGAGGAACACCATTAACAAGAGAATTATTTGATAAATGGCGTAAAGGATTTACGAATGAGTTGAAAGCCAAGAAAATAAAAGAAGAAGAAGAAAGAGTAAAAGCTTTAAATCCTAAAGAAAGAGAAGATTGGAGGAAGAGAAAAGAAAGACCAACAGGTAGGTAAAGTATTTCAACCTTTATCGTCTTCAATTCCCTCTTTTTTTTTTGAATTAAAATAAAGAATTGCTTTAAATCTATCCTATCATATACTCATTTTTATCTCTTCTTCTTTTGTTTTTGGATAGGACGACAATTATTTGAAAATTCAACAGCATTAGCAACTTCAGATGAAGGATTATATGAAGAAGGTGTTGAAGAAGTTGATATGAGAAAATATACAAGAGAACAAAGAGAAGCTGAAAGACGTAAAGAAGAAGAAGAAGAAGAAAGAAGAAGACAAGGTTTGGTTAGAGATGCTGATAGTGATAACGAGTAGAATAGGGGTTTATCCTTGTGGAATTAGGATTAACACGATGTGCGATAGATTGGGTGCTGGCTGGTTAGTCCCAGCTTCGCAAATTACGTGTCCCCCTTGCTACCAAGCTGGAAATTAGACTAAATGGGCCATTTTAGTCTTGGACGTTAGCCTTGTTAGAGATATATCTATTATATCTAGGCTAGGAAGAAGTTCAGGTTACTGATAATAGTACAAAGCAGCATGAAGATGTATATATAATGCCAAAATTCCGATAAATCACATATACCTAGAACGCTGACCATAGCGCTCAATCATCGTGGAATTATCGAGCCTATATAGGCAAAGGAGGGTTCCCTACGGGGGATTGAAGAGCCCATACTGACTCTTGTATCTATGATTACAGTTTCGCCTGCGTCTGATCCTTTTCAGGTTTGGGACCTTTCCACATTTTCAGATGTGTACCAGTCGCGAATATCTTGCCTGTACTGAAATCTTTGATCTAAATGTATCATATGGGGATGGTATATCAGTATTTAGCATTTATGCTTGACGATAAAATGATCAAAAGGGCAATGTCAAATGAGACGATAAAATGATCAAAAGGGCAATGTCAAATGAGTGGTTATGAAAAATGGAAAGAAAGATTAGGAGGGCTCTGTGAGGAAGAAATGGAGGACGGGTATCAAAGAGTATAAAAGCGAAATCAGAATGGGCAAGTATAAAGAACAACATTCAACGATAGTGATAAAACCCTAATAAATTGACTTACATCACAACGTAGATTTGATAATCTAACTGAACATTTTACGATTTCAACTTCTATCAGTAATTTTGTATTTATCGGTGCAGGATTCAAACATTGTAATTCCATTGTTAAAGTTACACCTGCAAAATCAGGTAAACCCCAAAAGGTCGGTGTATGAATGGCTATTAATGCTGCAGACGAGCATCTATGAAAAGTAAATACAACAATACATCAGCTGTTAATCTTGCCAATTGCCATTTATGACGGGATGCGAACAAAAGAAGTAGAGAAATAGAAAGAGAAAGACTTACGTATCTATTATCCATGAATAAGCTGCTCCATGCATATTCCCGCTTAGGTTTGACATATCTATATAGATATATGTAAGTATAAGCGTAAGATATCCAATCATATACTAGATGACTGTCAATCGCCAGATTGCTGATTATCATTTTTGGGAAATTACCTGTCAATATTACTGATAAAAGACTTCTTACCTTCAGTCACCACACCTTCAAAACTAATTTTGAATCCATCAACTCTTCTATAACCTTTATCATCTTCTTGTGGTATTTCATCAATATCATATATACTGAAATGTTTAGCTAAATGATTACCATAGCCTGCTGAACCTATTATCCTTTGAAAGAAATCTTGATCTTCTTGAGATGGTTTTGGCATCTCTGTATATACAGTAAATGTCCTTTCGACAGTGGGTTATTTCACCCTACAAACTCTGTTTTGTTTTAGCTTTTATACTTATATATCCACTAGTTATATAGTTGGACTTTGAAGCTGTTCCCAATTGTCTTCTTATGGATTCAACCTTTAAGTATGCACATTAAAAAGTTAAGATATGATTGAAAACGTATACAATCATAATAGCTTGCTATCTTTCGAATGAATGAATTGCTCTCTGTACTCGTATGTTTCTCTTCGCATAAGACCGGTTTACCGAGATAACCGGACACTTTACGTAAAAATGTATACAGACGCGTGTTTTGATCGAGTTGACTGTTCTCGTGCCTGAAACAGATATATAGTATACCTGTAATTGAAGATTAAGTGAAATGTAATACTATTAATTGATGAATTCTTAGTGTTTTGTCACCATCATCACAACTCTTCGTGTCACTGTCACCTACTCCATCAGATTTGTACGCTACAGGCTTGAAGACTATTGGAGAAAAGAAATAACAAGACTGATATTCCGACTGGATCACTCTACTTGGTCAATTGGCCATCATGGCTCCTTCAGGTTTAGTGATCTCTAAATTGGGGATACAAGCTACAGCTTCGGATGACGTTGTTAGAGGATTGATGTGCTTGAAAGTAAGCGACTCAGCTGACATGACCGATACAAATGCAAAATAGCTGATTGTTAGTCATAGATATCTCTACCAAAGGAATCAGCTGGTCGACCAGGAGCAAGATGGGCATTATTTGGATGTAAGTTTTTTTTTGTTTTGTTATCTCTTCCTTTATAGTATTACACATATATATCACATAAGCTTATCCTTTCTTGGATTTCATATCATAGCTACACCTCCAAAGATATTATCTACACCTACGCTGTATCCACTTCCACTACCTATACCAGCGAGTAGAACAAAACAATTACGTATAGCGTCAAAATTATTATCATTAAATCAATCTACTTCTTATCCACCTAGTCCACCAACAAATTTAGGTGGGAAACCATATATAGATATATCAAGTACAACTGGTAAAGTTTATGTTGTAGTTGATCCTATATCCTCTTCAAGGAGCAGAAGAAATAGTCAGGGTCATAGAGTATCTGGATCAGGTAGTACTTCTAGCATCGCGCCTTCATCAGGGAACAGAAAAGAATGGTTAATTTGTATGGAATTTGAAATTCCCTTAGAAATAGGATTAGAAGAAGGTATATCCAAGGTATGTTACAGGTTGACATCGACTTAGCGTCCTCCTCGACATGAACTTACATTCTTAAATAGGTACTACTGCCAATACCGAAGTGTCTGGACAATACAATCCGCTTTCAAATCTTATCACCTGCCAATCCATCTTCTTCCTCTTCAACAAGCTCGTTATCGTCCTTAAATCAAGAAATCAACATTTTAACAGATCCAAAGATGTTACCTTTACCACCGAATGCTTTTGCTTCACCGACCAAGAAGGATAGATCATTTAGCTCTCGTCAGCGAGCCAAAGGGCACGGAAAGGGAAAAGGGAAAATAAAAGCTACAGTAGGAGAAGAAGGTTGGGAAGATGGTGAAGTGCTTGGTCCAGATGATGTACCTACTGAAAGTGATGAAGATACTGAAGTCAGTGAAGAAGAAGATAAAGACGAAGATGAAGACGATCAAGAAGGTGGGAGTTGGTTAGAAGGTAGATTCCAAAGGTGAGTCAGCTAACATTCGGTGATTTGCATAAATGTCACCACAAGCTAACCTAATTCTTTCTGATAAAGTACGGAAACACTTCGCCTGGAATGGTCATTCAATTCACCCGCTTCGTCTGATATACCTTCATTACAAATCTCACCTATATGGAATAAACAACAATCGACCATCTCAATATCGTATACCGCTCAAATAGTAAATACGGATAATCCTGTGCAGCTGCATATCGATGTACCAGATGGGTGGGCATGGTCGGATTTTGTTATTCAAGGTGAATCTCTAAGCAATTGGAGATGTAATGATGGTGATTGGGGGTTTTCTCATCAAGACCGAGATCCAGATGCAACTTTAGAAAATGGTGAATATGACGATTCATTTGCAACAGTCAGAGCTAAACGTAATAGTCGACCAATTACAAATGGACTGACACCAACCTCATCGGTCGAATCAACGACAAGTAATTCATTACCTAATCTTAGAACCGCTTCTTCATCATCAGCTAGTCTGATGCGACAGACCTTCCCTTCATTGAACGATAAAATGGAAGATTTTTCTTTTGAACTATCTGCTATTGATCAGAAGCCTACTCCTCCAAGAAGTCTGAAGAAATCACCTTTACAAATGTTAGTGAACTCAACGTCAACATCGTTAAATGGGAAATGGGAAGAACCGAAATTTGGTAGATCATTTAGTTTATATCTCCTTGAAGATTCAGAGGATAGGTTAATAAGTACACAAGGTACACTAGTACTTATTGACAAAACGATGTTTGTTTCGCAATTCTTACCTTCCCAAATACCTTTTATCAGGATAGAGGATCAAGCTATAAACCAATGTCAGGTTGAGTGTCCTTTAGCTATTTATGGAAATGCTAAAGAAGCTTCATCGAATAACCAACTTGTCGATATATCCCTTGGAGGGAGGTTCTGTTGGATTAGCGAATCAGAGAAAATGGAGTTAATGAAAAAAGAAGGAATCATCAAAGGAAACGTCAAGGTTAAATTACGTCGATCAAATTGGGGAGTAATTACATCTTGTATAGTATTCCCCTTCCCATCAAAATCGGAAGAAGTGGGGTTCTCAATTCCTCATAATCACCTAGATCATGGCGAAAATATTAGGATAAGCAGAACGACAATGGACGGAATAGAAATACCTAAAGCTATATATCATGAAAATGGTATCACACAAATCAGGATTAATAGAGGTTTCGCAATTTCAACTACCTTTAAAAGTACTAGTAGCGTAGAAGTGGAGTGGGAAATGATCTTAGGTCAAAAAGGTGAAATCGCATTACCAATATTTGATAAAGGCAGTGAAGGCGAAATGAAAGTTGATTTGATAGGTGATAATTGGATGAGTGAGTATCGGATTTTAAAGTATGAATGGAAAGGATATATAGCTAATCTAACATTGATTAGATGATGATCTTAGAAGGATCCAAACTAATATGAAATCAATTTCACCTACAAAATATACATACCCTTTAGCTCCATCCTCTACATCACCTAATGTCTCTCCACCTAAATTATCAATTCCACCATGGACGAACAACACGAATATGATATTCAGTAAGAAGAAAGGATTGTTATCATTTTCAAGTTTATTTAATTTGATTTTAATTTGGTTATTACTCTCAATGGGTCAGCAATTACAACGAATTAAAAATGAATTGAATTTTGTTAAAGATGAATATAAAGATTTAAGATTGTATGGACTTCCCAACGATCAGCATAATCTACAGAATTTAGTCAAGGACGATAATTTACCGATTCTGACAACTACTATTGCTACGACGACAACCACTGTAACTCAAATCCAGACAGAGACTATCATACCAACTACCAAAGAAGATTACAGTCAAAACAACCATCCCGATAAGCCTGAAACAAAGACCGATGGATATCGAGATCTGATAGTTAAACACCAAGAGAGACCTTATCCTTTGGGTAGGGTAGTTTGGGGTAATAAAGGTTGGAATAAATGGCTAAGTCATCCTACGTGAGTAAATCTCACAATTGTCCAGTTAAAGAGCGATTAGAGCTGAATGAATGACTTGTATAGCGTTCGGAATTTGACAAATGGTTTAGGTTGGGTATGGAATTTTATTTTTGGCTGGTAGAATTCATTTATGATATAATCGCATTTTGTATAGTATGTTGTATCTGAATATATATCACTTGATCTCTGTTTTTTTTTTCCGTATTAATTTCGGAATCTTTAAGCAAGTCATAAATGGGATACAAACGTATATGAGCATATCAAAGTAATGACAATTGAAATTCGCAGCGAGAACCGAGAATTTTCATTGGAGTATATTAACGATGTATACATAACGCCGTTATGCGGATTGCATCTGTGCTGGGACATGTTAATCAGGTACCATATATCAAGCTTGTATAACGATAATATCAAATTATTTACAGTACATGCTACTCGACGATAAATCGTGAATGTTCTACATCTGTTCCTATCATTACGCGAAGCTATTGATTCAATTGACAAGGTGGAATCTTCAACAACCAACTATTTGTGTCTCGCTAAGAAATTCTGTTTACTTTCTTTATTCCTCTTTACTTATTTCTGTATTATCATTACCAATACTTGGTAAATCATCAATACCGACTAAACCAGAATCATTTAAAACATTGGTTAACCATCTTGTAAATTGATTTTTTTCTACCCCACCTTGTTCATCAATTACTTGACCAATTGATTTACCTACAACTGATCTTGATTTATGTATTAATGATTTACCATTATTACTTGTTATTGATAATGTTAATTGTAAATTATAACTTGGTCCAACTGAATTTGTCTCGGCTGTGGATGAGGAAGAAGAAGATGAAGATGGTATAGGTAATGATGAAGAAGGAGAAGATAATGATGGAATAGGTGAAGTAGGTACAGAATTTGATGAAGTAGGTGAAGATGGTCTGGTATGTGGTGAAAATGTTAATTGTGGTAAAGGTGGTGAATCTAATGATGTTGAAGATATTATATGAATATGATCTGTTTCTATCTATATACGTGTTTAGATACAGTAGAATGAGATGGATTAGCTCATCAATTAGTTTTGATATTATACAACCCAGTGTCTGGAGGAAGGAAGGAAAGAAGTATGGAAGTATGGCAGAAAACAAGTATAATTTTTTCGAACTTACCCTCTTAACCATTCTTCTTCTTTTACCTTTAAATACTTCACCTTTTTCAATCCATTTTTTCCAACCATATAATAAACTTTGTAAAAAAAAATAACCAATTACTGCAATCCATAATATAGTTTTTGAATTTTCAAATTCAACTTTATAAGAATATAAACAAGATCCTAAAGCTAATAATATAGAAGAATAACCTAAAGATAAATGTACTGTTGGATGTAATAATGATGGTTTGAATGATTGTTTTTGTAAATGCTATTCGAGGAATTAAACAGATATTTGGACTTAGTATATTCCTTGAGGGAAGTTTAGCAAGTAGTAATGTAGATGAGATAGGAAACAAAGGAATCATTCTTCATTCTTCATATTATTCAAAATGACTCACACTTTTGACTATATCATCTAAAGCCGATTTGATTTCACCTAAATTAGCATTATTGACATGAACAACAGGTAATGGATCAGTTGCTAGAGTAGATCCAACATCACTTTCTTTCCCCGTCGTACTTGTCGTTGTGGATGTTATGGCAGGTTCCAGTCCAGGAAATGTCGTTGTTATTGGAGTTGTGTTACCGCCATTGGCGGGTTTTCGAGGTGCCATTCTTGTGATTCCGGCTATGATATGGGTAGATATTGCCCTCAGCTGCCAGACCTTTCCAGACTTGCTATATGTTTAACAACTGAGCATTATCAAGTCAGGATGTATTTTTGATAGAGTTGTTGAAGAAATGAACCAGAGGGTTAGTCTTGTGCATTGATCGTCATGAACGGGCCATTCATAATACATTATACATTACATAATACATTACATAATACATTACATACTACATTCATATTAGTCGCGTCGTGGAAGGGGGACAACCGTGACGTGGTATGGGGTCATCGACGGAATCAAATTTATCAACCTGACTGAACCCTCTGCTCATCACCGTTCGACCTCCACCAACCGGGTCATGATGAAATCATTTATTTTGATTCATGTTTGACGAAAACATGGCATCTCATCGATATATCGTGAACTATAGAGCGCAATACAACAGCAGGTTGGGTCAATCAAGCCTGAGCAACAACAATCATGAGTGGATTATTCGGAGCAGTCAAGAAATTCTTTCGTCCAAAGGTAACCTGGCATTCCATACAATCTGGAAAGTTGATCTAGCTAACGATCTGCTAATAGGGGTTAATAGGTTATGATCTTCAAGGTAGGTTTTTTGGAACATGATAATGAAGTTAGATTTGGTCACTAATTGGAAAGAACTTATTATAGGAAATAAATACTTTGAAATCGCTAATCCTGCTGGAGGACGAATGAAGAGATTTGTACAATATAAGAAAAATAGAGATTTAGCTGAATATTCAAGATCGGAGTTGAAACCACCGGGTAAGCTTACTGACAAGCGAAACATGGAATTTGAAAGCTGATCAATCATCGATACAGTACAATGGAGAGCTTGTATGTCATCTCTCAGAACCCGTGACGCATAGGTAATTACACTTTTTTTCCCTTAAGCTTATACTTCATCTGTCATAGGGTTATCACACACACGAGTTGAACCACCTACATTAGAAGAATTAGAATTTGATTATACACGTCAACAAGATTTGCAGCCTAAGGTAGCTGCGATAGAAGCTAGAGAGAGGGAAGAACGTATACGTCAAGGATATTTGTTACCTGATGGATCAACTCCAACAGCTCCATCAATGATAGCAGGACCTTCAACGCCTTCAGAACGTTTAGCTAGATTACAGCAGATAGGTCAACCTCATTTACAATCCTCCGTAAATGAAGGTCAGCAAATACAACATTCGAATTCATTGAATTTTGAAAATATTCAAACGAATGAATATCCAATACCTACACCTATAACGAATCAAGCAAACCAAGCAAAACCCGGTAAAACAGTTAATCCATCTAAAAATTCTACCGCAGAAGAATTAAGGAATTTAGCTATGGAAGATACGAAAAGACGAATAGCAGAAACAGGTAAAGAGAATATACCAAAACCTGAAAAAGCAAGTAAAGGTGTCGAAGGTGTCGGTTTGGGTTTAGCTGCCGGTGGTTTACAACCTAGAAGAAGGGGTAAAAAGTGATATGACGAAGTATAGTATGTAGCTTCAAATTGTAACTCACTCGTTCTCATAGCATCGCATACTCATGGATGGAACTACCCATTATGGCATCTTTGAAGCTTTATATGAGCTGGGGTAACGCTCATTCGAGATCAGTAATGAGTTTTCCAGATTGATTTTTGTGCCATTCACCTGCGGGATCGATACGCACAATCGAGTGCTGCTCCTTCAGTCGAAAAAGGTGACCTTGCTTATTACCAGATGAATTCCCACTTCACATGTAATTCACTGACGCTGTTTGCTACGTCGGACTGACTAGAGAATCTCAAGGCAAATTGAAGGATATTCAATAACACAGGTCCGTTACTGTAACGTCTCGATCTTCGGTGTCCTTGCGTAGAAAAGATAAATTCTCTGGCTGGATTGAACATATACCGTGGCTGACAAAGACTTCTTTTCTGAACCTTTTGGGCAACATCAAAAAGGACATCGCGGATAAAAGAGGGTTTGGTTATAATGCGATTTAACAGAGTCACGCCCCGTGCAGGTCTTCCGGGCACATCACAAAACGCGATCATCAAACACTGACTACCAGCGAGACTTTCAATTATCATCTCGATACCACAGTACCCCAAAGCCATCTATCTTCGAACAGCGGTCCTAGATAGAGTTCAATCTACAAGTTTACGAGACACTTGCATCGCTCAAATTCCAGACAAAACCTTCGAACAAAGATGCCTCACCAAAATCGTCTACCGATGAGCCCATACAGCTTGATATCGGCCGTATGAAGCGGATTCCACTCAGCAAGGGGCTGAATTTACGTCAAATGAGTGTATACCGTATAGTGTGATACCTGCTTAGGCCGCGGTATCAAGCTACATTCTTCCGTCTTTCCGTGTCACAGTTTATTGTACCGATGGACATTATCGGACTATTACACGTAGGCTATTAAATCCGATAATAACTCTGTGATAAACATTTGGAAATCAGGATGATTCGGAACTGGAAAAACATCCCAAACAAACTTTTGATACCAATATATATCCATAACCTAGCGTCGGTTAAGATAATACTGTACGTACAACATTGGTTGTCCTCAGGTCACCCCGAGATCGTGTGAATGGTCCTTTCAGCTTACACGTTCATGCGACCGGGGTGCGACCGCCATGATACTCTTCTGGTCACTTCTACAGGGACTGTCTGCGAAGATTTTCTCGGACGGAACTTGGTAGTGAAATCCCTTCAAGCGAACAGCCTTATTTACAACCGGATTATCATCAGTGGCATCGAACTACCGAATGGGACGCGGCTAGCCGATATGTAAGATTGGGCGTGTATGATACCGTCATATTTGTCTATAGACAGGAAATATAACGGGACCATTAAAAAAATGATATTGGGTGAAAGGGTGGTGATTTGATACAGAAAATATCGTTGCCTCCATACGAGTAACCCGAAGGTCAATGGCAGTGAACCCCAGTCATCAAAAGTTGGAGCAAAGGTTATCTGATATCTGGGTATGATCTACGTCATGAACAAGATGAAACGCCTCTGTTGAGGATCTTCAGGTACCGCATTTTGTGATGTCAGCTGTTATATTTCGTCGAATATGTATATACAATAGTGGGCGCTTATGATACTCGATTCTAAACTTTTCATGCTCGAAAACAAATTGGAATAGTTTGGTTGTGATTTAAAGAGTCATGAGACACCTTCTTCAACAATCAAGACGAAACAAGTTGATATTACTTGAAATGGGAGTTTTATCGTTAGTGCCAAAAATAAAAGGGAAGGAACCGATCAAATAGCTTGAGACAACGGTTATCAACGGAGAATTCATCATATGCAGTAAGTAACCAGGTCTTGTTCTTCTTCTTCTTCTGCTGTCTTCTGCTTCTTTCTCTTCTTGACATAAATCAACGTGATCATCTCGTTATAAATGTCGAGATCCAGTATCCACTCGGATTATTTTTATATGTTTTACCATGAAGATAGATTACGTTGACCATTTGCGCGGCATGTGCTCATGTAGCGTAACAAGAAATGCTTAGCGCCAGATCCCTTTTCATGTACTGTAGCTCCATTCTCTCTAGCTTATATGACCTCGTGTTAGAAGGGCCGATGTAACCCTTAGATCTCTTTCTCCCACTCCTCTTAACAACGATGATTTTCGTGTTTTACATATATCATGATTGCAAGGAACTACATGCATATGCTTTTTGCCGAAGTACGAGATCTCTACTCTCTCTCGATTATGTCTCGGATATAGCCAACGGACCGAGACGCACCGATTGGCTACATGTCGAGTGATAACGATATGTCTTAACCCAGTAACCAATAGACAGCGCAATGATGTGATTCGCGTAAACCCAACTAACTACCCAATCAATTATCATTCCGGACCGCTACGCTCAAGAGGAGGACTACTGGAGTTAGAGTGAATGGTGGGCTGATGTTCAATATTCTAAATCAGATTATTGAGCCGGACAAAGAAGAGCTGCTATTTATGAGTGCTATATGGGGATTTTTGTAACTGAGTCTTACGGTCTTTGTCCACGCTCTAGGCTTTGCTTCTTGCATCTCGGCACGCAAAAGTTGAAGACACTTTGCAATCCTCTAAATTCTCTAAGAACTTTAACATGCCATCTTTACTACATTCAGAATGCCTATGTATTATAGAGGTAAATGCATATGTGATGAGTCTCCTCTTCAAGCTAGATCTTGGTGATGGAGTATTGCGCTTGACCACTTGCGGACGATGAAACAAGGTATGACCTCATACATTGATCAATATTAAAGTCGAATTGTTTCCGTTAATAAATCTCTAATTTTTGATTTGTTCCCGATTTCTTGGTTCTTTCTGATCACGTTATCGATCATCCCATATGTTATTTGTACTTCAACACAATAGGCTGGAGCTGCAGTTATACATAACAAAATCAAGAGCCGAGATGTCTGGTGCATCCCTCGCTGTATCTCTCGTCATTTTGGCGAAAAACATGAACATGTAGATCCCAATTTAAAGGTGGAGGCGTAAGTGGATTCCTTTACGTTATATGCCATTCTTTTTGTTTGATTTTTACGTTCTCATCGGCTTGAATTTGTACAGTATAAACATATGCAATTAACCCTTCTCTTTCACATCACCTTTCCCGGGTATCGACCTTTTCAATTTCTTTCCTATGTATACAATTAAGTAACCCTTGTGTCTCCAGGTCCCAGTGGAAAAGACTTTTTCATCATTTTAAGGGGCTAAAAAAGCGAAAAAAGAAGAAAAGGGAGAGTTTCATTATGTAATTTACAATCAGCTGGTACCGAACAAGGAACCATATACAGTTGGGAAAAAAAGATGCGGTACGAACTCTCTTTGTTCGGATGGGCACGAGGGGACATTACAATCAAAACGGGGGGCGTGTCGTTCAATTCTCTGTTTTAGCCTTTCTCTAATAAAGGTTCCACCAGTTATATCTATCTTTCGTGACTCATACCATATTTGATATTTCGCCTAATAAGGAGGGAATAAAACCTCTTTCTCACGTTAGTCAACATACTCGTAATGAATAAAAACCTCCGAAAGAGGTCCTGGTTTATTTTGGCATGAGAAAAGGTAACAAACAGATGGAAAGCTGTTTTGCGGAATTTATCTTTGTGTAACTACTGTACCTTGGTTGAAACGAAAAGTGTAAAAATGACACTAGCTTTGGAAAATTGATAAATTCGAGATTTTATACGGAATGACAAAAGCAGATGTACCTCTGTTATAGCTCTTTTATTATTATTATCGTTGTTACCCCATCTGAGAAACAAGAACGGACATATCTATTCCAGCGAATCCCACTTTATCAGCCAAGAATTACAAATAAATATACCCTGTTCACAACTAGATCCACCACCCAAAGCAAAATCAACAACGTTCTCGGAATCATCTTCGCCGTACCCAGAAAAGAAACTCACCTACCGCTTTTAATTAAGATATAAAGTCCTTCAGAAATAGCTGTCGCACTTGTTCTTTTTTAACATCACATTTTATCTTTCTTACTTTTACTTTTTAATTAAACAGCTTATTTAGTCTTAAATGACTATTTTAATATTTCTTTACCATATTTGATAATCCGATAAAATACTCCTATATTCATCATCACTGGAATCATTCTTCCTCTTCAAAGACTTGCGCATACACTCAAAGCCTCAACCTATATATCATCGTCATACTTCCACCGCTTGATATTGTTAAACAGTTACTCACTCAACCTCAAGATATATCCTCGTACGCATCTTCAAGCCATCAGTTCGACACCACCTACGTCCTTTAAAAATCTTACTTGTCGCCTCAAGCAAAATAAACCGCTAGGTGAGTAACACATCTTCCCACTCTCCCTCGTCATACTTCTTCAATTTCTTGTTGGCGCTATGTTCGACTCAGTTGGTTCTGCTTCCCTTGTATGCTTGTTCTTCATCCTCGTTTTTTTTACATTGATCTTAGTATCTGGTTGGTGTAAGCTGTGATTGTATTTGATCCCATTCTATTCTTTCTTGATCGTGTATGGAAATCTCCGGTTATGAGCGGTGGTTTCGGTATAATTACCATGATTACCATAATACCAAAACATACCACCGATTAAACCGGATCTTGATCTTCCTCTTTCGTTTATTTTGATACCGTACCGCTTTTACGCTCCTCCTTCCCCGATATTTGCCTCGTACCTACCCCATGGGAAGTAACAACAAACAAGATCTATCTCTATAATCGACCTGCGTCTTTTTCTATCCCAATAAAATATGTTTCGCCAAGATATTCTGTCCTCTAAACATATTTATCCGGTTGAAGATTCGGCTTTTCTCGTTCACTTCTACTCCTCCAAGCCACGTTCTGTACCTTGCACGCACAGACGATATAATGTCAAAGTCGTTATTTGCCGATCACTTTTATTTTCCCGGCAAATTCATCCTTTTCCCCCTTATCTTGCACACCCTTACTGTTCTTCCAATGGAAACGCTGCCCACTTTCTTCTCTTCTCTTTGCTATCATGCTAGAACGCAATCATCCACGGAGTAAACCGGTTGCTTCTATGTCTCCTCTGTCCTGCAAAAGGTCATTTCGGAGTTGTTGATTGTTCCTCGTACCTTATTTCCAAATCTTGTCATCCGTTCCACGTTACCCATGATGTAGCTAGTGAATACCTGTGTTCACGCGCAACGAGTCACCCTTTTATTTCGCTAATTGGTCAAGGGGAGAGGGGGAGATGGGATTGTGCCTGGATCGAATATTAGTCTGGAGAAAAACCCCCAAGCGAAAAACGTGACGTTTCTAGACCCGAGAAACGTGAACTATGACCAGTTCCGGTTTTCTCTCTTGATCTATGACCTCGTTTAAAGTAACAAGGACTCATAATGTTCACCTCCACATTCCTCTGCTTTTGACCCTTTTACCCTGTCATACTCCTTAAACAGCTGATCATACTTGTTATAAGCCTAAATTCTCCTATTATCATTTCATTTGTCCCTGATTTTATGACCTCCTGCTCTTGCCTTTCCCAGCCTCTGCAAAGTGATTTCCTGCCTTCGGAAATCCGCTGTTTTGCTCTCCACTCTTCTGAGTATCTCTTAGTCTTTGTATCCAACGGGACTTTATCGTGTCCGCTGTCCCCACATTCCTATATGACTTATATAGTCGTCATGGCATGACAGTGACGAAGAAAGGCCATTTAAGGGAACGAGTTCTCTCTTGTTTCTCTTTCCTAACATTCCTTCTAATAGGGTGATATACAGAACCATTTAATGGCATAGTTGCAGTGATCAAGTTCGATCACTCCAATTTGTATATGTTAAACTTGGTGTCAGCGAAACGCAATTTCATTTCTCTTGTTCTTTTACCCTTCCCCCAATTCTTTGTTTCTTGTTTTGAGAACGGACAAAACCTTCTTATCTATTTTCATTATCAACTTTGATTAGTATCACACCGGAAATTAGTTTTATTATCAATTTAATTAAATTCCATACTACCGTGAGTAGTGTAGCTAATGTCACGAAATTTCCGGGACTTTATCTGGAGATTTTGCTTATTCGTTACACCGCTATTCGTTTGATTTGTTTTCATTTTATGCCTTGCTTTTTTGTTGTTTATCCTTGTCACTGGTATACCCTAGCCAGATTCTTTCGTTTTTAGAATAATCCTTTGGAATAAACACACAGTATAACGTCATCCTTTACCGCCAAATTTCGCTTCCGCTCTTTTTTATCTTTGATATTGATACTTGTTACCTTTTTTCCATCCCTCATCTTTCTCTACTTGCTTTATTCTTCAGCCAAACTTGTTGACAAGATTTCATCATCAAATTGTTTATAGTCAAACTAACTGTGGCGTTCTTCCTATTTTCAATCAGCTAGACGAATTATCAGTATCAATAGACCTCTTCAATCGAACGGACGGAAAAACCAGAGCTAGATTTGAACAGTACCACATCACTTCTTTTCATCAGTAATAGACATTCCATTGACTATAATCACATGTGAGTCTGGCGATCAATTTTGGCCTTCCTGCGTTTTTCCCAATCATTCGACATTTATGTCGTATTCTCTTATCCACCCTTCTTATAAGTTTGTTGATCATTCGGGAACTATCTATCGCTTTTTCAACCTTTCTTGACCTTTTGTTCGGACGCTTTTCACTCTGTTTGTTCTCAATCCCTCCTCAAGACATCTGTTCTTCCAAATTCATATCTCCGTTCTAATCAGGCACCTGTGGCTTGATTATACTTTTTGCATCTCGACCTCTTCTTCAATTTTGATTGATGAGATATCACCTGCTTGATAAGAAGCTGGTTTTCGATGAGGGTTAATACCCATTTGTACCATGTTTCCGTTTTCATTTTCCCACATCTTTCATTGCATTTCATCATTCGGTTATGACTCTTTCATTTTGTGGGTGTCTCGGTCTCGGGAATACCCTCATATCCACCTTTTCTCGTGTTCAGAGTTCTAGTCCAGACTAAACTGTGATTGGATAGGCACCTCATTCTTTTATGTCTGAAGTATACTTAAAAACTTAATTAATCTTTATTTTCCGGTTTAATTCGGACCTTACCAAAGCTTTTCTGGTATTGACATTCTCATTCTTCTTTATCAGTCATCGGTTCACCGGTCATCATAATCCCGACTTTCTTGTAATAAGACCATTTATAACCTTCAACAGTCTGTCAAGTCAGTCAAAATTCATCGAACATTGTCAATCCTTCTTGTTGCAAATTAACACATAAACCATCTGGCATACCTTTTCGCTATTCACCTCTTTAAGACCCTTTTAAGTATCTCAAAGCTGTCTTACACTGCCACATTCAGATACTTGGCAAATAGATACATACAACAACTTCACTTGGACAGCTCTGAATCATTTCGGGTAAGTGAACAGTATTGCACATGTGTTTAAGCAAAATTTGATGAACCACAATGTCAAACTCAAAAAGCTTATTGTTTAACCCCCCAAATTTTCGGCAGATTAGTCAGTATTGGTTACCTCATCCGAATCACTTTTTGCCACATTGGTTATACGGTCAACTTAGTGCCTCTTCATAAATTCTATATTTGGCTGACATTCATCAGGTAAGTTCATCTAACAACCTTCATATTCAGTTGTGGCTTCTTCACGCAGCAGGTCAGAAAATGTTCAGTGGAATAGTGGAGTGGATGAATATCAAGTTGGCGGTATTGACAGGAACTAGGGCTAATAGTTAGCGTCTATCGCGAAGGTCTAGCATCCAAGTCAATCACTTCTAGCAAGTACGTTGGAGAGGTTGAACTCGTTTGAACCCAATAGTCGTTAGGTTTCATCCACAAGTCATCCTATCTGTGAGTTATCTCCTCAAACTTGATATTTTATGATTTATAATTCACCTGTTTCGATCACCTCCTTCGGTTGTATTGTTTGTTTGTTTGTTTGATGGTACCTTTTTGATCGCTGTTTTTGTTGTGTGTGTTGTGTGTGTTGTGTATGTTTCAGCCTATTTTAGCGTACTTCTTCAGGTTATTCACGTGTAATTTTAGATTATCGAAGAGACAAAAGACTGGATTTTCACATCTTAATAATGGTGTATGTGTATCGGACTCCGATTAATCAATATGATGTGGATTTTCACCTCTTTTCACCCTTGATGAGCATCTTTTCGTGTTTTTTTACCCTTCTACTTCAACTTTACTTTGTTGTTTTCACTTGACCCTCTTGATATCTCAATTACATTTCAACATACTCGCTGGATAATATACATATTATCACTTGGATACCCATTTATACTACAACCCCTTCACAACTTTATCTCTTAATGAAGAGGATTTCCCTGTTAGGTGGGTAAATCATAATTTATGTCTCCGTTGGAGATGTCTTCGATCACTGTTTTATCGGACCTTTTTCTCTTTGTGTTAGTTGGAAATCTTCTTATCTCCCCTATCATCACGTGTAGCATCGTTTTCGTACTATCTTCGTCATTCATCTACACTCGTCTTCGAGCGGCCCGGTATCATATTGATTGTTTCTGTGACAAAATTTCCTCGATAACCGATATCTCTTGGCTATATAAGCTCAAGGGTCGCAAATCTACCATCTCCCGTGTCTTTACTTTTTTCATCTTCCTACTATCACAGTTTTTCCACCCTAGACCTTATCAATATCAAATGATCGCCGCTCTTTACAGCATTCGCACTCTTTTGTAAAATCACCTGAATCCCAGATTCTTATCCTATACCGGATAGTTCTACCATCCACATCTATTTATTAGACTGGAAGCCTCGTGTGTATCAGTCGATACGTCTTGTATATCGCCCCCTTTCTCCCATACCATTTGACACCCGGTAAGCCATTAGCGATGATAGCTTTAGATCGTTCTTCTCGACTTTTTTTTTTTTCTTTTTTGTTTTGGTTCTTCCTCGTCCTTAAAAAATGTTTCATCCTTTTTGTGTTTCTTTGCCGCATTTAAACTTTGCAAAAACATCCATAAACAAGATAAGTGAGCCCGAATCTGTGCCCGAATCGAGCTTGATAACCTGAGGAAGAGAATACAATCGAGAGGAATTCCCCAGTGTTTCACTTCTCCACTTTTTTCTCCTGCCTTACAAATTTTCCAATTTCATTATTATTACGACTTCTATAACCCCTTTATCTACATCTACCACGAGAACACCTGCTGACGACTTCACATTTCAACCTTTTTATCTATTACCAATATAACCGACTTATACCTATACCCACCAACTCAACATATAATGTTCGTTCTTTCAACATATCTCATCTCTTTTCTTCATCATTCCTTCTTACTTCATCTTTCACCTGTTTCTGTCATCCTTATATCCTCTTGTCACTTGTCATACACCTCATTCGTACACATCATCATGATTACCATGGAATCGTTAACTACGTTAACTGAACAAACAGACGACGCTTGTATCCATCTCGAGGAGCTGCCTTCCCTTTCATTCGAGGACGATACAGGTTCACCAGCCGATTTCCTTCAACAATCAGAACCTATAGAAACTGATTCTACCACCAGTGGTAGTCCAACCATCACATCTATCACAGCGCCCCTTCGAGAGCTCGAGGGCGGTGATCCTCAAGCTACATTGTCATTGCCCAACCTGACAGCTTTACAAGCTCCCGTTCTACCTTACGCGATGGAGCCAAACTGGGTAAGTGAAATATTATTGATCCCCTATAACGTCATCGTCCACCCATTCCTCATACTATGTTCCTGAATTGATCTACATCCTAACGCATGACTCGCAAAAAGTGTAAAGCTAAAGTAAGCATATCTAATCGCTTCTTCATACCTCTTTAGCCCTCGCAAGGACTCTACAATTACTACACTCCCGAACGTATGAGTACACCTCATGATAGACAATCTGGTTTATCGCAACCTTCGATGCATACCTACGACGAGTCCTTACATCGTAGAGCGGTCACCCTACCGCACAATGCAAATTTCTTGCCTCCGCCAGCTCCCCCTAGCCACACCATGCACAATGCCGCTGGTAGCAACAACTTAAACTTACCACCTTTACCTCCTTTCTATGGTTCTTACCCTAACTCATCAGCCAACTTACCTGGTAGTCAACCGAATCCTGCCAATGTACACACCTTAAACCATAATAACCTTGGCTATTCTGTCTCTTCAGGTACCTCAGGAGGATACCATTACCCCATGACCTCACCAATGGGTATGTCAGATTCCATCAGTCCTGCTGGTAACCACAGAGCTCCACCTCCTCATTCTTACAGTGAGGCATCGAGAATATCTGGTGGCTTCTCTACCTCACCTGGTGGGCACCATTTCTCACCAACATCACCTACTAATCATCTAAATCTTGGTGTAAATCCATCTTCAGCATCGACTTCATCATCATCATTTCCAAGTATACAAAGAACACCCGCCACTTTACCAAGAACAGCTAGAGGGGCTAACAAACGAAGAAGTACTAGTGATGCTAGTCAATCAACTGAAAGTTGGGACGAATTGGATCATTATCCACAAAGTACCGAAATTGACAGTAAAGAATTAGCTGAAATAACTGATGATCAACCTTGGGGTATGCCGCAAGCTGAATATAAAGCTTTGAACCCAAGAGACAAAAAACAAGTTAGAAATAGGATTGGTGCTAGAAGATTTAGAGCTAAAAGAAAAGGTGAGTTGCTTGTGAATATGTGACAAGAAAAATGTACTGACTTTACCATTCACGAATTTTCAGATTACGTTAACACACTGGAACGCGAGGTTCGATCCAAGAACGAGGAGATTGCCACATTACGGAATCACTGCGAGGCTCATCAGGCTGAACTCAACAAGCTCAGAGCTAAATTAGGGTTACCTATGATGGAAATTACAACTTATAATCCTGATCTTTCAGGTGGCCTTGGTTTAATGATGAACCAACATATGACCAATGGTAACAGCTCTTCCGGTAGTGGTAGCGGTAACGATCTTGGCGATACTGCCTCAACTGAATGGGGTAAAACCAAAATCGAAGTCATCCCTCAATAGACAACATCCCATCTCATGGTTTCACCAAAACCACAATGAGGATGATAACGAAAATTAGCGAAAATGAGCCTTGGCTCGGTATATTTATATGGACAATCCAATTAAAACATCAGGCGTTTGTCTTGATTTCTCATTTTGATTTCGATGTTTTTGTTACTTCTCCCACTCATCAAGGAGAATTGGTTCAATTTAGGTAATCATCTATTTTGTTTCAGATAATGTATCTTAGAGGATCAAGAAAGAAAATCAGAAATTACGAAAAAAAGACTGAAAAGATAGAATAAAATGTTGGTAAAAAAAGGTAAAAACAACCTAATCATATCCTTCTAATAAAACTTTTTTCTCTTTTAACATACTTTTCATCACTATACTCAATCGATACAGAAATTAACCTAATCGTCAATAAATATCATTCTCCTAACATATTCAGATATATTATTCCCCCTCTATTCCTTCTTGAAAAACCGTCATAATCGCTCCTACCTTTGTCCATATAGCAAAAAAGAATTGTCTTGTATGTATCGTTAAAATCCTATTTTTTGTATAGTAAGCTCTTACTCATTACCCTCAAATTTACAAAATATCATCATTATCGTTACTTGTATATTGTCTATGTCTAAAAATAAAATTTTTAATAGCGGAATTTTCAATATTCATATATTGTATTGAGAAATTATGTTATTTGTATAAATTCGATGTATATATTTATATTTTTATTTTCGAGCATGATTGCGAAGACCAGAACGGACGAGGAGAGTTGCTCGCAACGCAAATTCTGATACTGTGTTATTATCGCTGATGGGAAATATACATGACTTCTCGATGTTTACAACACAGTCAGAATTTCCACCTGCCTACCGACGCCATGCTATACTTGTTTACGAAATTCACAGGTTAGTCATACTGTATAAGGTGCAGTGAGCGATATGTATTATACTTTTATATAGGTGACATGATAATGCATGATCATAGATTATCGTTTATGATGTATGATAATATAAATTACATTGAGTGCATATTACGAACACTGTGACCTATCATAAGCCATAATATAGTACAGTATCCTCAGTTCGATTGCATAATAAGTTTCTCCGTTTCTATGGATTTTTTGAATTTTTGTACCCATAGTGATTCAAGGTTGAATTAGCTTATTTGTATATATACATTAATGAATTACATATACATTGTTACCTCTTGAAAGCTAGTCGGTATCAAGTTATATAATGATAATGAGTGATTGATACTACTGATGTGAAATCTGCAGGAATCGCAGTCAACCATCATAATGTGTGTCCACAAGTCCTTTTGTCATTTTTCGACTACAAAACACCTTGACTGTTAAAAGGATAAAAAGTAAATTTCAGTAGAATTAGCAAAAAGACTTCAATTATAAGGAAGAAAATTGGGTTTCGACCACTGAACTTACCTATAATATTGGAAAGTATCATATAATCTAGTATAATTACTACCTGTTGAACTAACAATTAATCTTTCTAAATATGAATCAACAGCTTGTGTAGTTAAACCTAATTGAAACCTTTCTCTGAAATGAGTTGATGTTTGTTCACCAAATAAAATGAAACAATCCAATTTCGAATCTATATGTGTGAATATATATATTAGTGTGATTTTTTGTCAATATAGTATAATTATGATGATTTACTCTTTTGCATAAGTTCGACGATAGCTATCCCAACCGGATACCACGTTAGCTTTCTACATCATACATTATGCAGAAATAATTGGTCAGACTTACTAATCAAACTATCAGAATGTTTCCTGGCAGCTTCGAAACCTTCTTTGAAAAGCTTCTTGAAATATGCGTAACCTGGACTATCTAATCCTCCCATTATATCAACGTATTCCTGCAGATCCGTGAGTTTTTCGTAACATTTACCAGTCAGTCATGATACGTAGAAGATAATTCGGTCGAACAGCACTCAGAACTTACAAGTGGCATTTTGAAAGGAGCAGCTTCGAAACCCATATTACCAGGTGAATTAGATAACATGAAACCGAAATCAATATGAATCAAATGACCATCATGATCAACTAAGATATTTCCATTATGTCGATCCTTGATTTGAAGTAAATATGTGATTATTGAATATCCAGCTAATGAACGTATAAAGTTTCGTTGGGCTCGTAGGTATCGTCCCGAATCAGGTTTACCGTATGTCTAGGTAGCAAAATAACGATCAATGGATCAGTTTTCTTATGTCGATGTTCATGCTGATCCTATATGTGATCGTCAAACTCACATTGACATAATGATCTTTCAAAGAAACGTGACCAATGGGACCACCTTCGGCTAACCTTTTAGCGTATTCTCCTTTCTTAATTGAGTGTACTGAAACTGCATCGGTGATGGTTTCGACCAGACCAGAGGTTTCTCCTGTTATCAATATTCGGAAGCTAGGGAGAGCAAAAAGAACTCATAAATCTCACTTCCACATCACACATTAAGTTATGTACGAAAAATCCAACTTACAACCTAGACCAGCATTCACATTTCTCCTCTTTCCAGATTCTACTGAATCGTTCTATCAATTGAGTAGCTAATTGTTCTTGTCTGAGGTCGGCTCCAGTTTTTACGATAACCGATATTACCTAATAGAATTTGAGTGTCAGTATGTAAGTTCCTGTCACATCTACGAAGATAGCTCTTCCTGAAGTCTCACAATGCAATGATAGTCCGACAGACAGAACTTACATCCCAATTCGCTAAATGACCCCAAGGCGAACTAGCTCTTATTCTACTCTTTTTAGCAGTCCAAGATTCTTTGAATACGGCAGCTGTAATATAGTAAAGAGATTAGTGATATCCCAATGTTAAAGCACCATTCTCTGAAGATGCAGATCGCTTGAGATACAACATCGCCCAAAAGGTGAACTCACCTGAAGGATCAGCTTTGTTCAATTCTCTTCTTACGATTCCTTCATCTTCAGCAGTTTGACCAGAATTGTCATTGCCATCTGAAGGGTTTGATGAAGACGATTCATGTACTTCAACACCTTCAGGTCTATCAGTCATTCTAGCTACTCTCTCTTCTTCTAAAGCCATCATTTCTTCCATTATCCTTTCTCTGATTGCTGCAGCTTGTGCAGCAGCTAATTTTAATTTACCTCCTGCAGCTGTATTGATTTCGACTTTGGCTTGTTCCCCATTCCCAGCTTTGCTGTTATTGTTAGATCCTGTTATCCATCCTGTACCAGGTATCCAAGAAGAAGAAGCAGAAGAAATTGATGTATGATTATTGTTAATATGAGGATTTGGTTGAGGATCTTGTGTAGGTGAAACTAAAGAAGCATTTAATTGAGCTAACATCACAGCTGCTGTACGCATTCTTTCTGAATAATCTTCTAATGTTATAGCTCTTTTAGGTGGCTGATGTGATTGTGGTTGTAATTGCGGTATATCAAGTATAGGGCCAGATCCAGATCCAGAATGATTACTTAAAGCTGGTGAAGGCGGTGATGGATTTTGACTACCACTACCACTTTGTCCTGGAACATCCAAATGATCATCATTTGTAGGTGAAGTGATCAAAGTTTGATTAACACTTGATAATAAATCAGGTGTTTTAGGTAAATGTAAATTTGGTGAATTCATCGTTGTTCCCAAGGAAGATCTTCTTGAAGGGAATTCAGATGGTGAACCTTTTTCCCAAGCTACCATATCTAGATGTTTATTTTTTGGTGCAGAAGGTAAAGGTACACTATCAGATAAATCAGGTATCGTATCATGAACACTTATTTTTGCTCCATATAATTGTTCAACTAAATCCATCTCTTCAATTTCATCTGGCGTTACGTCCTTTCTTGATGTCAATGGTAGAATCTGTTTTTCTTCTGGTTCATCCATCGGTTCAGCAGGTACAGAAGATGGCATAGTTGAACCAAACCCTTCATCCCTACTAAACTGATTGATTGATGGTATATCCGGTGTTCCAGGAAGATTACCCATACCTCCACTGGACGATGCCATATGGTTCAATTTTCTTCTTTTGGAATCTTCCTGCGCTACAATTTTCTTCAGTAGTTCTCTATTCTCCCTCCTTGCAGGATCAAAGTCCAAGTCTCCCTCGAGAATCTCCACGTGAATTAAATAAGGTGCTCTTTCAGCTGAGTTCAGGACGACTGAGTCTCCTGGCGATATTCGAACCACTCTAGCATGAGCCCGGGATCGTACCCTATCTCCACCCGGGCGAGAGTTTAGAGGGTTTCCTGCTGGCGTCTGTCCGCCAGCCTCATGACCATGATCCGCAGCACACCATAGTGGCATACACACCTATACCAGAATTAATCAGCTTATGAACAGCTCGGATAGGGTGGAGACAAACAACCCAAACCGAAGACAAGACGTTTGTAGAAAAAGAAAACTCACCTCGGCAGGGAGATTGTGATTCAAGCTCGTTAATTCCGCTCGCAGTGAACTGACTCGAGCTGGTTTGGGAATCACTAACAACCTATTACTGATATCCTCCAACAGCAGTAAGAACCTAACTTCACTACGACAATAATGACTTCTCAGTAATTGTCGTTGGGCATCTGCGCTGTAGGTAGCTAAGATCGCTTCTACTGGTGGAGGTCTATCTAGAGGATATAATCGATTTGAACTGGCTGATCTTGATACTGGTAAGTCGGGAACTGAATAAAATGGTTGATGGGTGGATTTAGGTGGAGTATAGTTTCTACTAGGTCCAGAATGTGATTGGGATTGGGAAAATTCTGGTTGACCGTGAGTTACTTGAGGGGATTGTCCGAACGGATCTGAACCTTTTCTTGGCCTACCCGTAGGAGTTATAGGATCAGGTGAAGGTGATCTAGGTGGTGATATTAAGTTAGGTGCTGTCGAAGCTGGACTTTGTAAATGAAGCATTGATTGGGGATGTGGACGTTGCTGCTGATTCTGAGGAGAAGGTCTAGGGGAAGGTGATAAACTTCGTTTGATCGCTGAAGCTGAATTAGTTTGATTATATTCTTCATCCGAATTAGCATCTTCATCATCTCCATGACTAACATTGTTGGTTGATTTCTTTGACCATCTGCCTGGAGAAGATAAATCTGCGCCACCAGAATGATCAACTTCAACCATTGATCTCCCACTATTATTCCTTTCGATATCATCTCTAGGTCTTCTACCTTGAGTTAAAGCCCAATCTCCAGCTAATTCAACTAAACCATGCATACCTGGTGTACTAGCTAACATGACTCCCATACCAACTAAAGCAGGTGGTATATGATTATTTACTCTAAGTGGTGCAGATTTGGATTTACCAGTTGAATTTGAGGATGAAGCTATTATGGGTAATCCTCTAGAGCTTGATGAAGGTGACATTGAAGGTGATTGTGGTAATGAACGATAAGGTGATCTTGAAGGTTCAGGTAAATCTCCAAATATAATTTCATGACTCTTATGTAGAATCCTCTGACAAATCATAAATGGACGTGGGTTGGTTATCCTAGATGGTGTAAGGTCCCTTAAAGCAGCTTGCATGAACCAAAATGTCTATAAAAAAACGTTAGTCTTAGTAGACAGATATTCAGATATCAAAAGCGAAGGGGAAAGTCGGCTTACAAGCATAGCAGAATGCGTACTTTCTTCCGCTCTAGATAATATGAATGCTTCCAAGGCATTTGATTGTGTAGGATAAGTAAGCAATAGATGGCTAAGGTCAAATAATACATTAACTTGACTTCCAGTTAGATCAACTCAAAACTTACCATATCTGAGGCCAATAAAACTCTACTTCTTCAGGTGGCATTTTCTTCATTCTCCAACATAGATAATGTGATATACCAATATTATCAGGATATGTTTTCAGGTATTGCATAGCAAGGGATACAGAGAAATAAGGGGATAAGAATAGTCGGAGGCTAAACGTTCATTTGTTAGTACTGACATTGTACAGCTTTATCCTAGAGTTATATTGAGCATCACACTCACAGTAATGCGTGGGACATTTTGGCTAGAAGAGATGCCTAGCCGCATCAAGCTTATCTACCAGGATCCAGAAAGGTCGGGATGATCTACTGTATTCCGATCAACAGCTGACGTTGTCTTTGGGTAAAAGAGGTAGAGGAGTTGATGTTGGTTCCCGATTCCGTTGGCTAATCTTGCTGGAATCGAACTACGGGACGCCCTTTCTGAACTATATCTAGCAAATCTTGATGTGATCTCTTGTCTCTCTGCGGTAATGTCAAGTATATAGACCAGTATATCTATAATGATCTGTCTCTCAGACCATGAGTATTGTTGAAGGAGTGGTATCAAGTAACATTGACGCGTGGAATAATATTGTTAAATAACGGACTAACATCCATAATCAGGGTAACAAGATATATCATTGTGTGAGAGCTTAAGCTTATTCAGCGGCAACCTCCGCCTAATCATCTCGGCGCGTCGGATGCATATCATGTTCTCTCAGTGTTCGGACATGATCAAGGCAACAAAAAGAGACCACCTCTCTAAGGTAGAATCTGCTTGAGATAAAGTACAACAGGAATGCATATATCATTGTCTACCTAAAGGTCCCAGACTGTTTTCGCTATTTGTATCACTCAAATCGTCATCACCGCCTATACCAAATCGACTTTTCCCTATATCCCCTTCAGATTCAGTATCGTCATCTATTTCTATGGAACCTTTCATTTTTCCTTTTGCTGATCTTCTCTTGCTTCCTACATTTGATGCTGTGATGATGGGTTTATCGGTTGTGCTATTGGATAATCCAGATAAGGGCAGAGAATTCCTGTCAAAGTACGTGGTTGGGGTAGGTTGTCGCAATTCTGGTATTTCTTGTAATGCGTGAGCGGGCAGCGAGTCTGTCGATGCGTTATCATGTGTGAACATCGTTGCTGGGGGCTGTGGTAGACGTCAATTTGTCATTTTTGATTGTATCTGCGGACTTACACCATCTTCTGATAACCTTATACCGGTCTGCGCTGGTGTCGGGAAACTATGTTACTTCACTTCAATTTCCTGCTAATCACATGCATAATATCAGCAGCAAGGAATTGAGTACTCACTTGAGTGGTAGCGCCCTACCTGATCTATTTTGATTTTCCATTCTTTTCCAGTAAATATATCCTCCACAAGCCACCATAATCAACATCAAAGGGAAGAAATATGAGAATGGTGAAGGTGGTGTAACGTCATCGTCCCTTGCAACCAGCATCGTCTGATATTATGTTCTAAGAGCGTCTGATGTATTCTCTACTCTGATGTAGACGTACGAAGATCAATTGTAACGAATGATGCATAGAAATAATAATCTATCAGAATACCCCAAATCATGAAACTTCTGATCTGATCTATTTTCAGTCATAGCTGAAATTTGCCACGTGTTTATGACATCTACGGTGATTCCGGTTAGTAGTTTAACGATCATAGAGAATGGAGAATGGAGTAAACCATCTTTTTATTTAACTTCCTTTCTTTCTTATATCTTTTGACTTTCTTTACAGGCTTCACTTCAGATACATTATTATCCTTACTACACCACAATCGTCCATGAATTGGACTGACTAAATCGTCAAAACGTATCAAAGATTCATATAGGGCATGGCGGCTGATAGGTGAGCTTCTTCGAGATTCAGTAGATCCGGTCTCTTGTCCTCTTATCTCGGAGTTTATCGCGATTTACAAGAAAGCTGAAATGAAATCACAATATAGCCGTCAGGCTCCTTACAATGGGCCATGGACTAAAAGAGCTCGTCAGACTGATGAATGGCTGAGACGTGAGTCAATTTGGCTTACAGCCGGCCTCTGACACATGCAAGAAAGAGCTAATCTTGATTGCTACATGTAGAGCATAAAGTGGTCAGTCGGATGTTTCATTGGATACAGATAGCTAGGGAAAACATCTGACATATTCTGATCTCCCATGAACAGGTCGTTTCAGCTACAACCGCTTCCTTGCTTTCCACGTTTGCTGGGTTTCCTTTAGATTCGTTGAAATCCAGATTACAGTCTAGTAGAGAAAATGTATCAATACCAAGACTGGCAGCTGAAGTAGTCAGGGAGGAAGGTATTGGAGGGTAAGTTCTGCTTCTCTAACATGAAACCATCATTAAGCAAGCTGACGTTTTTCCCATATCCAGTCTTTGGCGAGGTTTCCCGTAAGTTATCTCTAACTCTACATCGAATTGGAGGAGATAGCTTATTAGCATGTCATAATTAGATTACCTTTGATAACTATATCTATCGTCCGTACAATATCATTTACTATCTACACATCCACCAAACGAATCCTCAATTCTGTCCCTCCTACTTCTCCAGCACAAGCCAACATTACATCTGCAGATGGAAGCGATCCGAGTCAACGTTGGCTAGATATCAATTTAGGTTTATTCACTCAAGACAAAGCTTCGGATATAGCTCTAACGAGTTTGTTAGCTGGTGGTGCTAGTGGAGCGGTAGTATGTGTTGGTAGTGCTCCGTTTGAGCTTGTCAAGGTGAGTCTGGCAAGGCTATAGGCATTTCAAAAGCTCTGGACAATTGTAGAACCAGCATGACTCTTTTCAACGAGCGCTACTTTCATCGTATACCCTACACGTAGAATAGTTCCTTCGCTGCTGTATGCTGATCTTCCTACACTGTAGGTTCGACGTCAACTAGAATACCAGATCTTCAGAGATTCACATCCTGAGATATTCCGACCAAACCCACCACCTTCAGCAGCAGTATCATTACCTCTAAATTCTACACCTATACCCAAACCACCAGCATTTGTTCCTCCAACAACTATACAAGCAGTTAAGTTGATCGTAAATTCAAGTGGATATAAAGGATTATATACAGGATGGAGATTACATTTCATTAGAGATACCTTAGGAACAGCATTATATTTTGCTGAATATGATGTAATGAGATATTATCTAGGTAGATCAAAATCATCTGAGCAGGGCCAAGGAGAAATTGGAAGTGGAGCTCAAAATGAAATTCAAGGAGAAGTACCAAATTGGGCAAAATCTTTCTTACCAAAATCTTTAATACCATTCTTTTGCGGTAGTTTAGCTGGAGTTACATCATGGGCATTAATTTATCCTGTTGATGCAATAAAGACTAAAGCTCAACAAAGAGGTTTATCAGGTTTAGAACCACGTACGCCTCTAGCTCAATTAAAGAGATTAGTAAGAGGTACAGATAAATCAAACCCTAAACCTTGGTTAACTGGAATAGCTAGATTATATAGAGGGTGAGTTGTTATCCTATCCTTAGTGTCAAAAATGGTATATCTGCTGACACTGTCACTCGCAGTCTCGGTGTATCGATGATACGGTCAATGCTTACACATGGTTTACTATGGACGATTGTTGATGCTGCGGGAAACTGGATCGAGACCAAGCCATTCGAAAGATTGGCTACCTCATCAAGCGATCTTAAATGATCAATTAACGTCAACGCTACACCTAGATCTGGTTCACGGTTAAACCATGGTCTTCCTGCAGATTTTACATTTATACCAGTAATTCAAACCAGAACCTGAGAGAAATCAACGGTACCTGTCTACTATAGAATCAAGGTCCACTCCTCACATAAGTGCAAAATTAGTCGTCACCGTGGAACCCATGCGGGATATGCAGAACCTACTGAAGATGTAACGCTCATATCATAGACACCTTCAACCGAATAAAATATGCTGTCAAATATCTTCAAACAAACGAACAATCAAACAAACAAACAAACAAATAAACAAACCCATAGACTTAACATATATATATATACATAGATAGACTAGCAACCAAGACGGAGCGAGAAAAACCCTTTGAAGTGGCAAGAAGAAAAAGGTGACAAAGAATTTGTAATCTAATGTAACATTTTTGACCGAAGCATCGATAAAAGTGAGTCGCAGAAAGTAATTCGGATGTACCATGCATGTGGAGAGGATAATGTAGGGTGAATCTTGTTGCTGGTGAAAGAATCAACGTATAAACTATCAGTTATTCATGTAGCTTTTTATCCTTCCGTTAATTGTTCCATACAAATCTAGTGTAGTACTGTACATATCCATAAAAAATTCATCAAGATGCAATATACAATATCATAGAAAAGAATGCATTGTTATCCTCAGATCATACGATTATCGATAATAAGAGATAAAAGGTGTTGTTTGATTCGCAGAGAAGATATATATTGGAGATCATGATATGCAAGGTATCGAAAAAGTGAATACAGATAAACGCATAGACATCGAAAAACCATATTCAAGAATCGCTGAGGCTTGTTATAACTCTAATTCTGGCCAAGTATTCTCACTCCATTCTTTTGTACCCATTTGACTTAATCTACTTACACATCTAGCAAACGCAAATAATTCTTCATCACCTGAAAATAATGATGATGCGCCGATCTCATTTGATGATAAACCTAATTCTTTCATAACTGTATTGTTTATTTTGAGAGTCCATGATATGTGATCAGTATTATTACTTACGGGAAAATGGATCATGGTGAAAAGTAAAACGGATTGACTTACCTTCATTCATATGTTCATCTTCTGCAGCTGATACACCATGTTTATCTGAGAAAACTTGAAATATAGGTACTTCAGATGAAATGAAGATTTTGGTTTTATTCTCATAACAAGCTATATGTTGAACAAAGATAAAAAAGAGGACAGTATTTATTAGCTTGATTATTCCGTACAATGTCGCGAGATAGGAATGAGCTATAACTAGTGGAGTAGAGTGATAAAGGATGACATAAGAGAGGTAGAAATTGATACTTGCCATCAATAAAAGTAATAAATCTTCTAGCTTGATCTCTTTCACTTAAACCTAATTTTGGAACATTTTCAATAAAAACAGTAGCGAATCTTGAAGTGACTTCTAAATAATCTGCTGCAGATAAAGGTTTATTACATAAATCTTGGAATTCAAATTTTGCTATTGAACCTGAAGATTCAGGTACATTTAAATTTCTACCCCACAAAGGTAATGATTTATTATATGTAATTTCAGTTGATATTGGATCTGTTGATGTTAAAGATTCAAATAATTTTGACATTTCTTTTTGGACTGATTCATCTAAAGGTGAAAAATATACTTTTGATAATGCTCTTGGTATTTTACGATAATCTTTTGATGAAACAAATTGAGTGATTAGCTCATTAGTCAGTTTGTATATGTATTTCATATTCTTTCGTTCTGTAGGTAAATGGTAGATACCATATCGTACGACAGAAGTATATTTACTCACCCGTGCCAGAATCCAGGTCAACAACCTCGAATCTCTCTTTTATCAACTCTATTGCCGGTATGAACGATTGCCGCTGTATACCATTGATATAAAGTTCATCGGGATGTCGACTATGTATGTATTTCAATATTAAAGCTATATACGTTTCATCAAGCAGGCAAATGCCATGCTAAACACTCACTTCGATGTCATTACACAAACCACTCCGTAAGCCATTAATCTTTCCAGCAGCTGACGCAGTATCATAGCTGTGACTATATCTGTTACCTAGTAGACCGTACAAAGCCTCAGTTATAACCTTCTCTTCGTCTAATCAAAAGGTAATGCTCACTTGAAATTCATCAAAACATAAAATTCTACCTTCTTTAGCTAAAGATCTAGCAACTTCAGGCATTGCATCCTTTTTCTGTAACCCTTGTTTTTGATATTTTAATGTAACTTCATGTTGTCTTTGTAAAACATCTAACATGAAACTATGAAAATGTATTCTTGTTGAACCGTATTTTTGAATCAAAGCTTTTGGTAATGTTGAATGAAATAAATCCATTAACATTGTTTTACCTGTTCCTACAGATCCATATAAATATAATCCTTTAGGTACTTGATCTATTGATATTGAACTTGATCCAGGTGTAGAAGAGGATGATGATGAGCCGAATAATCTCGAAAACTACCATATATCCTACATTAGTGATGTTTACATAAGATTCTCAATACCTCAAAAACAAACAATGTATGTATTCAGGACAGTCTGAAGCGACTCACAAATCCTGCAGAACTCTCCTTGATTTCATCCGGTATAGGACCTGGATCATAATGTTCTAAATCATTCCATAATCTCTGTAAATATCCTATTATTTCTTTCTGACTTGGATCTGCTCTTAATACATTGTCCTGTACTAAATGTGTATACCTTGTCATTGGATCTGAAAGAATTGGACTTGAGTTAATAAGATTTTGCCCTTGCATTTTATGGAATTCAGGTGTTGAAAACCAAAAAAACTCACCTTTGAAAGAAGCTTTGGCTTCTGCTGCATGAGTGGACAAGCCTTCAGGAGGTGATTTATGCTCATTTCTCTTACATGATGTAGTATGTATGCTTGATTTGAGGTTCACTGCTATTATTGGTTGGGCGCAAAAACGTATAGGTCGAGCTAAAAGCCTTGCAGGTCTAGGTAAAGCAGTCCGAGAAGATACTAGAGTACGGTTGATCATACTGTAAGCTGTCAACGATCAAGAGTGAAAGGTTAAAGTATCAGTCTAAGCTGTAAGCGCAGAAGGTTTTATTCTTATTGAGCGTTATATTGTAACAGGATTGAAGCAAACAGAGTAACTTATTGACATTAATGTTGTTGTTGTGAACGGATAGTGACACTCCGCTAGTTTGCCGGTTTATTCGTCACTTTTTATTTATCTATCTCGTCATTTTATTCCAGCTACGGTCAACGCCGACAAAGTAAGACTGCCACATTCCATTTGCCACACTCAGATCACTGATATAGTTGAATACGTAACTATTTGATTCCGTTAAAGATAATGTTAGGATGTAAACAAACATTTCTATGTCAACAAGAAAATCAAAACAGTACCGCGACTGGCTTTTGTAATTTCATCATTCAACTTGTCATTTACATCATTGTTCTTATTGACATCATCATCAATAATCACTATCTCATAACCATCAATACTTAACCTCAGCTGAAGGACACACAGGACAATTCAGCAAGATGTCTAAAAGACCTACATCGACGCGAGGCGGTATGTCTCGTACAGCTTCATCAGCATCAGTGTCAATGCCTCCTCCGTCAAGAATACCTAATAGACCACCTTCAGCGATATCGCAATCTACAACTTCGAATAGGGATGACAATACAGAAAGTAGACCAAGTAGCCCGAATAGACGTCTAAGGAAAGCAAATAGTCAAAGCTTCAAGGGCAAAGATGCGTCTAATGGAACGGAAAATGGTGAAATCAATATACAGGTAGTCGTGCGATGTCGGTAGGTGACAATTGACCATCGCGACTGCTTCTGCTCATAGCTAATGTATTGATATATGTAGTGGTCGGTCAGCTCAAGAAGTATCATCAGCATCACCAATAATAACGACTACAACAGGAGCTGTATCAAAAGCAATAACAGTTGAAACTACACCTATGACATCTTCATCTTTAGCTTCATTCACAACAGCTTCATCATATGGTGGATCACATCAACCAATGACAAAAACTTATCCTTTCGATAAAGTATTTGGACCAGAAGCTGATCAAACGATGATCTTCAATGAAGTTGCGGATGGAATGTTGGATGAAGTTTTAGCGGGTTATAATTGTACAATCTTCGCTTATGGTCAAACTGGTACTGGTAAAACGTGAGTCGGCCTGTCAATGTTGCAGTGTAGCTTGGTTATTTCTGAACAATGAGCGTGAAAGCTGAAGGTTACAATAAATATAGGTATACAATGCAAGGTGATCTCGAATTGACACCATTACTAGCACCGAAATCAACAGCTGGTATAGTTCCAAGAGTATTGCATCGTCTGTTTTCGGTGTTGGAAGCCACAGCAAACGCGGAATTTTCAGTCAAATGTTCATATGTTGAGTTGTATAACGAAGAGTTACGTGATCTGCTAGCCACAGAATACAAAGGAGAGTCATCATCTACGTCGAATGGAGGCTTAAAATTGTATGAAGACGGTAAGAAAGGTGTCAATATACAAGGATTGGAAGAGACTGGTGTAAGAAATTTAAAGGAAGCTTTAGGTATGCTAGAAAGGGGTGTCAAGAGAAGACAAACTGCTGAAACCAAGATGAATACCGAATCTTCGTGAGTTTATCAAATCATAGATGGTGCATTGAAGACTTTAAGTCATAAGCTGACAATCTGTCATAGCCGTTCTCACACCATCTTTTCAATAACGGTGCATGTTAAGGAAAGTTCGATATCTCGAGGCGGAGAAGACATGCTTCGTATAGGTAAATTCAATTTGGTCGATTTAGCAGGATCAGAAGCTATCGGGCGATCAGGAGCAACAGATAAAAGAGCGAGAGAAGCAGGAATGATCAATCAATCTTTGTTAACACTTGGACGAGTTATTTCTGCACTAGTCGAAAAAGGATCACATATACCATATAGAGAATCAAAATTAACTAGATTATTACAAGATTCATTAGGAGGAAGAACGAAAACATGTATAGTAGCTACTGTATCACCTACACGATCAAATATGGAAGAAACGTTATCGACATTAGATTACGCAATTAGAGCTAAATCAATCAGGAATAGACCTGAGGTTAATGCTCATTTAACGAAAACTGGACTATTAAAAGAATATACTGGAGATATAGAAAGATTGAAAAATGAATTATTAGCAGCAAGAGAAAAAAATGGTATTTATATTCCTGAAGATCAATGGAAAGAAATGCAAGAATTACAAATTAGACAAAAATCAGATTATGATGAAGCGAAATTAAAAGCTTCAATAATTGAAGTTGAATTACAAACTAGAAAAAAAGAATTTGATGAAATTACAACGAGATTTATTGCTACTTCAGAAGAATTAGCACAAGTTAAAATAGCTGAAAAACAATTAACTGATTTATTGGAAATAACTAAAATTGATTTAGAAAAAGTTAAAATTGATTTAGAAGAAGAAACTATTATTTCAAATGCATATCAAAAAGGTGAAGAAAGATTGGATAAAGTTGCTATTGGTTTGAAGAAGACTGCCCAAGAAAGTGTAAATGATGTAGGAGGGTTATTCGATAAGCTTGGTATGTGGTCAGACAAGTAAACGTTGAGGTGAAACTGATGGTATGATTTAATATATAGCTCGAAAAGCCAAAGTGTTTGGATCAAATGCAGATTCCGCTACCAAGTTCGGAGGTGAACTTCAAGGACTTTCAACAGATCTTCGAGGAGGTCTATCCAATTTACAAAATGTTCACGAAAGTCTTGGTAAAGAAATACAGGAGAAAATGCAGATTCATGCCTTGAAAGGTCAAGAAGTGAGTTCATGTCATGCGAAGAATTTGTTTATGAGTGGGCTTTAACTAACAAAACGCATCATAGATGTCACAAATGGATATACAGAATCTTGATAAATCCTTTTCAGCATTCACTGAACTTGCCAAAAAGCTTTCTGCTTCAAATGATAAAGGTCAAAAGGAAGCTTTAGAATCTAGTAAAGCGATACTAGCCGTGAAAGAAGAAGTCCAAGGAAGCGTAAGGGATTGGGCTAA
This sequence comes from Kwoniella dendrophila CBS 6074, assembly GCF_036810415.1. Classification (NCBI taxonomy): domain Eukaryota; kingdom Fungi; phylum Basidiomycota; class Tremellomycetes; order Tremellales; family Cryptococcaceae; genus Kwoniella; species Kwoniella dendrophila. The sequence continues at coordinate 323,517 of NC_089482.1, forward strand.
AGGTGTGAGCGAAAGAAGTAAAGGAATGGTAGATGATTTACTGGAACATCAACAAGAGCATTTGAATACTGTAAGTTCATTTGGATACCCTATTTGATTGATGTTTTACTAATGCCATGTTTTTTTATAGGTCGCCTCTGTGTTAGGATCAACAGCGGATTTAGTAGATGCTGTCTTGACAACTACATTATCACATTTGCAATATTCTTCATCTGCTGCTATAAAGTCGAGAGATTTAGCATTACAAGCATCATCAAATGAAATTTCTAGATTACAAACACAAAATGGTCTCTTAATTCAGTTATTATTTGAAGAAAAAGAAAAATCAACAAAATTAAGAACTGAATTAATTGGTAATTTAACTTCAATGATTGAAGGTTTTACTGAACAACAAGATCAAAGTTGGTCAAATGCTATCAATAAAGTAACGAAAGAAAATGAATTTGCATTAAATCAAATGAATGATTTCTCTGAAACAATTAAAGAAGATTATGAACAGAGTGATAAAAAGAGAAAACAAGTTGAAGATGATATGAGAATCGGTAGAGAGACTGGAACAAGGCAGAGAGAAGCTGGTCAAGAGGTACGTTATATTTACGATTTTATAATACATACCTGCGTGGATAGCTAAAACTCAATTTCATCTTCTTGATAGGCTTTAAATAGTGTTAGACAAGGTCTACAAACTAAACTGGAGGAATATGGTAATGAGATTTCTGAAGAAGCAGATACACATGTTAGAACTACAGATGTACATCTTGAGAAAATAAATAAATCAGCTCAGGATGTATCTGGAAAATCATTTGCTAGAGGTAAAAAGAATTCGGATTTGTTGAACGCAATCACAAATAATATCTCACAAACTCATCAATCATCGAAATCAAGATTAAGTAGAATATCAAATGATATTGAAGATTTATCTTCTACTTTGTTACTTTCTGTAAGTCTTATTATGATCCAATATTTCGTTCAACTTCGAGATTGGTATACATACCATAAAAAGCATTGATTCGAAACTGATTTTCTTTTTTTATTTTAATTTTCATTAGTCATCAACCGCATCAGCAACATTTAATCAATCAAATGAAAAAGCTTCATCAACTTTAGAACAAATAATGCAATTAACAGGTAATTTCTTAGAAAATGGTATAAAAGATGATTTACCTACAGGTATAACACCAAAAAAGAAAAATTGGAATATAATAAATCATTGGGAAAGAACTGGTAATCGATCTTTAGTTTTGGAAAATTGGAGAAATAATCAATTACATTCATCATCTAGTTCAGGTTCAGCTTCTTCTGGTTTAAATGAAGATATTAGTAATAGCTATGGAACTGTTAATTCTCATGACGAAAAGCTAAACGATGATCTGAATCATGGAGATAATGAATACGTAAGATCAGATATAAATGGGAATCATTCTGAATCCGAACATGCAGATCAAGAAGATTTGACTTCATCAAGAGAATCATTAAAGCAGAAACCAATAATATCAAGGTCAAATTCTAGAGAACCATCAATAACAACTTCAATACCTATATCTAACGTACAAACGTTACATCAACCTAAATCATATGGTTTATCAATATCTCAGTCACAAAACCAAAACCAAAATCAAAACCAGATACAACACTTACGTCAACCTTCAAATTCTGGATTGATACCTATGAAAGGTAAATCATCAATAAACGGTAAGAAATTAAATGGTGGATTAGGATTAAATGAAGAAAGACCAAATATTGTTGTGCTAGGTGAAGGTGTTGGTGTCAATGTACCTAGACGTGGTGGAAAGAGATAATTAGATCAAAGAGGTTAATGAAGGGATTTATGATTTGTTAACATCTCTTGAAGAAGCATTGTTACTATAAGTATCTGTTGATTACTCGGTTGCCTTGATCAATTTTGGGAAATAATGGAATTCGTGGACAATTTTTCTCCCTTTCTTTGTATAATGAATCGATAGATATAATAAATTCTGTAATCTTTAGAATGAACGAATGAATTGATTAATCAAGATTCGGAATTTAACAGTATGACCAATCCAATTGACCGTATGACAATCCTGTTAAACTCTCTACAGCAAGTCGACAGCTGAAGAAGCTCGTCAATGTCGCATAAGTCGAAGATGATGCTCAGGAGATATTTGTTGAGGTTGTGCATATGTGAATATGTGAATATGTATGGAAAGAATTGAGATGTATGAGTGATATAATGTAAAGCTGACATGAGAAAAACGAAAGAAAGAGAAAAGAGAACAGGTAGAAAGGGGGGATGACGGGGTTGAATGGTGTTGAACAATTCGATCCGCTGATTTGATTTCACCTTTTACCTTTAATCTTGAATTGTCCACGTCATGTTGCCTATACATTATAATGGTGTTCTTTGGCTGAGAAAAAGTTGATCAAACTTTGATTATTACAGAATTAGTCGTCATTTCCTCCCATCAATGCCAATCAAAGTGTATTTTCGATGAGTACACACTTCACTTGGCCCTGTGCGCTATTGGTGTGATGTATGTACAATACCCAGTCCTTCAAGAGAAGTCGAATCGATGCAGAAATTTCTCCTAATTCATATGTTGAACAATAGTTAGCTCAAGGAAAGTAATGAAGGTGATCTGTACAAATTCCACTAACTCACCTGCCTATGGGAATATAAATTGGTACCATCAAAATTCCCTCTATCGATCGGAATAATTTTTCTAGGTCTGTTTTGATGTGCGGGTGCCACCCATGCATTCCAATCGTGATCATCGCCATTGAACCTGAAATCTGCTGTAGTGACTATACAACCTGTATGTTCATTGTTCGAGGGGAAGACAACTTTGCGATAACCTGTACTTGTAGCTTGAGTCTAACATCATGTTGGTATCAGTAAAGTCATTCATTTATACTACTAGAGCAGCGTTTTAATTTACGTCAATATCGTTGTCACCTTCGACTTTGTCTCGTTGCGCCGAATCCCCCTTACAGAGAGAGCCACCAAGTGGACTGTTCGATACTTGGTACCTGATTAGATGTCGGTTGAAATCGTGTATGATGATTCTGATAGTCCCGTTGATGGTGGTGTACGATTCGGTAAAGCGTAATCCATCAGCACTAAGAGAAGTGTAAGAATGATGACATGCCCTATCAGGATCTTCAGATCTCCATATATATGATAGGCGAAACCATTGATCAGTTGGCAAAGCATCCAGGTATGATACAGTCTGCGTTGCGTTCTCGATATTTTGACTTTCCTCATCATTCGAGCAATGTTGAGAGATCAAGCCAATCAAGGCTGTATAAGGGATCGCAATAAATACTGGATCTAGAGATTCATCCCAGAGCTCACCAAACCATTGAATAACCAGTAACCCGTTCGAATCGATACTGCTGCTGATCACTTGATATTTGACGATTAATTCATCATCTTTTTCTTGTTCCTTAGAATTTATCTCCTCTTCTACTTTCCGTTCTTGCTCTTCTACGCTTTCCTTGTCGTCGTCTGATTCAACCTGCGCACCTTCATAACTATTCCCAGAACACGAGTCTGTCGTAACTGACGAGGCGCTCTCTATCTCATCGCTTGTCTTGAATAGTGATTGATCGGCACAATACTGGGGCAAATCTTTCTGCGGATGACGTGGTAGTTGCAACTTCACGAATGGCTGCACCAAATAATTGGCTGAATCGTGAGATCCCCTAATGAAGTCATTCTTTCTATATATTGCAAGGTAGAAGCTACGATCCCAAAATCGTGTTGCCTTATCAGCTATGGCCCTTAAGTTCATGAAGACTTCATCAGGGTAACCTTAACATTGGAGGAAGAGAGATTCCAATACTCACTTATCTTTGTATCTATGTATACTAACGAGAAAGCTAGGACCAGCCCAATCGAGCCGGGGATAGTGGTTCGGATCTGGTCGAGGTAGATGGGAAGGTTGATGCGCCTCATCAGTGCACAATGCAGCCTAGAGCAGGCCGTTAGAGCCCAGTCGTCTCGTTGACACCAGTCAGAAAATATAGTCGTTCTCGAAAAGCTTACAGATTTATACCACATTTGCCTTCCCCAATTATATAAGGTGGCTGCGTTGCTTCTGAATCTATAATCAACCATGTAATCCCCTGATAAATCCTCCATGAAAGCGAGACGGCTGAACGGCTGACCATAAGGTTTAGCGAACCTGTCATTCTGATCTTCGTCCGTAATTATGTGTTCAAGGAGTTGAAATGCATGGTATTGTGGTGGATCGAAGGAATTATCTTCATTAGGTTGTGAAAAGATTATTGCATCGTCTTCTATTTTCACCATTGGCTTGCAATGCCTTGCAGGTTGGAATCGACTATAGATGGGTTGTTCTACATCATCAACCGTAACGAAAAAAGCAAGCCATTTATTTTCTCCTTTTTTCTCAGGTAAGTAAGACCATCTATCACCAGGTATACTGACGATGACATTTTTGCGATACGCTAGGTTTTCTCTTTGCGGATTTTGGTCGTAACTGATGATGCGAGGTCGAAGCTGTATAATATTTTTCTCTTTTTGTCTAATGGTTTAAATGGTTTTCTTGATTGATGCGGCATTTCCTGAGTATTGATCCGAGGTCTTTATCTGGTATAGATACTTTAGAAGCTCGAGTTGGATATGGGGTGAAGCTATAATGATTTGATTGAATGTCTTGCAACAAGCTGACAGTGATAAGAGTGAGAACGGATCACATTGCTTGAAGATGTCTTGTAGAAGATCTTCGTCAAGGATCTGCATTCTATCTTCGATGACCAAGCTGTTTTATATTTGTTCGATCTCTAAGAAGTAACAAGAAGGCATAAGAAAGCTAAAAGTCATATAAACCAATGCAAGTTATGACAAAGGATTGAAAAAGCGAAGGAATGTCCTAATCCCGGTTACCGTTTCGGATTTCAGGGTAAGCCTGTATATTCCGTAGTACGTAATTAATGATAAGTACCTGTTTCATATACTACTTTCTGCTGACTCGATGTTTATCTTCAACTTGTGAATTTCTTAAACATAATAATCATCGTTTGAAGCTGACAAAGGACTTGTGGTTGTACATCCTCTTCGATGATCTTTCAGCTCTTATCCAAATATCAACTACGAGTACTGAGAACGTGAAACCAGCAAGAATCTCATGAAACTTTGTTATCGATGCTGGTTTGCTTGAAATTGGCAACTGCCAGGACGAAGCTGGGAGAGCCAAATTTGACACCCGTGATATGTCATTCACCGGTGAACCCACATTGAAGGCTCATAGAGGAAGGTGAAAGGGGAAGTAAAAACAGGATGGCGGAGATGAAACCTCACGAAGGTTGAATGCTCTTTTGGCTGTACTGTGCAAATTAACATGTCTACAAAATTTTGTATTCGTTACAACCAGAATATGTATAATATACTGCTGCACTAAGCTTTATATCCCCTTCCCTTTCGCCCAGTTCCTACTCAACCTCCAACATATATAACCACCTATAGCAGCACTTATACCTCCTATTCTGAATATCAATCCTACAGCATCAGGCGATCCACCTTCTACCATACCTTCTGCTCTACTACTTATGTATCTCTTCAGTATCTCATCTCCAACTGTTTCCGTGGCTATATCGGTACCATTGACAGGTATAGGTATGATAGTTTGAGGATGATGTGCAGGTAATCCTTTTTCAGGTTCCATCAAGTAAAATATGATAGCTGATAAGAAAGTCACCACGAATTGAGGTAACACTAAAAAGACGTTATGTATACCTAATATCACACCTGCTTTATCCGCTGTGTTTTGACCTTTTCCCTGCGTAGCGTTTCTAGGCGAAGTAGGTGTAGTAGGTGTGGCAGCTCTGTGATAACTTTGAGTAGACCTTCGTCTATCTACTTCTTCCTCTTCATCAGAATTATTAGATCTTGAATATTCGTCTGAATGTCTAAGAACCACTGTTGAGCCTAATCCTGGTTCTACTTCAGCAGGTTGTTCACCTTGCATGATCAATGGTGATAATCCTCCGGATAACCTCTTGTCCGCCTTTTCTTTATCTTGAACGTCTAAAGGTTTCTCAGCATCATCGTCGTCTTCATCATGTATCACAAATTGATTGTTATCGATTGGAGGCGAATGTGATGAACTGGGTTCACCTGTATGGGGGTCATAGGAATATCGTGGACGAGAGGAAATGGAATGTCGTATGTCAATCGAAGGACGAGACCGGGTAATGCTTAATGGTTGAGTGCGGTCAATAGTACTGTCGATGAGAATGAGTTCTCCAAGCTATACATAGGTCAGCAAGCTTGCGCTCATGAGTGACATAGATGACTTACTAAAGAATATGGGGCCCCTATGTGAGATGAGGCATTATTAGCGTTCGTAGAAGTGTCATATATTTTATGATTCGACTTACATTGTGATAAAGCCCAGCAAAATCCAGTCACTGCGATAACGAAATAAGCTCCGCTGACTGTAGTGACGAACCTATGTTAATGATCAGCTATGTCCAAGCAAGAGTTACGCAACCATTAGCTGACTCACCAACTTGCAGCCATAGCACCTGCGAAAACAAATTGACTGATCCACCAAATTTTGATCAAAGTCCAATTCTTAAAAGGTATGGACCAGGCCGAACCGTCTTTCATACTTTCTATCAGTCCACTCATGTATCCTAAAACCTTTTGCACGATATTACCCGATTGTAACTCTTCTCTTGCTCTTTTCCAGGTAGCTGAATTGGGTGGATTCTCAGGCATACCACCTTCACCATTTAATGAAGAATATGTATAGGCTGCTTCAGGTTGAACACCAGATTCTGAGACTAAAAATGGCAATCCAATAGACGTAACTACATTCACCAAAGCTTGTAGAAGTAAGGCTCTAGCTCCTGATCTAACGGCATCAGCTGCGAATGTCGCTTCGTCCATATCATCCGTGAATGGTACTGAGGATTTGTAAATTTCTGATACCCAGACTGTCGTGAAGAAAAGAATTGGGAACCAACCAAGGCTAGATTCGTACATCAGCAGAGGTCTCGGCGATAGGTTAAGGACTAGCTCACGATGCAAAGAATTGAACAAAGCAGATTGTCCGTATACCTGGCGGAAGAGAGAACATGTTGTCCCAAATCGACTTGAGATTAGCCTTGAGACTGCTCTGAGACTGGGGACGGCTGTATGATCATGAAAGGTCAGCTTGTCATATTTGTCAGCATATAGAGCAAGCTGACTTACTCATCGCGCAGTAGAACCCGTTCTGATACAGCCCAGGAGGTAAATGTATGGGATATGATCAAAATAGCACTGGTCATAAAAGATAAGATTTGCAGCTGGGTTTTACCCAAGAAAGGCAAGACAGGCGGTAGGTCCAAGTTTCCTCTGCCAAACGCATGCATGATTAGTATTGATTTCACGTCAACATATCAGCATTTCTGAAGAGATAGCTACTTACACAAAGAATCCCGCTACACTACCAAACCCAAACATTCTACCTGCCCATGCACTACCTTCTTCCTGTTGTGCCGGTGGAAGAGTGTCTACGACCAAAGCTCTATCCGTGGACATAACAGCATTTATACTGAAATCGATCAAGTATATTGACCAGACTGCTAGGCCAATAGATAACCATTTACCACCATTTACTATTCCAGCCAATTCTCTTGTCCAACCTAACATCATCATGGCGAAAACGCAAATAGCGCAACCTATCAACATGAACGGTCTTCTTCTACCTAAAGGAGATCTTGATCGGTCTGCAAATATACCAATCAAAGGTTGTACGATTAAACCTGATAATGGTCCAGCCATAAATACTAATGACATGAATGATTTGGATAATCCCAGTTCAAGCAAATATGGTGAAGCATAACCCATTTCGATAGACCAGACGCACTGACCAGAGTATCGAGGTTAGCATCATAAGATAAGGTCGCAAAGATCCAGCCTTCTCCGTTCATATCTACTTTCTTTCATGACCATCGTTCCCAAGGATAAACCAAAGTGAAACTCACCTGTATACCTAGCATACCAACCGTCAGAAGAGGCATTTTAGCCCATTTTGGTCCTTTTACTTGAGCGGTTCCGACCCATTGTACTGAATGTCGTTCATTTCCCTGCTCATCAAGATCATACTCTTCATCTCCTCCTGTTGGTGCAAAGAAAGCTCCTCCTGTCATAGGGTATTAGGTATAGTATTTGGTATCCGGCTGTTGTAGGTTAATCGCAGATTACTGATAGAATCGCGTGAAAGGCAAGCAGATATTTTTAGGTCGATGTGAAGCCGACCATTCGAGAGTATACAGCTCGTATTTGAGATGCTCTTCTAGTATGTTGATGATGAGATGAAAGGAGTGTAGTTGTATATCTTCGATACTGTGCAGATTCCTGTTTAACCTCATCTATCGCTGTATACGTAGAACTTGATCTTGACGCGTTAAAACGTTGCACGGTTGTAGGATATGGCGGTGATATCCGCTGTGGGACCCCTCCCCTTGGATTGATTCCGGCAATTCACCGCCTAAAATAAGTGAATATATTTAATCATGATTTTATTTGAATTTCTCCCGATAATCTTCAAATCCTCCACACCACACTTTTGCAAACCTTCCAACATCACTACAACAAAACACCATTTTTCATCAATCTTTTATCGTCTACTACACCCCTTCATCTACCTCGAATACGACCAAAATCGACCAGGGATCTTATACGTGAGGTCAATATCCTAACAATCAATACCCTCAGATAAACAAAAAAAAAAACATCAATCAAAATGGCTTCCCAACCTAATCCTAAAGCTTTTCCTTTAGCTAACGCTCAACTTACCAACCAAGTGAGTATAACGTCTAGCCTGTGTAAATTCTGTCATTGCAAAGATCGTATGGCTGATAAGATTGCTTTCTATAGATTCTCGATCTCATTCAACAAGCTCAACACTACAAACAACTGAAAAAAGGGTGAGTTGTAATAAAAGCATGCTATTACAGTTCATTATGATCTCAATGCTAATATTGCGCTGTTATTTCTTATAGTGCAAACGAAGCTACCAAAACACTTAACAGAGGTATCTGTGAATTCATTGTTATGACAGCCGATGTTGAACCAATTGAAATTGTTTTACATTTACCTTTATTATGTGAAGATAAAAACGTACCATACGTTTTCTTACCTTCAAAAACTGCTTTAGGTAGAGCTTGTGGTGTATCAAGACCTGTTATTGCTGCTAGTGTAACTACAAATGAAGCTAGAGAATTGAACACTCAAATCCAAGCTGTAAAGGTGAGTCTTGTAACTTTTTAACTCTTTATTCATCAGCCCTTGCGATATTGTCACATACATGGTATATCATGGCACGAAGAATTATGCTAATATGTCAATTTCCAATAGAACGAGATTGAGAAACTCCTTATCTAAGCTGTGTTCATCCAATATCACATCAATTATATGGCAATATATTTCCTTTTTCGATATGGTTGATGAGAAGATGTGGTATTGATGATCGAAAGAAGGGAAATGTTTTAAGGGATCAATCAACTTGTGTTAGACTTTTATTAGTACTTGATGCATTTTGATGGGATGAGAACACGCTTAAAACACGTTAAAATTCATTTTCACGGCTTCCATTCGTCAAATGCACTATTCCAAATGCGGCCAAATGACTGACATGCATATACTTCTCAAGATCAGATCAAGGGCTAACATTTCAGAATTATAAACAAATCGAAGGACCTACACAACATCAGATCCTGAATTATATAATCTGTAGACATCATCTCAAACCGCGTGTATGAACCTTTCTCGTATATGAATTCGCTCGACTTTACAGTTTTTCCTCATTTCCTTATTACCTATTTTATCTCAACTTTCTTCTCTTTTCGTCTCTTTCTCTTATCTTACTTTGACTTCCAAATCCAGTCATCTCATCTTATACTCCCACCCAGGTCGTCTGCTATTGACCACACAATGGTGGGTTTGTCAAAGCCGACACAATCCATTAGCTGCTCAGGTGAGTTTTTCATACTTCTTCACTTGTATATGTTCTTGTGTCGGACAGTCGAAGCTGATTTTGTTCCTCTTCTTCTCTACTTCTCTAGTGTCATCTTTAGGCACTGAGGAAAAGCAAGATACTCGGTGTGAATTGTTGGATCTTCCACCTCAAATCCATCATATGATAAGTCAAGAAATACTTGCACTAGAAACCCCACCTGAGGGTGGACGGCCGAGAAGGAATACCGGAGCTTTGGTCACTTTAATGAGATGTTCAAAAACCATGTACAACATTTATGGCAAACTGTTATATAGGGATCTATCTTTTCTTGACGATCCATATTTTTTTCGCGGACTGAATTGGACTACGCTCATCCAAAAGTCAAAGCAAAATCAAGACAGTTGTAGTATTGACGAACATCTTCAATCAATCAGAGATAATGTGATCCTCATTCCCAATTCAATATTCGAAACACATGTCAGAAAATTCGATTTATTGCAACATACCAGAATCCTTACTTGCTGGGATCTGCGAGATTTTCACCAAATCACGTCAATGAAGAACTATCATGGTAAATTAGACATACCCTATATATCGTCACTTGACCCAAATCAAGTCTTTCAAAATATTCATACAGTTCGACTTAGTAGAGATATTATGGATGACCTTTATTATTAAGATTGCACAGTTTCATCCTTGTCTCAATCTCTTCCATACTCGTACCGTGTATGTAACAGACCACTTGTGTCGCCCTCCAGATTATATGTTAGTTGGATTGATTGTAGGCCGGATGCGGTGGATTTTTTTCCGTTTTACGGAAGACCTCGAGAGCAAGACGGTTGGAAGATAACAAACCGACTTATTGATGTCTTATTACCTGGTTGGCAAAGAACTGTAAAACAACTTTCATGGTAGAAGATCCGTTTTTAGAATCATCAATTGTTAACTATTCGACTCAAATATCCAATAGCATTTACTTTAAACGTAAATGGTATTTCCATGATGGACTTAAAACTGACTTGGTCCGTTTTGATCATCCCCTTACTCAAAGAGATCACAATAAATGCCTCGAGATCTTATTTGAACAACTCAAGGTATATATCACTAAACCCTCAAGTCGTATTGAAGCTTTTGATCTCAAAGCAATCAAGATCTATAATCCACTTTTCGATCATGTATCGATATCTGATCTTGTTTCCTATGCTAGAAGAGTTTCGCCTGATATGGTTATAGCTACAGAAGATGAGATTGATAGATCTGGTTGGGGTTGGTCAAGTGCAGAAGAAGAAGCTACTCATCTGGTTTGTGGTTATTCGGATTGCGATTTTCCATATATGGATGATGATGATGATTAAGTAGATTTGGTTACGGTTTACGTTCGTAGAGTTCTGCTATGGTAAATAATAGATATATATATATATATATATATATATATATGTTAATAGCAAAATACGTCTGATAATAATACAGTGAAGTCATCCATCAGTATCGAGCTTGTTCAGGAGCTTCACAATTTCCGAAAAATCCTCAAAAATTGTGTAATTTAATTGAAGCACATATATATGCATGAATGCATCCTTGGCATAACTAACCTACCTACGTTGTTTGATACAATGCTCATGCAGTTGGAAGGATGAAAGGCTTGGTAGATTCAGGTAGTTGTTACCGATAAAGATATACTACTTGCACACTAACTCATTTCCTTCTTACTTTTCCTTTCATACCAATACTTTCCTTGATTTATTTTCTTTCCTTCTTTTCTTTTCTTCTCCGTTTTCTTCTTCTTTTCCTATTTCTAATACATTTTTTGAATTTAACCTCAAACCCTCTAGCTCCATTCGTCATCTTCTTCTGAACAATCAAGCTCAAGAAGTTAGCTACCGGATATAACAGCCTTCAAATCAGTATGTCGGCAGAGACAAGTGGCGTTTCTCCAAACCTACAAAGTGAGTTACTTAAGTTTGTTTTCAGGTCATTAAACTTTTTTACCGAATATATCTCTAGAAGATAGAATCATAGTACATCTTTGACGACATTGTAAGCTGATCTAATCGTCCTTGTTGTGATGTCAACTTTTAGAATTACCTTTAGAACTTCTCGATCACATTGGCAAATTTATAGTTAAGCCAAACAGTGAAAAAGAGGAAAGATGCTACTCAGAAAGTGAAATCTCAGAAGTGGTCGTCAAGCTTCGATGGTCTTAATCAGATGTTCTAAAGATATGTATAGAATCTTTAGTAGACATTTATGGAAGAATTTGGAGCCTCCTTCAGATAGGAAACCTTCTAATTTCCACAAAGGGATCAATTGGGATGCGGTTATTCAAATGTCAAAGCAATATAAGAACAATAATCAAAATCAACCATTTGACAGTATTGAAGAACACCTGAAAATGATTAGAGACAATGTAATTATTGATCCTTCTTCGAAATTCGAATCACACGTTAGAAGATATGATTTATTCCAACATGCTAGATTCATTGATTTAGCATCAAAGAAAGATATTGAAATCATCAAGGAGATAAAAAATTATGCTGAAAAATTAGCAATACCTTATATACCTTCACTCAATCCAAATGATCTTTTAAAGAGCGTTATTTCAGTTGAAATCAGTAACGACTGTTTTATCGATGTATTCTGTGAACCTTATGCTCGAGGTGAATACCGGGATAAACCATTTAACAAGAATTACTATATAGATCAAAAACCACTTTTAACACCTATCAAGATCTGTACTTATTTATTACAATGTGAAGAGGTTCACTTGGAGGTTGACTCTTCTGAAGATGAACAAGAACCAGAGCAAGAAAATGTAATATTTGAAGACGTTTGGTATAGAAGTAAACGATGTATCGATATCATTTTACCCGGATGGAGAAATTCAGTTAGAATTGTCTCATGGCATCATGTTACACAGGATGTAATTGGAAAATATATACCAGAATTATCACCTATCGACAATCAACCAATCATGGCACACTTGGTTATGGATGTTCCCTTTTTAAATGGTGTTCATCTTCGGACCCAAAGACCAATTACTTGTAAAACTTACGATCAATGTATTAAAGCTTTATTTCAACAACTTGAACCTTTTATTACTAAACCTTCAAACTCAATCGGACCGTTTAGAATGGATCTCGATCTGATCAAGATGCCTTCCAATCAATTGTACAATTACATAACCATTTCTGCTCTTCTTGAATACGCTAAACACAATGTTTCAGTCGATACAACCGTAGCTACGGAGAAAGAACTTTTACAAGGAAGATGTTGCGCTTGTGACAGGTACTCTTAGTGAACCAATGATTCAAGTAAATGATACAGGGTAATATGGTAAAAGCAGGAAAATATGTCTTTGGTAATTGTTAAAAATACAAGAAAATGGGTCGAATTTTTTAGTTATGCATTATTGGGAGTTTTTTGAAACTGTTCCATATTCCCAGCATCCCTTCTGTATATTCAATGATAAATTGCTGACAACGTCAATTGGAGATTGAAACAGGTGTATTTGCAGTGGATGATTTGTTCATGAGCATTGTAATAAACCCTGTGGAATACTCAAGTCATGATACTGATTAATCCTGATTTCCTAGAGAAAGTGATCTTGGAGGTCGTGCCATAGCAGAATCTCTCGTGTGAAGACTCCTTTCTTCCATCAATCTTCCACACAACCTCGTTTTGATCTAAGTCTCTTTCTCTTTCTCTTTCTCTTTGTCTTTCTGTTTCGCTACGATAGAAGACCGATGAGGCCGGTTTGCTATTGTCCGCAGAAGAGATATGTATGATATGTGATCACGATTACGAAAATACCGATGAATATGGTCATGTGGTGCTGAAATGATGGCGAAAGTTCAAATAACAAAAGTTTTATTAGGTGATGATCAATAGATGGTTTGCAATCGCTTTCAGAATATTATACACAAATGCATTGACTCCATATTTGACCTATGTTACAATTGAGTTTTGATATATTGGGGTATAACGAAAGTGACGAGAGCTACGAAAGCGACGATAGCGACCTACGCGATGGATAATATAACGAACATATTTTTATGCTTAGTAAAGCACAGTTATCCTAAGCATATTTAGCCAAGAAATCTTTGTGGAATTTCTCGAATCTTCCGATAAATTCTTTTGTTTCAGGACATAAAGCAGTCACTCGTAAATGATATGTTCCAGGTACTTGACCGAAGCCTGATCCAGCTACGGCGCAGATACCCGTTGCGTCTATTGGTATAACATCCATCAGTCACTCGTATAATGAAGAATTAAGCGAGGAACGTGAATTTTTTACTCACCCAATAAGTCCAAAGCATACATGACATCGGCCTCCTTTCCTCTCTTCTTGGCTTCATCAATAGCTTTTTGTGGCATATCGATCTTAGGGAACAAGTACATTGCTCCTTCAGCAGGGTTACATGATACGCCGGGTAACTTGTTGAAGTGTTCAGCCATCAAGTAAGATCGTTCTTTCAAGTTGTTGTGAATTAATGAAGTTTCTTGTTTCCATAATCGATACGATTCAGAGCCTTCTTTAGGTGGTGATACCATTAAATCCACACCGATCTGTGAGAAGGTAGAATATCAGCAAGATGTATAATAGAGGGTTTCAAGGATAAGGTGTATATTGTAGGGTAGATACAATTACTTACCTGACCTGAAACAGGTGGACACAGAGTTACACTAGCCATTTTGTAAACTTGTTCCATTACTTCATCTGAAATGTTTACACATTCAAAGTAACCACCTCTTCTACCACATTCACCCGAAACACCTTTTGAAATCGAATGATATGAAATCAATTCAACTGAATTTGATATATGTTCAGGCATTGACTTCAATATTTTTTTGAATGAATGGAAAGGTCTATGTTCAGGATCATAAATATTTGTTTGATAAACTTCATCTGCCATTAAAACAATTGATTCTTCATAACATAAATTGATAACCTGTTCCATTGCTTCTTTTGATAAACATGCTCCAGTTGGATTACCTGGATTTATAATAACTAAAGATTTTACTTTGATTCCTTTTTCTTTAGCATCGGATATCGTTTTTAATAATGAATCATGGTCCATTGACCAATCGTTTTCCTCAGATAAATAATATGGTAATGGTTCAGCTTTCAAATATGCTAATGTTGCTGTATATAATGGATATTGTGGAATTGGGATCATACATCCATCACCTTGTTGTAAAGCGATAGAAAGGGTGGATGATACACCAGCTGAGGCACCAGCAGTCAGGTAGATTGATTCGGGATCGGCGGGGTAACCATCTCGTTCTGACGAATAAGAATCGTAAGGGATTAGCATATATCCGAGAGAGTGCATCATAAATGCGTAAATACAAACAGAAAGATCGGATTTGAAGAGATTGAGAACCCATTACTTACCCTCAATGAATTTAGCTACTCTCTTTCTAATACCCAAAATACCTTTGGAATGTGTATAAGCACCAACGGAACCAATTTCTTCATAAAGTGATTTAGCTCTTTCTATAGCATCTTTGGGATAAATCTTCGAAGCGATTTCTTGATGTTTCTGGAATAAATCTGGATATTCTAATAAAGAAATAACTTGTCTCCAAAAAGTTAATGGTACTTGATTTAAACCTTTTTGTTGTGGATTACCAATATTTGCTGTAACAACTTGTTCAAAAGGTAAATCACCATCTAAAGTTTCAACATTTGATGTATTTGATCCATTCGATTGAGGTTTAGCTAATAATTGTTGTTGATATTTATCTGCTTTTAAAGCTAATTCACCTCTAACTGCATAATGTACATCTAAAACTGATTGATTTATTGTTTTCAGATTTAAAGCAGGTTGATATTGTTTATTGTTAGATACCATTGTAGAATGTAAATTTCTTCTGATAGGTCGTTTGAAGGATGAATTTACTGTTTTAGTAAACCCGCGAAGAAGAGCGGTCATTGTTGGTTAAAATCGTCAGAGGGGTAGGGAAGAGTGAGTAGATAAGGTTATTTGAGGATATATAAGGAGATTAAGAAGCGATGAAAAGAGAGCAAAATCGAGCACAAGATGTCAGCAAGCTAAATTCCCGATTGGATATGAAAAGTCTATGTCGGGATTACAATATCAAGGTTGGATAGGTAGAGATGTAGGAGGTATAAGCGAAGTTTTGATGGTTGATGGTTAACGAGTCAACTTACGAGGAAAAGTAATCTTAATTAATTTGGCGAGATCGATTTGACTAAACTCGGTGCTCCGCTAATTCCTTTGAGGATTCTAATCGGTATTAGGAATAAATCGTAATCGGAGAAGGCCGTTTTGTGTGTGTGTATGTCAGTGTGTGTTATCTTGTGTATCCTTTGGTTTGATGGACACTAATCTGATGTTATGATAACGATGTCAGTCCTTGATATTGTAAATGATATCAGCGTAAGGTGATGTTGATAAAGAAAAGAAGGAGAAAGAAGAACAGGTAGTAATGAGGAATGATGTGATCCAGGTTAATAAAGGTAATTTATAATGTCTCATACCACACGAGTGACAAGCACTTGAAATACGATCATGTACAACCGAAATAATGAGCCCTGTTTATCCGGATGTGACCGGCGGGGAACCGAATTTCCGACATTTCCAATATCATCATAGACATAGATAGTGGTACTCACCTGAATCACACCGAGGAATACGAAAGATAGAAGAAACAGATTGGAAAAAGATAGAATAAAAGTGGAACAGATAACTGTAATTGTTTTCCTTCTGAAAGCTGAGTAGATACGGAGGATAAGTTATTCATAAGAAAAGCGGAAGAGAAGGGAGAAAAGCTCATGTGACAATGTATATATATATACATATATACATATACATATTCGAAAATACAGCTTGTTCATCTGTACAATGAGATTATACTTCTCTCATCAACCCGAGGACTTCCGACTATCCTTTGATCGATGTGTTTGTTACATACGAAGCGAGCAGGGATGTCACTAAAGCTACATACACCTCCTTTCGATTGCAAGCAGGATCATTTCGTGAAAAGATAAGATATCTTGGCGGAGTACGGAGATGACGCATTTCCAATGGTACAGATCTTACAGGATAGGGTATAGATTAGATATAACAGATTGCAGCTCATGCGGCTTCCCGAAATTGTTCACCTCATAGTGATTTCGATGTATCTATGCGGTCGGTCTTCATATGATACTAAACTGTAGTAGGCATGAAGGCAAACAGCAGCTGAACCACAGCAACTAAATATTTGATACTGTTTACATAGAACAAGATATTGTGGTCTACTAACACGACTGTTCTCCCTTTCTCGGCCTTCTACGCGCAACGGAACATCCTCCAATTTACTAAATACCTAATTCCATTCACCTCGATCCTGTAAGATTAGTCTCCATTAGTTAGACATTTCATTACACGATAGATCGCTGTGAATTTGTAGTTTGAGAGAAGAGAAAGCTGAGCTCACCATCATTCTATTGTCATTCGGTGGAGGTGAACTGGGTTTACTCCTATTTTCAGCAGCTAATTTCGCTGATAATTGACCTGCTTTTGGATTTGATACGTTTACACCTTTACTTTGAGCCTGAACGAGGTCAAGAAAAGTATACGTCAGCACTGCTTTATAGCCTAAGGTGTTCTCAAATTGTCTAGGTTAGTTGTCCTCTCCGATAGTGATTATACTATACAGTGTTGTTGCACCCAACATATCACACTCCGATAGGGAATCCTTTGTCGACAGCACCTTCTGCCGTTTTTCTATTGCGTCCACTACATACAACAGTTATTTCACTCACAAGTTTAGCTCTTTCTTCAGCAGCTTTCAGAGCCCTTTCTCTTGGATCACCACCACCATTCAAACCATCGATAGTTGTACCATTCTCACCTCCTAGAGTCCTTGGCGGATCCGTGTTCTTCTGCGTCTGATTGGGTCTTATCTGTGAGCTAGGTTGAGGTTGAGCATTAGCAGGTGCAGATCCCAATTTCTGCCCCTGACCTTTATTTGGTTTATGTGATGGGTCTGAAAAACAATTTCCCATTGTAGTGGAAGGCTCGGACTAAGAATGTTTAGATGGATTGAAGGATTGTGATGTGTTAAAGCTTAGAAGGCAGAAGATATCGCGTCGTATCTACTAAAATCCTCAAGTTTCCTATAACTGTTTCGGCTATTGAATTCCACTTGAAAGGAAAGACAAGGTGACACTGACTTCAACGAGAGGGCGTATGCAGTAACGAAGCGGTTGCGAAATAGCTGAATGATATATATGTAAGAATAAAGTCGCAGTGATTCACGCAAGTATCAAAGAATATATATAAAGCCAAAATGTGTAATTCAACTGCAATACCTAAAGAACACACATCGCTTTGGCTGATTGCCAAGACACATAAACATCAACATTACCGGTGCTACCTGTGAACTGCGCCAAATTACGTAAATCACAATTTCAAACGAAAGATTCGATACATGAGCTGTGAATATTGGAATTAAATGTAATAAATGATACTATCCTATAGATCAAAGAATACGAAGTATGATATGGTATATTATGTATACTGTTATGTTGGTTATGAAGCATCAGCGCTACCCAAAAAGGACAATTCCTGCTCATTGATTATCCGAAATCTTGTCTGCTAAGCACATCTCTATGCTCATACCACCTTTCCCCGCCCTTTCCGCCATTATGCTATAATCATATTTAAGCTTCTTCATTTACTTTTTCCCATTCATTTCCACTACCTTGACTAGCTGCACTGATTGGACTTGGAACTTCACCTGTCACTGGAGAAGCATCATCGATATCGGCTACTGAAGCTTGAGGTTGAGCTGGAATAGCAGTTGATGCTCCAGGACCTGAAGCAGCTGAAGCACCAGAAAGTGATGTAAGTTCAATGAGGAGTGCCCATACTGGTGCTGGAACGACTCTCTGGTAGACTACGAGTATAAGGAAGAGAGATTAGCATGAAACGTAACTGGGTGTTATGAAGCACATTCGCCTTCCATTCGACTATATTACGAAAGAATGAGTTTATGGATAGTTTAACTTACTACCTAAAAGTTCTAAAGGTTGTGGGTAAACTCTTAAAGCTCTATAGAAGTGTGAAGCTGATTTAACATGATATTCAGGACCCATTGCAGCATATTTTTCACCTTCTGCGACTTGTTCTTGGAAATATGCTTCTTGTTGTTCTGGTGAAGATGGTGCTGCTTCAAGTTGAATCTCGAGGAGAGCTAATTTGAGTGCCTATTCAAAAGCAACAGGTTATATTTCATCAATATATAATCTTCATAATAACCACATTTGTGATTGTCGTAAAGTTAAAATTGAACATACTTTAGAGTTTCTCTCTTTCTCAGCTTTTGATTGTTGTTCAGCTGCTACAGCTAATTTTTTATGTTGTCTTTCTATTTTACATGAATAACAATACAACGATCAGTATTTGAATTTCAAAATTGATTCTTCCCAAAATTTTACCAGACTCGTCTTTCTCGATTTTAGATTCTTCCCCTTCTCGTACAATGAAACGAATGAAGATACCCACTAAGACTCTTTCTAAATTCTGGAGAATTTCTTCTCATGTAATCAAAGTAAACTGCATAACCTAAGAAACCTGTTACTGCTACTGCTGCTGTTGCACCTGCAATTCGTAATGGAGTTGAAGCTGACATCGTGTGTTCGGTATTCAGTGTGTCTTTTGTGATGAAAATTTGATGTAATAGTCTTGTTTATCAATATATGATTTTAATGATAAGAATCTGATAGAAATAGACTTTTTTGGTGAAAGACCATGATGAAAAGACAATAGTAAACGGTGACGATTGACTTACAGTTAACACTTAAATTTCCCGTTTGTGGCATTCCACATATATAGATCGTATATGCTCATCCACTTTAAGAGCTACAATCCGACGGAAGCGTGTATGGTGGCAAATCCAAAGGAATCCTGCTCGTGGTTGTGGTTGTCAAGCTTGGATATTTACGACATTTTATATTTCAGTTGTGTTAATGAATCTCCATCAAACGTTGTTACAGACCTGCTTATCTTTGTTGAGAGAATAACAGCACAACACAAAATACTCAACTTCTGTCATATAATACTTTACTCCTCGACTTTCACTGCTAAATCTCCATTGTATCTTCCATGATATAGCACAAAGTGTTCAAGTCATAATGGCATCCACAAAGAGCGTTTACGTACCACCACATTTACGAAATAGACCATCACCAACACCTTCATCCTCTTCACCTTCTTCATCTAGAACGACTGATCCACCAAGTACACCACCTTCAAGCTCAAGAACATATCAATCTGCACCTACCAGAAGTCAGTCTAGAACACCATGGAATGCATCACCTTCCTCATCATCTCATCCAAGCAAATCATTCTTCAACAATGTCAATTCACCCAGTCAGAATAGTTACGGTTACGGGAATGCCTTTACTTCCGGAAACGATAGTCGTAACAGATCAACTCCATCTTCATCAATCAATGGTCGGGATAATGGAAACATAAATGGTTATTCATCGAGTCCTTCTTTATATGTATATGGAGATAGTTTTGTTGGACCTTTTAAGCTGTTAAGGGAGGACAGCGTCAGAGTACAGACGTTTAAGGGATCATCAGCAAAGGTGAGTTGGAGACTTTATTATAAAGGTAGTCATCTGACTAACTTGTACATGTAGGGTCTGAACAACCCAAACTCTATAAAGCAAGTATCGAAAGATCTCTTACCGATAATAAACGGTCTTCTTGCCCCGCCTCCTTATGCATATATGCCTTCTGCAGGAAGATGGGTTATGTTGATATTCGGGAATGTAAGATGAACAGCCATTTGTCGAAATTGATAATGAGCTTACAGGTTTCGTAGGTCGATTTACAAATCAATTATCTTTGGCAATTAGCAAACAAACCAATATCGCATCTGTCATTTCCAGCATCCTCCAATGATCCTTCATCAGACTTAACAGAAATAATAGATGATGGTGACGATGATGACAGTACCGAAGTCACAGCGAATAATAATCAGTTGCGCTCCAGACGATCTTCCAACGTGCTTGCAACAGCGACAGAGACATCCTCACGTGGACCTGCATTGGGACCAGAATTATTTGTTGAAAGTGTAGTAAGAGCATATACGTCATGGTTAGAACGAGAAATTGTAAATGGGCCAGTTGGAAAAAGATTAACAGAATTAGCGGAACAACGACGTTCTGAAAATGAGAATGCTTCAAATACAGCTTCATCAAGTAGTATAAGACGTAAAGCTCCACCTTCAAAAGTTCTAATTGCTGCAGCATTACCACCTTTAGTTGAAGATGAACTGTTACCTAGAATACCCGAAAAATACGTTGAAAGACTAGAAGAAGATCATTCAAAGGCTCAAAAGGCATTTGAGAGATCGAACCATACCAATAATCAAGAAGATAGCGGTAATGGATCCAAAACACCTTGGGCAAGAAATGGTTCACCAAGATCAAAAAATGCAAATATAGGTGATGACGAATTAGATATTGGTGTTTCAACCCTATCGCTTTCAGATACTACCGCAAGTATTTCTGTGAGTCCAACCTCTTCCACAAGCACAACTTCGTCTCAACATTCATCTTCAACTTTATTCGATTCTCAACGTACAGCAAATTTGGCCGAGACTATGGAATCCTCTATATATTCATCATCTTCTATATCATCCAAATCGCCAACGAATGAAGGATCTACAACTTCATCAAGTCCAGCTAAAACGCCTATTCTAGAATTATTAGCACATGATCCACCTTTATGTACATTACCTATAAGAGTTAAAATGACTAATAGATATAATGAGTTAATTAAAGAATTTTGCGAAAAATATTCAGATATATTAGGGTTTATAGATATAACGTCTGCCATGAAGGATGGAAACGCAGAAGATTTTGAAAGTATATATGGTGAAGTTGATAGAAATATTTGGGCATGTCCTGTAGATCCAACAAATGTACATCCATTATGGGAACCTACATTACCTTTATGGAAAGAAGAATTATCATCAAAATATAATTTACCAGTTCAAAATTGGAGAATTTCAGAAGATGCTGAAGAAACTTTTAAAGCTTATGAAATTGATAAAAGAAGAAGAACTGAAAAAAGAGGTGATCAAAGAGATGTTTCATCGACAATAAATGATAGAATCAAATTAAGAGATGAGTAGTCATCAAAATCAAATGCAGATAAATAGAGGCAATCATCGGATGTGTCTTCACATTAGATGACTCAATTCCATGTCTGTTAAATCTTTCAAGCAGCCTCAAGATGGATGAACGAAATCGAGGTTCAACAGTCTTAGAATTTGTGGTAATGCTACATTCAATAAACACAGTTTCTTGCTTTACCTCTCTCATATTCATAGTTGTACATATACTTTAACGTATCTTGAACAAGATATATGTTGTATCATCTTTGGGTGTGTATGCATAGTAATATATTGCGAGTGTGAATAAACCTTGATACGAACTTTATATCTCGATGAGCATGGCTTGTGGGGTGATATTTGTAATGCATGTAATGCTGATATGATGCGCTAAAGTAATTAAATCGTGTAACTTTCTAACCTCTATTTCTCATCGATACAACTTGTTGTACTTTAGCTCGTACCTGTAAGAGCAATGACCGATCAGTAAAGACAATATTGATAATAATGATATTACCTAGTTTTCGACTATTCGATTAAGAGTGAAATGCTCTTTCACATGTATCAAGGGGAAGAAGATGATGGAAGAGAATAAAACAAAACATACCATTTCCTTAAATCTTCTTCTATGTCTTTCAGATAATAATCTTCTTTTTTTAACTGAAGGTTTTTCATGAAATTCTTGTAATCTTAATTCTTTTTTCAAATTTGATTGTCTCAATAAACCTTGTAATCTTTTATAAGCAGTTAAGAATTCACCATTCTTAGTAACTAAAATACTTCTTCCTGTAGATTGATTAGTTGGATATCCACCTAGATCTTGAGATGTTCTTGAAGCTTTTATCCACCAATTTTCACGTTCACTTGAATTATTATTACTATTACTTCCATATATCTTGTCACCTTCATCATTGTCTTGAGAAAGAGAAGAAGAATTGATTAAAGGATCAAATCTTAATTTACTAAATCCTTCTCTTAAATCCCTCTTTCCTGTCGTCCCACTCAAATTCGAAAATAATTGACCTGATGTTGGTGGTGTCGATGGTGCATTGGAAGATGAAGATGGAGATGAAGATGAAGATTCTGAAGTATTAGGTAAAGTAGAATTTAAACGTATTGATGTGTTGATATTGATAAAAGAAGGTAATACACTTTTTGACGAACTTGCTGTTGCACGTAAAGTCGTTCGAAATAAGAATGCCATTGCGAAGAAAAGCGTCCAGGAGATTCACGATGATTGAGATCAGAGTGAGTCGGTATGTGAGTCTTCTTTGAATCTAATGTTGCTCTACTAATAGTGATCGTTATCTGATTTCAACTATTAACTATTGATATATCTCGAAATTCAAGATGTTGAAATGATAGAGACAAAGATAGGAAAGTCTAAACGGTTATTCGAGATTTGGGATAAATACACATAAATTCAAATCATAAATATTCGCTACAACGATAATGACCTTTGGGTGGAGGACATCCACCATTCAACTTCTGGGACGTGTTTTACTTTTGTTCTTTGTTTTCTTAATTGCTTTCTGGTCCGTAGTCTGTAATTCAAGGACGTGTAACGCTCAAGATGCTGCTTAGCTCTCTTAGGCTACTGCTGCTGGCTCCTATCTATGCGGCTGTATCTAAGCAGACGATAACGAAGCATGAAGATGCTTTCTCCGAATCTTTAACACTCCATCCTTTACCTGATGGTAGGATGTCAGTGCTTTTCGAATTTGAAACGACATTCTCTTCGTCCGGCACATCCTCGAGGATATGTAAGTCATAGACAAATTTCGGTGTTGAATGTTGACTATCAGGTGTATGTTGTCCCGATATATAGCTAATTTTTTTCGATCACGTTAAACCATAGCTCAATCACATCATTCATTGACCCCTCCTTCATTATTACTCCCATTAGAGAAGAACAACGTTTCGGAATTAACGATATCGTTTACCTCAGGATGGGATCAAGCTAGATCTTCTTCATCTGGATTATTAAACTATGAATCTTCTGGTGGAGGTGGTGAAATTAGAGGTTGGTTAAAAGATAGTAATGATGTAGAAGAAAGATGGAATTCAGTAACGAATGCTTTAGGTGGATTGTTTTGTGCTGGTTTAGGTCAAAAGGATAAAGGTGATAATACAAGAGATTTTGGTGGAATTTATCCACAAAAAAGGAAAATTGACAGTACGTTTGTCTTGAATGTTCATGAACAAATAATGCTCAGCTATATTCACGCTTCATGATAACGCTAAAAATCGATTAATTGTGGTTCTTACTAATTATAATGCGTTTACCTCTTTTGACAGATACAACACATTTCTTACTTTCACATCCAGAATCACAATTGTGTACAGAAAATTTAACACCTTTCTTATCATTATTACCATCAAAAGGTATATCAGGATTATCTGCTTTATTATCACAACCAGGTATAATATTTAGTTGGGAATCACAATCTGAAGGTATTGAAGTTTTAATGCCGGATAGAAACGCTCAGGGTAGATGGAAAGGATGGTGGGAAGGTATAATCGATTTAGTACCTTCAAATAATGTTAATGGTAACGGTAACGATAATCAAAGAAATCGAAATTTCTCGATAGAAAAGATATTCAGAAAGAAAATACCTAATCCATTTCCTGAATCACAAAGATCGATTTTAAGATTAATTACAGAGAATGATAATATGAAAACGAGTCCTCAAGGTCGAAAATCCCAAAGATGGATAGATGGGAAATGCAGAGATGTAGTTGAGTGGGATTTGAAAGATAAGAATTTGACTGGACAGAATATCGAGTTTTGGTGGAATGGGGAAAATAGTTTTCAGTATCGTAAGTTCAGCTACACATTCCTGGCAATAAAACAGATTAGCTGATATATTTTTGGAAAATTCCATAGCACGACATATACCTCCTCCACCAATTACTGTTACCAGAACGGTGATTGATAAATTAGCTTCTGATGGTACTTTCCAAATCACCATAATAAATAATGATAATATCGAACGGAGAGCAATATACTCTGAAATTTGGCCTTGGTGGGTGAAAGGTTGGATGAGTGAAATTGAAATATTTGTTGAGAATAAGAAAAGACGTAAGCTGTGTTTGAATGCTTGCTCCACTCTGTTGTGGTGGACGATGGAGGTTAAGCTAATGCTTTGCCTCACGTCAGCTGAATTATTAGAAGATCTATCTTATAATCCATCTAAACCACCTACAATTTCAACGACAACATTACATTTCACTTTAACGATTCCCGCAAAATCACAATTGATATTAAGAATACCATTTTCAAAATTAACTTTAAAATATACAGAACATAGACCAGACGCCGAAAGAGGTATTGAAATCTCTTCTGGTATTTTAACTTTATTAGATACTTTATCTGAACAACAAACATCCTCTTCCTCTTACGACTCAAATGAACAAGAAGGTGAAATTTCTGGATATAATCCGAGAAGAACAGGTAGAAAGAGAATCTACACAAATAGATTATTATTAGATATTCCAACACCTGATTTCTCAATGCCTTATAATGTAATCATAATGAGTAGTACAGTTATGGCTGTTTTCTTTGGCTTAATGCAAGGTGTTTTGACTAGGAAATGGGGCTGGGTAGAGGTGTCTCAGAAATCTGACAAAACATCGAGCATCGTGCAAAAGGAACAGAAGCAAATTGTGAAGAATGTTAGCCAATCTGAATTGTACGAATAAATGATGAACTTTAGATATTGTAATCCTACTGTTGAAGAAATGCATGACATCTTGGGTTTTCTCATACTGGTCAAGAAGGGACGTTGTTGATTGTTTATGATTACGAATTCGAGTAATGTCAAGTCTCATGTCTGATTCCAATGGAAGTCCTAAGGTAAGATAATAGAACAAGCTTCTAGACCCATCAATTGATCTCAACTATTTCAGCTTCTGTGGTTGTGTAAGCTTTGGCGTCTTCACTACTGGCGGAAGTAGGGTCAATGGAAGCTGAGTCAGTAACCAGGGTTTGGAGTGTAGACCTGTACGACGGGTAAGGAGCGGTATATTTGCTGCGTGAGAATGGTTTGTATTGATTTCTTATGATTGAACTCATTTTGCTAGACATTCTACTTTTAATGGAGGACATGTTGTTTCTTGCTCTTTTAAATATTGTGAAGATGGGTAAATACTGACGAATGGGAGGAAGAGAATGTTTTCTTGTTCGGTAGGTTTGTTTTTGACGTATTGACAAAGTAAAATGCAAAGGACTTGTCTTGAAATATGAAGAGGCTTTTTATATCTGTTTTTTTTTGGTCGAAATATACTCAAAATTGTTCATACTGCGAGTGTGATACACGTTCAACTATCATTGAGTTTAGGAATAACGAATTGAAAAATCCAATAAGAATCCAAACTCTGGTTCCCGCAAAACAAAGCCAAGGCAAGAACGTTTATGCATACAGTATTCTTTGTTTTTTTTCTCTTCAGCTTCATCAACCTAACGAAATCTCCAAGAGTCACGTAAACAAATAAGATGTACTTTCGAACGTTCTTAATACACAATGTAGGTATTGAATGTCTAGCTTCCATATTACAAGTCAGCTTATTGAAGAACTGATTGCATAAAAGGAAAAACACCTTGAAGGCGATAAAACTTTCCGTACATCCTTTCCACTCTAGCTTGATAGAATTTATAGATAGGAGCCATAAGATGACTCTCTCCAATATCTAGAGAAAATATCTCCTACTTTGCCCGTGAATCTGCCACTACTGTAAACACAAAAACAGCGTTAACCAATAAAGGGGGGGGGGGGGGGGGACTTTAACTACAGCAACACTCTTTTCCGCCCAGTCATCTATGCTACCCATGACCCATTGTTGTATCACCATGTCCACGGTCCTATTTTTACTGATCACACATGCTTATAACCAGTGGAAACGATGTATAATATTGCTCATCTCCAAATGCAATGTGATATGTACTGTATGCATATGCTATGTTAGGTTGATATGATATTATATATGAATAATTTTGACGATCGAGGATAGCGCTCCAAGCACTTAACTTCTACCGTTTCTCCCGAAACTACTTCTACCTTTGATTCCGTTAAATCCACCAAATCCATTATTTAAGCTGGGACCACAGGTCGCAAACCCAGATATATCAGGTGTAAGTGGTGGTGTACTATCAGACATTATAATATCAAAACCTTCTGGTGTTTTAGCTCTAAAACCTCTTCCTTTCCTAACTATAACTTCCTCTTGTTGTTCTGGTTCTGGTTGTGGTTTTTGGAAAGTCGGGTTTTCTGCGAATGAGTTCAAGGACGAATTAGAAGAAGCTCGATTAAGGATAGAAAAACCTTTACGTGCTATTGAAGGTGTCGTATTGTTTTCCGTTTGTTGTTTGGTTGATCTTGAGAGGAATGATAATTCTTTAGGCTGTATTTGAGGTTGTATTTGAGGTGAGGATGTAAATGATCGATTTAAGATATTCAAACCTTGATTTGGTTTTGCGAACGGCGAGATTGGCCGTTCCGGAGTATTGGAAGCAGAAGAAGGTTTTTTATTGATTCTCTCAAATAACGATAATTTGCCATTTGACACTTTGACTTCCTCTTTGACTGTTGAAGGCGGCTGTATAGGCAAATCTAAATCTTCTTTAACCTTCTTAGCTATCGGTAAATCACCATCTCTCGATCCTAGCCTCGAAAATAACGATGGTTTCTCTTCCACTTTCGATTTATCGGATGGGCTATTTGCTTTGGTAGACTGTATTTGTCCTTCAACTTCACGAGGTCGTTTGTTTACTGAGGCCGAGTTCGTCGAGTTCGATTTGGGTATACCTAGACGATCAGCAAGGGATAGCGGTTTGGGAGTTTGTTCAGGATTCTGCGCGATTGGGATTTCGGGTTGTACAGCTTGGCTGTCAGACTGGTTCGGAGGCAAATTCGATATTGGCTTCGATCTTTGCTGAAATGATATAGTGGAGGAGGCTATTCTTTCTGGTGATTTGGGTCTCCTTTCGGGTGATCCAGGTGTTTTGAGGGAATCAGTGTCATTCCGAGAGTTTGAGGATGGTCCAGACGGAGAGGGTTTCCTAATTCCTCGATTTGACGGACCAGAAGGTGGATCTCTTGAGATGGACGATGACGGACCTGCATCGCCATTCCTAGGACCAGATGGTGGTTGTTGAGCATTTTTTAGACCGCGTGGTCCACTAGG
Organism: Kwoniella dendrophila CBS 6074; assembly: GCF_036810415.1. Classification (NCBI taxonomy): domain Eukaryota; kingdom Fungi; phylum Basidiomycota; class Tremellomycetes; order Tremellales; family Cryptococcaceae; genus Kwoniella; species Kwoniella dendrophila. The sequence continues at coordinate 351,797 of NC_089482.1, forward strand.
TGGTGTAGCTGTTCTTTGCGGTATATTGTTGGAGTTTTCCAGTCGACTGGAAAGAGATTTGTTAGATGACGGTCCAGCTTGGTTTGAATGACCTCTCCAAGAAGGTTGTATGGTTATGATGTCCGATTTGTAGTCGGCGAGTATCTGTATAAGCTGTCAGAACTGCTTCACCAAGATCACACCTAGGGATTTATAACACTTACTTCAGCCATATCGACGATATTAGCCCATCTCTCTTTCTCAACGGAACCTCTTCGCGTGTATTTTTCCTCTTCTCCAGCTTCTTCAGCTAAATCGCTAAGAGCTTTCTCAATTGATCGATCTATTCGCTCACGTCTACTGTCATGCTATTGGTGTATCAATACGGATCTCTTCCTGCTACTGAAAAAATGACTTACAAATGTGGTGAAGCGGTAGATGGCATATAATACCACTTCAATAAGATCTCCGGCTTTTGTGAAATCCTTTCTTCGATAAAGGTTTTTGCATTCGCGCTGGAGTGCTTCGGTTGTAAGCGAGTGTCATATCGGAATAGCGGGATGTTGACTTACAAGAAAGGTCGGAAGAATAGTCTTGACGAAAGAAGGGGATAAATTGTTTTCTCCTAACTCCTTATCATTATCTCCGCTTGACCATCTATCTACTGCCGCGCTGGTCCATTCTTTCAGCTTATCCAATAACCATTTTGGCGTGGGATCGTTCTTCCCTAAAGCCTGACTAACGATAAATTCGCCATACCTAGAAATGAATAATATACCAAGTCTAGAATCTATAGGTGATGTTTTGGTTATATAATTTCTAAATTTCACTATTAGAGGCTGGATTTGCTCCGAAGGTGATTTTGGCGGTATTGAGGTGATCAAAGCTTTAACGTATTTCTTCTTAGTTTCTGCCGAAGCTATACCAGTAGAAACGCTAAACATAGGTTCTAATATGCCTAATATAATTGTTCTCTCTTCTTGAGTTGCATTTTGTTGTATATCAAACAAACCCTCTCTCAATATATTTTCAGCTTCTATGTGTTTTCCCGTTTCGAATAATTCTTTTCTTTGTTGTGCGGTGTCATGTTGTATATACTCTAAGATGTTTCTTCTTGATGCACCAGTTTCTTCCTCCGAATTTTTACAATCATCCATCATCACTGAGAACACTTCGGTTGGAGAAACTGAAAGTAGAGTTTGTAACGATTCCTTGACATACTTTAATTCTCTTGGCTCTACAGTGATCATTCAGCCCGTGGATCATCAGGATTACATCAAAATCTGCGAGAGGCTTACTCACGACAGGCAAGAAGTTGTAGTAAAACGCCGGTATTTCCCCTTACCCATCTCGGATCAGCTTTACCTGTAGGACCTAAACCTTTTATGCCTATAATTCTAACTTTTTCATCTTCATCTTCACATAAATCCAATAAAGCATCTATAGCAGAATCTTGCAAATCTTCAAATTCCCCAAATAGTTTAAACATGAAAGTACCAAACATTGCTTTATTTTGATAATCTGGATAAGAAGGTAACGTTATAAGATGTTCTTGACATTTTCGTCTCTACGGATGTATGGTTCGGACTATTAGCATAATCCTCAAATTTACGATTTGGAGTTGCGATTGATCGAATTGGTTGACATACAGCTTCTACAGGGGCACCAGGTCCAAAAGCTGAAGTCATGAGCCTGTTGGCTTCGTCGACAGCCTCGACTGAGGTGAATGAGGTGGTGGACATCTTGTGTAGGATATATTTCGATTTTCGGTTTCGGTTATTCACAACATCAGCGAGAAATGATTTTGTTGTTGCCCCCTAACGCCAAAGTCGTGACGGTATTACCTGATACAGCCTGACCGTCTGATTCAGTCGTTTTTGCGAACTAATCTAGATCGAGATCAACTCTCAAACAGAGATATATTGTAACAATCAATGCTGGATTTCAAAAGATATTTCATAAACGTATCATAGATATCATAGCGTCAACAACCCAAAACAAATTTGGTCCCGCTCATTTTCTGCCACGTGGTGTTGTCCTGGTTGTACCAAAATTCGAGTCGCTGAACCTGAAACCGAGAACATTGAAGTTCACCATCCCCCTCTCTCTCTTTTGTACTTTAACAGGCCAGATAACTCTCTCGAATTGCGGTGTAGCTACTTCTAAAGATCTAATCCAAAATGGCCAACGAAACGCCTTCAGAATCTTCAGCGACCAGCTCTCAAAATAAGCAACCTAAACAACCGAAACCCACACAAAATGCTAAGCCTGAAAAGGCTGCTACTGGCGGAGGAGCAGGGGACAAAGTGAAATCAGCTAAAGATTTGAAGAAAGAGAAAAGAGCTGCTGCTGTAGCTGCTAGAGCTGTGTCTGACGTACCTGGTTCCAATGAAGCTGGTATTGGAGGTAGACCTTCTCTTAACACACAAAATTCAGGTATAGACGGTGGAAGAAAAGGCTCAACATTTGGTCAAACCGTTCAACAACATCATCAGTCAGGATCTTCATCGGGAGCTGGACCAAGTCATAGTGGTGCAGGAATACCAAAAAGACCAAATAATTATTCAGAGCCATCAGCATTATCATTATCGACAATACAACAAAATCTGTTCTTTTCACATTTACCTAAACAAGAATTTCCTGATACATCAGCAGCGTTGACAACGGGTAAATTGCATCCAATTATAATTAAATTAGGTGTTTTAATGTCAAGTGGTCAATTGAGAGGTTCAAATGCAAGAACAATGGGTATGATGTCTGCTTTTAGAGAAGTTATAAGAGATTATGAATGTCCAGATCAAGCTGTTTTATGGAAAGATTTACCTATTTACCTAAGTCCTATGATTGCTTGGCTGGAAACTTGTAGACCTAAAGGTGTAGGAGGTGGTAATGCTATCAGGTAAGCTGGAAGGAATTCTATGTATTAGTTTTTAGGCTGACATGGTGTAACGTTTGGCAGGTGGTTGAAATCTGAAATTAATAGATTAGGTGAACAAGGTGATAGATCAGAAGCAGAGGTGAGTTTAGGAATTTGAATGATACACTCATAATTCATATGCGAAGAGCTGACTGTGTATGCCACTGCAGCAAAAAGACTATCTAGTCGAAGCTATAGGGTTATATCTTCGAGATAGAATAGAGTTTGCCGATAAAGTCATTGCGGATAATGCCAAAGAGAAGATACGAAATGGTGATACTGTGGTGACTTATGCTCGGTAAGTCTATGCATGTTCATATAACAGCTATCAATAAATTTTCGACGTATTCAAGGGGTAGATATGCTGAGACTTCAATGTGTATCCAACTTATAGATCCTCGGTCGTTGAAAGAGTCTTACTTGAAGCTCATAGGGATATGAAAGCTTCTGATCCAGGAGCTGGTTTCAATGTGGTCGTAGTCGATTCAAGGCCTTTATTGGAAGGTAAGTCCACTTATGGCGCATTTATGACACGAACAAATCATAAAAAAATCTACATCATCATTAACATCAATCCTCATTTTTAGGTCAACAATCACTTGAAGCATTATCATCAGCAGGAATATCATGTACATATATATTATTACCATTATTATCATCAATTTTATCACAAGCAGATTTAGTTTTATTAGGTGGTTCAGCATTACATTCAGATGGTGCATTATATTCTAGATCAGGTACAGCAATCGTATCAATGTTAGCTAAAGAACATAGAGTACCTGTTGTAGCATGTGTAGAAACTTATAAATTTGGTGAAAAAGTCGTTTTAGATGGTGTATCAACTAATGAATTAGGTAAAGTTGATCAGTTATTAATTAATCCAAATAATCCAAAATCAAATATACAAACATCAAAAATAAATAATTTAACTCCATTACATCTGGTTTACGATGTTACTCCACCAAGTTTGATAACCGCTGTTTGTACTGAGGTAAGTCAAACTCTACTTCAGCTTCAGTTTGAGGTGTAAATCCGTTCGAGGGTCCTAGCTAACGCAATAATCCTATCATCAGATTGGTTTCATTCCGCCGAGTTCTGTACCTACAGTATTGGGTAAAGCCAGTAATGTAGTATAATTCGTTTTGGTCAATGATTGAAGCAGGATATAATGTGTATATTTTATCGATTAACCACATTCATGCATTACTTTATGGTATAAACAAACCAGGTATAATTAGAAGAAAGAGGGTATATAATTATAAGTGAATACAAGATAGCAAATCCAGGTTTTTCAGTCTTTATCACGCTCACATCCTTTCCCTCCTCCTACCAATTGAAGCGTTCATGGAAGGGAATTTATCATTTTCTTCTTCTACCTTTTTCATAATCCTAGTCGTTATTTTAGTAGAAGGATGTAATTGGATTCCATACTTATTACCTGGCATAGGAGTTTCCAAAGTTGTATTAGAGGGGATGTTTTTCGGAACATTAGGTAAAGGAGTTTGTAGAGCTAAGGAACTTCTTCTTCTAGTTTGCATACCTGTACCTGTACTTAAAATCCTACGTTGATGACCAGGTAAAGGAGTTGATACAGTCTTATCTAGTGGAGTGGCTGTGGAAGATTCCAGATTGACTTTTCTTGATGTACCTAAAGGTGTCGATCCTGCTATTCCTTTAACAGCGAATTTCCTTTTCATCTATAATTTGTCAAAGCAATGAAAATCAGCATGGACATTCAATCTATATAATACTCAATCTATATAAAATCATAAAGATCAAGAGAACTCAACTTACCAATTCAAGTTCTTGTTGTTTTGAATCCAAAGCTATATTTAACATTTCTCTATCTTCTTTCAATTCAACTTTTCTCCTCTGTAAATTTAGTATTTCTAAATCTTTTGATGATGATTCCAATCTTAATTTCTTGATTTCCTCTTTCATCTCAGATACATAAGTATTATCCGATTCTGATTTCTTGCTTTGAGCTTGAGCAAGCCGTTCTTCAGCTTGTTGTAAGTCTTCTTGTAGCTAATTTTAAACAAATTAACAAAGTCAGCTACCTGTCCAAGGGAAAAAGCGAAACCACAACTTACCCCTTCGTTCTCTTGTTCGAGTACATTGATATGTTCCTCGGCCTCTCTCAATCTTTCATCAGAATCTCCTCTTCGATTCTGTTCAAGTTCTAATCTCTTTTCAATCTCATTCATTCGTTTTCTCATTTCGTCTTCACTCTTTCTATACGATTTCAACTTATCGACTTGTTGAACTAGGCTTTCGATTTCATCTTCATCTACTAATTTGTTCTCCGTCAACTCTTTGACGTGTGTTTTCAACTCTGCTATCTTCTCATTAGCTTCATCTAGTTCATGTTGCATCATTGGATTATTTTCTAGGACAGGAGGTTTGGCTTCGTATTCATCAAGTTGGTCATGTGCTGATTGAAGTTCAGCACGTAAAGCTGATATCTCCTCATCCTTTTGGTGAGACTTTTCAAGTAAAGTATTTGCTTCCTCCAGATCTTGTTGGACCTGTTCAAGTCGTTTAGCTGTTTCTTCTAATTCCTCTCGAACAGTTTCTATATCAGTTTCTCTTAATTCATATTCATCAAGTTGTCTGTGAGCACTGTCAAGCTCAGCTTGTAGAGCTTGTAAATCACCTTGTTGATTTTCCATTTCCGAGGTTTTCCTGAGTGCATCTTCAAGTTCTTGTTTGACTGCTATATAATCGTCATGGTCCATGTTGATGTATTCCAATTCTTCGATCTTCCCATGGGCATTTTCCAATTCTTGTTGTAATTTGTGTATTTCATCCGAATTACCTTGATCCTTTACCAATCTATCTCTTTCCTGATCTTCCAGACTCTGTTTCGCCTGTTGTATCTGTTTCAGTTCATCTTCGACTTTTTGTTTCTCCAGTTGAAGATCTTGAAGTTGCTTGCACATATCTTCAGAATCGGCCAAAGTTTTAGCTAATCTAATTTCTAGCTCTTTAGCTTCAGATTGAGCAGCCATAGTCCTATCTGACATTCCATCTAATCTCAATCCAGCTTTAAGAGTTGGTGAAGGTTTAGGTGAAGGACTTTTTCTGGTTTTAAGGGTTTGCACTTCTCTTTCTAGATCTCGAACTTGGTTATATAAAACTTCGGCATCTAAAGCTCTTAAATTCAATTTTGCTAAACATTCATCACGTTCAATGACTTCATTTTGTAACCTCTTAGCTAAATCTTTATATAGTTCCAATTCAGCTGTTAAAGCTGATGTATGAGATACCTGAGCTTCAAATAATTTCCTTGTAGGTATAAGTAGATCTTTATTATGCGTTTGTGACCGTAATACAATGGCTGATGGGGAAGGTGTTGACGTGGGTGATGAAAATGACATTGTCATTGTGGTATCAAAGAATTGAGTTATATCACCTGCTGCACTTGGCGCTTTAGGAGTTTGTACATTGGAGGATGACGGAGAAGGGGAGGTTTTAATTGGAGATGGATAATTTGAATCTAAATCATCTTCTTCACTGCGTCGAGTTAATGGCCATGTCAATTCAGCTTGTTCAGCTGACATATCAGCGAATATCGATGAAGTGTTGTATGGTCGTCCAACTGGGGTTGGACTGATAGTCTGATCTTGATGATTAGAGATTGTGGTTGATGGTGGTCGACGGATAGTAGGATTTGATAAATCTCCTAAATCTTGATTCTCTTCCGAAATGATCGAGGTATCCACATGGGGAGGAGGCACATTCCAAAATTCATCTTCTGTACTATTCTTTATATCTTCTTTTATGGGTGACAAAGTTTGACTATGCCTCAAATCAGCTGCACCTGGTATTATAGTTGATGAAGATGGTAAATCGTTCATAGAGAAAGAAGTTAAATCTTCAGCAGGTTGAAATTTAGTTGAGAGTAAATTTGACATATCTTCAGGATAATCCATTTCAGCTGAAGGTAATTCGAATCCGACTAAACTCGTATCCCTTGATGTATTCCTATTACCTCGATCTATACTTGTATTAGGTAAAGATAAAGGTGAACAATGAATTTCAGGTTGACCATTCCAAGATTCGTCTACACTTCTTTCATCTTGATAAGAGACATCACCATCAACATCTATACTCATTTCTATCTCTCTTTCATCGACTTGCTCGTCATAATGATTATCTGGATTCCTCGACCCATATTCGTCATTGGATGCGATTGAAGATGCAATCAATGATACTTCGCCTTCTTGTCCTGGTACTTCCCAGCTTTCATTCCCTATTGCGTGTTTACCATTTTCATCTAAATTTGAGTTTGATCCTCTTCTAGGTGACATGGAAGGTATAGTGACTGCTAATAACTGTGAGAAAAATGAGTTCGTAGGTGAAGGTGGTGGCTTGGGTGTAGGTTGATGGACAGATGCATTAGGTGTAATTATCCTAAATTTGTTTTTGGGAAAGAACCGTACTAGCATTATAGTTGCATCAGCATAAGTTTCGCATCTTCATGCAAACATTGCAAAGCTTACCTCCATTGCCTGATCCGGGTGTACCTGTAGATCTGAGGATACCTTTCACACCTGGAGTGGAGTTGAATGTGAATGTTTGGGTGGTTTCGGAAAATCGCATTGTGTGAGGTGTGATTTTCTTTTCATTCGTACCATGCTCTTCTATCTCGACTGATACGTTAGGTGAGGTAGATGGTGAGATACTCTGGGTTGAGAATTCCTGAGGATCTGTGAAATCATGAATACATTAGCTAGCAAGCCAAGACGTTGTTTCAAGCCAATCCCAGCTTACCTGCTGGATTAACCAAATTCACAATCCTCTTCTTCACTTTCAATCTAGCTGCTGTAGGTACCATAGACGAAGAAGCCATTGTGGACGGTCCAGGACCTGCTTCAGCTGACATGGTGAAACTACTGGCTAGAGATGACGATGATGTATGTATGTATATATGTATGCAACATGCAGTATGACAATATAAAGAAGGAATGCACAGATAATATCACCGGTTTGTTGACATTAAATGTTGTTGTTCAATTAGGAGAAGGAAAATCAGCCACGTGTCGCTTGTTTACGTCTTTCAACCTTCACCGTACGGCACATTCCACCCTATATGAGAGGACACTGTTCATCCAAGTGTAAATCGTATGAGAGATCACAAAATGAAATGCATAGCCTTTCAAGTGACTGTGTGCAGTCTATGCATGGCATCAAGATCTTATTCACTAAGTTAGATAATTAGATAGAGTATTCATATATTACTTTTCCTTCCCCTTCCATATCACAAAACTGGGGCCCATTTACATTCTACTTTGATGCAAGACAATAGTCTTAATCGAACTAGCTTTGAGTTGACTAGTAGCATTCTCCATACTGATGTCTCCATTTCCGTTTTTGAAGTCCCATACCTAGTAGAGCAAATTAGCAAAAAGTTACTCGCGGGCAAAGAAAGTAAACTTACACGTTTGTAGAGGAAACCACCGCCTAAAACTTGGAATGCCCATCCAACAGTTGAAATAATACCAAATACAGCGGCCAAGATATGTCCTTGTGTAAACATTCCAATGGTGTTGATCAATCCAGCAGATCCGGTAGCTACAAACACCATGAGCATAAACTCAGAGTCGCTAGAGTAGTATAGAGTAGTAACTTACAGGGTATACCGACGAGCATGTAGATCGAGTACAATAAATGGAAACCACCGAATAAGAAATAAATATCTATTTCGTTAGCTCCGTCAGCAATGAATCAGACTTACAAAAGAAGATAGCCATTGTCTTTCCTTCTGTTCTGCAATAACCTAAATAAATCGGTCTGAACCAAAGGATGAAAGATGCTAATCCAATTACCACAACGTAACTAATTGAACTTGCTAAGTCGGCACTGTAAAGAGTTGTAAGCTATAAGAGTAAAGGTCACGCAGGTTTAGGCTTACCCTCCTTCCGATGCACCGGCAAGTAGCAAGAATATACATCCTAACATGTTAAGAAGTAAAGTTGCAGCTAAAGCATACCACTGGTAACCTATCAAAGTTATAGTCTGTCTTTTTGCTGGTTCCTCTATAATGTTTGGATCGTAATGTACGATAGGGTAAACTAAATATCATTTCAACATATCAGCTAGTCAGTCTATATGAATAAATGTTTAGCTCACAGAAAGGCCAATTATTCCTATATGAACCTGATTCTTGCTCTCTTCTAGCTAAATCCTGTTCTCTTCTTGCTAATTCAGCTTCTCTTCTTTCCAATTCTGCTGCTCTTGAATGATCATTTGTACTTGTCCCTCCACTTCCACCGTATCCCCTATAATCACCATATGCATTCGTCGTATTTCCACCTCCGGATTGACCACCGAAAGATACAGATGATTCGTTAGGTTGTGAAAATGGATCTTTAGCTGGATCCGAAAATGGATCGGTATCTAGGGTAGCATGCTGTGAGTCCGCAAATGGGTCGTCTAGAAACTCGTGACCATCAGCTGTATGTCATGTACTCGCCGCTGAGACACTCACTTGATGGTTTGTATGCCATTCTGTATCTTATGAATGAACGGTAAAGGAGTAGTAAACAAAGGTTTATTTATGGAGGTAGAATAATATTTGTTGATGACGATGAGATATGCACAGCTTGTACGGTGGGGCTTATCAGTTATCAGTTACTCACCCCAGAAGACGGTTTATTTGAGTCAAATATTGCCACGTGTAATCAACCTCTCACCGTTATAACTCGTGATCGGACCTTCTCAAGCTAATTTAGCGATCTTTAGTGGATTTATAAACATTACATTCCTCATTTACTCGTCTATCTCAGTATCTTGAAGAGCGAAACATGTCCGAGATAATATCTTCTGTTCATCCGGAAGCGAGTACCAGCGGAAGTCCTGCTACCAATACAAGTGTGGAAGCTAGTCCCATAGCACCAAGAACTACAGGACGAACGAGGGTAAAGTCTCAAAGGGTTTTAGAAGCGGAAGATACCAAACGATATTTGCTTAAACAAGCTCAAGCCCAAGTGAATCCTCAACATCAAGAAACCCCTGGACGAAGCGCGAAACCCACGACTTATTCTAAAAAGGGTAAAGGAAAGAAAAAGGTAGATAATGAGGTTTACTGTGTTTGTAAGACTGATAATGAAGGTAGTATGATCGAATGTGGAGAATGTAATGATTGGTAAGTTTATCGTGTCATGTATGACATAGTGTTCTTGAACATTTCATTCTTTGAATGGTAAATCATGGTTTACATAGCTAACTTGTCTGTTCCTGTTCAGGTTTCACTTCAGTTGTATCGATTTAAAAGACGATGAAGCGGAAAAGATCCGTACGTTCACTCAAGTGACTGTTCATTTGGATGGCACGATGTCTGACAATTTCAATCTTACAGATGAATACATCTGTGACGAATGTACTCAAAGTACAAGCAAAAGAACTACATGTAAGTTGTATAACGTCTTTTCACCCCTATTTTGTAGATATGTATATAGTACATCCATTTTATCCGTGTCCTCATTGTTTCATGGCGATGGATTATATCGGTACACAAATGTCGTATTGCTGCACTGGTACAATGCGTGCGACAGGATACTGTCTCTGTATCCTACATATTCAAGAGGCTTTTATTCCACATATCGTCGATATTCGAGACTGTGATTCTTTGCAGGTACACTGGCTTATGTGTTGCATATCATGCTCAGACAAGTACGATATATCCACTTTCGTATCACCTTCCCCTCCTCCAGGAATAATACCTGCAAAGCGTAAGCAACCTAAATCTGAAAAGGTAAGCTTAGTTGACAATTCGGTCTTCCATCGATTGATCGTATCGCTGATACATTCGAATATAGGCTACACCATCACATTCATCAGAAGACAATGATTCAGGCTCAGAAGCTGAAATTGATCAAGCAACATCTTCTTCAAGACAATCCTCAGTTCATGCCACCCCACCTCCAAACAAAAAGCCTCGACCATCAACAGACAACAAACGTAAATCATCTTTAACGGTAAATAGACAAACCTCGGTAGAACGAAAACCTTCTTCAGCTGGAGGAGCTTTACCTCCGATGAGAAAGTATGTCAGGGAGAAATTAGCGCCTCTCTTCAAAGGCTTGTTCGAAGGTATGAATGATGAAGATGCAGAGAAGTTTGGTAATAAGGTTGAAGAGGGAATATTCACTCATTTCAAGGAAAGCATAAATGGTAAAGAGACTGCGGGAAACCGATATAAGTGAGTTGGCTATTCCCTCTATCGCACAAAGCTGATCATTTGACTTTAGAACCCAGTTCAACCTACTCTCATCCTCAATTGCTAAAGGCTTACGACAAGATATCATATCATCTATCACTTCTCATACACTATCACCTATACAAATAGCCACACTGACTTCAGCAGATTTAGCAAGTGAAGAACAATTAGCAGCTATACAGAGGGCTAAACAAGCAGTCCTAGAGCAAACTGTTAAATCCAAGTCAGATGATTTGGTATCTTCTTCAATTAGATTAGGTAGAGATGGATTTGAAAGGGTCGAAAATGCTCGTGAGAAAGAAATGAAATTATTATCTGAACAAGAAGAATTGAATAGATTAAAGGTTGAACAAGATAGATTAGAACAAGAACTTCGGTTGAAGAAACCTGAACCGGAAAAATCACCCATAACGAAAGATATACCTAAATTCAAAGCTGAACCACAAAGATCCAACTCGATCGATGTCTCTTCACCTTTAAGGCAAACTTTCGTTCATTCCGCTTGGAGCGGTACTACACCGACTAAAGAGGCAAATGAAGAAAATGATTCAATGACAATTTCGAATTTCGATCAGACAAATCTGGATCTAAGTGATATAATCAATCTAGATGGTGACATGGAAATCGATGATGGGTTAGATGATAAACCGGTGGAAGAAACACAGCCTAGTGAAATGGAGGTGTTTGAATCAAAAGAGATACTCTGGTCAGGTGGTGTGAGTTTATCTACAATGCGATTTGTATATTATCCAGTCAATCGAGCTAATCTAGACAATGTAATAGATAACTAATCCCGCTGCACCCTCGAAACATATCCCACCAATGTCATTACGTCTGATTAGTCGTGCTCCAACTCTCGACTGGAAATTATTACTACCTCACCAAACAATCGAGATCACAGGTCGGGTCCCAACCAAAACATCTTTACAGTTTATCAGTGAAATGCGATTGAATCCATCAAGAGAGTTGGTTACTGTAGCATTTAGTCTAGATTCAAAAGCCACAGATGAAGAGATATTGACATGGGAAGAAATGGTTGAATATCATATTGGCAAAGAGTAAGTGAATTCTAACACTTTGTGCAATTAGCATACTGATCGTCCTATGATAGTCGACATGCTGTTTATTTACCATACGGTAAACATCCGCCGGCAGGAGCAGCAAAAGAGTTATATCTCATACCTTTAAGACCAGAAGATCCTTCACCTGAATTTACAGAATTGATAGATGGATATTTCTTACCTAAAGAAGGCAGATCAACCTCGGTATTTTTAGGTGTATTCATTTGTAGTAAAATGTCTGGGTCTGCACCAATTCCAACTGCACCTAGGTCAGATCGACCACCAACTCCACCTCTTCCCCCTCCACCCGTTGCGCCTACAATACAGCCGGCCGCTTCATCGGTGTTACCAATACCAAATGAACAGTTACAAGCTTTGATGGCGAGTCTAAATCCAACCTCTCTACAGGGTTTAGTTGGGGGTATCACACCGCCTGTGGGAGGTACAACTCCACCGATCGCAATAGGAAGTACGACACCCATGCCACCTCCACAGCCGCAACAGGGATATGATATCTATCCTCAACAACCATATCCAGCTTATCCTCAACAGAATTACGATGCGTATCATCAGCAGGGATATCTCGACTCGCGATTGGGGTCAAGATCATGGGAAGGAAGTGAAGGTAGAGATCCAAGAGGAGAGCGCAGGAGGGACCAGTGGAGGGAGGAAAGGAGGGATAATGGGTGGGGTTCTAGAGGGGGACATAGGCAGTATTAGCTGTCAATCTGTATTGAGCAGCATGTGTGATGCATAAGACATAACGAATCCCGATGTTTTTCATTCAGTTCACATGGAGCAAGGAGGAAGAGGGATGGAATGGTCACCGCCTGACTATGTTCTTGAAATGAGCAGAACGAACGGAACAAGAGAAGGTCACTATGTATAACACTGTTCGTATGACGCCTTAGCCAGAAGGCTATGTCCTATGAAGGAGAAGCGAATCGTCGAATTGCTGTTGCATGTAACATATCACAATATTCGTTGTGCACATCTACTACGATAGATGACGCATCTTCCAAAAGTCAAATATGCGCCTTCTACATTCAAACGAACAAGCAAGAGAGTCTTGAACCACCTCCTTTGAACATGGTCAGGAAACGTCAAGGAATAACCGACAATGTAGGTTGTATCCGTAACCCCTTCTTGCCGTATGTTGTCCTCAACAACAATCTACATCCCCTCTGAAGGTAAATCGTAAATATCTGTAACGTTTTGTTTGCGGAGATGTCAATTGGAGAATCCTGAAAATATGTATACGCAGAAAGGAACTGTTCTGTCTAGTTTCGAAGATACCTTGATAAATGTGATTTCGGTCAAACGGTTTGAAATAAATAACTGAACTTCTGCCGGAAAATTGAGAAACTCATATATCGCGGAGAATGTCTGATCAAACTTCGACAAGACGTACCGTAATGTGAATGCACAGAATGAAACAAAACAGGTCCCACCCTGAAAGCTTGTGGGATTGAGTCTAACTGGGTTCAATCAATAATTCTATGAAGGCGAGCAGACTTATATGGGTATGCAGATCGTCCAATAACTGGGTTATCAGAACAAAGCAGACATCATCAACAAACAAAAGGTGCCGGCCAGCCAGTCAAAATGACGACTTCGGATAGTGGTTTTATTCCGGTAGCTTGCTATAGAACGAATAGTAGTAGCTGCTGCCTTCGGGCTCGTGAGTTCGAATCTCACAGTCGTCGTTTTTAAGTCTTTTTATGGCGGTATGGAAAAATCGAGTGTCAGTAAGTGTGGAAGAAGTAACGATCAACAGTGAGCTCTTCTATCAAATGACATACATATATAGCGGGCTGTACAGCTATCGTTTAATCACTTTGTTATCAGTCGTAAATCGATGTACAAATGTACCTTGAGAAACAGAAACGAAAACATGTTGAAGTGCAGATGTTAAGGTTTGGCAGTCTCAAGATTCACGTCGGCATACGACGACCATTTTCATTCAGCCGCAGAGTCGCTAAGCAAGCTTTTGCATATGATACGTAAACAGACCACCACTTGTCAGTTTTTCGGCTCTTTTCTCTTCCAGGGCTGAGGTACAATACAAACCTGGATTCAAGTTTAACCTTCTCAACTAAAGATGTAAACAACCCTACAGTACAACCTGCGACTTACAACCGGATTAGGAGAAATGATATGGTATCCGACGCGTGTCAATCACGTAAGTGGTGGTAAGATTATAGGGTAAAATAGACGATTGCCGTGAAGCCTTTTTTAGCGCGTTTGTCGATAAAAACAAAAACAGAAAAAATCCGCAACAGCTTTGTTGTTATGATTATCTTGCAGACCACACCTCATAGTTCATTATCCTTATCTTGGTTTTTGAAAGCTACAAGAAGGACATCTTTTTTCACAAAATCCTCGTAATCTTTATCCTCTAACCTTTACATCTTCAATTGTCACCGTGCTTTCTGAGATAGAACGGTACCCTTTCATTTAACTGTCGATTTCCATTCAAAAGACAATTCAGTTTCCAATCACTGAATCTTGTTACTCCACACTCATTTTAATAAGAAGTATCCATCATCACTCGGTGCTCATTTCACCACAGGCTTTATTATAGTCTCTTTATACATTCTATATAGATCAAACATATATCTTCTTGCGATTTCGCTTTAATCAAGATATTTATTCACGATGTCCGGTCCTAGAACACCTAGTATATCTCGACCTCATACACCCAACGGATTATCCCCAAGAGGATCATACACCAATCTTGCTGCCGCCTTGGAAGCTTCAACACCCGGATCTTCAACACCTGGCCTTATGGCTGAAAAGGAAAGAATGAGAGCCGAAGCTGAAGTCAGAGAAGCTTTATTGAAAGCGGCTGATGGTGCTGAGAAAGCCAAGAAGGAGGAAGTGGGTATGCCAGTAGGATCTCCAGGTGAGTGGTCAATACCTCCATACTTCTATCCGGCACTACAGCTGATTCTTACATCTGCCCTTTTAGTATGGCCTATTCTCAGTTATTGCGTAGCATCCATCATGATGACTGTGGTCAACAAATTCGTTGTATCTGGTCATCAATTCACCATGACATTCTTGCGTAAGTCCAGCTCTGAACTATACTGATCATAACCAAATGCCTACGTTCGCTTTTAGAGAATCAGCAGGCTGACTTCTGGTTTCATGGCAGTTCTAACAATTCAATCAGCAGTCTGTGTAGGGTGTGTATGGACAGTCAAACGAACTGGTTTAATCAGCTGTAAGCCTTAACCATTCACCCTCGGTCATCTTTAGCTAATAGTCAACCAAAATGTGTAGTCCGAGATTTCGATATGAACGACGCCAAAACTTGGTTCCCTGTTTCTTTCCTCCTCGTAGCTGTTATTTATACTGGATCAAAATCATTACAATTCTTATCCATTCCCGTTTATACGTAGGTCTTTCCCTTACTCAATAGTTGGATATGAATCATCACTATAGACAGCAAGCTGACTTTTTCGATCTAAATATGACTCCAGCATCTTCAAAAACTTGACTATCATTCTTATCGCTTATGGTGAAGTGCTTTGGTTTGGCGGAAACGTTACTGGTTTAACCTTAGTAGCCTTCTTCTTGATGGTTGGATCCTCCATTATCGCCGCATGGTCGGATATTTCTACAACGCTCGCTAGACTTTCAGCTGGTGTTGCTGTTGTTGATCCAATCAGTGGAGTTGATGTGCCTCTTCCTACAAGTGTTATCGGTAGTCTCAACGCTGGTTACGTCTGGATGTTTATCAACTGTATTGCCTCTGCCGCTTATGTGAGTTCCGGAATGTGTTGGGCAAAAAGGATCCTCTCATTTATAAATTATTGAACTGACTCCTCAAAATGATAGGTATTATTCATGAGGAAACGAATCAAGGTTACAGGATTTAAAGATTGGGACTCTATGTTCTACAACAACCTACTCTCTATCCCTGTTTTACTTATTTTCTCTTTGATTGTTGAGGATTGGGGATCCGCTTCATTTGCCAGAAATTTGTGAGGTTTGATTGCCTCATCCGTTCCGTTCCAATCCTAAGCTGATCGTATGCAACAACCGCAAATAGCCCGGAAGTTGGTAGAACCTTCTTGCTTTCCGCCATCGCATTCTCTGGGGCTGTCGCTGTCTTCATCTCCTACTCTACTGCTTGGTGTGTAAGGACCTGTGGGTCAACCACATACTCAATGGTTGGAGCGTTGAACAAGTGAGTAGGAATACTACACGAGATTTCGAAAATTTGCATCTAACGGATTATTTTTGGGATCTTTTAGACTCCCTGTAGCAGCATCGGGTATATTGTTCTTTGGGGATCCAGCAAACATGGGAAACGTTTCTGCTATTGCTGTAGGAGGTGTAGCTGGTGTGGT
The DNA here is from genome assembly GCF_036810415.1 of Kwoniella dendrophila CBS 6074. Taxonomy (NCBI): domain Eukaryota; kingdom Fungi; phylum Basidiomycota; class Tremellomycetes; order Tremellales; family Cryptococcaceae; genus Kwoniella; species Kwoniella dendrophila. The sequence goes on from NC_089482.1 coordinate 368,336, forward strand.
CTACGCTGTAGCTAAAACCAATCAAGCTAAAATAGAAAAGGCTAAACAAACTAGACCAGGAGATTCTAAAGCCTAAACGAACATCGTAATATATATAACCGTAAATCGTGGATGGGGTATTCACGGATTTCAGCCTGTCATAGAACATCTCCAATAGACATATGGACACTTATTCTCATTCCCTTTTACTCATCGATACAGGTAGTCATGCCCTCTCAAGCGGATGTATTAGATTAATCGTCTGCATTTCCCACCTTGGCAGAGATTGTACTTGTTTAGGCTATGAACTAACGATGTAGATGGATCAAAGTCATTGCTGGTCTCCACTCTTCTGGTTATAGTTGAGCTATAAAGAGCTACACAGAGCAACTCGCTCATTCGGACATGTTGTGGCTCAGTTGCGTAACGTTCCCAAAGTCATCGTTATAGGAAGAAAGCATGGTGTAGATCCGTCAAGTGCTGATCGTGAATCGCGATTTTTTAGAAAATTAGGACAGGGTAGCATTAGATAGTTCACAAATGTTAAGATTTTCAGATAAAAGAAAAAAGGAAAAGAAGTTCTTTAACTGTATATACGGTCAGTCGTCTGATATATGTAACCTGGTAGAATTCGTCGCTTGTAGAGGTAGAAGGTTGAAAGTACGGAATAGATTGGTATTGACTATGGACAAAAAAGCAGGAGCTCGCCAGAAACCACAAAAGATCGAAAAAGATCGACGATTGTGAGATTCGAACTCACGAGCCAGAAGGCAGCAGTTAATTACTATACTATAGTAAACTGCCGGAATAAAACCACTATCCGAAATCGCCAGAATGTGAAACGATGAGCACGAGCAAAAGTATCAATAATTATACGTGATGCCAAAGACCACCATATGCATACTTGTATACAGCCTGCCCAGCATCTCTAATGTGCCGGAGAGCACGTCAACTGGTAGCCTCTCAAGACAAGCGAAACCTAGTAAGAAGAAAGATCGTACTGAAACCTAGACTGTGAATGTGCCACTACTTGATATGGAATGAACAGAGAGGGTTTTGATCGCTAGTCGCCGATACGAAACTCTTATCTCTTATATCTGATGTCTCTCTACCAACGAATCATATAGTAACCTCCATTTATTTTCCAATTTTTGGACATTTTTATAGTTACATGTTCCTGAAAGTGGCTGCATTTTTTGATGAATTGATGAGGAAGCGGAGATTACCGCTGTATTACTCGAAATTTTTCACTACCAAAATGGCTACTTTCCAAAAATTGGAAAACATAATCGATGAAATATTGGAAAACATGAATGATTGTTGGAAAACAAATCATCGTATTTCTCTTTTATCTGATCACGATAACCTATTATAATTTAATTTATCAACCAACTAACTATCTATTATACCGGAAATCCATTTGTATCCCGGACATCCCAATCCTCATTTTTCCCTGTCTTGTGTATCGTGTAGCCCATCCCTACCTTATCCTTCTTTTTCTTTTCTTTCTAACATTAATAAAAAGCTTTTAGAGCTATTCAAAATCAATGAGAATCGCAAGGTCAATAGGTCATTTAAGATCAAGACCTTTATCAGTCTCATCAACAAAATTACCTATTGGTAGAATATCTTCATTGAATTTGAATTCTTCCATAACAAAAGTCAATTCTCTTTTGACAATCTCAACACCTTTTGTCGCGACTAGAAATTTATCTTCATCTTCTAGATTATTACAACCATCAAAAATGTCTGACGTAGAAATGGGTGAAGCCAGTAAGGCTAAAATCATTGATGGTAACGCTATTGCCAAGTGAGTAATTCGATTCAGCGAAATGTCTCACTTTGAACAATCCTTACTAATTTTCTACATTCTAGACAATTGCGACAATCCATCTCTGAAGACATCTCAAAACTCCAATCTACCAACCCAACTTTCCATGCTCCTCATCTTGTCATTTTCCAACTTGGTTCAAGTGCCGCATCATCAACATATATTCGAATGAAACTTAAAGCAGCCGAAGAAAGTGGTATGACAGTTGAACACATTCAAATACCTTCTGATTCAGAATCAGGTGCTACTGCTGGAACAGGCGTTAAAAAAGTATTAGAAGCCGTTGGAAAAGCAAATTCTGATGAAAAAGTTTCAGGTATTTTAGTTCAATTACCATTAGAAGGTGCAGGTAAAACTGAAGAAAAAGCTGTCGTTGATTCCGTAGCAGTGAACAAAGATGTTGATGGTTTCCATCCTGAAAATATTGGTTTATTATCTTCAAGAATCGGTAACCCACATTTCGTCCCTTGTACACCAGCTGGTACAATCAAGCTTATCGAATCAACAGGTTTCGATTTAAAAGGTTCAAATGTCGTTGTTTTAGGTAGATCCGATATTGTTGGTACACCAGTTTGCGCTTTATTAAGAAAGAAAGACGCTACAGTCACTCAATGTCACTCTAGAACTAAAAACCTTCAACAAATCGTTTCAACAGCAGATGTTGTAGTAGCTGCTATTGGTCAAGCCGAATTTGTTAAAGGTGATTGGCTTAAACCAGGTGCTATCGTCATTGATGTAGGTACAAACTATATCCCAGATTCAACCAAGAAATCAGGTCAACGATTAGTCGGTGATGTACATTTCGAATCAGCCTCTAAAGTCGCTTCATTCATCACACCTGTGCCAGGAGGTGTTGGACCAATGACCGTTGCCATGCTTATGAGTAACACTTTCCAAGCTGCTAAAAAAGCTTGGGAATCTAGAAGAGCCAAGAAACTCGTCCCTCTCCCTCTTGAACTTTTAGAAAAAGTCCCATCAGATATCGAAATTGCCGTTGCTCAAACTCCTAAACCTGTAGCTACTATTGCTGAAGAAATTGGTGTACACCCAGATGAAGTAGAATCTTACGGTAGATACAAAGCCAAGATTGAACTTAGTGTTCTCGACAGACTCAAGGATAGACTTGATGGTAAATACATCGTTGTCGCTGGTATCACCCCAACACCCCTCGGTGAAGGTAAATCTACCACCACTATCGGTCTCGCTCAAGCTCTTGGTGCTCACCTTGAAAAGACCGCTATCGCTTGTGTCAGACAACCTTCTCAAGGTCCAACTTTCGGTGTTAAAGGTGGTGCCGCTGGTGGTGGTTACTCTCAAGTCATCCCAATGACTGAATTCAACTTGCACTTGACTGGTGATATCCACGCTGTCACCGCTGCCAACAACTTGCTTGCCGCTGCTATCGACGCAAGAATGTTCCATGAAGCTACTCAAACCGATAAAGGTTTATTCAACAGACTTTGTCCAGCCAAGAAAGGTGTTAGAACTTTCTCCAAACCCATGCTTGCTCGATTACACAAACAAGGTGTTAACAAGACCGACCCTAACGAATTAACAGAAGAAGAAGCTGCCAAATTCGCTAGACTCGATATCGACCCTGCCACCCTCACCTGGAACCGTGTTCTCGATACCAATGATCGATACCTCAGACAAATCACTGTTGGTCAAGCACCAACTGAAAAGGGACACGAAAGAAAAACCGCTTTCGATATTGCTGTCGCCTCAGAATGTATGGCCGTTCTTGCTTTGGCCAAAGATTTAGCCGATATGAGAGCTAGACTCGGTAGAATGGTTGTCGCTTCATCTAAAGCTGGTGAACCAATTACCGCTGAGGATATCGGTTGTGCCGGTGCCATGGCTGTTCTTATGAAAGATGCTATCAAACCAACCATCATGCAAACACTTGAAGGCACCCCAGTTTTCGTTCACGCCGGTCCCTTCGCCAACATCGCTCATGGTAACTCATCCATTATCGCCGATAGAATCGCTTTGAAATTAGCTGGTATTGAAAAAGGTGATGATGAATCAAGAAACGGTTACGTTATCACTGAAGCTGGTTTCGGTGCTGATATTGGTATGGAAAAATTCTGTAACATCAAAACTAGAGTATCAGGTCTTAAACCAAATGCCGTAGTACTTGTTGCTACTATTAGAGCTTTGAAGATGCACGGTGGTGGTCCAGCTGTCACCCCAGGTAAACCTCTTGATGCTGTTTACACTCAAGAAAACTTGGAATTATTAGAAAAAGGTTGTGCCAATTTAGGTAAACATATTGAAAACGCTAAGAAATTCGGCTTGAAAGTTGTTGTCGCTATCAACCAGTTCACGTGAGTCGGTCGGAAAGTTGCGCAATCGATGTACTCTTAAACTGACGAAACATTGTAGTAACGATACTGCTGCTGAAATGGAACTCGTACAAAAATACTCTCTCAATGCCGGAGCTGATTACGCTGTACCATCAAACCACTGGGCTAAAGGTGGTGAAGGTGCTTTAGAATTAGCTAAAGCTGTAATTGATGCTTGTACCGAACCATCAAAATTCCAATTCTTATACGATCTTAACCAACCATTAAAGAACAAGATTGAAATTATTGCTAAAGAAATGTATGGTGCAGATGGAATTCAATTATCTTCAGAAGCTGAAGAAGAAATTCAAAGATATGAAAGACAAGGTTATGGTGGATTACCTATATGTATGGCTAAAACAGCATTATCTTTATCAGATGATCCATCTAAAAAAGGTGTACCAACTGGTTTCACTTTACCAATTAGAAATGTTAGATTATCAGCAGGTGCTTCATTCGTTTATCCTTTAGTTGGTGATATGTCAACTATGCCTGGTTTAACTACAAGACCTGGATTCTATGATATCGATTTGAACCCTGATACAGGTGATATTGAAGGTTTATTCTAGGTCAAGAGAGGTGATTTAGAATAGGTTTTAGAGGGAAGGTTTTTTGATAAATATACCCTAATTTCGTTTTTTAAATCTTTTATTTGGGAATTTCAACAATCAATAGTGTTTCTTTTGCATCGTTCGTTTTCTTTTTCTTTCACTTTGTACATATTCTTCAATCATTCATTGCATTATACATAAATTATAGACTACATAACATATACATAGAGGATGTTAAGATAGAGAAAGAAGGGAGATAAAGGGAAATGAGCGGATGCAATATGCCTCAACGGCTTTATCTGATATTTTCGCCCATTAGTCAAGTCTGCATTGCATAATCAGCTTTCAGTTGACAGAATATATATTCTTAACATGCCATCGGTGATTTACATACCAGAGTGTTCACGCTGCAATTCTTTTCATTCATGTTTGCTATCTACGTTGGATGCTGGAATGAAATGTGCCATTATCTGACATCACTTCTTTATTATGAAATTCATCGGTTCTTTGTCACGAACGATTTACATATGTTACTTAAATCACTCGATCGTAGCTACTCAGGATCAATCTAACTAAAAGTAATTCGTCTTGATATCTTCAAGTAAACCAACTTCTTTTGGTTCCCAACCGGTTTTTTCTCTAGTTATTTCTGAAGTCGCATTACAATCCATTGATAAAATATGTGACATCCAACCGAAATAATCATTTATATCTTTCTTTTCTACTAATTCTTTTGACTCTAAATTTAAATTTTCTCCAATTAATTTTGATATTTCTATAATTGAAACACCTTTTTCTGAAGTTGCATGTAAAATCTCGCCACCTTTTAAATTTTGATTTTTATTTTCAATTGCTAATCTATATAAGACAGCAGCATCTTTTACATGTACACCTGTCCATCTAGTTTTAGTATCTTTAATATAACCTGAATAACCATTTTTTTTAGCTAAATCAATTAAAAATGGTACAAATCCATGATCACCTGTACCATGTACACTAGGTGATAATCTAATTACGATAGATTTAACACCTTTATCGTTAAATGAAAATGCTACTTCTTCACCTTGTTTTCTTGGTCCTCCTGGTGCAGAAACTGTTTCATCTTGAGGTAAAGGTAATCCTAATAAACCTGATGTACCTATAAAAGGTTTATTGGTTTCTTCTAATCCTGAACACATAGCTTTGATCGCTGCGAAGTCGACTATATAACGAATTTGAAAGATCAATATGAGGGCAAAACAAGGTATTTTATATATAAGGTGCAGACTCACTTTGTGCGGGTTTACCTCCATAATCAGAGAAATCATGGATATAAGCTAAATGAATGACAGCATCTGAAGCTTTTGCTGATGATTGAAGTAAATCGGTGTTTTCTAAATCACCCCTTACAACGGTTACACCTTGTTTCTCAAGGGCAATAGCCTAGACCAAACATATCGAATATATCAGCATCTATGAGCAGCAATATGTAAGAACGTAGTGAAGTAACTCACCGAAGCTTCGGATCTAGCAATGGCTGTGATAGTATGACCGTGTTTCAAAAGTTCAGGTACTACATGTCTACCGACCCATCCAGAAGCGCCAGTAATGAATACTTTCATGATTGACAGTGTGTTATTGCAGTAACTAGGTTTAAAGGTAGATCGAAGTGCAAAAGTGATTGTAGACCTATTGATATTTAGTTGTGTGGGAATTTGACAAAAGATTACATCTCAAGTACTCTTCGTCCCGTCCATTATATATCCATTTGAGAACATCATATCGGGCACCGAGCTGAATACCTTCAAGGCAGGTAAACTCATATCGATGAGGTTAGTGATGAGATTGACAATCCTTCGTTGATTATGATGTAGATGGAGATGTACAATTACGTTATTCCACTTTTTGCGGAGATGGAGATCAAGATTAGATGGGGTTTTGCATGGTGAGAATTACAACTCCGATGACCGAAGTTACCAATTCAATTTGCTTCCGTCCATACCAAGCACAGATAGAGTAATCTTACTTGTTCCAAAAGTAACCTAGTCCTTTTATGGTTAATCCTTATCTCACACCGACGGTCAATTGCTGTGGATATTTTCTGTAATGCTGATTGTCCAGTTCGGAACATGTTATCAACTATAAGCTCGGGACAAGGAGAATACCGTGCTGCCTTCACTTCTTTCGGTAGCGAGGGCCCCGGTAGCGATACTTGGCTTAATCAATCTCAAAAAGCAAAGAATGTCAATGCCCGAAGTTGTGTATGCATGATATGAAAAAGATTGTGCTCTAAATGTATCTACCCGTTCCTCTCTTCAGATAATCTAATCATCTCCAAAACTTTACTCAATTCATCCTCTTCCTGCTTTTTAAAAGCTTCAACTTGTCTTATAGCTTCTCTAGTTTCTTCATCCAACTGATCCTCCTCTTCATGTTCGTTTCCGGCGATATTTGCAGATATTGATGGAGTACTACTACTTCCAGTAGCTTGATTGTATTCCTCTCCTTCATCGTCCCATCCTACTTCCTCTTCTATATCCGCCGAATTATCGTTATGGTTCTGCTCTTCCATTGATAACATTAAAGCGTATTGTAAAGCATCATCGCCATTTAAACCCATATCCTCCATAGCTTGAACTTCTCTTGCTTCATGCCTTGAAGTAATTTTCACTGTTGTTGGTGAATCCAAATCAGAATGTTCATCTACTACTGCTCTATGTATAGCTTTCATATCTGACACAAATCCAACAAACGATTAGCCAATTATTAAACTATTAGCCAATTATAACTCACCTAATCCCCTTGAACTACCTTTCCCATCGCCTCTTGTCCCACTAGTCCTTCTCCATCCACTCTCTTTACCACCTTGTCTACCTTTTCCTGAACCTGCTCTCCAAGCAAATACTTTTCTACCTATACTAGCTACAATCAAATCATTCTCTAAAATCACTTTGTTGACTGTATGATATCTAGCATCGGGTTCTTCCGAAGCAGCAACCAGTAGTTGACCAGGTGATAAATGGGATGCGTGGAACGACCTCAATAAGGTAGGTGAATAAGGTAGCGGATCGTATATTTTGATATATCCGTCAAAGCTAAACGTGTTGCATCAGACTAGCGGTCTCTCATTAGGTTGAACGACGCTAACTCACCTTCCCACCGCAAGAAGTCCACATGAATAGTCCAGAGCTGTGACCTTTCCGTTCATAGCCTCCCATGATCTGATGGGGCTTTGGGTGGATATTCCCTCATCTACGTCCCAGGCCCAAATATGGATATATCCCGTATCATCTCCTGCGACGACGAATCTGCCATATTCACTTTCAACAAGAGTTGAGCTGATTGCTGGGAACGGGTCACCTTCTTCTGATGCTGGGGTAATGGTTTCCGAAGTTTCTTCGGGTGCGACTATTCTGGCTGATAACATTGAAGCATTTGTTGAAAACGAAATCGGCTTGGTAGATTGGAATGAGCTGTGGATAGTGGAGATAGACGATCCAGTCGGCGTAATGAACGTTTTGACTTGAATTTCGCCGCTTGGAGTGACTTGATAGCAGTTGAAGAAGGGTGATCTTTTGTGATGCACTAAAATTTTGGTAAATACCTCTCCGTCTTTAGTCTTTTTCACGTCTAAATGGAGGTCTTTAACACCTCCTTCTATTTCTTCTGCACCAACGTCAATTCTATTTTCTTTCGGCTGGGAGGAAGCGGAAAACCAAATGCGTAAATCTCCATCTTCGGTAACTCCAACTACTACATCATGTATAGTATCATACCGCGCGAATATCATGGGATCAGGTCTACCATTTTGTCTTCTTTTTGAGGCTTCTGATCTGTTATCAAACGGTATGCTGTTGACCTCCGAAGTGAATAAACATTCTACTGAAGGTGGAATAACATCATTTGATGTACGTTTTCCGGATCTTGTACCTGATCCAGGATGATAGTGCCATAATTTAATTGTACCATCTTCACCTCCTGTTACCCATTTCAAATCTTCTGAATCGTTTGTTTCAGGAGCCCAAATATCGATTATTTCTCCAAAATGAGAGTCTGAGATTTCTGATTGAGCGTTAACGGACGAAGCTCGACCACCATGTGTAGCATGATGTCTTGATTGCATACTTGTATGTACACATGATCCCGTACGAAGACCCCATAAAACGAAAGATTTGGCTCGAGTAGGCATATATACGACAGAAGGCGTAGCTACTGGATCATGATGCGGTCGAAGGTGGAAATTGGCTGTAACCTTTGTATATTAGCTATTTCATGTTACACAAATATTCATCAGATAACTCACAGTCTCTGCCTGGACCCCAATATCCTTTCGAGACTTTCCCACTTATAGGGTCACTTTTGACTACTCCACCAAAATAGAGCGAAGCGCTAAGAACGTGCGGAGGGGGTCTAGTGGTTGCTGCCAGAATAGCTTCGTATTTCTGTCGATGTGTCAATTTTGTTGGAGTCGGTGAACTGGCTTCAGCAGGTGTAGGAGTGAATAGCGAATTTGAGCTGGACCCTTCTGCATTTATGGTCTCAGGTGATGCTGGGGTCGTAGCGAGAGAGACGAAACTGGATTTGCTTTTGGTAGGTGTTTGATGATTTTTGCCCACTACCAGAGACTTTGTTGGTGCAGGTATGAAAGGTGGGTAAGATAATGATAGAGTGTTAATCAAGCCTGTGGGAGGTGTATGAATCACCATACTAGCTTTTGAATCAATCCATCGACTACCATACGCAGTGTGAGCTCTGGAATAATACTGATTGTAGCAAAGTAGCTCACCTTAACATAGCTTCTCTACTTAAGGCTTCTTTCTTCCAACCTCTTCCACCATTGTTCAAACATCCTTGAACCAGTAGCTTGACATCCCTTTTAGCTTTATTATCTCTAGCTGCACCGTCATACAAGAACCTATTAACATAACTCTGTCTCCAGATCGATTCATCCTGTAGTACCTCATACAAATCTTTACAAGTTTGAGCTAATCTAGTAAGATCTTTAGGTGGGATATGGGATAGCAAGGTATGTATTATATCTTCAGGTAAATCAAGTAAAGGACTGAAAATCAACAAAGCAGATTAGTTTTAGCGAAAAGCACGTTTGTGGTAAGAATGATACTTGCCATTCTCCTTCGTTGGTCAAAGTTAAATCTCTGACCCTTTTACCTCTCCATTTTGAGCCTAATTTTTTTGCTTTTACGTGAGATGATTTTTTCGGTAGTACAGACCTTATAGGTGTAGTAGGTAATAACTCAAGCTCATCATGAATATGTATACCTTCTGGATTTACTTGATCAACTGGTTCGATATTGGAGGTGATTTGTGAATCGTAAACAGGTGTGGATGGCATAAAGTATTAAAAGGGTGAGAAGTTGACGAGATTGTTGAGACTCTAGCTTGAGTCTTCTTAGCAATTGATATAAGAGGTACGCGACGTTTTATGTTTGGTGAATAAAGCCAAGAAGTAATCAATGATAGGTGAAAAATCGTAGATATATATATATATATCCATCATCTCTGGGACATGACGTTAAGGTCTAGCTTTTGCCGCTCGGCGATCACACATGTCGATAGGCTAGGTTACGTAACTCTTCCGGCTGATCGCGTCGTTAACCGTACGCTCTTTCGTTATAGCTCATGTTTGTTTTGCAGATCATCCTTAAATCTTTCTTTTTTCCATCTTCAGATCATACATGGCTAAAAGTTCACGTTAGCAGGATGAACGAAGAGCAAATCAATACAGAAGCTGTAGGTGATTCAATAGTAGCCAACAATGCCATAGAACAAGAACCTTGTCCATTATGTCCTTATTCCGGACCTCCTCAACCACCATCAGATTCTTCGATTGAAGTCGACCTCTTATGGATAGCTTGTACGAAATGTTCAACATGGTTTCATTCAGCATGTCTACTTCTAGGAGATGAAAAAGTCAAATCTACGATACCGCAGTCAATTATAGATGAAATTCAGGAGAATAGAAAAGATGAGAGTGTTTGGTTCAATTGGACTCAATGGATAAATAAGTGGTAAGTCAGCTTGATTTTATCTCTAATCTACATCCGAGTCATTCAAGCTGACTAATCTATCCAAACGAAACAGGTATTGCATAACATGTATCAACAGAGCTTCTTCACCATCTAATCCTCGTCCACCTCGATATCCCTTGGTAGCAACACTGAAAAAAGGTGTTCCACCGTTCGAAACTTCTAAACCCAAACGTTCAGCAAGTTCGATCTCCTTAGCTCAACAAGATAAACAGCCGAAAAGAGCTCGTACAAGTACCTCTAGTCAAAAGAGAGATTCAAGTAGTCCAGATCCTTTACAACTTGAGTCTCATCTCAACGACCATTCAGCTGACGAGTTAGACTTGAGGGGAAATAAGGAAATATCAGCTGGCATAGTAGACGGAGAAGAAGGCAAACCTCAAGAAGGTAGACCAAAGAGAAACGTGAAACAGCTGGATTACCATAATTTGAATAATTCAATTGCAACCCCTACGAATCAATGGCTAGATCTAATTGCTGATCCAGCTAAATACGGTAGGGTTATCTTGGATGGTATGTGATCTTTCGCTTACATGAACCAAACTTGTCCTTGCTGATTATCGAGCTGCCTTTCCTACAGCCAACTATAAGTCGCTTCCAGGCGATCTACTCTCCCGTTCATGGCTCGATTCTGAAATCGAAACCGAGCTAGAATATCCACCTACCCTATTCTATGGGGAGAAGAGAGAGCCGATAGTTGTAAGATCTGAAAACGGTGGTTTCTCAAGTCTGGGAGGACATATACCTGGTAAAGATCTAACAGTTCAGGATGTAGCTAGGCTGGTTGGACCTAAAAGGATGGTAGATGTCATAGGTAGGTCATGTATTGCATGTCTTATCTTCAAATGTTGCTAAATAAATCTACGGGTTGATTCGTTAGACGTTTCATCACAGCAATCATCACAATGGACTGTACAAAAATGGGCAGATTACCTTGACCCCGCCAATTCATCTTCATCATCTTCGACAACACGAAAGAAAGTATATAATATCATTTCATTAGAAATCTCAGATACGGAATTAGCCAAAAAAGTTAAACCACCGAGATTAGTTAGAGAAATTGATTGGGTAGATAACTTTTGGAATTTTAACCTTACTGGTGGGAAAGGTAAAGGTAAAGAGAAAGCAAGTCATACACCAGAAGAAGTATCACCTGTAAATGGAGGTAATCAAGGGGAAAATGGCATTGAAGACGATCTATTGGCTACTAAAAGTACAGCTAAATTACCGTATCCCAAAGTACAGTTGTACTGTCTAGTAAGCTATTGCTCTGCTCTTCATCAAGTACGTTAAGCTGACCCAAAATCTGTCCAATCATAGATGGGAATGAAAGGCGCTTGGACGGATTGGCATGTGGATTTCGCAGCTAGTTCAGTGTATTATACAATACATACAGGCTCAAAGGTAAGCTAAACACCTTACCTCTGTTTGACCGAGATAAGCTTACTCCGCTATTTAGGTATTCTACTTCATTCGTCCAACAACAGCGAATCTTAAGGCATATGCAGAATGTGAGTCGGTTGTCGTCTGAATTTGTGCCCTGTCGATGCTGATTTTGTAAACCCATCATAGGGTCAGGCTCCTTTGAAAAACAACAAGACACTTGGTTACCGGATTTATGTGATGAAGTGAGAAAAGTAGTGTTGAAAGCTGGAGATACAATGTGAGTCAAGCCATAACCGCTTGGTGAGATTTTTAGCTGAAAGTTATATAGGATAATACCGGCAGGTTATATACATGCTGTGGTGAGTTGCTTCTATTTTTTCAAATATTTGCTGAAGCAGCTAACATACATGCTAGTACACACCAATGGATTCTATCGTATTCGGTGGCAACTTCATACATTCATACGATATCGATACCCGTATGTCACGTTGCTACTTCTGCTGTATGTCTCAAAGCTAATCATTACTTCTTCAACTAGAGCTGAGGTTAAGGCAAATCGAGATCGATACCAAGGTTCCACAAAGGTTTAGGTTTCCTATGTTCGAAAAGTGAGCTTGTCTGGCGTTGAGCTATTTTCACGCACTAACTAACCAGAATATCAGATTATGTTGGTTTGTTGCAGAGAGATACACTGCTCAACTTCGACAACTGCGTTCGTACAGACCTCGAGCGACAATCACTACAACGCAACAATTGCATTCTCGCGTGCTTAACCAGCTTATCCACTTAGCGGACTTCCTGCTGAACCAGATCTCCATACTGCACAATCCGGAAAAAGAGGAACGATCGAAAAAGCTAGTATGGAATAGAATACCCCATGAAGTGATCAAAGATCCAGAAGGTTTAGCTAGAGAGTTGAAATGGCGTGTCTTGAGGGAATTAGGTCAGAACAAGCCTTACACTTCTATGGCATCGAATAACGGTCATGGCAATGGAATTAAGCTTGAAAATGGAAACGTTGATTATGATGGTAAAGAGCAAGAAAAGGAGTTGAAGAAGAAGAAAGCTAAAATGGCTAAAGTCTTTGATAAGAAAGGTGCCAGTAGAACATGGATGTTTGATCCACCGTGAGTTCATCAACATCATTTGGATTGATATTAGATTGATGAAAATTAATGGTAACCGATATACGCTGTGTTTCCAGCTCCTGGGATGAAGTTATCACTCCTGCTCAAATCGATACTTCGATTATCCAAGTTGCTAGACCACCATCGCACAATATTGTCAAATTCGATCAAGAAGGTATAGAGGATGAAGCTGAACAGACTTCATCCACGATCAAACAGTTACGTAGTAGAGTAAGGGAAGTTGAAGGCGGTGGACTGGTGAAAGAAGAGCAGGAAATAACGTTTATCGAAAAGAGGATCGTTTGGGGCTTGAATCAGAGGGAAGAACCGATCAAGATGGATCAAATGGATTGAGCGATCACAATGCTTTTTTTTTTTGGTGGTGTTTGGAAGACTCGGAAACGAAGAAGCGTAGGGAAACAATAAACGTGTTGTTGTAAATTATTGGTACGTTATCTGATTAGATACATCAGATCACAAATATCATCGATGTTACAGGCCATATGATGAAAACGTAACCTCGTAACCTCGTTTCGCTTAAAGAAAGACATGGCCTTGCCCCCGATCCGACCGGTGACCGGTGAAACAGGAAAAGAAGTTGATCTACACAACGCACAAGCCTCAACTAATCTTAACTCTAAGAAGGACGCGTTGAACACATGTTGAATGATGGTGCGTTGTACTAATTATAGATTACTGTACTTGGTTTTACTATTTACGTGTTTTGATCTAAAATGAAAGGATGGGATCACCCTTAGCCTTCCATCAACACAGCTTTCGGTCAAAATCAGATTAGCTCGCTTCAGGGACGGTGTCTGTATTGTGGGAACACATATTTTGGAATTCTGCTATGAAGAAGTCATGATGGTACTCAAAATCATCTCTAACATCATGTCTCCCTTCATTGATCACTCCATGAATTCTTATCAAAACTGTACCATTGGCTTCTCTTCTCCCTTTATAATTTACACAGCTATAATTTCATATTTGACAAAATCAAACCTATATAATCTGACTGCTAGGAGGACTCGGCAGCGACAATATCTGATTATAATCACAATTCAACAATTTTGACGAATACAATCAAGACAGACTAATATCGATCTCAATAAATCATAACCGTATTTGGAATAACAAAATATATATAATACTTCACTTCCGACATAACACATATAATGGTCTTAATAACGTCGTCAAACTTCTTACTCTCATGCTTTATCACTGCCATTAATCTCGTATACTTGGTAAAAGGTGATGATCTATTCATTGGTTGTGGTGATGAAATAGATTTCAAGGAAATGGTGTTTACAACTCCGTACAAGAGTGTATGCTACGTGAGTATACCGTATTCACACATTCTCACACTTTCGGCATTTACCTACAGTACTGTATAACTAATTCGTTTGACTCATATAGAAAGGATGTAAAGACAGTTCATATACATATTACACACATAAACCAGATTTAGGTCAATGTATATGTTACATCTATCCACCACCCGCGGCTGAATATATGCCTGGCAGTCCAGGTTTATGTAACGGGACTGAATATACAATGCAGGTGAGTCAAGCTAAAACGATCGTAGTCAATTGTGTGACAGCTGATATATCAATTTACGTCAGTATAATTTGATCAAATCAGATTGGAGTTTTGAAAGATGTTATTCAGCATCACCAATCAACTTGACTGAAAAATCTTCAGACTCTTTCAAGGCTTGTATGGATAGATGTGCTCCTAACGAGGTAGCTATCGCTAGACCAGTAAGTGGTTCTCTCGATAAAATACTCATTTCTGATATGTGTCATTGAAAGAACTGACTGGGCGCTTGTGATCGTATCTAGACCGGGATCTTTCCAGGTCATACCAACTGTGTATGCGCTTCTACGAATAACTTAGAAGGTTTAGAGGAAACCGAATGTGATTATCAGAAATACTTTGTCAGTATAACCATTCTTCAGTCAAGCATTACTCTCAGATTCACTGCTCTGCGCTGACGGGGGTTCATTCGCATGTAGGCATACACTCATACACCTGGTGAGTGAGACTTGGGAGTGGTTGTGTTTCAATGTGTAATCTTTGTAGAGGGATTATCGGCTGACCAGTTCTATATCAATTTGCATCCACATAGTCCCGGCAATCACGTCTAAAAGAGCAACAAGAGCCGTAGTTATAGCTGAAAGAAGAGCTTTGGCTTCTGAATAATCAAATTTGCTTCATCTGAGACTACTACGGACAATCATCAGACTCTCTTAGGTGTACATATTAATTGTATTTTTGACTAAATGTTTCCCTTTATCAAAATAATTCTTACTTATCTGCAATAAGCCGTATTGTATCTATAATGTCTGAAAAGTTGAAAATGCATGAATGGTCATCTGTATGAAAGATTACACGCCAATAAGGAACGCGTGAAGGCTGTTCTCAATATACATATTGTAGGGGTATAACTCTTGAGGCTTTGAACGAAATGATTTGTCTTGCTTTTTCGGGTTTCGAAATCGATAAGGTTCATATGTCTAGCATCCGCTTTCCAATGAAACTTCATCTCTTTGAGTTTACCTTTCAGTGACTTATATTGATCTGCAAGAACGACTGCGAAACACGAACTTTGAAAACATTGTGGGTGGAGTAGAATGCTCATCGCTTTACAGAATTTGATGGATGCGCTTGGTATTGAAAACTTCTGTGGCGCAGTCAATGTCATGCCTTTTGGTCGAGTTGAATGCTGATCTTTGAAAGCGATGATTTCTTTTAATTTTGTGCGTTGCACTGCTTGTGGTATCCAGCCAGACAGGTCATTAGCTTGATTGATCGGATCATTTCGATGTCAACTCAAGGGATTCCAGAAAGATACGTGCAAAGCAGAAGAAGACTTCTTAAAGAAGCTACTACTGTACAGGACTGTTATCTTATCTTCTGTTATCCCAGGTACAAGTTTTCTTTTTTGAAGATTATTTTGATCATCGTTGTTCATCATGCAAGCGGTGAAAAGCAACGTCATTCTAACTTCCTGGCTACATCGTTCTACAGTATGATGATCAGGATGATCGACCATTTGCACCTATCCTCGGCTCTATGAACCAACTTCTTTGAAGCGAAATACTCGTACAGTGTGAAAATCTCGCTTCTGATGATAACCTTCTTACTTGATCCCCCGCCGCTTCTGCCGAAACTGTCTAAATAAAGGTTTTAAGAATTTGTTCTGAATCTTCTCGTCGGAAGAAGCTGGAAAAGAAGTATAATCAACTCATCAAACCACATTGATGTCTTTTCTTGAGGTCGAGCGAGATTATGCTGTATTGCTTGGAAACTAATTCTGTATATATATATATATATAACGGTTCTCACCCATGTCCTATTCCTCTTCTCCCTAGACAAAACGGCAAGCTCAACCAACTTTCATATTACAACAATCGCAAATTAGAACCATCAATAACACCTTCGACTACTATAGTACCACAATGTTGCACTACCTGAAATATCACTTATTAACAATACTTCCTGCCATCTTCACCTTATTCACTCTTGCTACAGCCGATAATCTCTTCGTTGGATGTGGTGATGGAATGCATGATGTAGAAAGAACAATTCCAGATACAGCTAATGCTAATGCCTGTTATGTGAGTAATCATTCTTCTTCTTCGTCTATACCCTAAAATACTCCAATAGCAAATTACTCTAACTTACAATGTGTCTGTCCTGGCAATCGAGCTGAATTCTCAGCTAAGCTAATTAACTCCGACTTCATTCTTTATACCTCAGAACGCATGTAAATCCGATCCTACAATCATTTACTACACGTTGAAGCCCAATAAAGATTGTATATGTTACAAGTATCCTCCACCTCCTGCTGAATTTATGCCAGGTGGTCCAAATCAGTGTAATAATCAAATGCAAGTAAGTCTTATCTAAGTTTTGGTCTGAACAAAGATCACAAGCCACTCCAATTAAGAGAAAATGTTGACCATAACTCTGATTGGGTGGTGTCGTATTTTAGTATAACTTGATCAAATCTAGCTGGAACTTCTTAAGATGTTACGAATCACCACCTGCAGGATTAACTGAAGTCGGTTCTGATGGTTTTAGAAATTGTATGGATGTTAAATGTAAATCCAATGAGATTGCACTTGCTAGACCAGTAAGCTTCTCTCCGTATTATTTATTGTCGCACTCATACGTGAAGTTCCCTCTAGATGTACAAGTTTCGTCATTAGCTAACCTAATATGCACTTGATAGAGAAATATCTACCCAGGTACAGTATATTGTATATGTACATCTGAAGCGAAATTGGCTGGATTGAAACAGGTTACTTGTGATTATAAGAGGTATTACGTGAGTTAGGAGAATCTTGTTAGAATGGGTTCAAGGATGATGATGAATGTTGATCCCGATTCGGATTTCCTTGCCGCAAACACTCAGGCTTACAAGCATAAACCGAGTGGGTATTATCAATCCTCTAACAAATCTATCCGCTTCATTAATACTGATATTTGATACATTTCCTTCATCTAGATACCAAGCGAATCATCACAAGAGAATCAAGACCTTTAGCTATAGCTGAAAGAAATAATGACATTGTCGGCGAAGAGACTGAATAAAGTGTTTATCAATGATGATCGGCTGTTGGCTCCTTTCAAGTTGAGCATCGTGATTACTATCGTTATTATAATTTGTATTTTTGCCTGAGCTTCACCCGCTATAATCGCGCTTTCAAGAGTTTTCCTAATCATTAATCATGTTACTGTAATCGTCTTGATTTGGGCCAGAACTGAGATTATAATCGATATGTATGATTTAAAAATCAAGATTTTGATTGTCTATAGGAGTTGCAAGCGTAGTATTCGTGTTCCGTGTTCTGTCAACGAGCACGAGCGGAATCAAATTGCGATTGAATTCATACGCGCCTGGTTTCTGGCTGTCGGTACTTTTCGAAAGATTAAATAAACAAATCCATCTACCGGTCACCTATAGTACACATTCTCTTATTTCATCACTCATTACTTCGTAGTAAGACTCGCTTACGCTTAACTCACTTGTGTCCTTATCATAACAGAGATTCAATCTTCAGGAAGATGACTGTCAGAACCCCTTATAGGAATAGTCGTAGGATAATATCTGATTCATCAGATTCAGAAGTAGAGGAGATTAAGAAAACGCCTATCAAGAAAGAGCAGATTTTGCCAAGTACTCCACCGAGTGAGTAACCTCTCCTCTTATAGTTGCTGCAAGACTGACATCAGAGAATTCAGCTACTACAGCAGGACCTTCTATTCCCCGTTTGAACTTCGCTAAAGTACCATTAACACCAAGAAGAGACACCAATTTTCTACCTACACCATTGAAGAAGATTGATTTGTCTGCAGTTAAAGTCAAAACACCTGGAAAGAAATTAAAAGGACTACAGTTTATTCAAACTCCCTTGAAGGCTGAGAAGCTGAATAATGTTAATCTTCCGCAAATCAGCTGGAATGACGAGGAGGCCTCATTTGAGGTAGACAGGGAATCAGACAAGGTAGACGAAGATATAGCCGAGAGTTTGAATTTGTGAGGTTCCGTGTTTGAATATGTTGATCAATGCTGATTATGCTCACCATACATCAGGGGTGCTCTTAAATTGAGTGACGAAGTCCCTTCTCAAGGGAACGATATTGATGTGTTTTGTAGAGAAGATAATAGTGCGGAAGAGGACGATGTAGACGGTATACTGCAGTTGTAAGTGAATTTATAGATCACAGGAATGACTAGGTTAGAATTGTGACTTACAAATATGTCCCTTAGTTCACCTGAATCAACTTCTTTTGCATCCGAACAGTGTGACTCATCTTCGATATCACCCATAAAACCGATCTCAATAACTTCTTCACCTATTCAAGATGAAACATCGGCTCGTGCATCTACACCAATCATCGTCGAATCCGATTCAGACGAAGCTTCAATAATTTGGAATCCTACTCCACGCCGAACTCCAGGACGAAGGAAAGTTGTAGTAGTATCAGATTCCGATTCCGATTGTTGTCCCCATTCAAATCGATCTTCACCATCTTCACCTTGCCGTAGACCCATGCTTAGACCTCCTCCAACTGTTGAGTTTGATTCAGGACCTTCAGTAATAAAGGAAAAGCATACCAAGCGGAAACCTGCTGTACTTAGGTTCATAGAAGATCAAGCTTTCGATCGAGCGGAGGATGAAGATGCAGAATACGATGAAGAAGATACAATGGGATCATTAAGAGATTTCATTGTCGATGATGACTATGAATCTGACTCTGGATCTGGATCTGAATCGGGAGTGAACGAAAGTGATGGTGATGACTGTAACAGTGATCATTATCAAAGAAGTGGAGAAGAAGATGAGGATAGTGATGGAATTGAGATACTATCAAGTCCACCGCATATGAAACCGGGAAAACCTACAAATATCAGAAGAATTATAAACGATGATGAAGATAATGGTGATGATGGTATACTATATTACTCACCACCCAAGAAATTACATAAGATAGATTTACCTAGATTAGATGAATTAATTATAGCTTCTTCATCTTCTTCTGATGAGAAAATTAATACCAATAATAAACCTACAAAGAAAAAGACCGTTACTAAACAATCAAAATCTTATCAAAAAGGATCGGATAAATCAGATTTTTCAAATAAAGCATGGAATGAAGAAAGACAACGTATAGCAAATTCAATTTTCAAAGATTTAGATCAAAGAGTTTTTGAATCTAAATTAGGTATTAAAGGTATAGGTGCAAAAGTAATCTGGAATAATAGATTATTGACTACTGCTGGTGTAGCTAGATCTAAACGGTAAGTCAATCAAACTCATCTCTCAAAGTATTCCTGTAACGTTGTCTATCTTCAATTCTCAGTAAGGACTTGAAGCTTATCGGTTTATTTTTCGTCATTTCGAACGATGATGTGTGCAGTGTGACAAGAGATGGTCAGAGCAAGAAGGAGCATTGGATAGAATTGAGTGAAAAAGTCTTGACTGGTGAAAGTAGGTTTCACTCGCAATTCTCGATCATTTGTCATTGAGTTGCAATTAAATTGCTAAATGTTAATGCTCAATACTCTCAACCTGTAGAGCAAATCATAAATACTGTTGCTCATGAGATGTGTCATTGTAAGCCAATTTGTTCGAATTGAAAGATGGATCCTTAAGTCGGCTTACCTGATTATTCTTCATGTGTAGTGGCTACTTGGGTTATCAGTAATGAATATCGTAATCCACACGGAAGGATATTCAAATCATGGTAAGCTGTTGACCCCTAAGGTGTATCCTGTATTTTTAGCTTATGCTATTTCTATTAATGTAAATAGGGGTCGAAAAGTTATGAATGCTAGAAAAGATATCGAAGTGACTGTGAGTTCGCTTCCTGCGTATCATTTAGAAATAAAGAATGGCACTTAATTTTTATAACTTTTGATTTTTTCTTGACGCGCAGACAACTCACGCTTATACAATTGAATATAAATATGAATGGAGATGTTCGACTGCATATTGCGGTAAAATGTGAGTTTTACAGTTTACTCTCTTCTTTTTGCGTGTCCGATGTTCATTCGATGATTCCGCTTTATTCGAAAGCTGATTCGATTTTTAACATTTATCTTTTTCTCTCCCTTAACTGAATATAGATATAAACGACATTCGAAATGTAAGTTGGCTTTCCGACTTGTTTTGTAATTTTCCATTATAAACATAAATCCTAAAATATAGCCGGTTTCCTAAGGCTAACTTTATTTTTGATTGATAATACAGCTATTGATACAACCAAACATGCTTGTGGATCATGTAAAGGTAAACTCGTACCATTATTTGAAACTAAACAAAAAAACGCTTCAGCATTTCAAGGTATGTTTCATCGATTCTATATTTACGGTTATAATTAGTTCAGAGAAAACTTAGATTGTTTTCTTGTTTCTCCCTAAGATGATGACAGACCTTTTTGGATGCCAAGTTAAGCTGATATTGGAAAAATATTGATATTTTAGTATACTTAAAAACTAATATGAAATACGCAAAATCTTCAATGCCTGGTACTTCACATGGTGAAGTCATGCGTGCATTATCAAAAAGATGGAATGAATTTGGTGAAAATCATGATCATGAATCTTTCTGGAAAAGTGCTGCTATTGCTGCAAGGTAGCTTAGGGAGACGTGGTAATCAAGGCTTTATGATAGCATTCAGTAACGATGTATATACGTGTTGTATCATCTGTAAGAATGTAGGATATGCATAATTCCGCTATGCTTGCTATAAGCCATTATCCGTGATTCGTTTGGCTTCCTAAGGAATAGAGTAGAATTATATGTACCGATATGAGTTGCATGATCTAAGTCTTCCCCTTTATATTCCAAATCTACGTTTCTACTCATATGTCTAATCTTTCAACAGTTCAATTAACTCTTCTTTCACTTTGGTAGCATTAGCAGTACCTTTGCTTAATTTCATTACTTCACCAATCAATCTCATTATTACTTTTTCGTTTCCTTTTTTATAATCACTAACAGATTTAGGTTGATTTCTGATTGCTTTTTCGCATAATTCCTTTATTATCGTATCATCTTCAGATGAAGAGGAGGAAGAATGTTTGCCTTCTGTGATTTCTATACCTAACATTGATAATATGTCTTCAATCTGCATTTCCTCTTGATTATTTTTAGTGGAGGAAGAAGTTGTCGTTGATAAAATATGTTTTATAATTGATTTTCCCGTCGTTCCTGTAATTTTACCTTCTTCAACCAATATTATCATTTCACGCATCAGGCCAGAAGGTATTATATCAGGAGACCACGATAATGATGTTTTACCAATCTGTCCTAACAATTCATGCACAATCCTGTGGTGATAACGCGGTACATTAGCGTTCTTCACTTCTTGATATTTCTGGATTTCACCACGGATATATCCAGCTTGAGCCGACGTGGAGATGAGATCGACCAGCAGACGGAGGTTATTAAGGAGTATGATACACGACAGGGACAAAAAGCAAAACAGACATGATTGGTATGAAACGACTTACCAATTCATAGCTTTCTTAGCTATTTTCTTATCACCTGCAACGACATCTTCATAATATCGAATACCCCTTGCGTGGTATTCATCTAACCCAATCAACGTTTCCACATCTCTCTTTTGTACACTGTACGTATTTGTCAACCTTTTGACTACATCCCAAGGCATTTCAGGTAATTCATGTGTTAATTTTTGGAGATATCCCTATTATAAAGATTGATAATGGAAAGTTGGATGTTAAATTAGTTCCATAAATTTCGAGGTATGATATGTTTTCGTGCGTGAGATATCAGCTAGATAACTTACCTGGTCAATCACAATAGCAGGTAGATTTGAGTCAGGCATATACCTATAATCCATAGCTTCTTCTTTTGATCTTAATGGGAAAGTTTCTAAAGTCAATTCATTCAAACCTCTAGTTTCCTGTTTTATAGGTATAGAAGGTGATTCAAGATAATGCTTTATGTGTCTACGACGTTCCGATTCTGTTTTCCGTTCGAATATATGGGGTTCATTAGCGTGATTTTTTAGACACACCGCACTGAAAATGACGGGAGGTGGAATTGACTTACCTATAGCAGCTTGCAAGAATCTGACAGAGTTGATGTTCTTGATTTCACATCTTGTACCGAATGGCGCACCAAACCGGCGTACGGAAACATTAACATCGACACGTAGGTTACCCTAATATGATGAAGAGTAAATGAATGATCTTTTTACAATCATAACATTGACAAAAGCTTCAGGCTTCGCTGTTGCTCACCTTTTCCATATCACCATCACCTGAACCTAATCTCCGTAATAAGCCTTGAAGTTTACGCACAAATGCTCCGGCTTCTTCTGCTGATCTACAAAGAAATCGTGTCATTTGTCAAAACCTGTGATTCACTAATACACCATGTTTGAATCAAAATTTGAAGTTTTGCTTACCGCATATCTGGTTCTGTTACTATCTCCATCAACCCTGTTCCAGCTCTATTAAGATCGACAAGGGTATTATCCCCAACATTCTGACTTTTTGCTGTATCCTACATAAAGATAAAAATTCCATCAATAACCAACTACATGTTCCTGTGCTCTAAGTGAGCTTTGATTGATATGTAATTTACCTGTTCTATTTGCAGCTGATGTATTCCAACATCAAAAGTTCTTTCAACTTTATTATCTCCTTCAAAGATTTGTATTTTACCATGCCTTGCTAAAGGATCTATTCGAGTGATAGACAATCAGTATGAGTAGTTCTTGATCCAATAGTCAACCAGGAACTCACTATAGTGCTGTGTTATCTGATAAGAAGCAGGTATATCATGATAGAAATAATGCTTTCTATCAAAAGTGGAACGAGAATTCTATTGATGTGAACAATACGCTAAATCAGCTATGGTAAAGGCATATTGATATAATAAAAAAGGGATGATCACCTACGATCTGGCATTGTAGAGCCAATGCTGTGATTAATGATAACCTGACAGCGTGCAAGTCAAGGACCTTCAACAGAATAATCGATAACGACTAATCAGCTACGGCTCTGTGTATCGTTTATACACATATCTAATGACTTACAGGCAATGTCCCGGGGAAAGCAGCGTCATGTAAATTCACATTCGTATTCGGTGTTTCACCATAAGATGTTGAAGCCGCTATAAGAGAAGATATATCGTTCAATATACATATTGATCAAAAGGATAATCAAAAAAAAAAAGAATATACTAACGCGAAAATAACTTTCTACCAGTCTTCAGCTGAGCATGAATTTCTAAACCTATGATAGTTTCCCAATCATCTTCACCGTCAATAGCTTTTGATTTTCCTTTACCTTTGGAAGAATAACGTTTTATTGTGCTACCGCTGAAATTTCGAAAAGCCGAGATTGTTATTTTAGATGAAGACGAATAACCGATTAAAATAGGTCTCGTGATACTCCACGGAGATAATAGGTTGATCATTTAGAAAACTGGACATATGTTATGCGAGATCTTGATCTAGGGATCTAGGAATTCAGACTCTTTGGTACAGTTTGTCACCCACCTATGAAACCGATACCCAAAATTAATGATTATCAGCCTAAAAAGATGGTTTGTTGGAACTGCTTCCTCCCTTGTAATTTTCTGGTATATCAGACAATCCCATACCCGAACACAAGTAAAAATAACGATCGAATGAAAACACGTGATACGCACATGATATAGCTTATTAGGGGGTCTCCGGAAAAGATAGTAAGCAAGACAACCGGTTCAAAATAGGATGGTTTCCGAATAGGACCGTATCGGTAATTTGATTACCCTTATCTCTCTTGGTATGTTTCACACTTAATTTACTAGGGAAGTTACACTTAGATGCAAAAGCAAAAGACGGTTATCTAGAAACATCCCATCACCCGAAGATATCTAATCTTGCGGTTTGTAAGTCACGAGGTTGTGAACATATTGACATTGTTAGGATATCGTAAGAGATCACATCGAGGGGTTAAGCTGAAAATTTTCAAGTTTAGTATGGGATATAACCAATTGCAACAATGAAAAGAACATATAGGTAGGAAACAACTCGGTGTGGTCCGTTACCGGAGTATTTCGAATTTTGCATTGGGTCAAAGGCATAAGAAAGTGCCGCAGCATAAAACGGATAAAGTATGCGGTGCCGTAAATGGAAAATCCCTAATAGCCTTAGCCTTTCTTTCTCCACTTTTTTTCATTGCCTTACCGCTTATTGAACCCTGAAATGATAGTTGTTGATGATCTCAACAGTTGAAACATTCCTTTTTTTACCTTTACCGATCATCGCTCTTGCTTGATGAGGGTAGTGGGTCTTACACAAGGGTAAAAATGTATGCTGGTGTGGGAAACAGATACGGAGAACAAGCCTCGTTTTTCAAAGAAACTCTTCTGCGTCCAGACACAAAGCATACATATCCTCCTCCTTCCTCTCAACCTGTGCTGCAGACGGAGGGCGAAGAGAAGAACGCTTTCGTCGTTATTCAAGAAGGCTTAACCGCCATCCGATTTCATTTCATCTTTCCCTTCCTTCATGAATTAGGGTTCCTGGGCTATTTAGAGCGTGAATGCATTAACCAATTATCGGAAAGCATTAAGCGGGTCTACTTGTGTAAGATTTTGCATATCGACCATGGTCACTTGAACACATCCTTGTTGACATATGGATACGTTTTATTTCAAGCGGAGATGTTTTACTTTTTTATTCTTTCACTTTCTTTTTTCTCATCCTAAAATTCCCATTTTATTGTGTTAAACGCTCGTAAGTTATCGTTAGTAGTAGTTGTAGTGTGTGGGTCCTTTGACTATAAAAGAAAGTATTTTCCCATCGGTGTAAATCCGTAATCAAGGAATTTCACGCTAAAAAGTGTAATAGCCGGCCGAAGTATAGAGTGCTGTAATAACTAATTAATTCCTTATTATTACCAAATAGATACGGTTATTAAACGATACACAGATTTACACTGTAGTACGTACATACGTAGTATCTTATCCCCAACAATCAATACTATTACTATCATCATCATCATGTTAGTTACAAGATCAACCGGTTCAATCATCCGTTCATTTCCGGCTAAATCATCCATATCATCTATATCATCCATTTCAAATGGTATTTATACTCTTCCAAAATCATCTTCGAAACATTTCTTTTCCTCTTCATCAATCAAATCAACTTCAACAACAACAATCTTAACAAGATCTTATCCAATTAATACTTCTTTATATAAAAGACATTGTTCTTCACATTCACACTCTCACACAACTACTCCATTATCATATAATCCAGAAATGTCCGTCTCACAAGGTGTTCAAATCCCACAAACTCAAACCGCTGCCGTCGTACCTGCAATTGGTCAAGATTTAGAAATCAGAAATCAACATCCAGTCAAACAAGCTAAAGATTTAGCTCCAGGAGAATGTTTAGTCAAAATCTCACACACTGGTGTATGTCACACTGATTTACATGCTAAAGCTGGTGACTGGCCAATAAAACCTATGAACCCATTGATTGGTGGTCATGAAGGTGTTGGTACAATTGTCGCTATCGGTGCAAACACTTCAAACTCTCCAGTTCAATTAGGTGACAGAGTCGGTATTAAATGGATGGCAGATTCATGTCTTAACTGTGAATTCTGTAGAAGAGGTTTCGAAATGAGTAAGTATAGTTATCATCGCAATCCCTCTCCATCTTATCTCCTGATGCATGCTTAATAACATTTTGTCTTACCTTGGCTGATAACGTAAACCTTTCCTTATTCAATAGACTGTCCTAAAGTAAAATTATCCGGTTACACCGTTGATGGTACATTCTCCGAATACGTTGTTTCATACACCAACCACGTCACCCCTATCCCTAAAAACCTTGATTCAGCAGGTGCCGCTTCACTTTTATGTGCCGGTGTAACCACTTACAAAGGTTTGAAAGTATCCAACACCAAAGTTGGAGACTGGGTCGCTCTTCCAGGTGCTGGTGGTGGTTTAGGTCATTTAGCTGTTCAATAGTAAGTTCAAATCGAAGATATACCTCATTACTTTCATCACGCTAACATTTTGTCTTCTTTTTAGCGCCAAAGCTGCTGGTCTTAAAGTAGTTGCCATTGATACCGGTGCCCACAAAGAAAAATTAGTCAAATCATTAGGTGCAGATGCCTGGGTTGATTTCAAAACATCAAAAGATATTGTTGCCGATATCAAAGCTGCCACTGATGGATTAGGTCCACACGCCGCTTTAGTTACTGCTTCTCACAAATCAGGTTACACACAAGCTATCGAATACCTCAGAGAAGGTGGTACTTTAGTATGTGTCGGTATGCCAGATGCTGAAATGGGTGCCAATCCATTCTGGACTGTATTCAAATCAATCAGAATTCAAGGTTCTTACGTTGGTACAAGACAAGATGCCGATGAAGCTCTTGCCCTTGCTGCTGCCGGTAAAGTCAAGGTTGTCTTTGAACAAAAAGAACTTAAAGACCTTAAAGAGTGAGTCGAGTCTTGATATAAATGTAAAGGGTCTACAGCTGACTTATCTGATCCCTTTTGTAGCGTTTACGAAGATATGGAAGCCGGTAAAATTGCTGGTAGAATCGTACTTGAAGTATCCAAACAATAAAGTGTTCGTCTATCAAAAATGAACGAAAGTTCAACAGTGACAAGGAGTAAATGATTAGATTTAGATGTAGCAGTAGTAGATGTGGATGTAGTTGTAAAGAAGACAAATAAGATGTTGTTATTTGATATTTGAGTATTGGTTTTTACGTAGTTAGCAATTATTTTGGGGATTTTTATATAGGATCAAAAAGATAAAAAGGATAAGAAGTACAATTAACGACATTATATGGATGAAAATTGAAAAACCTAAAAATAAGGGGTTTATGCATTTTGATATATCTAAATTATCGTGAAAATCAGTTGAATCATAAACTCACTTATAGATGCAATGAAACCGCATGATCAGCCAAGTAAATATACTATATCTATCAACTTGAAACGGCTTTCAGAGTGATTATGAGCGAGAATGAGCGATGAAATGATTGTTTACTTGAAACGATTTCCACTGTTTGGCCATGTATATATATATATATATATGCATTTCTTGTCTTTTTTCTGTGAAAAACAACCTACATGGTTAAAATCTACATATATATACGAGAAAGTAATTTGAATAATAATAATATGTAATCTACTCTAATGTGACCCCACCTTAATCCACCTTAATTTTACATCTTACATTCTTTCAATTGGAGTTAAACTTAATAATTTCATAGCATTAGCCAAAACGATTCTAGTTTGAATATAAAAGAATAATCTAGCTTTTGCAATTTCTTCTGAAGGAGCACCTGTAACTTTGATAGTTTCCCATGCTGTACCAACTAAATGTGATAATTTAAAACACCAAGTAACAATTTGTGAAGGTTCATTTTGATTTAAAGCATTTTTAATTACATTTGGATAAGTTGATAAATGATACATTATATCATTAACTTTTTGTTCATTCAATAAAGAAATATCAATTTCATTTATTGAGGCTGGTGGTAATATATTTGGATTTTTTCTTTGAACTGAACATAATCGGACATGGGAATATTGTATAAATGGTCCGAAATCTCCTTCAAATGATGTACATCTTTGCATATCGAAATCGTAATCGTTTATTCTGAAAAAGTTTTTGGGACAAAAGATATGATCAGCTCCTTTTTTTCTTTCTTTTAACATCAAACAAACCAATTCCACTCAATCCTCCTTTTCATCGTCAAAAGAGCTCGATAGCATTAAACTCACCTCTTTCCAGCCATATCTTGAATTTTAACAGCAGTAGTACCGATTATAGCAGATGTACCTAATGGATCTTCAACTTGAGCATATTTAGCTTCATTAGATTTCATTTGTTCATGCATTGTTTCAGTAGCTTCTTCAATCATATCTTCTAAGAAAACAACAGTTCCTTTTCTTGTTGACATTCCTCTAACTAAACCAAATGAAATATGTTGTAATTTATCTGCAAATTCTAATCCCATTAATTCTGCAGTTTTAAATAATTGATTGAAATGTAATGATTGTGCAGCTTGAACAACGTAAATATGTTTATCAAATTTATATTTTTCATATTTATCTTTTAATCCACCTAAATCTCGAGTCAAGTAAATTGTTGTTCCATCTGGGGAAAAAAAGTATCAATTAGCTTTTCATATGAAACATATATAATTTTCAATCGATGGGATTAAACCTTGTAGCCTTCGAAACTCACCTGCTTTTCTAATAATAGCTTTATCCATCTTGTATTTTGTTAAATCGACCAATAATGCACCTCTATCTTCACATGTTAAACCTTTCTTTATTGCTTCTTGAGTTACCCATTCCATTGATTCTGTTGAAACCTGTGATTCACCCCAATACACATCAAAGTGGACATTCAATTTTTCGTATGTACCTTTGAGTTTCTCAATAGATAGATCTCTGAATCGAGCCCATTGAGCTATAGCTGTAGGTTCGCCTAAACACCACAACATGACACAATGTAAGTGAAATACTGGGAAGTCACGTTTCAACCCAACTTACCATCTTCCATAGCTTTGAACACTTTTTTAGCTTGGAAATGTATTTGATCTTCTTCAGGTATAGTTTCACCTGCGTCCAATCTTTCTTTTTGTTCAGCTTTAGCATTGTTGATTCTAACGTAGACTTGGAAAAGGTGGTGAATAGGATCTTCAAGTAATTCTTGTTCGTTACCGTATTTATCGAAACCAATTGAAAGGAGACCTGCGAGGTATATGGTATTAGCAATTGGATCTTGTGTTTCCTTATCTCATCCAGCTGAAGCGGATTCTCTTGTGATCGAAATATCACTTCTTGGCAATCACTGGCAATTCTACTCATCCCTATATAGCTTATCTCGCATAAAGTAAGGGCTGAACTCATTTTTGCAGAGACCTCCTTAATGTACCTTCGAGCATTAACAAGGGTAAGAAGCAGTCAACTCACCATATTGTGTTCCCCAATCACCTAAATAATTCAATCTAGTAACTTTCCAACCATTCGCTTCATATAAATTACTTATAACTGTACCGATAATTGTTGATCTAAGATGTCCAGCATGGAAGGGTTTTGCGATGTTTGGTGAAGAGAAATCAATTAACATATGTTTACCTTGACCTTCATTTGTTGTGCCATAAGCTAAAGTATGATTTGTTGGATTTGCTATACATTCTTCATTTGTTAATGATATATGTCTGAGTAAGTGATAATTGAATGAATCTTTACTATAAAAGGCAAACACAAAATATTCAGTCTAAGTGTTAAAATATGTCATACTATTTATTGATGAATAGAACTCACTTTAATTGGAAGAATAAGAATTTGTTATCAGGTGTTGAACATGATGAAAGGTATGCGGAAGGTTTGAACTGTAAGATAGGTTAAAAATCATAATTAGTCCATTTATCTGAGAAACATAATTTTGCTTATTCCTCCACTCAGCAATTACAGAATAAAGGATAATGGGGGGAAAAAAAGAACGAGGTAAAAGCACTCACGTTATCAACGACTTTATCAGCCCAAACTTTTAAATCTGCAGGTTTACCTTTTTTAAATCTAACTATAGCTACAGAAAAATCTGTTCCTTTTTTATTCATTTCAACTGCAGGATAAATTTTTGAAATTTTTTCATCAAATTGTTTTGAAACTAATTCAGCTACAGCTAATTTAAATCCATCTATAGGTGATCTTTTTGGATCACATCCTGGTATTTCTTCACCATCTAAAGAAATTGAATGTAATTGATATTTCTCTGGAATAGCTGATTCTGGAGCTAAGTTTGCCATTTTGCGAATATGATTTTGGTAGTTCTGTTGTGGTCTTAGATTTCGAAAAGGTGAGTTTAGTTTGAGAGTAAAAGTGTAAGGACGATATTGATGATTCGATATTCGCCTTAAAGTTGAAGTTGAAACCAATCTTCTACTTGATAATGTTAATGAGGGAGAAATAGAAGGAGCGGTACGTAGTAAGTTGATAGACCGCGTTTTGATTAATTGTCTTTCGACTGAAATCTTGTTCGAAACGAAGTTGCCTGCAATGAGACAAGTCAAGTCGAAAGATGTTTTGAATATACGAGTAAAAAGATATAAACAAGCATCTACGCAAAAAGTTGAAAAACTCGGTATGGTACAAAGGAAAAATAAAAGGTCCCGAGTTAGATAAAAAAGATAAGTGGCAGATGGAGGTCACCGTGGGAATTCAAGTAATCGCTATTGATGGTATTTGCAGGTCAAGACGCACCACATGGCCTAGCAGAGCGAAATATGTATATATCAGATCTCGCAGAATGCATTTAATTATTATCAGGTAATATAAAATTGATATACACAGGTATCATTTAAAGTATCTAAAGGGTATATAATTTCCACCTAAAAATCGCATTCACCATTCTACACTTCTGAGAAAAAACCCCATTTCTGTCCCTATTTCCAGAAATACTAATCTACCTTAAGCTATCTTCAGGCTGATATCCAGGTGGAGGGCTATGTGGTTTTATATTTTGATTATTATGATTCAAATCTTCGAATCTACCTGAATCATATGGGTTATAATTACCTTGTGTTGGAGCTGGACTTGCAGGTAAAGCAATTGAAGCTGCATTAGTGGGTGGAACAGGTAATCTTCTTAATACTCTTGATGAAGTATCACTCTCTGAAGTACTGTTCATTGTTTCTTCTGGATCTGTACTATTTCTTGGTTTTGTACCTCTTCTAAATGCTGCTGCTGATATTTTACCACCACTACCACCCATTCCACTAGAAGAGGAAGGATTCGCTACTATGGGTGACGAAGCTATAGGATCTCTATCTAATGTTTCAGTAGGTGTATAAAATTCACTTCCTGCTGGTGTAAATGATGGTCTAGGCAGAGGTGGGATATCAAGTGTTGTTGGTGAAGTGACTACATCTTGATTGACAATAGGAGCGGGAGCTGTATTCGAAGCTGGAGCAGGTGTAGGAGGTTGAATTTCAAGAGGTTCGCCTAAAGGATTGGCTAATACTGCACCTGGTGGAAGGCCGTAACCCGCACTCGAGTGATTTGGCACAGGATTATCGTGTAATGAGACTGAGGTATAAGGTTCTGGTGTGGTACCTCTCTTGACATTCAATGGTTCCCAAGGACTCTTTAACGAATTATCAACATGTTGAACTTCACTTGAAACATGGGGATTAGGTAAACTGGTATCAGCTACTTGGTCTTGTTCTTCTTCTTTCTCAGCAGCCTCTTTCCAAGCTTCTTCTTCTTTTTCCAACTTTTTCCATGCTTCTTCAGCATCCATAGCTTTTTGTTGTTCATATTCATAATCATGTTCACGTTGATCGTTTTCTACTGGTGGTGTATAAGGTTCGCCTGATGTCGATGGTCCACCAAGTGGTTCATCTGTACCGCCAACAATGGGAGGAATTTGAGGAGCAGAGTCGGCATGATGGTCGTCGTGGTTGAACATCACTTCGCCGGTTTCCCTTCTGTGTCCTCCAAATTCGCTATAAATATGTGATTGGGGTTGAGATGCATGATTTTGATCGTAAGGGTTATTCGTAATACCGCCATATGGATCGGCAGTATCTAAAGAAAACTCTCTTCCTTTTCCTTTTTGTTCTGGTGAAGCTACGTTGCCCGGATAATTGGCGAATTCTTCTGCTGCCGCTATATCAGTTGAATCTTGTCTTTCCCTCGGTATCGATGGGGCTCGTAAAGCTTGACCAAAAGGTGGATTAGGTAGTCCTGGTGGTTTAGGAGCACTGTTTGCTGCGTGGAATTGAACGGTTGAGAGCTGTATAACGATCGGGTCAACAAAATTGATCGCAAAAAAGGTAGACTAAAAGCTTACACATCGGGTTGCCTCATTGACAGCATTATCAGTCTTTTCGTAACCTGTGTAAGGTGCTCTTCCATATCCAACGGGGGTTTCTTCCAAAGGTACCTCTTCTAACAGTAATTTACCCAATTCACCAATAATACACATCTTTTCACCCAATTCTTCTAAACCACCAAATTTGAGTGAAAGAGCTTCTTTGATGATTCTGCGAAAGTCGAAGAGTCAGAACAAAATTCACATGAATTTTATAGATTAAATAGGTATCGCAAAGAATTACTAGAAATAGAAAGCGTAAAAGCCGGCAGAGAGGTAGAGAAGACCGAGAGTATGTTCGAAATAAGGAGTAAAGGAGAAAGAAAGGTAGAAAGAAACTCACTGTCTTTTGAAATCACCAATTTTAGTTTCTTCAGTAACTATATCTTGATCCATATTTCTCATATCTAATCTCAATTTTTCCAATAATTCAGTTTGTTGAGGTAATTGTTTATTTTCTGGACCCATTTTTGCTAATTTCCTTTCTGCTTGATCTGCTTTATTACCTGTATTTCTTCTTCTTGATCTTAAATCCATTAATAATTCTTCTCTTTCTCTTATTCTTTTTAAACAACTTCTCATATTACTTTGATGATTTGAAAATACATTTAATGCTGTAGTTAATTGATTTAATAAATTTGATGATTGTGTTAAAATATCTTGTAAATCTGGTCCTTCTTGTACTCCATATGGTGGTAATGCACTAGAAGCTTTTTGTGTTTCTGACAGAAAAGAATATGTCTAGATTAGCTGATGATACACATGCAAAATTCGAAATGGATAATCTGTCTATCCTGCAACTAAAAATATCTCGCTTACCTGCAGCTAACTTCTCGGCTGTTTGCATAACACCTTTTTCCAGTGATATTATACTATGAATTCAAATAACTATTAGCGTTGATCCCATTTAGATATACTTGCCTCATTCCGTCACTGAAACAATGACTCACTCTTGTAAAGCTCTCATATCTTTGTTACCTAAGCCAGGTAAAATACTTTGATGTGCTAAAGTACCTTTTAACTTTTTACCTAACCCATCAAATCCTGCACCGTTTCCTCCATGACTCTCATCATCTGTATATCCACCACCATTATTATTTGTAGTACGGGTTGGTGAGTTGGGTTCAATAGCTCCAGATACTTTACGTCCAAAGTTTGATAAAGAGAATTTTCCTGATGTATTCCTCAATGTCATTTTGACCTTATCTCTACTTCCTAAGGACGTTTGATCAGATTGAGCAAAGATGGTCTCCAAGTATCCTGCTTCAGTGGCAAGATATTATGTATATTGGAAAGTTTGTAAGAGGTAATGACTATTCAACATCAGAGTTAACATTTATTATTGATTGTGACATTTGTGAACTGTAAACATGCACTTACCATGTGGAGGCTGTGTAACCAAAGCAGTTTAACCTTTGTTGATGATGATGATATCGTACCAAAGCAACCGCTCTTGGCAGTTGGCCGAATTATTTACGTAAATGGCACAAACCAACCTGCTGTTTTTATCTCGGTGTTAGCCGGTTTTCATGGGCTGTGGCATTCTACCCTTCGAGAAGCGAAAAGCTAAAGAAAGAGATGATATCATTTTACCGAACCGCATCTTCATGCATTGAAATATGATACCTTACAACATGAATTGCTATAAGTCAGTGTAGCTTGTCTATCAGACCTAATTCACAAAACATCATAATTTATATGCAATTCATTTTGGATGCGACACCAATTTCTACTTGTACATATAATAAGGAGCTACAGCGCTTACGACTGAAACAGCGCCAACGACATCACAAAGGACCCTCGCCCCTTTTTAGTCTTCCAATCACACACACAACTACCATCAGAACTCTCACTCGGCATCACTACAACGGAGAGGTGAGGAGATATTACCAGACAAAAGAAATTTATATGGTATGCCAATCGTATGCAGCTTCTATCATCGCTTTTGTCTCCCTTTGTTCTCTTATAGGTGATATGAAGGGGCTTCAGCAGCTTGTGTCTTGGTGAGAATATCGACAAATCTGTTTTTACTTCATATGCACTCCTGATACACTGATTCGAGATCACTTCTTCATTATCACGAAGAAACCATAACCACTTGTAACTACCTGATATGATTTCAATTATATATCAGGCTACTTTACAGTTAACCACTTTCTTCGCCCGAAACAACAACAGCTCGCATTTCCTTACTCAAATCTCCAATTCTGGTAAGGTATCCTCTTTTGTAGCTTGCTTACGACCTAGACTGTTAATTACTGAAACTCCATCTGGCAACAAAAGGATTACATACTCGCCCATCAACAACATTATTCGGTGCCGCGGTGATAACCATCAAATACATAATTGATAATTGATGAGAGATCTTTTGGGGTTCGACACACACACACGGAGTGAAAAACAAAAAGGTCAAACACTCAAACACACTAAAATCGCATCAAACATCAATCATTAATCATAGTCATTCAATCAGTTAAGCGGGGCATCGCTTCGAAACGTGACAACAATAACCAGAAACGAAGAACCGAGCGGCGACATCAATAAATCAATTTTTCTATACACCAGAGTATAAATTAGCAACATCAAGTCCAGGTGATTTGACAACCCTCAAACTATCTTTAGCTTTCACATATATATTTATATCGCTTCTATCTACTATAACGCACAATCATCTTTCACATTCGTCATCAACTTCAACCGTAAACGTATATTCAGCAACAAAGTAAGCGATATCTTGGGACAGATCAAGTCTATACTTCCATACATATCTTTGGAATTACAATAATGGTCAGTAACCAAATTTCAAGTTCATTCTTTTTCATCCATTTAACCTTATCTCTCTTTTCAACCCTGATATACATACTACATACATGTCATAATAATATGAGACAAGAAAAGACTAACGTACGTTTTCTTAATCCTCCATCTGGTATCAACCTAATTTCTGAACATGAACATCCTGCAATCGAAAATCGACGTAAAATCAAACGACCTATATCGCCACCCCCATCCGGATGTAAAAAACGACCATATCATTCTTCACTTTTGTATAAACCTATTGATTCTGATAATACACATAATATTTTGTTTCCAACGCTAAATTGGAACGATTATTATCAAATTGATGATATACCATTTGATACCAAATCAAAAACGAAAACAAAAACGATTATGCAATCCTACTCAAACGATGCCCAATCTCAAACACAACCTCAACCTCAACCTCAAACATACTCACAACCGCAATCGATACCTCAATCACAACATCAACAACCCTCACAACCAATACTTGAAACACAACCACTACAACCGCAACTCCAAACACAACCACAATACCAAACACAACCGCAATATCAAATGCAAACCCAACAACCATATCCTTATCCATACCGAAAATCAAAAATATTGCATGGACTTCGATTATTGTTCGATGACGATTATCGACATCAACATAAATGTTTACAAAATCAGGCTTTTTACGGTAATCCAATGATGGGCTACGGTGGTATGGGCGGTATGGGAATGGGTATGTATCCTGGTATGGGAGGTATGGGTCCTATGGGTATGGGTGGTATGGGTGGAATGGGTTATGGACTGGGCGGTGGAATGGGTATGATGGGTTATGGTGTAAGTTGTCTTAATAGGTTCAACAAGTTCTCAAGCTGATATGTCATAAAATTCTTCAATAGATGCCAAGATACGGAGGGTGAGCTTGAATTTTCTTTGTTACTCTATTTTCTTTTGTTTCGCTGTTTTCTCTCTCTGGCATTATTTGGTTCGCTACACTACTTTCCTTCTCGTGCCATGTCTTGATTGCCTCTTTGTGAATTTGCCTTGCTTTGATTGTTCTGGTATCCGTTTGCTATTCATGAGAACTCGATCCTAATATCCCTAAGCAGTAGTATGTACGGTGGATACGGTGGATACAAGTAAGTTTCTACGCATACAGAAAATATGGTTGGGTAGAAGAGAGATTCGAAGGACGATACTTTATTATATCAGTTGTAATAAAGGAGCACTGACAAATAGCTTCCACATTCGCTTGTACAATTTTTATAGTGGTTATCCGGGGTATGTCTTTAGCTGTGTCTTTGATCGTTTTGTTGATAGCTGATTACTTGTTATCTCTGCAGAATGGTGGATCCGATGATGGGACAATACGGTGTATGTTCAGGTTGCTCCTCTTCATTTTCAACCCAAAAAACATGGACTGATCAACCTTTCGATCTATCTAATCATAGGCGCCTCCAGCTGCAAATTTCGTAGATGATTTCCCAGATGCTCATCGGTGAGCTGTTATTCCTACAAATGAAACAAATAACAGAAGAGCATGGCGACTGACAAAGTTGAACGATTTTATATACCTTTTCATCTCATCATATTGACATCGCAGACTTGAACACGCATATCGACAATCTGCTCCAGACAACTACGGTCAAGGTATGGCAATGATGGGTGGTGGTATGGGTATCAACCAGATGCCAGGTAGTCAAGTAATGATGTATGGCAGAGGTATGCCATATAACGTAGGTACTTTTTGACTTTATCAATTAGCATTGTCTTGTATGCTTGACAGGAATGATTGCTAATTACATGGTCCGTCTTACAGAGTTGGTACGCTTAGAGCAAACGACCAGGAGCCAGAAAGTCCTACTTGAAAACCGACGCATCCGACATATCTATCATATTTTCTCATACTCATCTTAATTGATCCATATTTAATCGTACCAATCATGGATCACAGGAAATATAGGAAAATGAGGATCGTTCCACAAATAATGAAAGATTAGTTTCTTCCGAATATTTTGAAATTGTATTATAGTCTTCCTTTTTTTTCGTCTTCGCTATTTTCTGCGTTAAATAGGTTTTGTTAGATAACACATAAAAGGGGAACAACTTATGCATTTTGTATAATCCTTCTTCCGCATGATCACATGACATCTTATGGGGTAGCATAGTAATGCAATATTAATTTGAACAGAAAAGAGATCATGGACATTGTAATACTGTAGTTTCCTAGGTCAACTAATTTTAATTATGATTGCTGACTAATGCAGATTCAAGCAAGAAACGTGTGATCATATTATGCATCCGTAATAAAAGTAAATACAGCCATGCATTTTATCTATGTATTTTGTTTGAAGCTTATCGAGTGAACTGAAAGAATGAAATAACATTATCAGCGTAGTGTCAAATGGAAAGAATACAATGAATGGAGTTGACGGATCATGTAAAAAGACTTACTTGAATATCATCGATTCTTAAGATTAAAGCAACAGTTTCAGCAGCTAATTCTAAAGCACTTGTTGAAACTAATAAAGGTTGGACGACATTCTCTTCCAAAATATTTGAGATGATACCCTATAAAGTCAGAGAAATAGAAAAACCAGTCAGTCAAGTTTTCGAAGCATATTGGTCGGATTTGTTACAGATACGACAAGGAAGCAGAGCAAGTACAACTCACTTTTTTAACATTAATACCAGCAGTTTTATCACCTAAAGAATGTTTATTTCTTAATTCTGTTACAATTTTAATTGGATTTAAACCTGCATTTTCAGCTAAAGTTGTTGGAATGATTTCTAAAGCTTCAGCAAAAGATTGGAAACAATATGCTTCTTTTCCTTTTAATGTATTTGAATATTCTGTTAATAATCTTGATACATTAATTTCTGGTGCACCACCACCTGCAATAAGGGCTCTGAGAGAGGAGGATAATCAAAAAGAAGAATGTTAATTAGTATATATGTTTTTGGAAGAATGATAGGGGAAAAAAATCCATTTATATCCTTCTTTATGTATTTATAACAGAAGGAGAAAGTTTTTGGGTTGGTGAAAAAAGGAAAGGGAACATGTGTTTTGACTCACCTTTTTTTAACTAAACATCTAACAACACATAAAGCATCATGTAAAGATCTTTCAGATTCTTCTAAAACTAATTCATTTGCACCTGTACAAACAACAGAAACAGTTTTACCTGGATTTTTAACACCAGTAATTTTAACCGTTTTTGAACCTGATTGTTGAAATTCTTCAACTAAATCTGCATAACCTAATTTATCTTCTGTAAAAGAATCAATATCTGCAACAGGTTTTGTTCCAGTTGATTTTGAAATGAAATCAATTTCATCCCTTTCAATATCTTTTATAACTAAAATTTTTAATTTGGCTAAAAAATGTAATGATAAATCTGTTACAGCATCTCTTAAAATTGATTTTTGAATTAATAAAACATTACATCCTGTTTTTTTGATTTTTTTACATAAATTTAATAAGTATTGTCTTTCTTCTTTTAATATTTTATCCATTTGTCGATAATCGTTAACAACAATTTGATTGTCCATCTATAAAATAACGAAATAAAAACATTAGCATTGTCTCGACGTCATCTATCTCCCTATCTCCCTATCTCCCTTCATTTCAACACTTTACACTCACATCAGGTTTTGGACTACTCAATTGGAATTGAATCAAACCAATTTTAGCTTTTTCCATTCTTGTTGGACCACCTGCATTACTCATAGCAATTTGATTTAAAGCTAAACCTTCAACTAATTCTGTATCTTCGATTGTACCACCAACTTTTTTAACTATTCTAATATCTCTTAAATCGACGTTTTGTGATGATGAGGAGACAAGTCTAGTTACAGCTGATACGGCGATAGGAGCGAGAGTGGAAGAGTATTGTGAGACGATCTAAAAGATGCAAGTAATGAGCTTTCTGCTGTCGAGCGTACCAACTTTTCAGCTCAGAAGCTCACTTTAGAATTCAAACTTGTACTAGCAGCTTTCAACAAACTTTCTCTATCGTTCAAGTCTACAGGGATACTCATTTCCTCTAAGAACTCTACAGATTTGGCAGCGGCTTTTTGGAATGATTGAGCGACAGTAGTAGGATGGATACCTGATAAACACCAGTTTTGTTAGTATGATATCTACGTTGTGAACAGCGACGCTTTACAGACACTCACCTTGGTTAAGGAGTTTTTCAGCAGCAGATAACAAACTTCCAGCTAATACAACAACACTGGTTGTACCATCTCCTGCTTCAATATCTTGTGCTTGGGAAAGTTCGACAAGCTAGGAACCACAACTCAGCTAACGTGTTGACCATTAAGGCAGCTGACTTACCATTCGAGCCGCAGGATGGAGAACAGCCATATGTTTAAGAATGGTTGCACCATCATTTGTAATCACTACTTCTCCAGTGGATGTTTGAATCTGTGCGGAATCAAGAGTCATATGATTGGACTTGTGAGCTACAATTTCCTAAAGCAAACATTCGGATAGGATAACTTACCATCTTGTCCATTCCTTTTGGTCCCAAACTTGTTCTAACGGCATCGGCAACAGCTATAGCATGATTTAGTAAGCTAAGCCCGACCATGAGGATAAATCAGCTTACCTTTAGCGGCGTTCATATTTGATAACCTGACTTCTGTTGGCTTTCCCTAACGAATGAAGTATATCCATGTCAGCCTAACGCAATCACGATATTATCGAGAGGAATTTGACCAACTTTATCAGTGAAGGAGCTATCAGAGATGCCCACTGGGGCAGAAGCGGTAGCAGCAGCCATGTTTTCTATTTTATTTTGCTCTTTCTCACTTTTGTGTAGGTTATGCTTGAGAAGAAAAGAAGTGTTGCTGATAGAGATGTAGGAATTGAGAAAAGTCTACAAAAAAAGTTTCAAATAGTATAATAGGTCTGTGGTTTTAGATGATAGATTAATGATGTCCTATAATCTATGTTCTGTTCGTGTCTTCGAGATTCTCATTAATATTATCAAAGCGCGCGTGTCTAGCTATTACCAGTTATACCGATTGATGGGATAAATTACAATAAATTGATAAATTAAATAATCACGTATTAGATTATGAGTACCCTTTGCATGCATGGTGAGATAGACTATCAAACATGAGCAAGCATGCCTCTGAGAGAACATTACCAACAAAATCTCATAGATATTTTGATTTCCCACATATTAGTCCTGCATTATATTGAAAAGGTCAACATCTGTTCATAGTTTCTTCCGAAGAGCTACAAACACAATTCAAAGTGTCTTCTCCATTCATCGACGAACATTACGAAAAATCTATAAATCCGCCTTCTAAGGAATGCCAGTCTAAATCAGGCGGATTATTATCAATTTGGACTAGATTCTTACCATTTACCTCGTCAGGTCACACTAATCCCCTCATCACCGACGAAGAAGAGGTATCACTCTCAAACGAGTCTGCGAATCATCACCAAACCGACGAAACAAGAGAAGATCAAAGCATTGATTCAGAGTTGGATAACGAAGAACAATCAACAACGTCAACAAGAAAATCAAAATCAGCAAATAAAGAATTACATCCAGAAATCATGCAAGTTGATGAACCTGTTGTTGATGATTATGAAGAAGAGTTGGATGAAAATGATGAAGAAGAAGAAGATGAAGGTGAATATGAAGTCGAAGCTATCGTTGATCATAGACAAAAGAAGGTTAGTTTTGTTAATCCCGCGATCGCGGATCAGACTATAATGCTAAATGATTTTGGTTTTTCCGTTCGTTCGTTTTTCTGGGTCATATCGATTGTACATTATGTATTATATTTAATCTTGCGTTCGCTCCACATGCTGTCCAATCAATATTGTAGGGTGCACAAGCTGGAAAACACGAATGTAAGTTCAGCTAACGTCCCGACGAAATCCGTATTAGCTGACTTGTAAAACATAGATCTGGTATCATGGAAAGGTTATGGACCGGAACATAATACGTGGGAACCAGAGGATCATGTGTGAGTTGATGAGTTTGACACTTTGACACATTCAGAGCTAATATTGATTCATCATATTTTTTAGAGCACACGCAAATGATATTGTAGCAAGATACTGGGCGACGAAACCAAAACAAGCTGTATCACAAAAAAAAGATACATTGAAAAGGAGTCAATCATCTCAAGGCGGATCCTCCACACCTGTACCAAAGTCCAATAAACACACGAATGGTGCTACAGGAGGTAGTCAAAAGCAACAATCAAGAGCTAAACAACAACAACAACAAGATGAATTAGAATTAGAAGACGATGATGATCAATTCCCAGAGTTCGAATTAAGTCATGTTGATTCTACAGCTAAATATGAAGATGTAGCAGATTGGGAAGATACCGTGATAAGTGTTGATACTATTGAAAGAAGTTCAAAAGATGAATTAGTGATCTATCTTACAATGTAAGTTTTTTCCACAGATGTTATATGCTTCTCTCGATCAACACGACAATGCTAATGATGTATCTATCCTGAAACAGGGTCGGAGGTGAAAAAGTTGCTGTGGCTACAGAAGTAGCTTATAGAAGATGCCCAAACAAGGTGAGTCGACTTGACAGACTAATATCATCGTTTGCGAGATTACCATATGTGGAAAACAAGCTGATGAAAGTTGAATAGGTATTGAAATTTTACGAAAAACACCTCAAGTGAGTAGTTTCACCGAAACCTTAGTATCTCCTTCATGCAATGTAGCTAAACATCATCAATACCTTTCATTTAGGTGGAAAACATAAAATCCCTCGGTTCTCTATTTACTTTCAATTCCCGTAAGATCAACGTAATAAACAACCAATATTCCATCCATTTTTTCGTGTTCAGTAAATTCAGACTCGTTCGCCTCACGTCCATCCCTTCATATTCATCTTTCGATTCATCAGGGAAGTGTTCAAAGGAATGAAGGTCTCCCTCCTCAATATGAAGCTTTCACTTTCATTCGATCGATATCTCTCTAAAAGGAAATGTAGTAAAAGTAGTAATAATGTCTCTCCAGGTTGGCATTCATAACAGGATGAACGTAATAATTCAAGTATGTATGGAAAATATGTTTAAAACAGACATCGAATTCATCGTTTGGGGGGATAAGTATAATAACGACAGGCACTTTACTCAATAAAATATCTCATCAACCCTTCTAACTTTTTCAAAAGCCATTTGATTTACTGAGGTCAGAGTCACAAGGTCAAAAACACACGCGTCCGAAATACGTGTCAGCATATCAACTAGATACACACGTCAGTCCGTGCTTTTCACTTTGTGTATCGCCTTTCAAGGCTACATTATCTTACACCGAGTTTCCTTTCGGTGAGCGAGCATTATTATTCACCCGCAATATATAACTTTGATGGGGTATGGGCGTGATAAAACAATGATCGGTAAGTTAGGATTCTACCTGTTTGTTTGTTTAGCACAAGCATGCTCAAACACATGCTCAGTGACATGTTTCTGCTTACTTTTGGTTCTATTCCTGTGATATTGAAAATAGTGCA
This sequence comes from Kwoniella dendrophila CBS 6074, assembly GCF_036810415.1. Classification (NCBI taxonomy): domain Eukaryota; kingdom Fungi; phylum Basidiomycota; class Tremellomycetes; order Tremellales; family Cryptococcaceae; genus Kwoniella; species Kwoniella dendrophila. Next base: position 411,278 of record NC_089482.1, read on the forward strand.
AAGGACAAAGGCATCGCCTTAAAATGATGGAACGGCTTATGCATATCAGATGCTAAGAATCTTCAGGATCAGGATCAACTGTAAGCAATAACCAGATTTATAACGGTCTGTGCTTAATATTAGCCTGAAACTATTGTATAACACGCAACCTGATCTAACACTGACCTACCTACAGTAGAAGCTCAAGATGCCTCATCGCTATACATCATTCCAGTCGATTATGCTTTTGTGGATCTTATTATCTTCAACTCATCGCCTCCAAGGCCTTCTTTGGTCATATATAATACTCATCCTTTTAATAGCTTGTTACACTCTTCAACCACCTCTCGAGAAGGATTCGACATACTGTAAATCAACCAAATTACGAAGCCAAACAGGATCTATCGCAAACTGCGACGATCTATCCGTAAAATCTAGTAACTTTGTCTTCCCTCACTTCTAACTTGATCTTCAAGCCTTTAATACATCTGAATCAAACTACTCTCGGTATCGGTACCAATAAAGGTGTTTGTTCACAAGATTTTGATCGTTCTTGGAGTACAAACAAATTGATCAGCAAGTTGAAGGATATCCTTTGGACCTTCCGATGTCCAACTGCCGCACCGCTGTGAATAATTGAAAGAACGTTTATTCTCGCTTAGAAGCCAAACAATTCAGTCAGTTCCTTTATCAAGAACCTAGATTAAATCAAGATCAAAAATCCCAGAAGTAAAGAAGGACTGACGATCAACTGGGGGTTTACTACAAATTGAGGATATCATAAAAGCTGTGTATGTGGTAGATCTCAACATCAATATCGGTGGTACGATCAAACTCTTCAAGATTTTTGGAAATATCAACACCCCTCTTCCAGGTTTTTTTTCTATTCGGTTCTTGTTCCGAAAAAGAAGTATCCCGGGGCTGTTACCTTTATCATCTCCAGAAACTAGGTTCCTTACATCAGCATCGAGCTTGCAGAATCGAAAAAAGCCAAAAAGGAGATTTTTGGGTATATTTTTCATGTTTTGGTTTTACAATAATATAGTATAAAATACTTCTTCATTCCTTATTATCCATTTCGAAATCCTTCTTCAGCATTCTATAGGACATTTATTCTCTCTTTCCAAGTATAATTCAATACAATATAATACATATCACCTTGCGACTTTGATCCATCCTTCACCTCTTCGGCAACTTTCCAATCTATAGCAAGGCTTGTCAATCATCTATAATACCAAAGTAATGTGAGTGGTACACCTTTTCTTCTCTCCTGCGTGGCTATGCATGCGAAACCCGCTCTCACCCACCTCCTTTCACCATTATCATCATGGTTCTTGATTTGGAACTTCTGTGCAATGGTTTGAAAGGAAATTAGAAGATTATACTGGTTTTGAGTCATATTATCAGATACACTTGGAACACATTCATCATGGAAGATTGCTGGGTTCCCATCTTCGTCTTTCATCGATTAAAGGATGTACCGTGTTTTGTCATAAAATACTAGAGAAGCGTTCGACTCGAAAAAACCAATTGTGTGGATTCCAGTAGTAAAGCAGAGTCTTTTTTTGTCTTTGATTGTTCCCCTTGAATCTGCGAAATCAATAAACTATCACAATTACTATCGCCATGTACTATCAAAATGACTGATTGACTAACAATTCGTCTTGATTCAATCAACAGAAATATAACCCTTACAAAGTATCTCAAAACAGTATATACAGTTATCGAAATGCGAAACTTCAATACCTTATTCATATCGATACTTTCCCTTTCTCCCTTGGCAGTAATATCTCAATCCTCTGATATAAGTTCAAGTTCACACCCTATAGATGATTTCCTTGGTGGTATTTATTCAGAGTAAGTGACATGCTTTATCGATTTGCTTATAGAATTTTCTTATCATAACCATGATTTTTATTGACTGATCTTGACTTCCCGGTGATCCAGTATCTTTGGCTCATCAGCGAATAATGATCCGCTTCCCTCGTTATCTGCCACTTTGGATACGAAAACTCTTATCTTGTCAACTGATTTCAAAATCACCAATGTTCCTGTAAGTTCGATCGCTTATCAATTGTGAATTCGCATCATGAAATCCAAATAATACTGAAAATTGCTGATATTCATTTTTAAATATTGATAGCAAATTAGAGAATACAATTTCGAGTTCAAGTGAGTTACACCAAATATGTTGAGAACACATGCGATACTTGGCTGACTCACTGTATGTTCTCTATGTTTCTGTATTTGAAGAGCTGTCAAAGCCAATCCTGATGGATATGAAAGACAAATATACACCATCAATGGTCAATTCCCTGCTCCTCTTATCGAAGCAAATACAGGTGATACGATTAGAGTGCATGTGAAGAACAGTTTAGATATTCCTCAAACCATTCGTGAGTTACTTCATGTACACTTCGCCTCACAAGCACAGTTGAAATGCTAATTGGAATGAGGATAGATTGGCATGGTCTCACTCAAAATGGTTCGAATGTCATGGATGGTGTACCAGGTGTTACTCAAGTAAGCTCTGATTCTACGAAGAGGTTGGCTCTAACTCAACAATCAACGCTGATGTACAATAAACCATCACAGTGTCCTATCCCTCCTGGCGGCAGCTTCACTTATGAATTCCCAATTGTTCAACAATATGGCACTTACTGGTATCATTCCCACTTTGCTAATACTATGGCTGATGGACTTGCCGGACCGTAAGTTGATATCTAGCTAATTAACTTCCCCTCGGGCGATAGGAGCAAATTAAGCTAATTTACATGTTGCATCACAGCTTTATCGTCCATTCTCCTGATGATCCCATACAAAGAGGTAGAGATTTCGATGAAGAGCGAGTATTGATGATTACCGATTGGATGTAAGTCAAGCTAGATAATCGATTTCGGGAACGCAGGTCATTAAAGCTCATCTACAATGTAACACAACATCAGGCATGACCAATCTACCAACATTGTCGCTGCACTCAAGTCAGAAAAAGGTTACCGGGGTGTGAGTTTGTTGAACATAAATCCAACAGAGACGGGGGCTGATCCACTTGATTTAATGTTCCAGTCTCCGGCTGCACCACGAGGGGACTCTATCCTGATCAACGGTGTTGTAAGTATATGTCTTGTTGACGAAATCATGTAGATGCAATGAACAGGTAACTTATTATGAATGGTATACCTATTGTTTAGGGAAAAGCAAATTGTTCTGATCCGAATTACCCATCAGGAGCATTATGTAAACCACCTAAAGAAGCCGAGGTTCCTGTAAAAATCAACAGAAAACTAGATTTAGAATTATCAATACATCAGCACATTCAATGTTAAGGGTATCAATTGATCAACATCCATTTGAAGTTGTAGAAACAGATACAACTGCTATAAATGGACCAACAGCATTACATGAAATTCCAATTGCACCTGCACAAAGATATTCAATCATAGTTAATTCAAATCAAGGTAAAGCAGGCGATAAATTCTGGTTAAGAGTTAATGTCGCTGCTGGTTGTATGGATAAAGTTAGACAAGAAGGTTTAGCTATTTTTAGATATACAAATGATAATGAAGAATATGATGATAAAGGTGAATTACCGGACTCTAAGGCTTGGTAAGTTAATCAAAATGTCCCTTACGCAAATGGATTGCGGAAAGAAGCAATAATTTTGTTGATCAGCATAATATAGGGATGATCTTGCCGCTTATGATTCTCCTTGTCGAGATTTGGATGATTCACATACATTAAGGTGGGTTTACATACTAGCTTGAAAGAATAAGGGCTAATGAATCGCGATAGTCCTCGAATTCCTCTTGATGCCGCTGCAAAATCATCCCAGGTCCGAGTTTTATCCAGTAAATTTGGAACTTTTGCTGGAATGACAGGGGCAAATGTCACTGGATTTGTGAGTTGCTTTTGATATTGTAATATGGAATCCGTAGGTATTTAAAAAGAATGCTGACTATATTTAACCTCTACCTGGCACATAAGGCATTCAACGATGTATCATTCCAAAACCAGATCTGGAATCCGATTTTACCTACTGTCATCAATACTGGAAATTATACATCGAAAAATATAGCAACAGTTACATTTGATGTTGATGGATATGTTGATTTGATTTTAAACAATTTAGATTTCGGTATTGATCATCCATATCATTTACATGGTAATGATTTCCAATTGATCAAGAGAGGAAATGGCGCTCTAACAGTTGAACAAGCAATGAATATGGATCTAAGTGTTAAGAATCCTTTAAGAAGAGATACTATCTTCATCCCTGGTGATTCATACGCTATCATCAGAATTAGAACTGACAATCCTGGTGTATGGGCGTTACACTGTCATATTGGTTGGCATTTAGCTGTTGGTAAAGTAAGTAACCGACGTTCCTACTTTCCGAATAGTCCTTTAAATGAACAGCGCTGATAAACCTATTTACGGATATGATAGTTAGCAGCAGTCATTGTTAGACCTGATGAAGTGCGAAAATGTGAACAACCTGATAAATGGTTAGGTGTAAGTGTAACATAACTCTTCCATTGAGGATACGTGACGGCTGACTGATATTGTTTCTTCTCACATAGCTGTGTGCTGGTCAAAACATCCACGAAGAAGGACCTGCAAAAAGATCACTCCCTCCTGCTACCGGACGAACTAGGCATCTTGAATCACTCAAAGAAGTCAAAAACAAGATCATACATCGAAGAGGTCTGAAAGATGTATGAATTCCTTTCAACCATCTTATCATTTCGTAGCTTAGTATATAGTATAGTGGATATAGGTATGAAAGTAATGGACAATATATAGTGGTAGTTTTTCTTGATAGATACAAAATAAAGGACGATGATTCTCAGAGCAACAAGGACGTTCACAAACATACATACGATAGCATATATTCTGTTTTCCTATTCTTGACCTCACCGTCTGTATGCATCTACTTCTTGAATACTGTCTAGACTGATAATGCCGGAAGCTTAGCAGTATCGCGTATAAACGGCTTGATGGTAAACCCAAACCGAAGAATCTTTGTTGGTTTTTGATGGGTAGCGTAAGCTCACATGTCCTCATCGATCCAGGGCAGACTCGAGAATTGACAAAGGTTACAAAGTCACTTTTGATTTCTTTCGTTTGATTGTCATCCTTTCATTGCCGAGATGAAGACGTATTTCCTATTCTTACTGATGCAGAACGTAGGAAATAGATTGGATAGATACCAGATTAATCATAAAGTCGAATCCCTCGCTCATTCATCGATCTAGTAGTAGCTCCGGATAACTTTCAAAGCGGAGATCCTTTTAAAATCCACCAACGATTATGTCATTTCTTCGGGCGTTATTACCTGATACCACCATACAGTACTCGTACTAAATCGTTTTGTACCCTTTTCGGATCCGAAAAGCAAAGTTGGGTTCGGTGATTCTGATCAATTCTTTTGGTCAATAATCAACTTCATTTCAAGGTTGCATATTTTAGCATAAGTCTGGATATATGGAAGGTAGCGTCCAATAACACGATGATGAGAATGTACTAATACATGAAACAAGTCCGAAGCTCGGCGAAGTACGTCTTCACAGATACTTACTGAGTTTGATCAACTTGACATGCTGATAAAGGTATAAATACTAACTTGGTCTCCACTTGATTTTCCCTTTTCTTACAACAACAGCAACACTAACGATACCTCAGTAAAGTTGGACTTCATAATCTCTTCAACTTACTTCAATTTCTAAACAAATACAACAATATGAAAGTATTCATGACTGGTGCTTCAGGCTGGGTAGGACGACATGTCTTACCTGAATTCATTCAAGGTGGCTATGAAATTACAGCCCTTGCCAGATCAGATGAAGCTGTAAGTATAGCCGACTATCCTTCCTTCATAGTCATCGATCCGTATTCTACCAAAAAAGCACAGTTTACACGACGTGATAGGTTTGGCAACTTGTGCTGTGTCGCAACGCTGAACTGTAACCGGCCAATTCAGGTGGAACCCAGACACACTGGTACTCACATTAACCACTAAGGCAAAAGGTAGCAATTACTAGAAGCTCGACAACTGCTTCTAGAACCGGTTATATAGGCTTGTCGACAAGTTTGGTGCCAACTTCCGGTTCACAACCGTGACATGCTGACAAAGTTGTTTTGATTTTCCAAGGCCCCTCGGATCGAAGCTCAAGGTGGTAACGTTGTACGAGGTACCCTTGAAGACAATGATATCCTCTACAATTCAGCTAAAGAAGCCGATGCTGTCGTTCATTTGGCTTATATCCATGATTTCTCTATTTACGGAGGTAAATCTGCCCAAAGTGGGTGGACCTATTGCTTATTCAACCGCAGCTTCCGAATACTGACGATGACTTTGATTGATTCTTAGTTGATTTCGCTGCCATCAGAAGTATGTGCTCAGCTTTGGAAGGTACAAACAAGGTATTCGTTGGTACATCTGGAATTACGGGACTAAACGGTGATCAATTAGAAAGTGATAAAGCTTCTAAAGGACCTAGACAAGAAGCTGAAAATGTTGCATCTGAATATACATCTAAAGGTGTAAAAACAATTATGATTAGATTAAGTCCCAATGTACATGGTGATGGAGATCATGGACTAATTAGTTTCTTTATTAAAATTGCTAAATCAAAAGGATATGCGGCATATGTAGGAAAAGGTGAAAATCATTGGTCAGGTGTACATGTAAAAGATGCAGCAAGACTATACAGAATCGCTATTGAAAAATCAAAAAACAATGAATTACCTTCCGGCGAAAACATTATTCTACATTCAGCTGAAAAAAATAGAAATGGTGTTGAATTTAAAGAAATACAAAATGTAATTGCCAAAAAATTAAATATTCCATTAAAAAGTTTAACAGATGAACAAGAAATTAAAGATTATTTCGGTACTTTAACTTACTTTGCAAGTCTTGAAGTTAATCCTTCAATTGAATATACAAAGAAAATCACAGGTTGGGAACCTAAAGAAATTGGTTTCTTAGAAGATTTAGAAACCGGTCATTATTTTGATCAATTCAAAAATTAGGTGATCAAGACTGATACCCAAACCAAAATTGGCACCCAAATTCCTAGTGAATAATTTTGCACAAGTTGGTGTTTCCGTTGTGAGGTGGATTCGATAGATGATAAGAATAAGTATGTGTGAAGTTGGAACCGTATGCATGATATATTGCAGTCTCATTTCAACCCAGACAATTCAATGGGATTATGGAATTCCATCCGGTATATCTTTCAAGATCGTCCAAAGTGCTGTGCTCACCATGGGACGGAACCCACCTGATCTGTGCATTTCTATCGTATTTCCTATGACTCAATTATATCGCCCTTGATGGTAACTACGGAACACGGCTTCTAAAACCTATCTCATAGCTTCTTTCTTTTCCTCTTGTAAGTCTCGGTACCGATTAGACAGAATATCCTGCTAGCATTTTGTCTGAAACAGCGTATGCTGCAGAACGGTATATCTTTTCCGCGGTGATTAAGATCAAATACACACACGAAGAAGCGGCTACAACCATCAATTCTCTGAAAACGTTTTCTCAGAACACAACATTTAGTTGATTGATGGTTGATGGTGGCTTTGCGTTTTTTTATTGTGTGTGTTGTGTGGATTTGATGGAAAGTAACGCACTGCTAAAAATGTTGGAGCGTTACAAGTAATCTTCGTTCCTTTGGAAATCTTGTCAAAATCTCTTGGCCAACTTGTCTTATCCCCATCACGGATCCAAATTCTGCGTCCAAATCCGGATTCTAGCGGAACCAAATTCGCGCTAAAAATTTCTGGTTTCTATGTGTACAGCTGGTATAAGTAAACATATACCGTATTTATACGATATTTATACCAAAATGCATATGGCCAGTACAAGCATTTTTAGGCCGCCAAAGGCCAGTACAAGCATTTTTGGCCCGCCTAAGACCATATGAGAACATTAGATTTGTGCCTTACTATTTTGATGCATCCACTGTTGTTATAATTGATTTGTATCGACATTGTTTTTACCAATATTTACCCATAACACTCATTCTAACATACATACAAGCATCATATGTGTATCAACACACGCACCAATGCCACGAACACCATTCTCCAACCCTAACACTGCGACAATAAATGTGGTTGTTGGCCCTGCCGCCAGAGAGGCCATTGAAACCGTCGATACGGTTCATAATCATCATCGACCATCCAATACTAGAAAAAACTATGATAGCAGACAGGCAAAATGGCGAGAATGGTGTAAATCAAAGAGTATGACAGATCTGTGAGTAGACCGGTGAAGGCCAGTACTGGGCATCACCGGTATTGGCTAGCGTTGTATAGCACATGGTTCCCCTCCTTTCGATCGCTGATTGTTAACTTTTAGCGTGACCCCACAAAACCTCCTTCTGTTCCTTTGGGACTACGTTCTTACTCGACCAAATGAGAATATAAAGAACAAGAGGATCAGGTTTGCCACGGAAACACCTCCCAAGATGCAGTAAATGAGATGCAGCTGGACATGGAAGACCATGAAGACAATGTAGAGCTTAAAGATACAGCAACCCTGGGAGCTGCGGATTTTCAAGCGGTGGACAATGTGGTAGCAGAGGCTCTTGTGTTCCACGCTCCCAACTATCTCTCAGGCCCTGTTATGACCCCAGAGCAACTTCAGCAGAAGCGTATAGAAGAGGGAATCCGGCGACTTCAAGATTGTAAACAATCCTATTCCTCTGTGGACATGTACATATCGGCAGTAATAGCGCTGTGGAACGATCAAGTTGCAGAGGGCAGGAATATTAGCAAACATCCTCGGAGTGGATCTGTTAAAGCGTTACTTGCTGTGTTACAGAAAATGACAGTAGATCGACGTAAAATGACTTATCAAGATAAAGGTGTTAATACTCTTTTTGACGGTTACAAAACTAGAGAACAAGTAACCAAAACATACGACTGGTACTTCCTACGTAATAATGAAGAAGGCTTACGAGATATGACAGCTCATAGTTTTGGTCTTTATGGCTTGTTAAGATCAGACAATCAGCTTAACTTGGCTCTTTCAGACCTTGGTAGTGAAGATCTTCCAGACGATGAGGGCGCTACACCATGTTTCGCTGTAATTGCGCTTTTACAGCAAGGCAAAACAAACACAAAAGGCTTGGTGAAGTACTCGGCATTCATGCGTGCTAAGGATGTCTTTGCTTGTCCTGTTTTTACCTTAGCTGCATACCTTTTTGCAAGGTCAGTCCGTATTTGATGTTTAAAGAGAGAACAATGCTGACGGTATTACACATTCCCATCAATATCCCATAGGTTCCAAATCTCCACCGTGCACTGTCCTAACAGTGAAAATTCATTCCCAAATTTCCAGGATCGTAGCTATTGGTATGACCTGCCCCTTATCTCGTCTAAGACTGATCGTACCAAATCAATCAGTTATGCTACCTCATCTGCAGCTGTCAAAGAGGCATTTGAACATGCTGAGGTCTATACTTCAAAAGTTACACATGAAAATCGTTGATTTGGTTCAAGGCTAGCTGAATTAGGTGGTGCACAGGTAGATGATATTAAGCGGGCTGGTGGCTGGGCAACTGGTGTGATGGAGACAACTTATCTCAGTAATCTAGCCCGTCAATCCATCAGATGTGTTGCTGGGTTTCACCGTGATGGGGGACGCTTCTTCCTTGCTAGGGCAGTGGACGTTCCCAGTTCGTTGCAACAGAAAGTGTTTCCGGATGTTGAGAAATGGTGAGTTATTGATACGCCTATGGAGTGTAAAGTAGATATATATTGATCATGTGGATAGGATGGAACACCTCAAATTACGAATTATTGAATCTCCATCCAAGCGCAAGAGGAATAAACCCAAACCAGAACATCCTGATTTAGCAGCAAAGGCGTTTTTAGAACTACTGAAGAAATTAAGAATAACCTTTCTACAGGATGTGGTCCATTGGAGACTTAGGTATGCGAAGCACTTTCTTTGGGAACATGAACTCTTTTCCGATCCTGAATATCTCCAATTTGAGCAAAGAGCATTACATCAAGCATCCATACGTGTCAACAATATCCCGCATCAGCTACAAACAGTACTCCCTGATTTATGTTTTACTATCGAGCAGTTCAACCAATTCTACACCCGATCATACAACCTCACTTTACATGAGATGAAAACAATTAAACGAAATGTAGTGGAGACAAATGAGAAGGGAACAACAACACAAGGCATTCTTGCTGATATCAGTCAAGCACTGGCACAACCACGTACCATTATTATTCCACCTATGATTAATCCAGATCACCTGCCAATAAATACTATTTCTAATCCACCCATTAATAACCTAACTAGCCCACCGCTAAATGTATTACCCCTCCCTACTACAAGTATAGTTGAACCTTTCTGTCATGTCGGCCTTCGCCAAATGACAATGATGGTAGTTACGTAATATAGAATATTGGTCCCGTTTGCCGATATCTTTAAGTTATCAAAGATATCGTTCACGCGTTAGAGATATAGTTGGATGATAGAAGGTATCGTTGGTTCAACTTCTACTTCTTCACGACATTAGGATCTAGTAATATATATATACATCACTCATTCTGTATACTATCTTCTAGTCCCCCTATGAATTTTCTATTGTTGTCTCTAAATACTATTATTGGTACAAACGATATCATTCGCACTTCGGTATCTCTTAGAAGCTACAACGCCTATTGTCCCTTCTAAAGTCCACCAAAGCTGAGTATCTCGTTTTCCTTCTCGACGATATCGTTCAAGCCTCAACGATATCGGTCACACTTTAACTATCTCCGTTACTTCTCGCCTGTTCTGGCAGTCCCGTTGTATGAATTGACATTCTACACCGAAGGCGTCTTAGATCATCGTGACACTTTCACCATGTCAAGGAGTGTAAAAAGTGTTACCGATTTATGGAGAGAGTATACTGTTGGTTTGAATGGGCAGCCATCAATGCGATTGATGTATGAGGGCTCGAAGCATATATTTGTGAATGATTCTGAGAGGAAATTTTATGATGGTCGAAAAAAAATCCTAGAATCCGTAAAACATATTGCATTAGTACAAGGTATTACAGAACAACAAGCAGCTAGTAAGGTTGAAACATTGAGACAAAAAGACAATTTATCACTTAACAAATTGATTTCAATGATCAAACAATTAGGAGAAAAAGAATGGGATTTGATATAACGAGAGAATTCTTATATTGACATTTTTTGTTGTATTGTATTATATTGATGTATTATGCACTAGTGTGGTTTTGTTGCGCCCCGTTAACGCCGAATCAAGAATGTAATAGAGAATGTTATTGTATTTGAAACTGCCGTGCTTTCCGATACGTTTGGTTTGAGAATAATGGTCCCTTTCTATTGTAGTTGGTTGAATGAAGTCCGAACGGCAAACAAGGATCATTATGAAGTTGAAAGGTGGTCCTTTATCATCATCATTCAACATAAACGTACTTTGATCCTGTACACATCCTTCCATTGTTCTTTCCAAAAACTTTACGGCTTTATTGTTGCGATTTTATTGTTGAAGAAAAGAACAATGTGTTGCTTGTGGGTGGTATTGTTGGTGAAACACTGATGGGAAAAAACAACAAGCAGGACTGACAAAAAGCTTTCAGAGATATCTATATTTCCTTTTGTCATCTTCAGACACTTCAAACTTTTGCTTGACACCTTATTGTATTCGACCTAAGTGTTAGTAGAGACATGACATGCATTTTTAGAGCAAAAAAGATATAAATACCCCTTGCAAATGAGCATTTTCGAGAGATAATTTTCCAAGTCCAAAATCCTCTGGCAATTACACTAATAGCATTCCTTAATCTCGCTTACTGTAGCTCCATTATTGTCATCACCTCCAATAATGTCTTCTCCTTCTGGAACCAATCCATCAACACCTATAACAACAACTCCTGGTGGTGTAGGGCCAGGTAATCGAAATAGACAAGTCGCTGCAAATTTTGAATTTGCAAAAGAAGTCGATGGTAAGTTCATTTCTCTTCTTCCTTGATTTATCATTATCATCTTACATGCCCAACTTCTTGATATCGGTTGAATGTATTGAATATTGATGAATGGATTTAAATTTAGAACACAATGCACCTTATTCATGGGATGGGGAAGCCCCTTTCAGGTTAAGACTTTGGCCGGCACCCAAGGATTCACCCAAGGATTGGTCCATTGCTCGAGTCCCGCAATCTATGAAACCTGGTACAGGTATCTTGGACATACCCGAAGGTGAATCCACTAAAGTAAGTCTAGCTTAAGCAATACTTTCAAGTCTGTTATGATGTGTACTAACTTAATGTTAAACGTCAGCATCGCTCTGTTCGCCAAGGTTACAACCAAATCCCTGCTCCGAATTCTGTGTTAAGAGGTGGATCAGCTATGTGCAACAACTGCGCCTCAGCATCAGCAGCAGGAGGCAAGTGTTTTGTAGGGTGCATTACAGCATCTGAAATGCCCGGCGTTAGCTGCGCTGAATGTGTCTGTCGAGGTTCAAAGAGATGTAGTGTTTCACTTACCGAGGTCTCTAAAGAAAGTAAACTCAGAGAGGCCAATGAGGTAGCTGAATCCTACAAAGATTTGAAAGGTCTTTTAAAGGATATGACAATTTGGAGTACGTACTGCCTTCATTCTTTCCTAACGTATCATCCTATTAATTCTCATATTTGTTTGACACAATCTGACCTTATGTTCCATTTTCAAATAGAGTCTCAAAACATCGAATACCCTCCGCCCATGATTCAGCTCAAAATTACCACCGTTATCAATAACTTAGCTGAAACAGTTTCAAGAATGGATGAACAAGTAGCCTTTGATAATGGTATTGAAACTATTGCTTTACCTCGACCAACTTTAGTCTCAACTCCTCAAGCTGAGCGTACCCTTCCATCTATCGCTCTGGGAACATTCAAACGAGCCAATCCATTCACAGATGAAACCGAAGCTAATCGTAGAGGAGCAGCCTTGAGTAGATGGAGATCAGCCTTCGTAAAATGGGAAAAAGAGAAGAAAAAAGCCAAAGAGGAAGGTAAACAATTTGATAAACCTGCTCCTGTTCGAGAAACTTATCTTCTCGATGATCCACCTTCACCTACTCTCAATGCTAATGCTGGTGCATCTTCAAATGCTGGTAATGATGGTAATGGTGGTGATTAAGTATATAGTTAAATACATGATTTATAGCTATTTCAATATTTTGTATTTTTTGAAAAATACCCAAATGAATTAAAAGATCATCTCCGTTACATGCTCAAAGATGCAACAAACTGTACTGACCAGTACTGACCAGTACTGGCCTTAATTTGCCATAACCGGCCTTGATAAATGGATCGCTTATTTAAATCAAAATCCGATTACATAGCAATATTCTACATATACAAAAACGGCAAAGTCCGCCACTAGGATTTCATCCGGACTGGTAAGTAAGATGTTTGATATATGTATCGCTTATCATCATCTTCAAAGTATCAAAAGGGTTACCATGCAGAGGCAAAAAGAACAATGGCAATATGCCTTCAACTGTCAATCCAACTGGAAAACATGAAACACTCTTAATGACGAATCTTTCTTAACTTTACGGCTTAAGGGTTTAGCACGTTCCACGTGGTAAACAATGAGCGAAAGAATGTATGAATGCGATTCCTTCGCTATTTCTCCGTAACCTTTTGTTCGTGTCTGGTATTGTTCTCAAACTATTCTTCTTGTGCTTCTGTCACCCCTCCTGCCCCATTCACCATTGTATCACTTGAAGAGTAAGGGGGGTTCTTGGTCTGATACGATTCAACATAGGGCTTTTATGATGCAGGTGAGTATCCACTTGATTACTTCCTGTCCGCTTGTCCGCGAGAGCGCTTCACTGAAACACGTAACTTTGTTTACCTAGATATCCCGGTAGATGAGTAAGAATGACTGTCATTCACCATACCATGCATGTTTTCTCTTGTCATCATCTACAAGTACAAGAATTCAGCATGCGTATTGTACCCCGAACACACTTCGAGAGGTACAAACGGTGCGAAATGATGATTACGTGAGCTATACGTCAACAATGAGTTACTAGTGCAATAACCTAAAACAAGAGCAGTTTTTGAGTTTTCTTTTATTGGTAAGTCCCTGATTCTTCTCGATCGATAACCTCAAGCTTATCTATTATTTTGTTGTTCTTTCCCTCACTAATTCTACTTCTTCGGGGTTAATGTGATAGCCTTGTCGGAGATTGTATAGATAAGGACAATAAAGCTATCAATGACTAATGAAACGTGTAGGCTTTAATCATACCTCACATGTCTTTTGTCTTCAATTATTCTTACAGCTTGTTCCCAATACAATAGAAATGATGGTAAATTTAATTACAGAGAAGTCACCTTTGTTCATTGTCTTCTGATTTACACTTTTTTTACTCCTTGTGTTTCATACAATCACTCGTTAGGAAGAAGAATAAGAGGACGATCAAATCATACAGATCCCATTTTTTTGACTGCGCCACTCCATCTTTCAATCGACGGGTTCAATTATCTCTCTACAATAAATTTTATATTAAAAACAAAAACAATAAAAGGACATAGACAAAATCGTTAGATCGACAAATTAGAAGAGAACAGGGGAAGACCGTGTGTTTCGTATTTGTGTGTGTGTGTAATTTTTTTGTCTTTGATATATCTTCTCCCTGACAGACAACGAAAGACGCCATCAGTAATCACGATTAGGAATACACTTCACCTTCGCTTGATAAGATTGAACGCCAAAAGGGGGAAAGAGTGTATCAGCGGCATGTATACTGTAACACTTTTGGGAAATATTCCATAAAAAGGAAGAAGAAGACGAAGAAATGAAAAGGTACCGGACAAGATAGACTCAATATTTATTGATTGGCGACTGACATGTTATTCAGGGTTTTGACTTTCAGCGAGCTATAGGCGAATAAGAAGTGGAGCCAGAAAATCAAAAAAGTACAGCTTGATTGTCCTTTCAAGATACAATCAGAAGTTTCACTCTAAGGTAGTCTGTGAAAGGTATATCCTCATGGGCCGGTGATTATCTCAGAAATCAAAGACGGAAACGCGATCATTCCGAGATTTCGCCCAATCTCTTAGTAGTAAAGAAGTGAGTACGAATTGAATACAGATAGATATATATCTTTATCTTTTCCATTGTTCTCTCAAACTTCCCTCTTCGTTATACAAATTGACAATCATTCGAAGTGACTGACTTTCCAAAGAAACAGAAAATCAATTACCATCAAAACCCAAAGAACAATCTTACAAAAAGAATTAACACCCATCTCATCTCATCGTCCTCTTTATCTCCTCAATCGTTTCGAGCTTTGTTCTTTCATCACATCGTCTGTGCTCTGTATATCAACGCACCACCATCACACTCTTTTAGATCAAAGCTGTTTTTAAAATCTTACGCTATTCTTCTAGGTGAGTTCGCTATTATTGTACAACTATCTATGACCAACTTATCACACTAACATCGTTGTATTGTTCTATTCGCTCCTATTCGCTTATCTATGTCATTCTATCTTATCAATATATCTCATCAAACACGTTTATTGTCCACCACACATGATATCTCCTGCTACCATCTGCGCGGTCTCGACCATCCTTTGGCTTCCCCTCAACTTCGTGCGCCTTGACGACGGTCGAAATCGCCATTAGGCTCCCACTTATTAGCTCTCTACTTTCCGTTTCATCGCTCTTAGGCATTCTCGGTGAGTTCCATCACGGACAATTTGGTCGTGCGCAGTCCTATCCTCTCGCAATCCAAAATACCTTTGACTACCAAAAAGATAATGTTTTGGGTCCGAAATGTATAGAAAGAGGCATCCTTTGAATATAGATGTATGAGCTGCGCATCTTGAATTTAGATCTATTGATCAGAAGGAAAACGAGATTCTATGTGTTTCATGCAAAATATTCCATATTGACTAATACATCAAATGTTTCCACTACTTTAGTGAATCATAGGGATTGTGGCGGATTGTAGCCTGAATGTGAGTTCTACGTTCGTATCAGTGCAAATATTCGCCCTCAAGATGATGATCAATATAAGGGTAAGACTAACCAATGTTTGTTTCATCAATATATTTAGCATCATTACGACTGCCCAAGTTTCAAAATCTTAGTTACTTCAGGCTATTGCTTACGGTTTTTTGCACGGTCAAAGGAGTCTGTGGACCGCCAACGCTCCTACCTTTTCCGTTGAGCAACGTCAATTACGAACATCTCAAGCCAAAACAACAGTTTTGCGCTGAGCTCTACAAATTAGGTGAGTTCATTTTTCTATGCATCAGTCAGATTCTATGCCCTACGTATGCCTTCATCTATACTTTCCATTCTGTTCATCTTTTGCTTCACGGGAATGGAGCATTTAGGGGTTCTGTGTATATTTGATGGGAAATGATCGTTTCAAACCTTTGATTAAGGGCGCAATTGGAAGAACTGTCCATAGTAACAGTCTCTTTGTTTAGTTTCTTTGATTCTGGGCCAAAGATATCTTGTGGGGCCTTTAGAGGGTTTTGATGGATGGGTTCACTCTTCATGTCCTTATTCCTTGGCTCAACCTCTATGCCCTCTACTATCCTTCGGGGTGGCTTTTAGTCAAATCTCCTGATATCGTTGATCGTGTGTTTTATCATTGATGGCGTCACTTGAAATGCTAATGATCTGGTTTCCAAAATTCTCTTCTATCTCTCACGACGTATCTCCATCATAACATATCCGCTTTTACCGCAACATCCATCAATCAATCAACTTAATCGATAATTACTGTAAACCAAAATCAATCAATACCTTTGCTCATAATTGAAAATCCGGTCTTCGGTATCCCTCTTCACGACTGTAATTTGGAATTCGATATTTGTCTTGTTTATCATCCTGTTATTTCAAATGGATCAAAACGTCAATTGGATGATCGTTTGTCTCCTTTTTTGGTTGGGAAAAATTAATCCACTTAATAACAACCCTGTATCGACCCAATGGAAACCCCTTATATGTGATCGTTCCTCGTATCTATACTACTCTTTCCAACTCACCCTAATCTATTTCGTATTCGTATACCATATCAACAACCTTCCTTTACCTATCTCGTCTCTCTTCTCCATATTTTTTTTCACCTGACCCTTTCCGATCTTTCTTTTACACTGCCTCCCTTATATCTCCATCTTACCCTATTGCTATGTCCTCCTTTTTTGGATTATCGGCTTAGAACGAAAAACACCATTCCATTTTTATGATTCGAATTGAAAATCTTTAACTCAATCAGTTCATACATATATCAAATCATCATACCTTTCTTTCTAAACTTGACTTTCTTCTAATTAATTCTTTAAACACGAGGCGCGACATTTTTTTTTTCGTCTTGCCAAAACATTTCTGTTTCAATCTTGTATTTGACGGTAAAAACAGCAAAAAATCAAGACACAGTAGAATCAATCGATTCAAGTACTAGTTCAACTCAATCAGTCAGTATACAACCTTACACTGCCTCTTGTCGATCAATCTTGAATCGTAAATTAGTCTTCTTGTTGGAATAACCCCTCCTTTAGTGAGTTTATATCCATCAAATTCAATCGTCATCCATCTTATCCATCATCATAAACACGAAATAGAAAGATTGTCGTTTCTCTGAAATGTTGTTTGTACAAACAACTTTCTGATTCCTCGTCGCGTCCTGTCAAAATCAATACAAGATGTTGTTTATCGCTGTCCAACATTTAGATGGATCGTATAAACCCAAATACACCTTCATTGCATTTCCTTTATTTTGTATTTTTGAATCTCGTTTGACCACTGGCATCTGACTAATTCACCATTTCTTCATTATAAATTTGTGGTCGTTCAATAGTAGTTTGACTGGATAAATACCAAAATCCACACAATATGGATGTACTAGACGTGAGTGAGAAAATAAAGTTTCGGCACCTGAATTTCTACTTTTTACCATCAAAAATCGCAAATTTTCAGTTTGTTTGATCTAAAATTCCTGAAAATTCACCCCACTTCCATATCCAGTCGAAAAATTGGATAATTTCTCGTCTACACTATCATGACATTCCCTTTCCTTCCTCTTTACTTTTTCCCAAACTGTCTGCTTCAGTTATTTCTTATTTCTATCCTACTCAAACAATATTGCTCAAGGAATCATTCACGAAAATCAAGAACAACAGCTGATTATTGGATTTCTGCTCGTTACCTCCCTTATGTCAACCATGTCCATGCTACCTGTTTCTCACGACCGTGAATGTTCTGCTAAATCACCTTCACCTGTGCCTCACGAATTCTCACCATGTCCTTCTCGACTTCCCTTTCCTTCTCTTCTAACCGCAATCAACGATCTCGCATCTTCTCAACCTATCTCACCTATGGCATCCTCAACAACCCCTACCTACGGTCCATCAATCGAATCCACGACTGAATCTTCCTCCGCCTCCTCCGACATATCACCCGTTTCTGATGTTCTCGATTATATCGAACAGTTGGTTAATGACCATAACCACGTTGGTGCTGGGCACGATGCTCATGCTAGGCCTCATGTTTGCGACTATCCCGATTGTAACAAGGCTTTCGCTCGAAAGAGTGATTTAGCTAGACACTACAGGATTCACACTAATGATCGGTAAGCTGACTGGTCTAACCCGTTTGTAACAGAGCTAACACTACTCGTAGACCTTTCACCTGTACTTACCGAGGGTGTGGAAAATCTTTCATACAACGTTCCGCTTTAACAGTACATTATCGTGTACAGTGAGTTATACGGTATCTTCCATAATTAATCGTACCACTAACTTTCCTCTTCTATCTCTAGTACTGGTGAACGTCCTCATCATTGCGAAACCTGTAACAAAGCTTTCGCCGATTCAAGTTCTTTGGCTCGTCATAGGCGTATCCAGTAAGCTAGTCTCTCAATCATTAATCATAAGCATGTCTCCTTAGCTGATCGTCCTCATCAGTACCGGTATGCGTCCTTATACTTGTCGAGTACCAGGATGTGGTAAACCGTTCGCCAGGAGAAATACACTTCTTAAACATTGGAAACGTCAACATCCTCACCTTCCACCTCCTTCCACAAACTCTCACAAATCAAGCATCCACGCTCCTGTTGGCAACACTAGAACACCTTCTGGTACATCAACTAGTACTGCCGGCGAACAATACCCTGCTACACCTGGAAGTGCTAGTACCCCCCACGGCTACGCCCCCCTCCACCCGTCAGAGGGCCAGGCGTACACCTTCAGTGGCGGGTTCCCTGGATCGGTATTCGGAGGAGCTTCCGGACAATCCTCATACGTCTTCCCCGGACCACCAGGTAACCTCAGGCCACAGTTCTACCAGCAGCAAATCCCAGGATCAAATAACAGTCTCACTCCCATCACCGCCTCATCAGGTTATTTCGGAGACTCAATCCAGCAAGGTGTCAATGGTCAAACGCCCACAACGCCAGCCGCAGGAGGTTTCGGAAGTGAAATCAAGCAAAGTGGTACACCCTCCTCGTCACCCGGCATCAACCAGCAAGGCTTCAGTCAAGCGCAATACCCAAGTACTTTCCAAGGATACCAGCAACCATCGGCTTACCCGCTCTCGCGCTTCCCTAGCGAAGGAGGTATGATTTATGCCGATCCTCGAACTGCAAACAATATCACTCAACGATCGGTCTCAAGTCCGCTTGATGGTGCTAGATTTCAACCATATATGGGTCCATTTGGTCATGTCGGTGGTGGTTTCCACCCTTCACAACTGTCACTTCCGCCAAATCACCAAACTCATCTCATGCCATCTTACCATCATCAAATGAATATGGGTGTACAACCACGTTCAGTCAGTGAAATGAAACCACAGCTTCATCATTCACCCAACGGTGTTAACTCGGATGATGAAGATGAACCCCTTGTTGCTCTTCACGAAGCTCCTCCAACCTTCGCACTCCACCCTCCTAATGGTCCAGTTATGAACATGCCTTTCTCTGCTGTTGAGAGTGGTAATTATGGTCAATATCCTGGCGGTCAAGCTCAAATTTTGATGACTCACCAAAATAACAATGGTAGATTACATAGTGCCCCACCGACAATGCAGCGTTTCAACTCATTACCAACTGTACCAACTGTCAGTACTTGGGCTTCAGTGGATACGGAACAAGCTCAAAGTGCTGGCGATGCTCAGAGTGCAGATGAAGAATGGGAAGGTATCAGAGATGAAATGTTGAGTAGAGAAGCGTCTGTCACAGATGACGTACGACTCACATCCGTCACTGAACAGAATACTCCCACTGGTGCAGGTGAAGGTCAAGCATGGGGTGAACCAATAGAATATCCTGTTCCTTTGACAGAAAACCGAAAAAATCCATTCTCATCTACTGCTTCAAACACCTCAACTTCATCAACTTTGGTTGGATCTTCAATACATGGTTATCCTGCTCCAACCCACCTTCCTCCTATATATACTCAAGGAGGTCATCCAATGGCTCTTACTCCTATCAATACAAATGGTTTCTATCCTACACCTATCACACCTGCTAATTGGTCTCATGATGCCTACAAAGCCCACGCGAAATATGAAACTCCTGTTCCTACTATGGGTGGTCCACGTCATCCAGTGAATGATCAAGAAAACGAAAATCCCCAAGACATCACCCTGACAACTCCACCAAAATGGCTTGAACAGCAGCAAAGAAAAGAAGGGCGTACTGTTTCAGCTGTAGGACTTGGTATCGCAAATGTCCATTTTAGTGATCGTGAAGGCGATATCGTCACAGAGAAAGAGGACCAAGAATTGGCTGAAGGTGAAGAAGAACGTATTAGTGATGAAGAATCTATGGATGATGGTAGTGATGATGAGTTTGTGCTTGGTAAAAAAGCTAAAAAAGTTAGAAATGGTTCTGGTTCTGGTCCTGGACGTGGTAGAGGTAGAGGTAGAGGTGCTATGAGAGGTGTAGCAGGTAGAAGAGGAAGAAAGTAGTCGATCGGTCAATATCAAAATTCAACTACCACCATTTTCACCTACACCCGTAATCAAAAAAACGGAATGGAAGGACAGGATATACCTCACGATTACCCTCAAAAAGTAAAATTATACCAACCGTCTTTGGTCATTTCTCATCCTTCTATGGTCTTCTGCGTTTTTAATATTACATTTATGTTCAAACACCATTTTCATCCATCTCATATCATATACATGGACATTCTAAATCACCTTCTTTTTCACGCATTGTTTGTTTCTGCATTTTTTCCAATTTATTAGCATTGTCAAGTTCCACTTTTATAGTTCACGAGTAGTCAATACCCACCGCAAACCTGTTCACGCGCATACACCACTTTATATATATACACATCACATCCATCAATTCTTCTGTTTATAACGAATATCTAATGATTTTCCCTTTTCTAGTATATACGATCTTCAAAAACAAAACCCATAATCAAAACATTTAGATTTCCTCCATCGTCATCATATTGAATAGGTGGTAGTGAATAAAAGTAGATAAAAAATAAAAGTATAAAAGATACCACAAATTCCAAAGTAGTAGTAGTAATTATTGTGAGAAGTAAAAAATGCATTTGCATAGCCTAAATGTTGTTTCTGCGATGATATCCAACCGCGGGATTGTTGCGAATTAAATTACCGCGAGCCTTCAGCTTCAGATGCCGAGGACATTTGTGCTTCATCTTGAAGTGATGTACGATTAGCAGATGGCTAGACATCCCGATTGGCGAGATATACGCTAGAGCAAAGTGTATGTTGAATAATCGTAATTCACAAATATTTCACAAGAATCCAGAATTACTATAAAATGTTGTATGCATATTCCCTTTATCCTGCCTGATTATGTATGTATAGTATATCTAGATTGGGTCTAATCTATGTGAGACCATAAATTCTTAACAAAACCCTATGTTCGATCATTGCTAAAACCGTGAGTGAAATCGCAAGGTAGATATACCCTAGTCTTTTTCCGACACAACAGCTGTCATTACGGTAATACTGTAAAAAGTGGAAATCAATAAGATTAGCATTGACAATATTCTATAATTTTTCCCAATCGTCCTATCTTGTTAACTTATCCCCATCCTATTCTAATTTAATCGGTTATTCATTCATATTCATATATTCATGAATGAAAGTTTTTTTTTTCCCTTCACTCTTGACATATTTCTAAACACTCTTCTTTCAACATTTTTGATATAAGTTTCAAGACAAAAAAAAAAAAAGAATATATGAAGAGAGATAAAGAGAGACAGAGATAGGAGATATCCAAAAAAAAAACAAAAAAAACTTACTCGTCAACTTTACCACCTTTAAAACCATATTTAGGAGCTTTCTTTTTCGCTTCTAATTCAAAAGGAGTTTTCCAACTTTTACCTTGATCTTCTTCACCTGTACGTTGCATTGCCATTCTACCATAACCAACTAAAATATCAGAAAATAATCTTGAAAATTCAATTTCCTTTTCAATTTCATTTAAATGTGAGTTTACATCAGAATTTAATAGTTGACGTAATTTGGAAGATAAGATTGGGATATGTGAGGAAGGTAAATTGTCTGATAATCCATCGGTCTGAATATTATAGTTTTGAAAAGAAAAAAAATCAGAAGAAATCGAAAAGAATCAGCATTTTTCATATTATTACCATCTTCTCTTTTGCCTTGATTAAATAAAGATTTAATCTATAATATAATAGTTTTTCCTTGGAAAAATCGGTATAACTCACAAATAATATCACTACATCACCAATTTCAAGTTCAAAATTCTTGATATCAGCATGATCAGGTGTATCATGTATAACACCGTTTTGTTGCATGTCTTTCGGTATTTTTGATAATTGAAGCTACCAAGAAACCAAGTAGTAAATGAGTTAGCTAGACAACTACTTCATGTTCTGATATCATAATCGCCTTTAATGAGCGACGACGAGATTGTGAGTTTTTCCATATGGCTAATGAAGACTTTGTTATTCTTTCGACTCACTGGACAATTGAAGAAATGTGTTTGAGGTTCTGACATATATATTATTTGATCATTTCTCATTATAGCGTATCCTGAATCACCTAAACTGAGTGATTTGGTAGATAGGAGGTATGCATTAGTATATATTTCATTCGAATGTACACGTCGAGCCAATTGGCAAAACTCAGGACCATGATCGTTATTACTCACTTGACAAAACTAGCATCACCTTCTTCACCTAATCTAACACCTGTAAAAGTTGCTCCACCAGCTACGACTCTGTTATCATTCAACAATTTCTTATAGGCTTTATTCAAGACATCTCTTGGTTCTGAAGAAGCGAATTCTAATGATGTTTGTGAATAATGGTAACATAATGCTTGTGAAAATAATGATGGATCCACTCGGTCTGTCCATCCTCCTACTCCATCTGATAATGCTAAGTGGAGCTATATGATTATGTTAGTTGTATGATTTGTGATATGACAGACATCTATCCTCGAACCACCATCATGATTTGACAAGTCTTGTCTCGGATATATATGCAATGATTTGCAGTATACCGGTAGATTATAGAATAATGTTGAAAATAAAACAACAACTCACATCATTACCAACATTCTGAACAGCGAAGAAATCTTCACCTGCACCCCATTTCCTTATATCCGATTTGATCTTTTCTGCTACTTGATCTTGATTTTGATCATTTCCCGAAGAACTTGCTGATTTTAGTTCACCTCTACCTGCTGGTAAATCCATCATTTCATTTACCCATTTAGTTATACTATCATTTTTATCTCGATTCATAAATCCATATGGAGGTATTTTAGTTTTAGGTGAAACGAATGGAGGTGAATATTTTGATGCGTATGATAAACCTAAATTGTATGTGTATAGTGGTGTATTGGGATATAAAGGTGTTATCGTTGCATTATTATTACTCTCACTTGAAGTTTGCTTCAGTCTTTTCTGTAAAATTGTCTTTGAGAAAGATGATATAGTACCGTTTATTGGTGTTTTGTGCTTTATCGTTTGTAGTAGGACCATTTTCGTCAGATTGATCTTATAGATGTACAGTCCCTACCGTTCGTATAACAGCTCAGAAATCATAAATGTGATTATTGGATGAGAGCATATTAATAAGTGAACAGTAATCAAATACCATTTTGATGCACTCGAACAAGCTCAAAGTATCGATGAAATCGCTCATTCACGAACGCCTAATCCCGCCGGAAAGACAGGTTATACGGTAAAATACAAGAGGATGTTCCTGCTTATTATGCATTATGGAATGTTATAATGAGCTCGTATCGACTGAGACGACAAGATAAATTCAAAGCAGCAATCACCAGAACCAGCTGAGAGACAATATGCAATGCATGATATGTTGATACAAGGATGATATGACGACTTGACCTTCTTGTGATTCTACCTAGCTCCCTTTAGATGTCTAATTCCTTTTTCTTCCTTCTAATATACACCTATCATAACAATGTTTCTCCCAACGATGCTCGTGCCAAAGAAAGTCCTGCTGCTACAGTCTTTTCTACTGAGTTAGGATCAAGAAGAGATGGGTTGACCTCCTATGAATGATATTAGACAAATAGTGAGCATTATGGAAGATTACCGAAGATAATTCATTATAACTTACCATAATATCAACGGAAACCAAGCATCCAGTTTCAGCTAAAGCTTCAGTGATGTAATGGCCTGTAGGACGCATATGTCAGTCATGCTAATTCAATCGAGATGTCTCGACATTTAGCTTACCTTCTCTGAAAGATAACCCTCCTCTAACGGGTGTACCGGTACCTGCAAGCCATCGGACGTTAGCGTTCATTCCATAGCGATGACAAGCGGAGATTGTATATTTGTTTCAAATAATATAATATAATTTATGACTTACTAGGAGCAACAATAGGATCTAAAGCATCGACATCGTAACTCAGATGAATAGGTTTTGATCTATCTGGGTTAACGTGATCTAAAGCCATTTCAACTACTTTTCCAATACCATATTTATCCACATGATGCATTGAGAAAGCTTTGATACCATGTTTCTTGAGTATTTCTTTTTCTGGACCATCAACATCTCTTAGACCGATATAAACGCTGCGGTTCCGCCAAATTGCTCATCAGTGTTTACTCCTCAAATCCCATGTTTCTGTTATAACGTATATACAATAGTGAGATTATTCACTTACATTTCTTGAGGTTTTAAACAAGGTTTTAACCATTCATTGAACGGAGCAACATCTGTGCCCTCTAAACCAAGTAAGAAAGATACAGGACAACCGTGGAGATTACCTGAATCAGTTGAATTAGGTGTATTGATATCTGCATGTGCGTCGACCTATCAGCAAGATAATTATCAGTAAACTTCTTTGATCACGTAGTATTGATAACCAGGGCCTACCCAAATAAGGCATGCATCTGGATATTTTGCTTTTGTACCTGATACAGTTCCCATTGCCTATATAGTCGAGTGGTATTAGCTTTCACGGGGTATTCCTATATCTATACTGGTTAAGGCAATAAGAAAAGCTTTAATAACTTACTAAACTATGATCACCACCCAAAGTTAAAGGTAACCAACCTTTTTTAGCAATATCTTCAACTTCTTTTGATACTAATTTATTTACTGAAGAAACTAATCTTGGTTTTTTCATTTTACCTATATCTTCATCAGGTAATCTTTGAATTGTTTTTGTATCATCTTGACTTATATTTCCAACTTTTGCAGATTGATTTGTTGATGATGAAGGTGGTATTGGGTTGTAAGGAATATCAATATATTTTTCTTGTGAATTGTAATTTACTTCCCAGCCTAAATTTGTTAATTGTTCAACTAATCCAGCTTGTATCAATTTGTTAGGAGCTAAATCTACTCCTGTTCTACCTTGACCTCCACTGAGATATATCAAAAATAGATTTAAATCAGCATATTATATATCATAATTAATGATTGCTTACAAGAAATCTTGAAAACGACTCACCTGAATGGACATCCTACAATCTGTTAATCACAAAATGAGAATTAGCGGGGGGATCGTCGCTTCATGTCAACTTTATGGTGTAGAACGATAACTCACTCCCACAGTAGGATTACCTTTTAAAAATTTATATTTATATTGAGGTTCTAAACTATCACCTTTTTCAGCTGATGGTTTTGAATATATATGGTTTGACCTTATGGCAGCTATCCTACTTATTGGTGATGCTTTCAAGGAAGATCTAAGCGGCGCGGATGCTCGAGAAAGGAATGTCATTTCTGTTGATGTTAATCTAGACAATGTATTGATGAAGTTCCTGTTTTATAGCTGTGTAGTAACTGAAGAACAGCTGGTACGATTTCTTTCAATATGAATGATCTATGCAGATATGCGGGGCTGTTTTTTTGCAGAATAAAGGAAGACCTCATAGATATATATGCGCAATAACATATCGTTGCTCGATTGAAATTTCTCGGTTAGATGCAATTATTAGATGCGGCTACGGCTATTAACGTTAAATATATTATATGTATGTATTGTTGTCATTATATTTTCATCTCTCTTGGCGCTTCCTTCCGATCTTACGCTAATAGGCTACGGCAACGATGAGGATAACCACATGGTCATAACGTAAAAATCAGATCAACCTCGTCCGCTTTAGTGGATTTGTTATCGTTGAGGTCCACAGAGTATGCATCAAATTCTACAGCATGCAGGGCAATGCGTGTCTGCATAAAATCTAAAGGCCGGTCTGGCAACAGTGGGCACAGAATATTTACTCATCTACAGATCGATATATGTGAAGATTGTGCAAGTGAGGTAGATTATGAAATGTAATATCTATCTCCGATATGACCCATACCTATAGCAAGATTAATATAATATACTTATCAGCTATCGTGTCCCATATCTCGCGAGTCTTCACATATGAAATCACTTACCAGGTGAAATTACCCAAGCTCTCTTTTCACCACCACTATGATCCCTTCTATGTTGTCTAGAGAACTTCAATTGATCTGTATCTTTAACTTCTATCTTAAATTGATTTGAGGATAATTCTTGTTCCGTCTTTAACCCATCTCTTGGATCAGGTTTTTCTCCTACATCGTTTGCGGATTGATTCATATTTGGATGAGATATTGTTTTTGTTGCAAAATCAGCTTCACCCAAGGATTCACCTAATTGTAATGAACTCGGATCATATGGGATTCGCATTTCAGATAATTCTGGATCGATAGCAGCTGTAACTATTTGTACTTCTGGGAATGCTCGATGTACGGAATGTATAGCTGATTCCGTTATCAAGTACGTCAAGAAGATTATGTTCGTTGCTTTTATACCGTGATCCAGTAAAACACGTATAGCCATCACTACATTTCAAATGTCACCTCAGTATCTCCGCTAACGACATCAGGGTTTGGGCACCAAAAAGGGCCGTTAATCTATCAGTCAAACATCGGGTACTTACTAGCAGCAGCACCTGTACCCATCTGACTATCCAATAACAATACCTTTACATCACTACTTGTTTCTCTACATTTTATTGAACCTGGTAGATCGCTCTTCAGCAGTAGGGGTTCACCAGTCTTTGGGTCGGATTGAATCAACAGCGCTCCGATGGGAACATCGCGGATCACCCTTCTAAGACCATGTGAGAAAGGGCCACCAGAACGGAGGATTGATATGCCGACCAGAGTCTAAACCCAGAACCACATCAGCATGATTAGCGTATAATGTTTAGGTTCGCTCTTCCTCTGTCTCTGCAGAGATATGCCTTCCAGATAAGACTTACGTCGTCACTCGCTAAGCCTTCGTAGTCCAATCCTAGAGGCGTCTTTACGGTCTTCGGCTGACAATGGACTAAAGTCAACGCTTTTTCCACTACAATGGTAGATAGCCTGTCGGCATGAAAGATAAATTCTTCTCTCTCCGTTGTCCTATCTCTGAGTATAGTCATAATACCCTGTTCAGGTCGGTATCATCAGCTGCTTAACTAATGAGATTTGCCCAAATGTCTATCTCACCAATAGCTGATTAGTCTGCTCCAGCAGTACGACGTTGGGCTTATCTTCCGTTTCACCGTTGACTAAGGTTGACGATCTAGACCTGGCTTTCGCTTTTTCTTCTCCAGATTCTGCTAACATCCGTCTGAACCTTAGGGACCGCGTATCGAGTTGACGTTTGACATGAGTCACTAAGAGCTCGATAGCCAGTTGATTCGAGGACCCCGGTACGATCTGGAAGGTTACCGTAAGTTACTCATATGGCCATCGAGGAGAAGACAACTTACTACATCCGCATAACGGGAAGAAGGTTGAACGAAATTGTCATAACTATTCTTGACGAACCGTAGATACTGGCAACAGTATATTCATTGAGCTCTCACTCGTTATACTGAGATCGATGTAATACAGATCTTGATATCACTTACCTGATCCAAGATCCCTTCAACATCTCTGCCTCTCTCCTTCACATCCCTTTTTATACGTCGAGCCAACATCAGATCAGAATCACAATTCTATCAAGAAAAGTAAGCTAGCCAGTCGTTGCATCGGTGTCCTAATGAATGTTTAGCTTACCACAAACACCTTCAGATCATACAATGATCGTAATTCTGGTGACTGTAAAGCCATGATTCCTTCCCTAAGAATGGCTTTGTAAGCTGGCTACATGAACGATCATATCATGGTTCGGCTTACACAATGATGACACTCGCTCCATAGATATACTTCTTTTCTGGCATTCTCCCTGAATTGAGGTGAGCTAAAACCAATTTGTAACCTTCTGACAGCTGATCGAAACTTACGGTGATGCTCAAAGGAGTAGACCGGTATCTATCGATTATCTCAGCTAGCTATCGACTGCGAGTGTGCCAGCATATGGCTTACCTCAGTGGCTTTACCTTGTTTGAGATCCATCAAGCACTAAAAAGCGGTTGATCAGCTGACATCATCGAAATCGTCGAGAGCAGACCAGCTGTACCTTAACGAAAAGAGGAGTATCAATTGAGTTTGGGTGATCTACAATGGCGCATAAGCTCCTGGTTTCGTCAGGACTGCTACGGGATTTTGAGCTCACCAAAATCATAATCGTTATTGAAAGCCTGTTTGACTTCTTCTGGTTGTAACGCCCGATAAAAGGAATCTTGTGATAAGATAAGAACGGTAGGAACGTAATTTAATGCTGAAAGAATGGCTCGTGCTACGGATGTCTGAATAAGCTCTCAAGGTCAGCTACACGTAAGTTTCAATGGACTCGCAAGCTTGATGTCATTGCTCTCACTTTACCAGAAGCACTACCACCAGCTATACCAATCACATAAGCTTCAACGTTCTTCCCGTCAGGTCCATACCATGGTGCTCTACCATGTGAAGCCATTACCATATTCTTGCTTCTTGAGGACTTCCTCGTTTGAAGCTTTGGCCGTGATGATGGATGTAAGTGATCCGCATTATGACCAGACATATTGAGGCAGAAAACAAATCAAGACAAACAAGGAAGTGCAGATCACGAACTTTATATCAGTTATGGTAACAGCTATATAGGATGAAAGAATCACAAACTTTGAGCTGTGGTGTATATCCTGTTATCTGCACAAGTCTTCCTCTCGCTTAATCTCGTCTAACCATTCAACCGGTAACCACACCGGCGATCACCGCAATTCTGTGAATATTAATGCATCGATTTGATCCCGCGTTTCAAGTAATAAGAAGCTCGTACGCGTTGAATGAAACCTTTTCGCGACCATGCTCAATTTGTCAACAAACAATTTCATCACTATTCTTATAGTACTTCGTTCAACTCCCTTGAAATACATTACTATATCCCTCTTGTATATTATATATACCCAGGCTCGCCAAAGTATCAGAGTCAGCAAGAGGTCAGACTGGTGTTGATTGGCTTACAAAGTTCAAACTAAGGGATACCAAGTTATCGAAAACATGGACGGAGAACCACCTCAAGAAGAAGATTTCTCTCAAATCCCTCTAGTGGAGAGGAGTCAGCATAAGGTCAGTCATCTTGATCCTAAAAGCTGCTGAAGTGCTATTAATTTTCTCAAGCTGACTTGGTTGATCTTTCCTTTAGAATTGGAAAGCCAGATTATCAGCATATACAGATGTCATAGCGAAATCAGCTAAGACAGCTTCGGACACTGATCCTTTCTTTCGACCATTCGTATCGGATGGTGCATTACTGTAAGCTATGCCTTGGAATCTGTCTGTTCTTCATAGAGCAAAGGCTTATATCTCAACTCCATATTCAGAAAGAAATGGTGTTTGGATTCGAATGTTGTAGCACAGGAGAAAGGTATTGAGGCTGTTTTAGCAATCGTACAGTATAGTGGGGAAACTAGTGCGAAGTAAGTAACATTTACAGCATTATCTGTACAATTTAGGGCTCATAATCGTCAAATTATTCAGAATACGGCCAGAAGTGGTCCCTGCTATAGTAGATAAGGCTTTGGGATCAGCTCGAGCGGGTACAAAGAAGAAAGGTATAGACTTATGTGCTATGTTTGTAGAAGTTGAGAATGGGGGAGAAGGTGTCATGGTATGTCATTGGGCTGTATATTTATATACAAAGCTGACGTTATCAATATTGTATAGGAGGATGTTATGGCTGGTTTTGGTGCCAAGCTACCGAAAGCTGTAGCTGGATCAGTGACTTGCATAAAGGAAATAATAGAGTGAGCTACTTGATCGGCCCACTACTCATAGTTCGTTAGCTGACAGCGAAATATCTAGATTATTCGGTGTACCAGCGTTAGGCAATATTAAGCCACTACTGAAATCGTTATCGAAGATATTTGGTCATTCCGATAAGAACGTTAGAGCAGAAGGAACAACATTGACCATAATTCTGTACACCTATCTTGGTCCAGCTTTACTTCCAGCATTAGCAGATCTGAAACCTGTACAAATGACAGAGTTGCAGAAAACATTTGATTCGATGGATGCGGAAGGCAAAGGAGCTGGAACAGGTAAACCTACCAGATATACTAGAAAGACGCAGAGGGAGAGAGAAGCTGCAGAAGCTGCTGGTGGAGGTGACGAAGAAGGATTAGATGCAGGAGAATCCGAAGCTCCAGCTGCAATAGATCCTAAATCATTGTTAGATCCTGTAAATGCCTTAGCTCTGTTCCCTTCAGACTTGATGGATAGATTAGGTTCATCAAAGTGGAAAGATAGATTAGAATCTTTAGAAGAATGTACTAAAGTCCTGGTACAACCTCAAAATGCAAGTATATCAGATTCAAATGTCGATTCATATGGACCTTTAGCTCAACTGTTAGGTACAAAATGTAAATCAGATGCAAATGTGAACGTGGTAATTGAAGCGTCAAAAGTGATCGAAGGTTTAGCTAAAGGTATGGGTAAACCCTTCGGGAGATTTAGAAGTACAATAATGCCCGGTGTGATGGATAGGTTAAAAGAGAGAAAAGCAAATGTAACGGAAGCTTTGGGTAGAGCTTTAGATGCTCTTTTCACGACGGTCAGTTGTTTTACATGTCTTAACATGTGTTTAGCTTATAAATTCCGGATTATGACTGACTCAAATGGTAATTACAGACGACATTTTCAGACATAGTAGAAGATATTTTACCCAATATGAAATCGAAGAATCCCCAAGTGAAAGAAGGTACACTGAAATTTTTACATCGTTCACTCCAGACCACGACAGAAGCGCCCGGCAAAGATTCAATAAAACCGATAGCAGAAGCTTTGGTTACGCTGTTGGGTGATAGTGCTGAACCAGTAAGAACAACAGCGGCAGAATGTTTAGGTACCATGATGAAGATTTTAGGTGAAAGAGTGTTCAATCCGTTCATTGAGGGAGTAGGGGAATTACAGATGGCTAAAGTAAAAGATGCATTCGCAAGAGCAGAAATCAAGTATAAAGCTGGAGGTGCTAAACCAGCTGCAAAGGCGCCAGGTGCTGCCAAACCACCAGCACTAGCGGCCAAGAAGGTAAGCTCATGTCTCGCCTATTATAGAGCATGGGAATTAAGCTGAGATCACACATAGGCTCCACCAAAACCTGCTCCATCTGGTTCTCCGCCAATCAAAGCCTCTGGAAAATTCAACGTGGATGAACTGTTGGACGATTTCTCTGCTCCCCCTGCGAAAGCTCCTCCCGCTCGATTCGCTAGACCTGGAGTGAGCTTCCTTCTTTTTTTCTATGGGTTTGCTCGAAGGTCGCATTACTGACATGCATATAGGCTGTCAAGCCTGCAGCATCAGCATCCGCTCCTCCCGCTTCACCCAAACCACCTGCTACTTCCACCATTAAACGTCTTCCCCCGTCCGCAGCAGCAGGTCCTTCGAAACCAGCCCCCAAGCCAGCATCTAAACCAGTAGCTGCAGCATCATCGTCCAAAGCAGGCTCATCCAAATCATTAGCTGCTTCCCCTTCTGAGCCAGTGAAATATCGGTATTCACCAGAAGAAGCATTAGCTATAGCCTCAGACACTATACCGTCTGACTACCACACTAAATTAGCTGACGGTGCTTGGAAAGTGAGATTGGAAGCCGCTGAAGAAATGGTTAAGTGGGTTGGGGAAGAAGACGGTGCTGAAAAGGTAGAATCTGAGGTCATGATGCGTTTCTTGGCTAAAACTCCTGGTTGGGGTGAGAAGAACTTCCAGGTCAGTCAGCTAAAGCTTGACATACTGGTTTTAGCAGCTAGGCTGACCCTCTTACTTCTATAGGTATCAGGCAAATTGTATCAAGTGATGGGAATCATGGCAGAGAAATCACCTTCATTCAACAAACCTTCTGCGGCAATAGTGATTGGACATCTAACGGATAAATTGGGTGATATGAAACTAAAGAAACCTGCTGGCGATACTTTAACGATATTTGCCGAGAAAACGTCTTTGGCTTTTGTTCTTGCTCAAGGTGAGTTGTCGCGATAATGATATGTCCTGCAGCTGATTGTGTTAAATGATAGGTTACGAGCCTATGACAAAACAGAAAGCACCGAAAGCTCAAGCAGATGCGTTGACTTGGATCAAACAGCAGTTAATCGATTTTGGAATCGCTGGTATCCCGTTAAGAGATATGATTGGGTTTGTAAAAAATGCTCTTGGTTCTCCTAATGCTTTAGTGAGGAAAAGTGCGACAGAAGTTTTGGTTACTGTAAGAATAGCGGTCGGCGCAGGTAAGCCACATCCTTTTACTTCAACGTGGAACTCATTCAGGAATGGATATTTACGCTTAATGTTTTGCATTAGATATATCTGGTTTCTTGGAAGATTTAAATCCTCAATTATTGAATACGATTAACTCGGAATTCGATAAAGTCTCATCGTCAACTCCACCTGAACCTACTAAGACACAAGTAGATTTGCAAGAAGCTGCGCCGGGTGCGGGAGGATCAGGAAAAGGTGGTAAAGGTGGAGCAGGAGCAGATCCTCTAGATGATTTGATACCGAGACAAGATTTAGATAAGTTAGTATCCTCATCGTCTGTCATACAAGATTCGAAATCGGATGCTTGGAAAACTAGAAAAGAAGCTTTTGAAGCTTTGAGTGCTGTTTTGGAGGTCAAGAGTAATAATAGGCTGAAGCCTAATATGGGTAAGTGTCAGGCTGTTTCCATTTGAGCTCACATTACCGGCTGAAGCTGACATACCTAATCACACAGGTGAGATCGGTGGTGTGCTCAAAAAAGCTATGGCAGATACCAACCTCTCGGTGAAGATGCTTGCTTTAGGTATCATCTCCAAGATCGCTACTGGTATGGGTCAACCGTTTGAAAAGTATCAAAGACTGCTGGTAGCGCCTGTTGCCAGTGTTTGTGCTGATCAAAAGGCACCTACTCGAGCAGCAGCCACAGCTGCTCTGACAGCGATGGCTGATGCGACAGGTGGTCTTGACTCCATGTACGCTGGTTTGGGATCAAGTTTAGAATCTACGAACCCATTACTAAGGGCTACTGTACTTGGTTGGCTCGCTGCTCGGGTCAAGGAAGAACCACCTTCACCCAATGCTGACATGTCTCCCCTTGCTGGACCGATCATCACATGTTTGGAAGACCGAAATGGGGATGTCAGAAAGGGCGCCACCGCGGTTTTACCTTTCGTAGTCGCCAGCGCAGGATACGATTTTGTGATGGATCAAACGTCAAGGTTGAAACCTGCTTCAAAATCTACTATCGTCCCCCTGATCAACAACGCTCGATCTAACGCACCTGCTTCTGGGTCAGCACCTTCCAACGCGGCACCTGCAGCACCAGCAGCATCAGCTTCAAGAGGCGCGGCAACTCCAGCTGCATCAAGAGTAGCTAAATCCTCGACCGGTTTACGATCTGCTCCTGGATCTCCTGCTCCTGCATCAATACCTTCGATGCCGAAACCATCTGCTGTTCCAGCTCGATCAATGGCTATGAAAGCTTTATCATCTGTTCCAACTTCCCGAGCTATACCATCACATACTTCAAACGATGATCGGCCAACTGGTTTACCGAAATCCAGAATGGCTTTACCTCGTCCTGCATCTTCAGCATCACATACTCCCTCAATAGCTTCTTCTGCTGCAGCTTCAACATCGAAAACACTTCCTTTCTTAAATAACGAATCAGCACCTCGTGCAAGTCGTATAAAGAGAGATACTACCCGATGGCTACTAGATCCTTCTCCAAAAGCCTCTTCAGATCTCGGTGAATATTTACAACATCAGATGGAACCACAAGTGTCGCCAGAATTGTTCTCATCTTTGTTCAGTAAAGATCACAGAGCGGAAGAAGATTATATGGCCGCTTTATCGACCATGTCGGACTTTTATGATGTTACCGCACCATCTTCTCTTGCTTTAGAAGAAGACGAAATACAGAGTATTCAACTGGCCAATGTTGATTTAGCCTTGAAGTATGCCGCTTTGAAATTGTTAGGGAACAATACTCAACTAGCTAATAGGTGTTTAGAATTACTCAGCAATATAGTGGAATTGATGCCTAAATACAACGAGAGGTTCTCAGACACAGAAGCGAAGCTGTTTGTTCCTGCTCTAGTGTTCAAGGTAAGCTACTTCCTATGAATTAAGTGATTATTAGCTTACATCTTTTTAACAGCTTGGTGATACTAAGTTCGGGCCGAAACTTGCACCGATCTTTGAATCGCTTGACAAGGTTATTGCCGGGTCTCAAGTGATTGCTTTATTAGTACAATATGGCTTAGAAGATAAATCAGCTGGTAAAACATGCAAGAATGAATCTCTTGCTCTCATCGAAAAGGCCTATAAGAAACGAGGTTCGATTCTGAGGACACGAGAAGACAGAGGATTCTACGAAACCATAGCTAGATGTATAAGTGATAGTGGGACCAGAAACGCTGCACTGAGTGTCATGGCGTGAGTAGTATCGGCAAACCGTCTTGGTCATCTAAAAAGCTGACCAAATGTCTAGATTGCTACAATTACAAGGAGAATCTCGAAGTTTGGCCGCAGTGGTTGAAGCAATGCCACAATCGAGTAAAGATATGCTCGCCAACCGAAGATCTACTATGGCTGCCAGCAAATCTGGTATACCGAACCCACTAGTAGCGAAAGTATCGACAGATTCGATACCCGAAGGTTCGCCAAGATTAAACCGTCTTGCCAGCCCCCGTGTAAATCAGGTACCTCGAGGAATTACTGTAGATTCGCCTAGAACTGCTGCATCACCAGCTTCAAGATTACCTAGATCTGGAATCGATTCCCCTTCACAGCATAGAACTATGCCTGCTCCATCAGGATTGCCTAGACCTGAAAGCATACCAGCTCCTGCTCAGATATCTACAGCAGCCACCTCACGACCTCAAAGGCCGACGAGGGATGTTTTCGGTAATACCAATGGAAGATCTGCAGCGTTACAACCTTTAAGTCGACCTCCATCTTCTTCAGCACCTCGCTCAAGTGGCCCAGACGTTATCAAAACCATCAATGAAATTCGAAACGATGATCTTGATAAATGCGTTGATGCTCTGAAAATAATACAACACTTGTTGAGTACGTCACCAGAACTGTTAATCGATAACGTCGAAACTTTTAGTGATACTCTGATGGATCAATTCGAATTCGCATTTACACCACCTGAAAATTTGAGGGAGAACCCTAAATACTTTAGAGTTGTCAAACATCTGATTCAAACCTTTAGTGGAATGTCCTCAAATCAAGAATTAATGAAAAGACTATCGTTCAGTCAATTATATAACGTGCTGAATTGCTTATCATTAAGATTAGTTCAAACTGATAAATTGGGTGGGGCAATATCAGATATGTCAAGATTTTTCAATTTAGTTTTAATACAATGTTTATCTACACCAGATAGATTATTAGTATTTCAAGTAATGTTCAAATTGTTATTAGATTTAACTAAAGATTTTTCGATAAACAGAGTTTTGGCAGGTGATTCAGAACAAGCTAATCATCCAGATTTAGTCATTAAATGTTTATGGAAAAGATGTAAAATATTAGATGACGATTTCAAAAATAAAAGAATAAAACCTGGACCATTATTGGCAGTTTTAGAAGAATTCTTACAAGGTGTTGGACCTTCTGAATATAGGAAAAGAGCTCAAGAAAATATTGCTTTGGGTGATATGCCTTTAAGAACAGTCAAAACTATAATTCAAAAAATGTTGGTTTACACACAAGAATCAAATTTAGAAGTTTATGATATACTTTTAAACCAATTCGGTGATCATGCTGCTTCGACTATTGTTTATACTTATGTTTTCAGATTAGCTGGAAAGTCAGCTTCCGCAACTGCTACAAGTGAAGCAGGATCGGAACGATCGACTAAACCGATATCAAGAGCTAGATCACCTTTATTACCTGTATCTGAGAATGATAGACCTGCATCTTCTTCAAGTCATGTAACATCAACTTCCATCCCATCTGAAAGACCTCCTTCATCTGCTAATACACCTACATTAGAAAGTGCTCCTTCTCCACCTGCAAGAGAAGAAACAGAAGCCGAAAGATTGGTCAAAAACCTTAGAAGTGAAAATCAAGCTAAAGTAAGTTTAACGATCTTGATTATGTATACATGTATATGCTGACTTGACCTGACATCAAATAGAGCTTAGATGGTTTATACGCTTTCATCAAATCTAGACCTGATGCTGAAGATGAAGTGAATGCTGCCATTGCCGCTCACTTGACTCCAACATTCCAAACTTATGTAAGAAGAATGATTGAACAGAGGAAAAACAATGATAATCCATGTAAGCGTTGAACCATGCAGAAAGCCTTGTGCGAACCCTTGAAAGCTGATGATTGATAATGAACTTAGCCCCTGCTCGAGGTGGAGTAACATCACCTATAAGATCACCTTCTCGACCAGAATCAATGCCACCTTCACTGAAACCATTAAATTCCAACGCTTCCAATAGTAACGGGACTGGAGTACAGCAGAAAAATGGACCTAGACCATCAAGTTTAGCATTAAATGTTGATAAGAATCTACCATTGGATGATCAATTAGCACAATATAAAAACTTATTCAGAAATCAAGCTGTTAATAATCTAAATACTTCTTCTAGAGATAATAGTGCTTCTCCACCACCTTCATCTCGTCAATCCCTACAATCGAATGAAGTTTCGGATGAAGTTTTGGGTGGAGCTGGAGTCGCGAGTAATGGTGTTAGAGCACCTAGAGCAAGTGATGTGGATTAGGTGTATGTTAGGGGAAAGAAAAATATGAAAGAGAGAAAGAGAGAGGACCTTGGGTTTTTATCGTTTTCCATTTTGATTTCAGTGATTATTTTCATTCGCATTATTTCATTTGTGGTTTTTTAGAGCAATTTTTGCATTCTTGTTTAGATATGCTATGTATATTATTATCATTAAATCCGTTTTTCCACCTAATGTACAGATATCTTCGGAATATGCAAAGAAAATGCAGAGTGTAGATATTGCTTATACTGGACAAACATTGCTCTGAAAGATTATTAAGTTTAGTCAATGCAAATTGCGTTTGTGCATCTTGTTATACTTAGAAATATAAATAGTGATAAAATTATAATTCTACTAAAACGTCTTTCTATAAAAGTTTTTTACCGAAGTAACGAAAAGAGGACAAAAATCCAAGCATGAAAAGTCCAGATAAAGAGAAAAAAAGTATATACCCAAAGAAATCGATCTATTTTCGTAGAGAAAAGCAAAGCTTTATTATACAGTACATAACATAACATCTATTTATATCCATCCAATCTTCACTACCAACCAAAAGTTTCAGCATGAAATTCTACTAAAACACCACCATTTAAAACTTTTTCAGCATTCATTTCATCTTTTACACCATCTCTTACAGCATCTAATAAAGAAATTGGTCCACAACATGAAACGTTTACTCTACCACCTGAACCCATCAAATTTTCCAATCCATCTTCCTCTTTATCATTATTGTTATTTGAATCTAAGGTATTTGATGAAGATGAACAATAAGAATTAACAGATTCAATAATTTCTTTTATAGATTCTTTTATATTTGCTCTACCTTCATGCCATCTAACTAAACCTTCTAAACCTTCTGAAGATTTTTTTCTTAATTCTAATTCAACTGTACCGATTAAATTATTTACACTATCTCTTCTTATTTTTGGATCTTTTATAGTTGATATATTTTGAATTTGTTCTTTTAATTCTTCTGCAGGTGTATTTGATAACATTGAAATTTGTTTAAATTCTTTGGAAGGAGTTTCAGGTCTTGAAATATCTTCAGGATTATTTAATTGTCTAAATACACTTGCTCTATGTAATTCTTTAAAAGGTGTATTAGGTCTACCACTATCAGTTCCACTAACAATTGATTCACCAGGACTCGATACACTTCCAAATGTTGCCATTGATGCTCCACTTCCAGCCGTTGATGATCTTGACATTTCAGGTGCAGCTAATAAAGATCCTCCACCGCCTAATAATTGACTTCCATTCAATAGAGAAGATGAATGTACTGTTTCTAACATTGATGGTCTACTAGGCATTGATGATCTTAATATAGCTGTAGGTGGCGTAGAAGGTAATATTGGAGTTGGCATTAGGATTGATGGTCTAGGTGATGATTGATGTGAAATTGATTGAGCAGCTTGTAAAGGTAATGAATCTCTTCTACCTGATTCACGTCTGTTTGTTATAGTTTGTAATAAAGGTATTGATCTTTTTCTTGATGGTTGATCGGCCGACTGACTTCCGTTATTGAAGTTGTAGAATGAATTAATTGGTGTACCAGGTAAGGAATTAGACAAGGAACCTGATCTAGATTGAGGTAATGTTTTAGGTGAAGAGTTATTCAGCGCTCTATTAGGTGATTCTTCAGAGATTGATATCCTTTTTTGTCTAGGTAAAGGTAAATCTTCAGAAATTGAAATTTGTCTTGTACGTGGTGGCGTGTTCATTTGTGGTATATATGAACTTGAGAATGATTCTCTATCTCTCATCCATGGTATAGATGATCTTGAATCTCTTCTTGCTTCGGCAACTTCAGGTGGTGTAGTTGGTGAAGGTGGTCTATAGTCAAATGGATCAATTTCATCAGGTCCAATATCAGTATTTATCGTTAATGGTTGTCTTTGACTTGGTCGTCTATTCGAAATAGATTGTCGCTGTTGTTGATTGATGGTAGTAGAAGGTAAAGGTGGACTTTCAAGGTCAACAGATAATGGTTCAGGCATGAATGCAGTTGATCTAACACCCTCGACCGGCGTAGGTTCTTTCAATACAATTTCAAGTTCTTGAGGTCCAGATCCAGGTACTGAATAAGGTAATAAACTATCTTTTCTAGCTTCTTCAATTACTTTATCGTGAGGATCAAGCTCTTGTACTAATTGTGCATTATTACCACCACCGAAAATTGAATTGTCTGCATAACCTTCTGTCCAATTAAAAGTCGGTATCGAAGGTCTTCTTTTAGTTTTTGATTTTTTTGTAAATTTATTTCTTAAACTCTTTTCACCTTCAGATTCACTTCCACTTATAGCTAAACTACTTCTTCTTCTTTGTTGATTTTGATTGTTAGCAGCAGCTGCTGCTGCTGATGTAGATGGACCGCCTAAATTTGAAGAAGCGAAAGAACCAAATAATCTTTGTTGATGTTGTTCTCTATTTATTTTTTTACCTTCAGATTCTTGTGATCCATTAGATTGACCACCAATAGAAGATTTTCTTGACATTATAGTATTTGAATAATCTGAAGGTGCCATTGAACCTCTTCTCGTTCCAGCTTGTGTACCACCTACACCACCAAAATTTGATGCACCTGTCCAAGAAGCCCAAGAAAACGTAGACATAAATCTTGATCTTCTTCTTTTTGGTTGTTTCGATTTTTCATTCAAATATCTTTCTAAATCACCTGGTTCCATGTCACTTAATAAATTATTTGTTGGTGCAATAGATAATTTAGGTAATAAATGTCTTGTTACATGAACATGTATATTTATTGATAAATCTGGTGGTAAATCATTTACATGATTTTTTAATAAAGGTGAAATCCATTCTAAATGTAATCTAGATTTTACCATCCAAATAATTGAAATAAATTTAACTCTTGATTTACCTTTTTTAATATCTTTTAAAATTTGTAATAAATTTGAAACTGCAAATGATATACCTGAACCACCTGAAAAAATTAAAATTCCTTCATATCCTGATAAATCTGATTTTTCTCCATAGGGTCCTTCAACTGCAGCAGAAACTTCTACATCTAATTTATCTTCAATTGATAATCCTTTTTCTTTACGTACTTTATCAATTTTATTTTTCATTTGTTTTGTAAATCCATCTCTAACTCTGATTATAAATGCTAATTCACCACTTCCAGTTCCATGTCCAGGATTTAATGGTATTGTTGCTGCAGTGAATGGGTGTGCTTCCCATGGTAATCTAGACATTCCAGGCATAACAACATAAAAGTGATGTCCGGCTGACCAATTCAAGTGTTCAGATGGAGTGTCAAATCTTAATAATAATGTTGATGGTGTTAAAAGAGATATCGTAGCTTTTGATGGTATATCTTTAGCTGATATTGAAGGTCTTAACCATAATTTGTTTAAAACAATCAATCGAAGGCAACGTAGTATTCGATCTGCAGCCCATAGACCGGCACCAGGCTATGAACGACGCATAGTCAGTGACAGGGAAAAGAGATCTTAGACTGCCACACTCACATATATCCATACATCCATAGCTCTCCAATGCATGACAAAAGCAGCCAACATGAGGGCGACCAAAGCAATATGAGCTACGAGGAAGAATTCGAACATTCTTCTTCTGAAGAATGGCATGGATAAGGCAGATAGCAAGGTGATGGCGAAAGTACCGGTGAATCCCTATAGAGGAAAGGCACAAATGGTTGATCAGTCAATTTTGTCGATCGAATGTGCCTGTACCTGTCTACCAAACAATGAAAAGCAAACTAACCCAATGAGAAATAGTTTTACCCCAAATCTCCTTGTTCCATCCATGAGTTATCCTCCAATGTCCTCCTGCATGTATCCATACTCCCAACAAACATAATTTGGCAGCTGCTCGGTGAATATAGTTGAGTCGATCGTATGAAATACCAGTAAGAACTATATGTGCGGGATGGTCAGTCTAAACGGGTTACTTGTAGTTTCACAAATACAAGGCTGCTATCACATACATGAAATCAAGTTATTCTTTCCAGCTAAAGCGATGATAAGAGGTACTTGAGCAACAGCTAACCAAGCAGCTTGATTACACCAGGTAAGAGTATCCCACCCGGCTATAAAAGTAGATCAGTATGATGTTCGGTCTATTCCGCATAACAACATTTATGGGAACCAAACAAATAGGGATGTTGAACTCACTTCCATAGAAACATAAAATCAAAAAACCTAAAGTATAACCCCAAGTCCAAAGCAATTCTGGAGTCGCATAAACTCTCTTATGGAACTTTCTAACTTTACCTAAACCAAATAATTTATATTTTCTAGATTTTATCGTTATACCAGATAAATAGAAATATTTTCCAATCAAGACAGATGAGGATCTAATTAATCTATTTATTTTACCTAATCTTCTTTGCTTGATTTGTTTTTCCAAATCTTCAGCTTTTCTTGGTAGTTTAGATAATTGTCTCTTTTCAGATTGTAATGATGATTTTTCTACATGTGAAGATGCATTAGGTGAAGTCATAGGTGATGTCAATGGTCCATCAACTTGAGTTTCACTACTTTCAGTTCCAGTCGTATTACTTCCACTAACATTCTTTTCATTGTTGCCGTTTGTTAATAAACCGATCGGTGTTGTAGTAGTAGTTGTAAGATTTTGTAAGGATTTGGGTTTTGTCAAATAATGATAAATTTTAGTCGAAAAATTTATAATAGTTAAAATACCTAATATAATTGATGTTGTATA
Organism: Kwoniella dendrophila CBS 6074; assembly: GCF_036810415.1. Taxonomy (NCBI): domain Eukaryota; kingdom Fungi; phylum Basidiomycota; class Tremellomycetes; order Tremellales; family Cryptococcaceae; genus Kwoniella; species Kwoniella dendrophila. Next base: position 453,560 of record NC_089482.1, read on the forward strand.
CCAATAAAGGTATCCAACAGGTTGTGAAAGTCCCATTTTTATGATTCAAATAAACTTATCAAAAGTTTAAGATGGGATATATAATAAAATCGAGGAAAGGCGATAACAAGATGTATATAAGGGAGGTCGATGAAACAAACACAGATACTACTATATTTCCATATGAGCGATTATTATCTAAAAGGTAAGGTCTGCTGTATTTGTTTTTGTTGAGAGTTAAGTCTACGATCAATATGATCAAGAGTAAATGTGTATCGAAGTTGTGTCAAAAAAGATATGATTTGTTATAACGAAATGAGAGTGTGAAGGAATGAGCTATTATGATGGAGTGTAAGACTTGATTATAAGGTATGGGTGTAATAATAAAAGAGTCAGAAAGAGAAACAAAATTAGAAAAGCATAAAATCTATCTTCGTTCTCGTTAACGCATTTTGCAAGATTATCATAACATCATCTCATAGCCAAGAATGCAGCATTACAGTATCAATTTGCTACTGTATAGCAGCTGTACATGTTACGCTGATCATTTCTATAACACATATTCATCGGACCCAATAGGACGGACATGTCTTACATGTTTTGCTATTTTAAGTTACGTTATTTGGCACATTGCTTCAATCGCAGTTCATCCGAACCCTAGGGTATAAGATTACGACTTTGCCGCTACAGCACTTGCTTCCACATAAATCGGACTAACTTGCTGTTTATTTTAATGATGAGCTTGTTAAGAGACAGGCATAAAACCCGAATGAATCAACGTAAAAGTGTAAAAGTGTTCGGTTATGAATGGTTTTCTAATTTTCATGTTTGACCTTTAGCCTGAAGTCTATAGGTCAAAGGTTTTACACTACACTACATACCGCAGTCAATGGTTTTTTTGCCTAATGACAAAACAATGATAATGATGATGATCCAGGGTAACCTCAAAGGTAACAACAGTTACGAGTTACTTTTGATACGAGTCTGTACCAAGAAGAAGAAGTGATCGCCATCCATATTCTTTTGTTTTCCTTTTCCTTTTATCTGTTCCTTTTGGCTTGAGTTGCGTACTATGACGGACCTATACGGCTCACGGGACGGCGCCTCTTCGTTTCTCGTAGGTGAGAGTATGTGAAAAATTGTTAAATAGATATCAGTAAAGTTGACGCCAAGAACGCGGAATCCATTCTTGGGGGTTGATCTACCGGGACCACCGATTGAACCAAGGTAAGAAGATCACTTGGATGCGAGGTGTTGCAGAAAGAGAGAGAAAGTTTAATGTCTTTGCAGTATATCCGAGACATAACTCTTTCTGTTGGATTCTTCAATACAACCCTTTAATCTCTGTGAGTGGCTAAAGGAGAACAAAAAAGGATTAAACCTAAGTATGTACATGATGGATTGAACGAAATTCGAATAAAGTTTGAACTGTTTGATAAATGGCTGAAATGGAATTCATACTTGTTCGACCGGATCAAGTAAAAATAAGATTTTGTACAAAGTGAAAGAGTAGAAGAGTAAACAAAGGGAAGAAAGGGAAAAAACAGGTATCCGGCATCGGAACAGTGCCTTGTTACCGATATCTGCGTACAAACTTACTCTTCAAATCCTCAAATCTCAAAATAAGATTAACATTAAAATGACGCTCACAGCGTTTAGGATGATCATCATCCCGATCATCCCGATGTAATTGGGAAACATTTTTTGCAAGCCTAACAAGACAAAAATCAAGACACTTCTTCGACGAGCCTACGAGAAGAATGGTCAGGGTCACACTCTGATTTAAGCTTTTCGTTTGATGAGGTGGAATTATATAATTTATATACCTTGACATATAAGTTGTACACTTTGAGTACGATGGAACAGGGCCGGACTTGTAAGAATACCGTAATAAATCATTCAAATTGGAATACTCGTATATTATTAATGGATCCGAAGTATAAATTAAAGGTTCAAGGTGACTATCATCAGCAGGTGCAGAAAAGAAAAGTAAAAAGATCTATTATATTCTTCATAGTAGCAATGGTATTAGTCCATGCGGCGGTTAGTCTATGTCTATAGCACTATAGATCATCCTATAGCATGTATACTAGCATATTGTACAGGTCTTCAACTCCATGTTGAATTTTGTTGTTATATCATCTATACTCTACACTACCATATTGTCGATTCATACAAGTCAGCTACATCTGACGAACGCGTCCCGCATTTAATAACCGCGCATTATACAGCATTTTGTTTGAAACAAGCAGCACATACAAGTACGACTCACGGCTCTTCTTCTACAATTCACAACAGCCTAATCATATATCAGTATCATGAAAGCATAACGACAAATTAGACGAAAAACACAATCAAACAGCTGCAATACGAAAACATCATATTACCATAACATGTCAGTCTGAAACGCTTTTGAAACGTCAAAATCATTCACTTTACCGCATTCGCCTTGTATATGTTTATCGTATCGCCTTCACGAGTTGATCGACACGGAGAACAAGCATAAACCATCACATGCAAACCAACAAGGTAGTTATACAGTAGTATACAAGATCATAGGTCCCTGTTGAACCAGTTTCACCCTCAAATAGACTGTATCCTGATACTAGCTCAATAAATTACCCTTTAGACCTTCCTTTGACTCCAAAACAAAAAAAGAGAAATCAGCGGTCTTTGATCGAGAATCTGTCTGACACGCTTCCAAAATCAACCATTTTAAAAATAACATACAATCATATACTGTACACAGCAATAATGTCAACTGCAGTTTCATTACCCATTTCTTCAACGAATCAAACAAATAACGAATCGTCTACGACTAAACCTCCTTCACCTCCTGGACCCTTACCTTCACCACCTACTGTTATTGATTTTTCAAGTAATCCAGCAGAGGAACCGTCAGTAGCAAGACGACCAACTTTACGTTTCCCTTCACTTCACCTTGCATCCTTTGATAATCTATCTGTACCTAATTCACCTCAATCGTTCTCCCCTACAGGTTCCTCACATCACAGCAATGCTTCAGCAACTAGTCCGTTAAGACGCGAATTTGGAGAAATAAGTGGAGAGCCCATTTCAAGTTCAGGTCGTGTGGGGAATCAAGTTGGAGGTGAAGACCAGAATCGGGAAGCTTCAAATAAACTTGGTATCGAACCAACTCGTTCTTCTTCCCATTCATCAAGGTCTTCCTCTCACAGACTACATAAAGGTCCAATACCGCCTCCACTTCCACCTCCAACAATGGCTTTACCTCCATTACCCACGATATCACCTATATCACCTATTGGTCCACCTTCCCCTTCCTATTCTTCAAAAGGTATACAATCAACCATGTTTCAGCCTAGATCTTCCTCTTCTTCCTCATCATCACTTGCTCATCAGCAACAGCAACTTGGAGGAGGAGAAGGTCGTAGAGAGTTACCAATAGTCCCTTCTAGAGGTAGATCATTAGGTCATTCTTTGACTATACATGTTCCTGGACCACTCACTCCTTCACCAACGGATCAGGAAGGTAATCCACTTCCTTCGCCAATACTGAAGCATTCTCCTGGAATAGCTAGAAGGAGAACAGTCATAGAGAATTCCAACTTGAATCTAGGTTCACCAGTCAAAGTTTCAGGTATAACTGGTAATTTAACGCCACCAAGAGATTCATCGCCTACTAAAGATAATAAATCACCACCTATTGAAAGAGGTTCAATACTTATGCCGCAACCCCGACCTAGTCCAGCACTTGAACAGAATCCAGTATTAGAAACCCCCAGACGCTTAGAAAAGAAACGATCATCGGCAGATTTGAAGAATACTTCTCCTACTTCTCCGACAACCAGAAGATCTCTACCTCGTCCACCTAGACTAGACATAACTTCTTCGTCGAAGCCTTCAAATGCTGATCTCAATCACGCTGAGAACATACCCACAACCTCCCATGCCCAGACTACAGCTCCTACAGATGCAGCTGTCGCACCGCATTCTACCGCACCCTCATCAGCCGCTCCCGCCAAATTCATAGCGAATCTTGCGTTACCAGCTACAGCACCTGTACCCTCATCCTCTTGGCCACCATTGAACATAGCTCGATCACCTGTAACCGCGAAATTTCCAGCTTTGCCAGCCGAGTCATCAGCAGGGAAACCAACTGTGTATCAAAAGCATCAGGCTAATAAATCAGCATCTTCTTTACCTGTTGTAGCGGGTTTAGCGGATGCGGGACCATATGGAGGAGCTTTCACCAGACAAGCACCAGCTGGACCTAGTGGATTGGGTTTAGGAAGACCCAGTAATCAAGTTCCTAGTGGTCAGCCCATTAGAGGGCCTAGTGGTAAACCGCAAGAAGAGATTTGCTTAGAATGTATGATGCGTGATAGGGATTTAGCAGATGTATGTGTACAAGGTGAAGGGGTTTGGGAAAGGTCAAGTGATGGAGATTGGAGAGATTTGGCGGAAAAAGAAGATTACATACTTAAAACAATTGGTAATTTAGATGATCATACATCAATTTATCACGAATTGAGCAAAGCAGCAGATCAATCAAGTGAAGAATCCGATTCAACAAGCTTTAGTTTACGTTCAACTGGTAATTCAGCTGAAGATGCTCAGATAAGAAGAAATTTGGACACAAGAAAAAAGAGAACTTCAATTATAAAATCGAAGAAAAGAGAAGCGGATTGGAGGATTGCGAGAGAAGTCGGTTGGAGAGGTCATAAATGGGAAGAAGGAGATGCTGGTGAAGGTTTCCCAAGAGGTTTTAGAGGAACCAAAGGTGGTAAATTGACTGAAGAAGGGATAAAAGCTGTCATGACCAAAGTGAGTTCATACGCGTCACGGATCTGAATTAATGTCTGATCGGGTGTGATCGTTATTCGCAGTTCCCTTCCGCTTCTGCTCATCGATATCAAACCCTTCAAACATACCTTCGTCAACAATGGCACCTTGTTCAAGAAGTTAGAGCTGAAGCTCAACGACTTGGACGATTCCCCTTTCCTGATGACATTGTTGCCTCATCGTCTACTGTATCTAGTCACGAAGGTCAATCTATTCCTAGAGGAGCTCAACCTAGCGTTTTAGCATGGGACAAACAGTATGGAAGAGAGATCAATGATTCGATGAGAGGTATCAATACGCCTGCGCGTGGAACACCTACACTTTCAGTTGTTCGACCAAGCCCTTCATCTCCTGCTAATTTGACTGGTTTAGCGAATCCTCCCAAGTCCGCACCATTACCAAGACCCCTCACTCATTTCCTTCCTGATAGAGAGCCTTCTCCTGGAGGAGCTCGGACTCCTTTATATGCTTCACCCGCATCAGCAAGTGCCAGAGGTCGACACAACAAACAAGGATCTTCACCTGGTCTACTTGAACATGGTCCTCCTGTCAATGGTGCATATGAAGAGAGCAACGAAGAACTTTGGTCACCTGGTGATGAGTCCGGTGCTGCCGTAAGACCATTCTCTTTTGCTGTTAGAGCTGGAGCAGGAGCTTCTGCAGGTAGTGATGGACATGGTGGAAGGAAGAGTCTTTGGGGTAAATTCGGTGGTAGTGTTACTAGCTTGTTTGGTGGTAGTCAAAATGGAAGTGGTAGTATGATGGATATGCAGTAAGTTGATGTCGCTTTATATATTCAGACATGACGTGAAAGTTGACCTTAATCTCGCCTAGTCTCGGATTGGATACCGATCGAAGAAGTCGAACATCATCGTACAACGTCAACCCATACCCCCGAGCTGTATCAATGGCATCACCCACCCGACCTTCATTCTTCAGCCGAGACTCAAGATACGATTCCGAAGACAATGTAGCTATGCCAAGAATGTCTAGGGCTATCAGCCAATCGCGGCTATCCCAAATGAAATTGGATGATGATGGGAATGAGGAAGAAGATAAGCCTAAAAAGAAAGGGATCAAGGGATTCTTCAAGAAAATGAAACCAAAAGGTGGACGAACGAAATCGAAGTCTGATCTTCTAGCTCGGCCTGAAGATGAATATAGGAATGAACAATACCAGAACAATCAATCTCACTCCCAACCTGATACGCCTTTAGCTCCACCTCCACCACTTTCTTATTTAGTCGGAAGTCGGAAACATCATAACAGAAATCGAAGTGGTTCCTCATCATCAATGCTTACTGACGGACAAGAGTCAATTCAAGATAGAAGATATTCAGGTTCATTACCATACAATAATACGAGATCAGTTTCAGCACCGATGAATGGTATCAACGGTCCAGCTTCATCATCTGGAGGCAGTTTATCCGCAAGTCCAACCTCCTCAAAATTCGCTACTTCCGGTCCAGGTAATAGAGGAAGTTATGCATCAAATAGTAGAAGACGAAGTGTTGGTATTAATGAATTGGGTCAACAACAGTATATGGATCAGAATGATAGGAGAAATTCAGGTATGGAAATGCTTTCGAATCCTGGTAGCAAAGCAGGAGGTGGAATTTATTCTTCACCTGAAAATTCTACAACAATATATGATGAACCTTCTAGTATATATAGACCCAATAACAATAATTACCAGAATCCCAACGCAAACTTTAGACCTCATAATAAAACTACATCAAGTTTATCCAATTCAAGTGGTACAATGGCAATAGAAACCCCACCTCCAGCAATCTACAATCCCTCATCATTCTTTAACCAACAACAACAGACTATATTACCCAATAACAGCAATATTGATTCTACCAACAACAAACCCAATACAGGTCCTGTAGTCAGATCGTCATCTGGTCAATTATCACCTAATAGATTCAAAAATTTACCACCTTTACCTCCACCAGGACAAGAACAAGTAATTAACGCTTCTCCAGATTCGTTTTCAGCTGCTTTTCCTCCTCCATCAGATCAAGAATTCAATTTAACCGGTACAGTACAAGATCCGAAATATCTACAAAAGGGTATGATAGATTTTTCTACACCTGTCGCTGGATCACCAAATTCAATTAGATATCAATCTAGTCCAAGAAATCAAATTCAATTTAATAGTTATCCTCAACCTCCACCTCCCAAATTGAACGTTAATACACATAATATTCATCAGCAACAGGCATATAATCGTCAACCAAATAATCAACAGCAATATGATTCCTTACATGCTAGAGCAATAGCTAATGGTAGAGCATCATTTGATCAACCTTCACCAAGAGCTAAATTGGGTAATACAAATGAAAGAATCGTAAAAACAATGTATAGTCAACCTCCTATAATGAATGATATGAACATGAACATGAATATGGGTATGGGTATACCAGATCAAAGTGGATATACAAAAGAAGAAAATAAAAAGAAAAAAGGTTTTAAAGGTTTTTTCGGTGTTAGTAAAGCTGGTAGAATTGCTTGAAACTTTGAAAGTTACAGTATGCCAATCTTTAGTGATTTTTTATATCCACTCGATCAAGTTGAAAAAAATCCCCCTAGATGACCTAAATTTCTATAAATCTTTTATTTTGATTTAGCCAATATCTTGATCAATTATATCATATACATCCATATATACTATTTTATCTTGCTTTCTTCTTTTACTATGAAGCAGCATAAATATCCCAGAAAATGATGTATTGTACGAATTATTTATGAATTAATGGACATATGAATTAAGTACCTAATACAAATCAGTAACACAAGCGCATATTCAATGTGTTAATTGACGTTCCCTTATACATGTACCATATACAAGAATGCAATGACTGTGTCCTGTCTTCTGTTACATCACAACTGCTCTACACGTTATTCCTGAATGGCATGGTCCCCTATCTTCTTCCATTTCTCTTCTAGAAAAGGATTCTCTTTTTTTCCTATTCTATTGACCATCTCTTCTGCAGCAGAGGATGTAGAATCGATTTGATCAATTCTGGTTCAAGGGGATCCTTATAATAATATTAGTGGAGAGTATAATCAAAATTACCTTAAACACGACTCCATTTTCATTTCGAATCAGTCAAAACTTGGTATAAACAATGATGAATAAATCGATTGTGGATACCTTGTTACCATGCTTATCGCAAAGAAGGATTTTTATGGCTTCATCTGCATTCCTTTACGATTTTCATGAAAGGGTAACAAATAAATTATGTATGAAAGATATTATATAAACAACCAAAAACGCTACATCCTTAAATCTGAAAATCCCCTTCATCATCTACAATCTTATCGCCTTTCAATAAATACCAATAATCCCGACTTCATGATATGGGTTATCACGAGAGATTCAAAATCTCTTGAAAACTAGCTTTATCATGTCATGATGAATTATTTGGCATATTCTACATAGATATCCTAGGCGTGAGATTTTTTTGGCTAGTACTGCTCTATTCATCCTTCTTTGTAGCTAACAAAACACAATGTTGACCACCTGCTGATGCTACTTTAGCTGAATATGGTCGAAGTAGCTAATACAAACGAATATTCATATAAGCTGAAATCCATTACTTGACTTCAGAAAAGGGAGGGTCAGTAGCTTACCTTACTTCGTACTAATGAAGGTACTTCAGCGGATTCTGTATCAGCACCTAAACCTAATTGAGCTTGATCTGTGGCAGAACATTAGATGATTAGCTTTTCCATCAAAGACATTATATATGGATTTTTAGAGTATGACTCACTACCTAAACCCCATGAATAAACATGACCAGATTTTGAAATAGCTAAATTATGTCTTGTACCAGCTGAGATATTGGCTATTGGATTATCTGATGGTTTTGAATCTTTGTATGCTGGGAATGGAGGTACAACTTCGTATTGTTCTGGAATAGGTGGGAAGCAGATCTGTGAAACGAGAACGCAATCGGAAAATCAATTTAGCATCATACGAAATGATGGTGAAACCCGAGCGATATTATCTGAACTTACTCTAACAGGTTCAGGAACGTATTCACCCATTGGAACTTTTAAAGCTGCTTGAGCTTCTGATAATTCCATTTCAGCTTTTTCTTTTTGTGATTCATCTATAGTTTTAGTTGATTGTAAAATTTTATCTAAAGCTTTTTGTTTTTGCGAAACTTTATCTTCTCTTTCTTCTTGAGTTATTTGTCTTCTTTCTTTTATACCTTCAAATGCAGGATGATCTTCTGATAAACCTAATTCATTTGCATCTGATCTACCTACACCATAAACTTGACCATTATCAAATAAAAATAATGAATGATGTTCACCACCTGAAATTTGAATCACTTTTGATCCATTATGATTTTCAGGATTTAAAAAATCAACTTGTTGTGGTTGAATAATCATTTCTTCTTTAGAATATTTATTATCTTCATCTAAACCACATTGATGGAATGTATTTAATCCCCATGCCCAAACTATACCATTAAGATCTACAGCAAATGAATGGAAACTTCCAGCAGCGACTAAAACTATATTTCTTAGTCCTAATCTAACAGGCTCTAAAGAATTTTTGATTCTTCTTTCAATGACTCTTCTACCTAGTTGATTTTGTTGTCCATTACCCCATACATATACATGTCCTGTTGTAGTTAAAGCTAAAACATGATCGGTACCACATGATACATCTGATATCTTGATTTTAGAGAATGTGGGTAAAGATATTGGGGTGAATTGGAATGTTGGATGTCCTGGTACTCCATCGAATCCTAATACACCTTCATTTGACTACAAAGGGTTATTAGCAATTACCAAAGCTAGTATTCATACTTCATACAAGATGCCGTACTTACTCTAAAACTACCCCAAGCTCTAAGTTCACCTTGATCAGAAATGGCTACACTGACACTATCACCAGCCGCAACTTTGACAGCTCTGAAACCTTCCTTTTCGAGACTCTCGACGACAAGAGGAACAGTCTCAAGATCCTCGTTAGGAATCATGGAGTCTGGGTTATTAGGATCAGCGACGTTGGTAGTCTGTCGACCAAGAGCAGCATTATCATTGATACCCCATGATCGGACCTAACGAGAATCATCAGTATGGCGTATGATTCCCGAAGAGGTTCGATACTCACTCTACCAGCTTCATCAATAGCTAAAGTGTGCATACCACCACATGCGACTGATTCCAAACCGCCATTTCCTTCTTTACCATCTCGACTTAGTTTGCCATCTTCAATTTCCTCTTCAAACCTGATTGGCAAAAATCAGTCAGCAGAGATATTGTGACTACCTGAGTGGGAGGGTTCCCGTATACTTGTATCTGTGTGAAACTTACCATGAGTGTAATTTAGGTCTTGGAATTTCATCTAATTCATCTGGACCTAAACCGAATTGACCCATATCACCTGTACCCCAAATGAAAAGTGCATTATGTGGTGATGCAGGGGCTATTGCAAAAGCATTATCGAATCAGCTCATGTCGATTGTCAATCAACTGAATCGATTAGCAGCAGGGATAGCATCTCACCAGGAATTTGTGGTAACTCATTTTTGAAAGTAAAACCTAAACTTGACCTTCTTCTACCTCTTTTAACTTCATCAACAAGTTGACCTACTCTACCTTTTTTAGCTATAGGTCCATTATCTGTAGGAGGAGGTGAAGTAGCTTTTCTAGTTCTCGAAATTGGCTTTTTGACTTCTTCTTTTTTCTCTTTTACTTTCTCTTCTTGTTTTTCTACTTCTACTTTTGTTGGCTCTTCTTTCTCTTCTTCTTTTTCTGTGGCTTTACCATTAGGTATAGCCTTTGTATCTGCATCACCATCTTCAGCTATCGTATCTGGAATATCCGCTGGTGTAGGTTCTTCAGCTTTTGATGCGGCACCTCTATGTGAAGTTGGTTTAGCAGAAGATACAGGTTTAGTAGCAGCCTTTGAGGCGGGTTTGGCAGCTGCTTTCGATGCAGGCTTTGCTGCTTTCGAAGCTGGTTTTGCTGATGATGCAGGAGTTGCGGATTCTGAATGTGTTGTCAGCAAATTGGCAACAGCTGATAGAGTTAGACTCACTTCTAGGAGGCATTTTGGGCTGATGTATAGCTAATCTATGTGATTGATGAACGAAAGATCAAATTTGCCATCAACGGATGTTCAATCGTCTATATACCACTTTCTTTTCGCAAAATCCGTGAAAACGGTTACAAAGAGGCAAGATAACGTCTATTGATGGTGTAATGAGCTGCGATATACTCACTGGTCTACTGGAATTTCGAGTCTCTACAATGCTGAACAAGCGTATATCTGGACTTAAAATTAAGGTTGAACCACTTCTAAACTCCCTCATGTTGATGTTTAATCAGAAATCAAAATAACATTCGATTTAGGCTTCCAGCGTCTGCATTTCCAACAGGCGCGTGATAGGAAACCAGCCAAGTGAGAATAGCTTTTTAGGCTCGCATAATGCCAAAGCTAAACTCGCGATCTCGACCCGTGTGATTTCTTTTTTTGATTTTTCTCATCTGTCTGTGTGTGTGTTTTGTTTTACCCTGAGCACCGTCATCCTTTTGCATCTGCTCAGGCACGCACCATAGGATCAGGGAAAACACCGTCAGCTGGTTTGTTTACATTCAAAATTCTCATTCAGAAAAGTCAAAAAGTCAAAAATCAAAACAAAAATAAGCATGTCAGATTAATAAAGTAGAGTAAACACGCGTACATCTGTACATCTCTCTACATTTTGGCATAAGCATCATCGATATCAACATTAATGTTGAACCATTGATTTGATCACTTCTTCAAATCATATTTGACATCAAAATTCTCTATTCAAAATATCATCCCCATTAATCAAGTAAAACAGTATCCACTGATAGGATATGGGCTGAGAGGTTTTCAATAATCAAGAAACAAATAAACCTTCTTTCATTCCTGTAAATCGGCATCAACTTCCAGACAGCTTGTATTCAGAGTACTTTCTGCAGAACATTCTGGTTCTGGGCTCACTGTAAACTGCTTCCAGAACCTCATTCAGCCTAAAAACAATGTTGGCTACACCTATGTCATCCACAATGGCCATGGGATCGACTTCACATACGCCATCTCCTCAACATCCAATTACAACATCATATCATACATCTCGTCCATCCACTTCATCTCTTCCTCGATCTTACAAACGAGCAAAAGCAACACCGTCACCTCAATCACCAACATTTCATCATCAAACTATCTCATCAGGCTCAAGTAATCAACCTGGACCATCAAGGACGAAGCCAAGAACTACTGTAGCTAGGAGATTAGTAGAACCTTCTCCACAAACTTGGAGGGCTGATAGTGGTAGAAGGCGGGAAATGTCGGTTCCTTTGGTAAGTCACCATAGCACTCCTTGTAGAGTAGAAGCTGCCAAACATCCGACCAAATGAGTTCGAAGCACTACTAACGCTTTTCTTCCCGATCAATAGCTGTCACAGGAATTATCCCATTTCTCCCTTTCTCACTCCTCCCCTCCCGAGATGTGTCAAGCCAACAACTCTCTCACTCCACCTATCAGCACTCAACCATTTTTCACCTCACCCGCTCAACGTTCGCAAACACCCCGATCAAGAAGCCATATTGGAACTTCCAACACACCATTTGGAGCAGCTTTACCAAGAGATCACACTTATCCGTCTACTGCGCCTTTACCGCATACATCTTCCTTCCTAGGTAGTCCATTCTCGACAGGGAATGCAAGGGGAGGATACGTATATCAGAATGCTTCGCCATCTCAGAATGCCACGAGAATCACTATGACTGAAAAGATTGGAGTAGGAAGAGAATCTTTTGATGAACCGGGATTGGAATGGCTTGGTAATGAAGACGGGATGCCCCGACCTCCTCGCAGGAAGTCCAAAGAAAATCGAAAGTCAATGATAGACGGCCTACCTAAACCTCCTTCAGGCCGACTGAGAAGAGGCACAAATGGCTCAACCTCATCGATGGACGAATTAAGTGGCAGTGGCGCAAGTACAGCCTCATTACTTTCTCTGGCTAGAAATTCGATTGAGCATCACTCTCGACCTAACATCATCACTGTATGGGACGAAGATTCACAACGTTTAGAAGAAGAGGAAGAGGAATCTTCAACTCCAAGTCGACAACTATTCGTCAAGCCAGATGACTGCTTACCGTTACAGATGTTTAAAAAAACCATCAATGCCACCAATGAAAAGCAAAATAGATCCGATCAATCGAAATCAAAACCTTCATTACCACGCTCTTCCGGTGGACAGTTATTACAAAGCTTCGCAATATCCAAGACACCTTCTTCAAACCCAATAAACGAGAACAAAGTTGCAGCTTCGCCAGATAGAACAGGTAGATCCCCTTTGTCCGGCTTTTTGCCCCGACTCTTATCCGTAAAAAAGAAAGTCTCCCTTCAATCCCTTCGTAGAAGATCCCCAGTTCTGGAAAATGCTGAAGACGAGGATATCCTCACCGATACAGAAGACGGATCATCTCTTAGAAGCTCTTCAGGTAGTAAGGGTAGGGGTTTTTGGAGTAGAAATAGATCCAACACCTCTTCGTTGAATCCAATGGAAGGAGGAGACCACGAGCCATCGCTTGGTGTTGGCATAGGACTAGGTATACGAAGAGGCCCTCTAGGTTCTGTTCTTCGTGGAAGTGTCGAGAAAAGTGTTGATCTTGCGAGATCCCTGTCAAGCGATTCAAGTGGTGATATTGAAATTTCACCTTCAAGACCTTTATCTAGTAGAGGATCAACAAGCCTTTTCGTCCATCCCTCTATGCCGACTTCACCATCTTCAGATGCGTCATTGTCTAAACCACCCAGCAAATCTGCTTTCCTAGCCAGAAGAAAGTCGATCACTGGTCATATCCCCCCTTCTTTCTCCGGAACGCCTCCCACCAATATGAGTGGATCCCGACCTGCTAAAGCTAGACCTCTTCTAAGAAGGGGCATTACAGCACCTGCACACAACAGTCCGTATACTTATTCTTCCCTCCTTTCGGCTGATGCAGCGTTCCATACTCCCACGCATATACTCTTCGGTGATGTGAAACCGTCTCCAGCGGCATTCGCTTCTACAGGATTAGTTAAAAAGAAGTCTGGGATCCAAGGTGTAGAAATTCCTAAATTTGGTGGAATTGATAGTGAACCAGTTGGAGAAGTCAAACGAGAACAAGCAGCTATGCAACATGGTATGTCAAGGAATGTAGAACCTCCAAGTCCAATTTCACCTATGAAACCATTCAATCGTATTCGACCCACGTTAAGCACTACATATAGCAGTGCCAGTGCTACCTCAACTTCGACCAGTACTTCTGGCAGTACCGTAAATACCAACAGTAGTAATGCCGCATACATTCAAGCTGCGCAGAAAACAAGAGGATTGAGAAGAAAAGGTAGTCAAATGTTCACTGCTAGTGGTTCAATAGGAAGTATCGATATGATGAGATCAGATAGTAATCGATCAGCCAAAGGTAATGCAAGTCCTGCTACGCCAACTAAGCCAGGATTACAACGTGAGTTGATATCATCATCATGCGTAGTCGTTTCCTTATTGACACAGCTCCTCCTGCAGTTACGCCTATTGGTCTGGGTATTACTACACCCTCTCCTACTGGACCTCATCCATTATACCCCTTCGCATCTTCTAGTGCTATGCTTTCCACACCACCTCGTTCGAGTGAATACGCTCATTCAGATGCCATCGAGCCATCATCCATTGAGAAATACCGAAATATGCCAGCTCGAGTTAGGCAAATCTCTGATTCGCATGCGGCGGAGAGAGGTCCATTAGCTAGAGCTTCTAATCCAATGTTAGCGGCAAGCTACAAAGCTTCTTCTTCCATGCGAACTTTACCTGAAACACCTGAACATGGTCAAATCCCGTCCATCAATATATTTAACGGACTTAGTAAACCTACTCGAAAAGGCGTTGCAACTCGTCTTGAAAAGGATTTTACTGTAATTCAGACATTAGGTAGTGGAGCCTTCTCACAAGTACTGAAAGTGTGTGAGAAGTCAAGTGGTAAATTGTATGCAGTAAAAGCTGGAAAACCATATACTGGAGCTAAAAATCGGTTAAGACAATTGGAAGAAGTTTCGATCCTCAGACAATTATCAATGCACCCACATGAAAACGTTATAGAGTATATTGATTCATGGGAAAGTCATTCAAGATTATACATCAGGACAAATTTAAGTGAATGTGGAGACTTATCAACATTTTTAAGTTTATTAGGTGATTTTGGTGGATTAGGTGAAGAAAGAGTATGGAAAGCTTTGATTGAGTTATCGAATGGTTTACAACATATACATAAGAATAATTTTTTACATTTAGATTTAAAACCTTCAAACATTCTAATTAACCGTGATGGATCATTGGTTATAGCTGATTTAGGTATGGCTTCAATTTGTTCATCAGATTCAAAAGGTACTATATTACCTGGTTTGTCACCTGCTTTACCTGAAAGAGATGATCAAGGGGGTTTCATTTGGAATGCAATTGCTTCTTCTAACGAAAATCCAGCTCAAGACCATAGTCAAGATTCAACTTCTTCAAATACGCCAGCTGAGAAAGGCAATGTTACAAACAGTAAAATAGATATTATACCTAGTCCAATAATTGATAGAGAATTTGAAGGTGATAGAGAATACTTATCACCTGAAGCTTTGAATGATAATCAAGGTCAAGGTGAAAATTCTCTCGGTAAAGGTGCAGATATTTTTAGTTTAGGTATGGTAATTCTAGAATCAGCTGTTAATATTGTTTTACCAAGTAGTGAGTTATTCAACAATACCTTTCTGTTATCATGCGACTGACTGACGAGTTTCTGTTCGCAAATAGATGGTGATGGCTGGATCAAACTTCGTAATGACGATTTTTCAGATTTAACTGAACATTATCGTTTAAGAAATACTTCCACTTTTAATCTTACCTCACCTGAAACTGAATCATTACCAATATTATCAAAAGATCTATTGGATGTTATAAAAGGTTTGATGAAATCTGATCCTTCGGAAAGATGGGAACTTGAAGATATATGGAATAATGGAATAATCAAAAATATCTTGAACAGTAAAAGAGATAAAGCTTTAGTCGAGGAATCTCCTGAATGGTTGCAAAATGTGTTAAAGGTGTAATGGAAGAGTTTTGTGTGGTTACGGCTGTATAGGAAAGCGACTTGTTAGTAACAAAACCCAAAAGAAGGAATAGAAGAAAAAGAGAAAAATGTATCAAGATATATCATTGTAGCTTATAGAGTAAAATAGATAAAAATCAAGAGTTTAACTGACTTGCGTTATAAAGTAAAATACACTGTGTATAAAGATGGATAAAAGAAGTACAAAGAATGAAACATCATGCACTTATGAGAACATGTACGAAACCTGGTCCTATACCTCAGAGATCTAGACACTTTTGACCATCTTTACTGAATCTCGTTTGCGATCATTCTCGATAGGGAAGGACGCAAGAATATTGGAAATCCTCCTGTTTTAGATCATTTTGCCGTTTTACGGCTAAATTTATTGGTCCGACTGTTGAATCACCTCCACTGTACTTGACCAGTACTTCAGCTGTCTGCAATACATGATTAACTGGAATTGTTTCAGTGCTTAATCATCTCTGAATTTTATACAGATAAAAGACAGCAAGCTTGGATAAAATGGTATCTCGTTCAATAACAAGACTCATACAACAGACGTCAAAACGTCAAGTATCATTAAGTTCAGCAACTTGTTCAACCACTAATTCATCAGCATCGTCATCATTACCACCATTGAAATACCATATTTTTAAAGAACCATTACCTTATCCAGTCGGATTAAAATTACAGAATGATATCATAAACGTTAGATTGAAAGCTAAGAAAGACGATCCAGTGGGAAGTAGAGGAGAAGGTGATGTAGTTTTAATGCTTGGTAAGTAATTGAATGATGAATGATAAATAATTCTGCCTTGAAACATTATATCACTTGATTGAATTTAATCAACTAACTGTTCTTGTCGGAATTGTAATTGACAATCTTTCTTGTGTCCATATTTTTCGTATATTCATATAGAACATACACCAACATATACGACTGGAAGAAGAGATAATTCACCAAACCCAAATGAATTACATCCAGAAGAGAAAAAAGTACAAAATGTTGGTGCAGATTTTTATATAACTAAAAGAGGTGGTCAAGTTACATATCATGGTCCGGGTCAATTAGTTGGTTATCCAATTTTAGATTTAAATGTTATGGAGGTGAGTCACGTCATTATCTCTCCACTGTGATATACATCTTAGTCAATCGATCTGATCGTCTAATCTTGTGCTTTATCGTAATGATATCTTCATATTAGACCTCAACGAGATGTTATGTAGAATACCTTCAAGCTATGTTAGCTGAATATGCGAGAGATGATTTAGGTATTAAAAACGTTTTAGCTCCTCATCCAGATGGTCATGTTGGTTGTTTTGCTTCACCTAATGAAAAGGTATGTCCAGATATATGATATATCATAATATAAATATGATATTGCTCTTTAAGCATTCTTGATTTGATCTGAGATCTTTTGCTGATCTTTTTATATTGATTTTTTTGAATACATTATACTTTAATTAGTTCGCATCAATAGGTATACATTTGTCACACCGAATAACATCACATGGATTCGCAATGAATATCAATGAGAAACCTATAAAATGGTTCGATCTAGTAATGGCATGCGGTTTGAATGATGTGAAAGCTATTTCATTAATTCAACTATTAAAACGTTACCAATTAAATAATCAAAAAGGATCTTTAACAGTTGAAAAAGTTGCTAAAGATTTGATACCTAAATTTGGTGAATTGTTTTCAAGAGATATAATACCTCTTTCTTCCGAGATCGAAGATAAAACCGAAATTAAACAGATTAATGAATTAGTTCAAAGAGCTGAAGTAGAAGCTAAAGCTCAAAATCAGAAATCAAATGGATGGCCTGATGAACCGGATTTATCGAGGAAAGGATAAATGTCTATAGTGAAGGATGGGCTCGTGCTGCTGACACTGAAAAGGGAAATGAGAAGGGACTTTCGTGAATTGTACATGTAAATTGTATGTATGATACGGTCACACTTTGATGGATATTTCATAGAATCCATTGGACAGCGTTTTCAACATAAAAATGGTTGCATTTTCATATATATATATATAAGTGTATGAGTCTACAAAGATCCTTCCGGACTGACCTAGCATTTAAGGCAACGTACTTGATTGAATGGTCTTCGAAGATGTACGTATATGAGGTCAAAGTAAATGATGACAAGCAGAGTATGAATGATAATCAGAAAACAAAACAAGACAGGGCATGGATATAGCAACAATATATATAGTGTATTTGTAAAACAGATGAAAAGGGAATGCAAAAAATTGGTAATCAACCTGAAGCTTTAAGTCCAATTCGTCCTCTATCGTCCTAAGGAATTACCCCAAACCATTCCGAAGACCCTTTGGAACGCTCCAGCGACTCTACTACCAGGTACAACATCTTCTTCTTCTTCTTCTTCTTCATCCATATTATCATCGTGTTCTCGTATTTCTCCGAGAAGATCATTTTCGATAATATTGGTTTCCTCTTCTAAGCCTTCTTCGAGATCTAAAGCATTTTCGAAGGCTCTAATGGGGTCTATCATTGCTGATGAGGATGATGCTCTGATAGGAACAGGAGCGAATAGCTGCCTGGAAGGGAAAGAACCAATAACTCTAGGTTCTGGTGATATTAATCTAGTTCTAGTGGAGACTACTAAAGGTGATGCCATATCGACTTCTTCATCATGGTCATCATCTTCACTATCACCGTCTTCATCATCAGAATCTTCGATGAAAATAGGAGCGATTAAAGTTTGACAATCTGTTCTGGCGTTATAAGGTGGTGGTGGTGGAGGTGATCTATTATTCCATCTATCCGGTAAATAATCAGGTAAAATATCTGATCTGGCTTGTACGATAATTCTGCTAATTCTAGGTTGAGGATTATGATCAAGTCGATTAGGTCTATTTAATGTAATTGGATAGATTGGAAATTCATATTCTGGTGGATCAGAAAGTACTGTAGAAGTCTCACT
This sequence comes from Kwoniella dendrophila CBS 6074, assembly GCF_036810415.1. NCBI lineage: Eukaryota > Fungi > Basidiomycota > Tremellomycetes > Tremellales > Cryptococcaceae > Kwoniella > Kwoniella dendrophila. The sequence continues at coordinate 472,458 of NC_089482.1, forward strand.
TGATGCTGGACTTGATGGAATTGTCAATGAAGGCTGTTCTCGTTGTTGTTGTTGAATCGATAGAACAGCTTGAGCATTTTCGTTCACGATTCTAGCTTGTTCAGCTGCTCTCTGTTCTTGCTCTTGAAGTAATCTAGCTTCTTCGATTCGTCTTCTTTCTTGCTCAGCAGCAGCAGCAGCAGCAGCAGATCTCACTTGTTCTGCTCTCTGAACTTCTTCCAATCTCCTTTGTTCAGCAATTTCAGCTAATCTCTGGCGAATAAATTCAGCTCTTTGACGTCTTTGTTCAGCCTTTTTAGCTTGTTCCTGTAACCTTTGACTGGCGATATATGGTTGTAATTCTTGTAATCTCAATTGATTTCTCCTTGACCATCTTTCCTCAACTTCTGATCCTACGGTGTTGACGTCTTCTTCGATAATTCTCTTCTGAGGTTGATTCAGCTTTTCGTCTTTCATATCGAATGATTTCGGTGAAAGCATAATCTCATCTTGGTCTTGGTCTGAAGAAGGTATAGTAGGAGATAATAAAGCTTCAACTTCAACTTCATCTGGACCCTTGATTGTCAACCACCATTTATTTGTTGATTTTGCAACTTGTTCAAATCCCCACCAATTACCAATCATTTTTCTCCATTCACCATCTTTAGTTCTTTGATTATACGAGAGCATGTTCAATCTTCTATCTTGTCTAAAAGACAATTGACTTCTAAGCATTGATATGAAAGTCTGACCTGTTAAGATGTAATGGTTAAACGATACTTTGCCAAGTCTAGATCTATATTTATGCGTTATGATTGGTGGACGATGGGATCGAGTCATATATCTTCTAGAAGGTAATAGAGATGAGGGTGATGATCTATGTAATTGAGAAGTTGACTTCTGACCAGGTAATCTTTCTACATAAGTATTCAGACGAGGTTTTCTATGCAAAGTATTTTTCTTGGTAGCTATAGTGATTTGATCGACTAATGGTTTAGCTAGATTTCCAGGATGTGCGTGCAATTTTCGGATTTTGCTCTTGACAGGTGTGACGAATGAGTGATGGGTTTTAGTTGACAATGTAATTGAAGAGACTGAGTTCATATCGATATCAGAAGAGTTACCGCCAGCGGTTGAACTTTCTATATCTGACAAACTTTTCATTTCTTCGTCTACTATATCTTGATCTTCTGCATCAATATCACTTATATCCATTGCTGATGACTTTCGAGTCATATCTACGCTCTTAAGGTTTCTAATATTGGAAGCGGTCCAACCTGTAAAAGCAGGTAGATTGACTAAAGGATCTTCACTGGCAGTAAGTTGTTGATAACATTTCTTTGTTGTTTTCAACTGACCACGCTTCTTAGTAAGTTTCTTATTTTGCAACCTATGCGGGTGAATAGAGATGTAAGGAGGTTTATCGGAACCGTTGACTTTTTCGCAAGTTCTTTCATATGAAGAAAGCTCGGGGATCTTTTCTTGTGGATATAGTGAAGTTGTAGATGAGCGGATGGGAACATCAATATTCATGGCAAAGATAGCGCTTGAGGCATGCTAATAAGATATTGATGTCATTTTAGCATATATTCTCATGATGTATGAGAATCTAATCGATCACTTACAAGATCACCCAGCTTATCACATATATTTCCTACAACTGAGAAAGCTGGACCCAGAGCAGAAGACTTCTCTTTGGGATAAGTTGGAACCTAGCACAAATATATTAAATCCTGTCAGCAATAGCCTAACAGATATGACCAAGCGATTGGAGATGATCGACTTACCTGTTTAGAGTATTTGATAGGCCTTTTACCTTTTTGTTTTACACTTAATAGCCCTTCAGTTTCCATCTCATCATCACCATCATCCAGATAATCCATTGTAGTATCTTCATATTGATCTCTTAATCGTTTTTTACCTTTTCTATCATTGAATTGTGAAATAGGTGAAGATGGTGGTAAATTTTTATTATCGGCAAGTAAAAACATATCAACTTCATCATTTTCACTTCCATCTACTTCAATCATCTGATTACCATTTTCTGATGAAGGATTTATTAGATGGTCCTCAACATCACTTAATAGAGTACCTAATTCAGTTTCCGTGACTTCACCATCATCTAAATCTGTTTCACTAGCTGTATCCTCATTATCATTTGAACTTAATCTATAAGTCTTAAATGAAGATGAAGATACTCTAGCTTTCTTGGCCACTGGTAAGGTGAATGAGAATGGTGAACCTAATTTTGTAGTAGTTGATTTTATAGTTGTTGAAGGCAATCGTCCAGGTTGTAATCCATTTTTCTTGTCAAAAGGTATATTATGAATTGGCGTTGGTGTATCAGGTGGTGACCATACTGAAGATTCATCTGAAGATGAACAAGCATTATCATTAAAAGACGACCTGCGTCTTAAATTACTTGATCCACCTTGTCCAGCATATCCAAGTCCTAATACAGTATAGGACATCTTTCTATGTCTACCTTCGCCGTACTAAAAAGCCAGGCAAGGCTACTGATAGTCGACCCTACTTCACTTTACGGTGAAAATGTAAATGATAATGATGATGCGAGGTGGAGATGAGACGTGGGGTGAATAAGGTGAGCTATCGATGGCGTATGATAATATGATGTACGTCAGCTGATATTGAATGAGATAAGATTTCAATGGTGTGAACTGGGTGTAAGAAAACAAAATTGAAAGTCGTAAGTCGTTATTCGGTCGTTCTGGTCGTTAATCGTTAAAAACTGAATTATAGTGGTACAGTACAGCTGGAATATCCTTATTTTTTTTCTTCCTGTCCGTGTCATGTGAAAGGTCCTAAGCAAGACATCATTAGAAAGTGAAAGTGAAATCCCATTTACTGTATCTCCTCTTAAATGATACAGGTGAAAGAAGGGGGTGAATGCGTAATGTGCCAAAAAATAAGAGACAAAAAAGAACAGAGATTTATATTATAGATCAGGGTTAAAAGACGCGTCGACCAGATTGGGAGATTTATCGTAGAGGAAATTTGAGAACATTACAAAATGACGATTCACGGGAATATGTGATTCAAGGATAACTGTACTTAAGAAGGACTCACTGATGACCCGACGAATGCTGTGCAAGAGGGCAAGCTGGCGGTTAGGATGCAAGAGAGACGAGAGAGGTGATTTGCCGAAGATGAAGTGAAGAACTTTTGAAGATCATAATGGTGAATGAAGAGTGACTAACCCGTTGATTGAATGATCATAATGTCGTGTGAAACCCTTCAGCCTTTTGACGCGTCAGGTAAAGATATAAATTACTGGAATGAGAGAATGACCAACGAGATGATACACGACAGTGGAACAAATTTTTGAGACAGTGGGGAATACATTGGTATCCAAATTGAACAGATATTCCGTCTCGAGATCAAGCCATTCTGAACATTAGCTCAAGACGATGTCAAACGCTTTTTTTTTTTCGATAACACATATTCTACCTACTCAACCAAGGTCTTATTTGACGAGGACGAGGTTTCGAATTCCGAAGGGATAACTATCTTCTACACATCTTCCAGCACCGATGCAATTCAGAGGACTATCGTATGGCACAGGACTAGCATTCAAGTGGGGAACAGCGACATCAGCAGAATCACGTAGAAATGCATCTACAGAGCTCTCAGCGCAGACGAGTGAAGGCAGACATCCTGTCGAATTCGGGGATGAAAGTGAAACGGAACATGTATCAGTCTTTCATTTCATCTCCCGAACCATTCATGTCGTGCGGGCGTTGTCGCTTGATTACGTGGTTGATTGTGACGATTCAACTTCCACATGTTCACATGCAAGTCATGTGACTGGATTTGATTAATATCAGAAGCAATCATAACAATGGCATTCCTTTTTCCAGCTAAAATAAACACATATGATGGATTCTATATTTAGATGACTTTTTCAATCATGGTAATGTTTTCTTCCTTTTCAAGTCTGTCTCGGAATAATTTACATGTCTGTGAAATAGTGAACGCTTTGTTAGCTACTTGTAAGCAGAATTGAACGCTTAAATCCAGCTTACTGGTTCATCGTATGGTTGAAGAACACCAGGAGTAGTAAGAACACCTTCAAGGATGAATTGAACGGCCATACCACATGGCACCTGTTGAATAAAAGCAGAATGAGCATCTCGAACATTAAATTCAAGGTTGAGGGAAATAATAATACTCACACCAACAAGTCTGGCCATAGCGGAGTAACCACCGTTTCTGTCACCGTAAGCTTCGAGAGATGAAGTGATTGTTTGCTACGAATCGTTTCTTTTGTCAGCTGTCTGTCATGAGAAGTTTTTCATGTAATCGATAGCTTACCTCTGAACCATCAGCGTTGACGACTTCAAAGGTGTGTTGGAGGAGTACAAGATCTGCTTCTCCTTCTTTGAATTGGCATTTCTCTTCGAGGATGGCAGAAAGAGATTTCATGATTGAACCTCTTGGAGAAACTTTTTCATCTGAGAAGAGACCAAGTTGTCTGAATTTAGCAATGAGGATCTTGGAGTCGGTCTCGAATGATTTAAGGGTTCTGAGTTTGTCGATAACAGTGCTATTGATTTACAAAGTCACAAATGTTAGCTGAAATGTGAGTTATACGCCAATTTAGCTGACTCACGCTTCTTTAGCCTCAACACCAAGGGTCTTGGCGGTTAATTCGAGCCATGTGATAGGAGCAGCGTCTTTAGAAAGATCATCTCTGTTGGTATCGTTGAGGAAACCCATTTCTTTCCAAGCAGTGATGACTTCACAGAAACCAGCGTATCTCATGGTACCTCTGACAAGGTTTTCAACATCTTTAAGACCGTAGAACTCTTTGAAAACGGATGAATCTCGGTTAGGGTAGGCAACGAGGTTGTAAGCAGGGGTAAAGTAGTATGGTTTAGCGGAAGACCTGATATAATGTATCAGCTCGGTTCAACGCTTGGACGGACGCGTTTGGAGGAGCTGAACTCACATGAGGTCTTTACCGGCAACTTCTGCGACTTTACCGTCTTTGAGGAATCTACCATCGTTGTTGAGGGCCATCAATACACCGACTGGGGACCAGGAGAACTTGTAACCAAGGGCGTTATCGGAAGCGGCAGGTTCTGGAAGACCACCACAGAATGAGTAGAAACTCTTGATTTTACCACCAGCTTTGTGTACTTCATCAATGGTTTTGATAGCCCAAAGGTGATCAACTCCGGGATCTACACCAATTTCGTTGAAACAGACTAAACCGGCATCAACGAATTTTTGGTGAAGGGCTTTCATTTGTGGGTTAACGTAAGAGGTGGTGACTACGTGAGCTTTACATTCAAGAGCAGCTTCCATAACGGCAGCGTGGTGGGTGTAAGGAATAAGGGAAACGACAACGTCGTGACCTTTGATGGCTTGTCTCAAAGCATCGGCTGAACTGACATCTACTGACATTGGTGTAGCGTTTGGAAGGTTGGCACAAAGAGCTTCGGCAGTAGCGAAAGTTCTACAAGCAACAGTAAGTTCGTGGTTGTGTTTGGTAATGTATTCAGCAGCAGGTGGAGCTACGAGACCTGAACCAAGGAGAAGAACCTTCTTTTTGGTGGTTTGATTGGCAGCTGGACCTGGTCTAACACCACTGAATTTAGGCATAACATTAACACCATCTTCAAGCATAGCTCTACCGAATTCTGGGATAGTGAAGGCAGCTTTGTGAACTTCAGAGTTGTAGTATTTGGTGTCTGGTACAGCTCGGAGAGGAACGGTAACATCTCTACTACCATCTTTTGAGCAAACCATAATACCGATTTGACCAGCTGGATAAGTTGGAATGGTGGTGTAACCGTATTTGACAACTGGGAAGAGTTTTTTACAGGTTTCTTTGAGTTCCTTGATCAATGGTAAGTGAATCCATAGACATTCAGCTTGGGTAGAAATGTGACCATCTTCTTTAAGAGCTTCTTTGAGGAGTTGGAAGTAAGGAGCTTTGAAAAGAGCTTCAGCTGGACCGACTGGGTCGGAAGAATCGGTGATAATGGCATCATATTCGTTTTTGTGTTCAGGAAGGAATTTGAAACCATCGCCGATGTGAACTTCTACTCGAGGGTCTTTGTAACAAGCTGACATGATTGGGAGCCAGTCTTTGGATACTCGAATAACGGCCTATAGGTATTAACGAAGAATTAGGTTAAATCCCAGGAAATGAATTTGCTTGAAAGCGTTGTTGCGAACTCACCTCATCGATATCACAGAGGGTTACTTTTTTGACTGATTTGTGTTTAAGGACTTCTCTAATGACCCCACCATCACCACCACCAATAACTAAAACGTTTTCTGGGTTAGGGTGAGAGGCTAAAGGAAGATGGGCAATCATTTCTTGGTAGCTACAGGGATACACAGTTGGGATTAGCAATTACAGGTAACATCTCTTGCAACGACTGGATTTCCTCATTACAAGAGTGGAACTTACGAGAATTCATCTCTTTCGGTACATTGAATGACACCATCGAGAACAAGGACGTTACCGTAAGTTTCGGATTCGAAAACAAGAACATCCTATTATCTATATCAGCTAATCGTGTCACCAGTCAACAAGAAATATTTTGCTTACTTGGAACAATGATTTCTCAGTATGTAAGATTTGTTTGACCCTGTAATATCACTATCAGCTATCTCATTCAACCATGGATATTTGTCGAGTCGTTGTAAACTTACTTGAGGGTCATGGCTTGACCTGTTTGCATTGACTACATCAGCTTTACTTCCAATGACTGATGGATCACTACGAGTGTAAAGGCTTACCTGGCCATTGTGTGTTGATTTCTCTGAACCAACCGTCTATAATAAAGTAATAACAGATATTATCAGTATTATGGTTCTTATCTTCTGAAGATCCCGGCACTTCCGCTTCACAAGATAAGGATGAAAAGTATGTATCCGCGCTTCTTCTACATCTACTTGTACTTACCGACAACATTAGGGTGAGTGAGAGCAGCCATTTTGAATGATCTTAATTTTTGTACAATCAAGCAAGAGAAAGAGAAGAATGTAAGATAATCTCTTAGTTCAGTCAATTCAAAGTTGAGTGATGGCCAGTAATTCCTTCCTTTCTTTCCTTTACAACTAACGTCTCAGGTTTTGTTAAAAATTCATGATGAAAAGATAAAAAGGAACAACCGAAAGTCGGAGTTCGCCGCGGGGGAAATCCGCTGAAGTGACTCGAATCCCTGAGTTGGACTTTCGTCGCATTAGACCGAACACCCAAATCCTTGAGAGCTTTGCGGTACATCGAAGTTCATATAGTACGCTAGCTTTGTAGAATAATTGAGTTCGAACATGAGCACCTGTTTTTCTTGACTCAAACCTTTGTACACAGTAGAGTTGACGAAGACGCTATGTGTGAGGTATGCAATGAGGCCGCTTACCTTATATACACAGCGCAAATCTGTGTGATCTTTCCTTGCTTTGCCGTCTCTTACCGATAGATATCAGTGAATCGTAATGACCAATTCATTTGAGATTGTTGCTTACACAAGTTAGGTGGCAGCTTTTGAAGACTAGATTGAGAACCAAAGCTGTCCGATAAGATCAGAAAGTTGAGTCATGCTTATGCTGCGCTATTTGGGTATCTCATCGTGGTCGTTCGCAACTACCTAGACACATCAGCAGTTTCCATTTCCGAGTTCTATCTGACAAAAGATCTTGGAAAGGCATCCTTCATTCAGAGACTACAAGGCCCTATATAGCTGAATTCTATGACAGGCTGTTTCCAGTAACAGCCCAAATGATTTCACTTCCTCCGACTCTACAGAATCCAACAGCAAGCCATGAGTTCGCATTGTTCAGCTCGCTTGAATGCGATTCTTGAACTTCCTTTGTAGAGTCAGTTTGAATCTTGATTGAAATGATTGTTCAGCTTCTCAGATACAAAGCCTCATCGACCTGCACATGGCTTCTTTGACTTGCATGTACACAAGACGATTATTCAAGGATACTAGATCGAAATCAACGCGCACGCTAAACCTCGCCTTCAATAGAATTTAGTATTTTATCTTATATCCTATACCTTGGGGAGAAGATATAATTGTGATACTGAATAAGGCGAGCGCATTCAGTGCAGCCTATCCAGTGTAAATGAACTATAAAGCACATGTCATGGTAAGAACGAAGCGAAAGGTCTGTTTTGAACGTAACGGACTATATACTGAAACTACAAGCCATCCTCGAGAGGTGCCACACATAAGTTTTTGCTGATGCGCGTTGACCTAAAATTCTATCGAAAGCACTGACATATATCAAGTGCCTTCATGTCATTCGAAGCTATAGGGGAAGTAAGAATGAGCTTTCGATCGTTCCCCAGTCATAACTACTGTTGAAACCTATATATTTACGTTTTTATAGTGTATTACGTACAAAACTCTGTAGCTCAGAGGATAGAGCGCAAGGCTCATATCTGCTATGACGCATTGATACCTTGAGGTCGCTGGATCGAAACTAGCCAGAGTTAATCTTTTTGTTTTCTTTTTGTTTTTTTTCCCAATGCTAAATTACCATTTTCTAATTAGAGTTTTCCTTTATAGTTGAATTTCCTCTTCTCCTGGGTGACTACATCGATATTTGGTAGCCATGTTGACTTAACATTACATGGTATATACATTAAATCCAAATGTGCAGAACCTCTGCAGATGCTGATATTCTGCTTGCTAGTATTATCAATGCATATATTTGTTTACTGTTTACTTGATCTGTTATTTGATACCTACTATATAGATTTAACAATTTGATGATGTTTACTTTATATAAATATATAGGTTAAAAAAGACAAAGGATATATTATGAGAACTTTGTAGATACTTACATACGAGCGATCCCTTCCTCCTTATACTTCTACACTAGTGATGTCCTGTCTTACCATGTTGCGTGTTGAGAACATATAAAATGTATGTTCCCCATAAGATCCCAAATAAAGGTATAATTAAAGGTAAGAAAAGGAAAAGAAAAAGTTATTTACAACGTTAAGATCATATGAAATCGTTTCATACCCGGAAATCTCTTCCAAGTCCACGCTTAGATGCTCGTAAAATATTGATAGTACGTATGCACAGCTTTGGCTGAAATATCAGCAGCACAAGGACGCTTATAACTCCATTTCCATAGCCATACCATTCCAAACTTCACCTTCACCTTCACCTGGTGAACCTGTTCTATTTCCTGAACTATTATTACTTCTCAAACCATCAACTTCCTCCGAACTACTTTTGCCCCTTATCTGTGACCAACTTTCTTCTTCTTCTTCTTCGAATTCTTCGACATCTTCGGGTAAATCTTCTGCCCCTGATCTAACAGAACTTGAAGGTACAGCTGTATGCGTATGTTTATTTCCAAACATACCACCACCAATCAAACCTACTTTGCTAAATAGTGGCGTTGATCTGTTCGGTATAGGTGACATACCTAAGGAGCCTGGTGTTGTACCTGAGTGAAAGTTCAACCCTGACATATCAGGTAATGATCCTATTGAGTGTGGTGTACCAGGCATTTGACCATAATTCGTTGAAGATGAATACCTTCTTCCATTAGCACTATTAGGTGGAGAAGAAATTCCCATAGGTCTACTACTATTTGAACGTGGTAATTGTGGTGATCCAACTCCGTGAACGTGTCCATTTCCATTTGTATAACCATTCCTTATACCTAATCCATTTGCATTTGCAGGTATATATGGTTCTCCAGCACCCATCGATGATGTGGTAGAATCAGATCCAGGTGAGGCTTTCCGTTCTTTACCATTAGGTTGTTCAGCCAAAGTTCCTAAGCTCATTGGTTCACGGAGGGAAGATGGTGTAAGAGGAGCAACGACCGAGCTTGGCGGAGAGCGCAAAATTGAAGGATCTCTCATAGCTCGTGAATTTGATCTTGGTCTACCAGCTGCCTTTCCCTCTAAAATAGCGGGCCAAAGTGATTTATCATTAGGTAATGATCTACCTGGATTCTGGTTTGGATCAAGATGGGCTAAGATTGCAGCAGCCTGGAACGAACCATGCATGAGCGAACGGTACCAATGAAAGTCGAATAGATGAGGATTGACTCACCTCAAGCATCTGTACCTGTTGATGTTTACTCATACTCAATGCTGTAGGTTCTTTCCAATGCGGACTATGCTCCCATCTATGTTTAACGAGACAACTTGGATGACGATATTCCTGAACGACACAATCCGTCTGTCAGCGAAATCCTGTGGCAGCCTCGCGAGAAACCCGTAAAAGCAACAAAGCGTAGAATAGATGAAGAAATAATCAAACTCACTTTTTTACACGTTTCGCATTTAAAGACCATACCCTTTCTTCTACCTTTTACACCACCACTACCTGTTCCAAGAGCAAGTTTCGATATTTCTCCATCCTCATCTTCATCCATATCTATGTCTGCGCTTCCACTTCTTCCACTTCCAGCTTCAATCTCACCATCGTCGTCTTCGTCGCCGTCAAATTCCATATCTAGCTCTATATCATCGTCTTCTGCATGAGCGGGATGAGGCATATTACCTCTAACTGGGAGGGATGCAGGCACAGCAGATGCCGTCCGGCCCGCTATTGAAGGAGCAGAAGGACGTCTATCGGTTCTGGCGAAATCGAATAATTGGGGAGTAGGTGATCCACCTGGAATGGAACCGCTTATCGTTGGGCGACGATTGGGTATAGGTGAAGCGTTATTGTACGATGTACTCCTTCTACAAGAGCAGTATCTCATTAGTGCTAATCCGGTTATGCAGCTTGGCACGAAGAAAAACTATCAAGGCGGTTATACAGTGAAAGCTTCAAGAATATTACTTACACATCTTTGTTCATTCCGCCTAATCCCAAACTCCCTTCTCCAGCACCGGTCAACCCTAATTTTCCTCTTCCCAATACTCCAGTTGTGGAACTACTCATTCTCCTAGCTTTGGGTGGATTGTTACCGTTTTCTTTCTTTTCTACACCATTACTGTTTCCATTACCGTTCACCACAGGTGGTCTAGATGCAGATAAGAAGGAAGTTGTGTGAGCTGGTACAGATGAAGGAACTACATTTGTAGTTGATTTGGAAGCTGACATGGGCGGTCGAGAATTGTTGCCTGAGCTGGACGCAGCACCAGGAGCACCTCCCGATAGCGATAGAAGATCTGATCAAATGAAATATGCAAATACAGATAATTAGTTTGAGACATGCGATATTAGCATTGTTTGTAAAGCTAAGCACAACTTACCGAAAGCATGCGCATGCATATCGCCATCGTCCTTTCCATGTTCACAGGGAGGTAAGAAAGAAGGGTGTAGGAGGTCGTTTTTACCCATTTGAATTTGGGCTATAGAAGGCGATTCAGTTGATTTAGGTGATAGTAATCCAGCTCCAGGTAGCGATGCAGGCTATGAGAGTTGATTTCACAGTATATGATGTAGAAGAGCAGTAGGAGCATAAGTCGGAAATTTGGAAGGATTGATATTGAAGATAATGTTATTTGGTGAAAGGAGTGATAGAAGGGAAATTTCGAAATTTCCATAAAGGCGGTGTTTTGTGATTATTATTGAAAGAATTTCCCATTTTTGCGGTGGTCATGACGAATTTGATGAATAAACAATGATGAAGAAGGAACAGATGACAAAATAGATGTATGTATACACAATCAGCACGTATACATTATGAACAATAGCAAGGATAATCATTCGGGAACGTGCGGATTATATTGGGAAGATCACATTCATCATAATTCGGACTTTGAGTATTTCTGGAATCGTATAACATACCTCTGCTAATGGGGTTTCCTGTGGGGGTGGTGAACGCCATTGTTCGAACGTCTTTGATGTAGAAGCTGTAGGAGGAGGTGTTGGGACAGCCATGATGAACACGACTTGGGGAGGGACGAGATTGGACTATACTATCAAGATGATCAGTAAGCAATTTCCATCTCTTGAAATTACCGGTCAATTGATATTTCCGAACTTTTTTCGACTGCTTTCTATTTCGATATTGATCATACTCACGGTAAAATATCTGTTTCTCTGGTGGATCTGCTAAATTTCTAAGAAGGATACAGTGCTAAGAGGAGTAGATGACTTGATGATAAGAAGAACAGGAATACAATTAACTGTTCGAAACAATCAAAGGTCAGTCAGTGAATGCAGATGTAGTGATTGATCAGGGCTCATTGACCATATTGTGTAAAGGGAAATTTCAAAAAAAAGTATGTCCTCTTTGTTACGATTCAGAAAAAAAGTCTACGCAGGGTAAAAGTAGATTGTAGGAAATATCCGCCGTACAGTAGTTACACTAGAAGGGTCGGGATTTTACCGATTCCCCCTTGTACTGCTCGTCCTACTATAACACCATAGCTTTCCTTTTCCCCACATGAAACTACAGTAGCAACAGACATGCATACACCTTTAGTCAGGGCATATGGCATAGCAAATACCCTGGATTACATGATTGTAAAACCATAAAATCACGGGGTACAAGAACTTGTTCTTCATATATTTCATGATGGTGGTCTTGAATTAACGCATCCCAAGCTGTCTTGTGGATTGATAAGACTGGGTGGGAGAAATGCAATTTATTATGGCTCCAACAATTGTTAGATTTTACGTTGAAAAAGGTACCCAAAGAAGTACCAAAATAACACATCCCAACATGCTCCGGCAGCTATCAGCAAGATGACACCTTAGGAAAGGGACTTGAAGGCTTTATTGGCGATGATGCATACTTGGTTTTTCCGATCAGATAGCTACTGCTTACAGGCTGTACTTCTAAATATAAAATGCTCTTGAGAATGAAGGAATTCGCTTTATTAGGTCGCGGCGAAGATGATGATTGGGGTTAATCGTTCGCAAACGTACTGGAGACATGCATATGCTCGGCTTATTTATGTTTCTCGTGGGTATCAGACAAGGCAACTTCTAATAAAGGAAGCAAAAAAAAGATGAAAAAAGCGTCGTAAAGTAATTTTTGGACGATCATTTTTCCTACTCCTTACTCATCAAGTGACTTTTTCTTGATTTCAATTGTAGCACGGCATTTGACGGTCCGGTCGATTGCGCAAGACTACGAATTTTATAGTCAGGGGAAATTCTCGCTTGTCAGTCGTCCGTTGTTACTGTTATACTCGAGTAACACAGTCGCAAAAAAACAAAAAAGCAAAAGAAAGAATTTTAACTCTGGCTAGTTTCGATCCAGCGACCTCAAGGTATACCAGTGTTGTACTGCTCTAGTTCTAAACGAACTATGAGCCTTGCGCTCTATCCTCTGAGCTACAGAGTTATTGAATGAAAAAGTCTTTTTGTGACTATTATAACTTACTGTATCTAAACACCCTGGTTAACGCGTATTTTAAGCAAAATCAACCTTAAATTTCAACTTTCCTCGTTCAGCGGTTCATTGAACCTTACTTTGCCATATCATCTTGACTGTTGTTTTCGATCCATGCTTCACATATACTTCAAACTTTAGTGTCAAGCTTACCGTATTAAAAGATGTCTACATTACTCGATTCAGAAGCGGGACCTTCTCGCCCACGTCCACGTAAACCATCTGCACCTCACCCTGCCTCCTCAAATTCATCTGAGGACACAAAGAATAAACGTAAATTACCTCCACCATTACCAGCCAAACCAACCAAATCTTCGCATCCATCTACAATTCAGAATAAAAATGGTAAACATCATACAAATACAATACCTTTGAAACCATTGCAAGGAATTTCGAAGATAAGAAGTGAAAGTACCAAAGATGGTTTTGGCAGAGAAGTTATTTTCGTTACTAGAAAAACTGGTTTAGGGATGTTGTTGGGTAGATGTAGAAGTTTAGTTGTTGATGAAGGGTAAGTTTATCATTTCCCGTACTCCTATTCAGTTCCCTTTCATTCAAACCAAACCATCACATCCAGTGCGTTGTATACCACATAACGATGTTAGCTAATTGTCGTGAATTTGTACAGCTATACCAGCCTTACATTTCATGCTATAGGAGCAGCAATACCACAATCATTGTTGCTTTTACATGCTTTATTAGATCTATTGCCCTACCCAGTCGGTGACAAAGGAATGTGGTATGAAATCAAAACTGGTTCTGTTGAATGTATTGATGAAATATCAAAATCAATATCAAAGTCAACTTCCGATCAAAACGACAATGGTAAAGGTAAAGGTGATAATGAGGGTGATGTACAATTAGTCCAAGCAGAAGAGGAAGATGAGGACGAAGAATTAGAATGGTTAAATGATGTAGGGGCTGTCGAAGAAGATAAACCTGAAAGGAAATCACGCATAAAGGTGAGCTTTTGATTTTGAATTTTAAATCTTCTCTCGAGTTTCTTCACCTAATTTGAATAGCGTCTGAAATTTACACATAATCTGATTGGCTTTTAATGCGTTAATGTTGATCTCTTGACCTATATTTTATAGTCAACAATACAAATTGATTTACATATATCATCAAAGCCATCGAAGAAGCGAAAAACAAATCAAGTGGAAACAGAAGATCAAAACAATCAGGATAAATTGAATTCAACAAACACGTCGATGGATAATAACAGTAGCAAAAAAACGAAACAGAGGAATAGACCAAGTAAGAAAAAGAGAGAACAATTAGCATCAAAGAGAATGAACGCTAAAAATGAAGAACAAGCTTTGAATAATGAAGAAGAAATGATGAATTTAGAAAATAATCAGGTCATTGAGCTGGACGAATCTGAAGAAGAAATCGAAGAGATTGAAATGAGATAATCAGTTTGATTCAAATTGCCTTTACTTGGCCGATTTACTATTGACGGGATAGAACCATATCAACCAATGGTACCATGAACTTGATCGTGTACATGTCTGACTAGCATTTTATCATTATGCATGTTGTATATAGAGTATCATAAACAGTTTCCCCCTCAGACAGCAGAACAGACCGTCTATGGATGGTGTTACTGGTATACGCGCGTGGATGTACAGTCTTGTATTCAACTAGCAGATTATTCATGTCATTTCTTCATACTTTATACTTTTTAGATATATAAGAATTACTTTGATTCATTGAGTTGATCACAACCGACTATTAATGACTTGGCCCGCAAAAAAGCCAAGCATGTGTTCGAAATGAGGAACAGCTATAACATATTTGAGGGTCATTAAGCATTTTGTCTATATTCAAAAGGAGTTATATCACTCGAATTGACACGTAATAGTAGTATCTGAACGCCCCGAAAATTATATGTCTTCTGGTAATTAACCTGAAGATGATGTTTCACCCGCTTCCGAATTGTACCAATTATCAGCCGTAACTCCTGTTCGTCATTCGTCAGCTCTGTCTGACATCCGCTGCCACCGATGCATCGTCAATATGTGAACGTTGCTCAACGATACAAGTCATAACATTTCAGTCAGCATCTCTCCATATAATCAATCCTCAGAAGTGACAGTGAAGAAAACTTGAAACTACTTACTGAATTAACGGTCCGATCTATACCTATATATTTCTTGGTACTCCACCCCGCATTAATATTCGGTTAACTCCTGCATTTTCACACCCCCATTGACGTACACCCATATCAATACAAATTCACTATCAGATAATCAACCAACATACATAATTTAAAGCACATAAGAACTCACATCACCTTGGATAGATACCTACAAGCTTTAAACTGTCGAAACGTGAGTACATATGCCCTCTTCACTCTGACCACCTTGTTGAAAAAACCTCACCAATTCCACTATAATATCTGCACACGTCATACTCCAGACGCTGGTTTCGCCGATCATTTCCCCTACTTGTGTGTATACTTTACCCAGTTTATATCACATCCAAATTGCTTCTGTCTTATATCCTCGTTCCCCCTTGTGTATGTTGCTCCCTTCCGTTACTACGTTACCATCATTCAGCATGTAGCTGTTGTTGGGATATCGGAAGGCACTGGTCCATCGCTTTGATCATCTAGCTTTAGAATAAAAGTCATTGCTTTCAGGATAGGACTGACGCTTGGGGATGCAGTCGAAAGGCTTCAGTGTTGTTTCGAAAGATCGAAGAGGATTATTAAGATTCAGTCAGACATTTGGTGTCAATTCGCATATCAATTTTTTGACTTCTCATATTTTGCTTGATATTGGAATTATACTGTACTTCACATAGATATTCCAAAACGCTAATCCCAAGATGATGCTGACTCACTCATATAACTTCCATTCTAGTAGTCCACTCAACCGAGTACGTGAAAGACATACAAATTCACTAGCTCGTAATAGCGAGCTCCAAAGTGAACTTATCCTGACGAATGCAAATCGTAACGCTACTATCGCATCCACGTCTGAAAGAAACAGAGGATCTATTCGTCCACATAGAACTATTGGAGTATTATCAATAACACATTCTCCAAGACATCACTTGTCATCTCCTTCACATCCAATTTCGTTCACTCATCGTAACAGAAGTAGTTCACTTGATCCGGCATCATTAATCAATCAGCAATCATCACAACCACATACGCAAATTACTACTTCTAATCCTAATCCAGCAACAGCCATCCAAAGTGAAGAGTCGATCCCAAGTATTCCACCGACACCATTACTATCTTATCCATTATTAACTGTTGATCCAACTTCAGTAGCAACGTTAATCATGTCGTCCAGACCTACATCGGCAAGACCGACGCACATACCTATGCCATCAAATAACAATTTTTCACCTACAGGTACTCCACTAGCTACACCACCTATAGGAACAGCAGTAGCTGCATCACCTGCATCACCAAGACATTCTTTTTTAGGTTTTATGAGAACTAGAGGTAGATCAAATACGTTAAATAATGTTAATCAACAATCTCAACAATCACCTGCATCACCTTCTTTTGATAGATCATCCAATCTGAACACCGCAACAGGTACAGCACCAACAAGTAGAGGTGGAAGTTCAAGAGAAGGTTCAACAGGTCCAGTCTCAAGAGACACAGTAAATACGAATAATGCTACTATCAATAGTGTAACTAGAAGTATCAGCACACCTTTAAGTGGAGGTGGATTGAATATATCTACAAATACAAATTCAAACTCAAATTCAAATTCAAATGGTAACTCTAATGGAGGTGAGTCACTTTTTTGATGTTGGTTGACTGTACTTTTGATCTATATGACAATTTCGGTATTACGCAAACTCTTATTTTTCTATAATTGTGACATGTTGATGTATCGGCACGCCCGAAACTCGATCAACAGATTCCCATTTTATGGTCTCCAATCATTTCATACTCTATTCTGTCAATAAGCCTCGTCAGTCTATTATATATCGCTGTGACTCGATATTATCGTTGATCTTTCCCAGCCCTGTCCTTGTAATAAACATATTCATTGATTTGCCTTTCTACTATCCTAATCCAATTTACCTTTTTTTTCTATCTTTCTCGTTCGAAGCTTTTTTATTCCAGCCTTTGTTATGCCCAGAAATTCAATACATCCTCTTATTCATTCAGCAGCGAGGAGAAGAGATCCTTATGCTAATCATCTGCATAATCACATTCTCGGTCCGTCCTCATTAGACTTACCTCAATCAAATCGACAACCCCGAGTTCCTTCTTCATCGTCCAACGCAGACTCGAACCCCACAACTGCCAACGCTGCTTCTTCCGCTAGCACCGTACCAGCCAAAACATACCGAATTAGATTAGTACCACATTTAGAATCCACCCGATCATTGGCTTTTGATCCTGTCATAAGGGAACTATTGCCCATTGTAGTTCCTTTAGGTGTATCACCTGCTATAGCTGCACAATCAGTGACAGCTGTTGGACCTACGGTGAATGGTAGACCACCTGCATTGATCTTGAAAGTCGGTAGATTTACAGATAAATCAAGTACTCAACAACCTGCTCAAGGTGAGTCTATCTCAACATCCAACGCGATAAATCCAAATCCGACCAATGGTGTACCTACTTATGGACCTACTCTGATCATAGCTGGTGGTGGAGGTGATCTGAATTCCAATAAAGTCGCTTTCAAAAGTAAAGTGGTCAGTAGAGGTCACGCCGAAATATGGTGTGAAGACGGTGGTAAAGTGAGTTATCTTCGTCCTTCTTGTAATATATATGAAACCTTTAGGACTAATGGGAAACATCAGTTCTACATTCGAGATACTTCTTCTTCTTCAGGAACCTTCTTGAATCATATCAGATTATCAAGTCCTAATACCGATTCTAGACCTACAATGCTCAACGTAAGCCTTCTTTCTCCAACATATGTTTTGTGAAAATTTAAATTGACCATGTATACAGGATGGAGATATCCTACAACTTGGTGTTGATTATCAGGGAGGCACCGAAGAGATGTTTAGATGTGTAAAGATTAGAGTCGAAATCGGTAGAGAGTGGCAGAGAGGTGCTAACGAGTTCAAGTAAGTCAATTTCACGTGAAAGCTCAGCTACGCTATTCCACATTCGGATTTGGGACACCACCATCCGCGATCTGTTAAGTGATCTGTGCTAATACTAGATTTGTAGCACCAACGCTCTTAAACAACTTAAAGCTTTGGGCGGAGTGCCAGAAACCACGAAATCGACTGGCACACCATCGAAGAAAGCCAAAGCAAGTGTAACAGACTGTTGTATCTGTTTGTTCAGTGTGACTGTTTGTCAGTCCTTGTTCATCGCGTGAGTTTGCTTCAAACCCCAACCACAATGATTTTGCCTGCTCAGTGAATTCTAGTTAACGGAGGTCGGCTGACGTTGAATCGTGCTCCTTTACAGTCCCTGTTCTCACGTATTCCATTACAAGTGTATTCGACCGTTATTGTTACAGCATCATCCAGGCTTCTCTTGCCCCCTATGTGTGAGTTGCAGTTGCATCGGCAATTGCGTTGTACTGACAGGCAGTTGACACCCGGTTTTACAGCGAACTTTCGCCAATCTAGAAGAGGATGTCGAGACCGAGGATGCTTGGGAGATAGCATCCA
The DNA here is from genome assembly GCF_036810415.1 of Kwoniella dendrophila CBS 6074. Taxonomy (NCBI): domain Eukaryota; kingdom Fungi; phylum Basidiomycota; class Tremellomycetes; order Tremellales; family Cryptococcaceae; genus Kwoniella; species Kwoniella dendrophila. The sequence goes on from NC_089482.1 coordinate 491,364, forward strand.
GAAGAGCATCTATCATTTCCCGAAAACCTTCGAACCATTCCATCAGGTTACCAGCTTCTTCACAGAATGATGTCGGACCTCCTACATCACCTGCTGGGCCAAGTGGTCAACCATCAACCAATATCGGATTGGGTGGAGCCAATTCAGCCAGTGTAAACGATTTGCTTTCTAATGAAGTAGATCTAGAACGAGGAGCAGAAGAAAGTGAAGGAATGAATGGATCATTTCCTTTAGCTAGACAAACTACAGCTGTAGGTTCAGGACAAGATCAAGAACATGGTCAAGCAGAAATGGAAGTACCTGAAATGGTACAAGAAGAACCTGAACCAGAAAGTAATAATCCTTTTCAAAACAGGGGTAGTGAACCGGTACCGATTGCAAGATTAGCTTTAAATGATCAAGAGGATAATAACAGTAATGAGAATGGATTTAATGATGCTGCCACACCAATGAATGAACATTTCCTGAGTACTTTGGCAATAGGTAATAATGTCGGTATAGCACAAAGGTTAGAATTAGCAGATGAAATTGTTAATACCCCAACAACCTCAACTGGAGGTCGATCAAGTTTAGACAATTCGGTTGAAAGTGGTAATGAAGTTAGAAATGGAATGTATACATAGATGTCAGCGATGGTGGATATAACTTGAAGGTATTGTAGAAGAAATTATTGTTGTACTTCTAAAGGATTCAATTGATTACCGTAAAATCGTACGCCAACAAGTGATAGAAGTCAAGTCAATTGATAAATCGTAGAACAGGAGATGAGTTTTATCAGTGATCGGGAAATAAGACCAAAATTCGAGACTCCCTCATTTTTGATGGAAGGGCGATTGGTGTTTAGCTTCTTCTTGTCTATGGTTTTTATTGTTATACAAGGTGTCATGTAATATGTCTGTTCCAGGGTTTTGCCATTTATCGCTCAAATGTCCCTGCGTCCGGCGAGCATTTAGACAAGAATCACCGAATTCAATCTATCATATAATCAACTTATATGTCATGGCACATTTATGTTATACTATACTAGAGACAGTTATCGCATCCTGACCTCACTGCCAATCTTGCTCTTGAATGGTAAATCATTCAGGGAAGACTTTTAGCGTACGCCACTTGAATAATTATATAATACGAGTAGATATATATATATATATATATATGCTTGGTTTGACTTTTTTTCTGTTGACAAATGAGGATATGGTAGTCCACATACATACCAATCTACACTATACTACTATGGGTATATAAATTTCCATTGTTTCCTTCTAACAGAACGAAAACTTTCATCCACTAATTTTTATTTAAGCTTTACCAGCATCTTTCATAGCTTTTAACATTAAATCACCGATTTGAGCTGGGGATTTAGCTATGATTGCACCAGCTTTTTCTAAAGCAGCAACTTTATCTGATGCAGCACCTTTACCACCTGAAATAATTGCACCTGCATGACCCATTCTTCTACCTGGTGGTGCAGTTCTACCTGCAATAAAAGCAACAACAGGTTTTGGATTTGATGAATTTTTATTATGTTTTTCTAAATATTCTGCAGCTTCTTCTTCCATTGAACCACCGATTTCACCAATTAAAACTATACCTTCAGTTCTAGGATCACTTAATAATACTTTAACAACATCAATATGTTGTGTACCTGGGAATGGATCACCACCAATTCCTACTGTTAATGATTGTCCTAAACCTGCAAGGGTGGTTTGGCTAAATAAAGTTGAATTCAAAAACAACAATTAGTGGAATGTATGAGACATAAAATACGGCGCAAAAGAACTTGAAAATAAATGAGGAATATTTTTTTGGTAAACTCACTTGACGGCTTCGTAGGTGAGACTAGTAACGATTAAAAATGATAAATTAGCTGTTTAGTACATTCACACAAATTATAATAGCAGAACTTATGGAAAAAAAAAAAAAAAAAAAAAAAAACTCACGTTCCAGATCTTGAAACAACACCGATTTTACCTTGTTTAAAAATATGACCTGGCATAATACCCATTTTACAACCTTCTGAAATAATACCTGGACAATTTCCACCAATCATTCTTGATTTATTTTGTGATTTTAATGCATTATAAATTTTAATTTGATCTCTTTGTGGAATACCTTCTGTTATTGTAACAATTAATTTAATTTCATTTTCAATTGCTTCAATAATTGCATCTGCAGCAAAAGGTGGTGGAACATAAATTACTGAAGCATCAGGTTGAGCTTCTTTAACTGCATCTCTAACTGATCCAAAAACTGGTAAACCTAAATGTGTTTGTCCAGCTTTCTATTAAAAATAAAGCGTATCACATTAGCTTTCACTTCAGAATTCCCTTGAATGAGATCAAAGAAGTTGTCACCCACTTTTGGGTTAGTACCACCAATCATTCGTGTTCCATAATCAATAGCTTGTTGAGCGTGGAAAGTACCCTACAATTCCAAATTTCATCAGTAACGTGTTCTTACATATGACTTTCAACTTAAATATCAACTCACAGTCTTTCCGGTGAAACCTTGAACGAGAACTTTGGTATCCTTGTCTAAAATTTAACGTATATTAGTATTTGATATGATACATTGTTCGCCCATAGAATTCTTCATCTCCCCTATAGCACGTCTATCGCTATTTTACTTATCTGACCAAGACCTGTACTGAGAATCGTCCCTTCATCATCGAAACCAAGTCGGCAATCCCGAATTATCTTCTACGTGAAGGAAGGTATATCGTCAAACTCACTAATAAGGATGTTCTTGATAGTGTCCTCGTATCCTGCAGCGGCTCTTGTTGAAGAAGCGAAAGTTCTTACACCTGTAATACAGTTATAAAGGGTTTCGTTAATCCAGTTATTCCTAATTAACACATTTAATTTAGGTGATTCAGACAGGTCAAAACATACCTCGAGCGAGGGTTGAAACTGATCGTATAGATTGCATCTTTCAAGAGAATTATTGTCAGCTCGATACATTCAGCTCCACCAAATGGTATATGACTCACTTTGACTTGGTATTTTTAGGTGTTATGTACATTCAATAAACACGAAAAAGTTATGAATGAATAGTAAATGTTGGTATCAAGCTCCTTGTACAAAGCTGTAACCGAACCCGAAGAATGGTACTCCTCTATCTGCAAGTGGGATCTATGACAGAAGTGTACAATTAACAAGTTACCGCAAGCTGGAATACAAAAGACAGCCACAACCGCTCTTCAGCAAAACGGCATTCCGTTATTCCCGAACAATACCGCATCAAACCACGTGGCAGACATGGGGTAAATTCATTAATACGATATAGCTAAAGACGCGTCGAGATGTTGAGGAAATGTTTAATTGGGATGAAACGTCATGTTCACGTCTGAAATGATAAGTTTAGATAGATATAATCCAGAGCATGTAATGCTGTTGAAATGTTCAAAGAGTAAATTCCTTGGACTGACCTACCAATCGACTGGCTACAAACTACACTACGTCTCATAAACACCTCAGCGAAGTAGAAGCTAGCGATTTACAATTCATAAGAAGGCAATATCATTCAAAAACACTTATTTACCTCAGTGATACAGGTAGTAGATTACTATGTACGGCGACTTGGCTCTTCAGCTGGTGACAGCGTCACATCGATCAACTTTATCTACTACACCTCAACTACCTTTACCTAAATATGCCTTACCCTTGATATTATCAATTTGTTTAGAAACACGTCAATTAGGACAATCTATAACGTCCGCTGCAGAAACACATGGTCAAGTATCGTTATCACAAGATCGATCTCTAGTATGTAATTTGACTGTACAGCATTTAGCAGCAAGAAGGAATAAAAGATGTTTATTAGCATATTTATTGAATAGGGTTGGTGGTATAAAAGAAAGATGGTGGGATGCAGGAGGTGGTTTAGCTTATTTATTATCTAATCATGGTAATAATTCTATAGGAGGAGGAGGAGGAGAATCATCTAAAATACCTTCAAATGAATCACATATAAATTTAGATAATGATAACAATGATCTACGAAGTAATTTAAGTCCACAAGAATTAGATTTTTTAAGAGAATATAATAATTTATTATTAGATTATAAATCTGATTTTTTAGATGTTTTAGATTTAACTTCATCAATTGATAAACCACCTTCATTAGATTTAATGATTGATGTTAGAGTTTTGAAAGATGCAGGTGAAGTTTTTTTAGAAGGTGGTGAAAAAATAAATTTTAAAAAAGGTCAAAGATTTAGATTAAATAAATCAAGTATTGAAAGATTAATCGTTCAAGGTTTTTTAGAAGAAGTTTAAAAGAAATCCTTAAATCCAAATTGACTGAAAACTACCATATTCATCTATATTCAGCATCATCATCAGATTACCATCATTGTTAATCTCAATTCAAGTGCTCGCTCAAACTTATTCGAGCAGATAAGTGTATCATTATATTATGTGTATAAATAGATTTTTGTCTTTTGTTGTAACAAATACGCATCTTGATTTCTCTGTTTTCGAATGGATTATAGGTCCATATCATGCAATGCAGAATCATTTGTATACAATCTATTTCTTGATCTCAGCTCCACCATCAACTGACCTAGCTCTAGGTTTAGGTTGAACACTTTTTATTAATGCTTTGACTAAATCACCTTTTTCAGCTTTCAAACTTTCTACAGCTTCTTCTTTTGAACAACCAAGTTGAGCGACCTATACAAATCAAGCATTTAAGGGACATGATCAATTTCATATCTCACTCTACTCACGATGAAATCTACATCTTCAGATTTAACACCATCAGCCCCACCAGCAGCTCCATTAGGTTTAACATCTAAAGCTTCCATAGCTTTTTGTGCTTTAATTCCTTCTTCTTTCGTTATTTTACGTCTTTCTACTTCTAATACTGCGTTTTCGAGTTTGTCTGTCATATGAATAACATATCATTAGGAATCCTTAGAATTTCCACTTAATTTTCGAAAGATCAATCAAATGTTCAATAGCTCACGCTTGATATATTGTCCACCATCAGCGAACTATATAAAGAATTGCATTAGTATGTTGTGTTATTCCCGTTAATCAAACATTTTAAAACTTACATCCATAATCACCTCTCCTTGAGGTATTCTGCCTGATGAGCTTGACGCAGCCATTTTATTCTGGTTGATATGATGTGGAAAGTGTTTCATAGAATAGTTCAAGAATACCAACTTTCCTTTAGAATAGGTCTTTGCTGTTGTTACAATTCCTACTGTTACGTAATGAAGGGTAATCGGCTGACGTTTGACCGGGACGGTAGGTGAGGTATGGAGGTATGATGATGCGTCACTCTGTCTTATTGTTGTAAATCACATTTCTTGATAATCTACTTCTTCTCCCTTGTAAGTTTGGCCAATAGCAAGCATCCTTCACTTCCACTACAGTTTCGCTTGCCTTTCAAAACAATACAAAGAGACAGATATCCATCCAGCGCAAGACCCACCGGTGCTAAATATAGGGGTATTATAAACCCCTGTTTCCACTTCACTCAATATGGCATTTCAATCGCCTCTTATATCTATTCCTCGTAAAACCACTCAAGATGTAGATTGGTCAAACCCAATACGCTCAATTATCGCTCATTCATATGGAGAAGATCCAAAAAATTATGCTGAAGAGATTTCGGTCTTACAGCGTTGTAGGCAAGATGCGGTGAAAGGTGCTGGTAGTGATCAAACAGGTAAGCTAATTCCTGCAGATTTGGAATTTGATTGGAGTTAACTGATTGACTTACGAATAGCTCGAGATGTGTTGTATAAATACTTCGGTCAGCTTGAATTGCTTGAACTTAGATTTGCAGAAATCAAAGTACCTTTCATTTGGTGAGCTACCTGACAGCGGACTTAGTTTCTATGGTACAATTAGCTGACCATCCTTCTAGGAACGACGCATTTACCGACAAACCCACTAATCAGACCTCTCTTGCCTTTGAGAAAGCTTCTATCATCCACTTGATCTCTTCTGTTCTCTCCGCACTCGCGCAAACCCCTTCGAGATCAGACCCAGAAGGTTTAAAAAGAGCTTATTACAATACAAGAGCAGCAGCAGGAATGTTAACTTACATCAACGAAAACTTCTTACATGCACCTTCCACTGATTTATCAAGAGAGGTGGTTCAGCTCTGTATTGGTATCATGTCAGCTCAATCTATCGAAATATTCACTGAAAAATTAATTGAAGAGAAGAAATCAGCAGCTTTGATCAGTAGATCAGCATGTACGACTGCAGCTCTATATAATACAGCAGTAGAAGGTATGAAAGAATTTCAAGGCAAAGGTATATTCGATAGAAATTGGTTATATATCTTACAGATAAAAGCGAAGTTGTTTGGATCAATGACACAATACTATAAAGGTGTTTCAGATAATTCAGGTGGTAAACATGGAATATCATTGGTGAGATTCAAGTTATCTGATAATTTAGCTTCTGAAGCATATAAACAAGCACAATCATTTAATTATGGATTTATCTCTTCAAGTACACCAACTTTACCTTCTGATGCATCAACAAGTTTATTAGAAATCACAAAAGCACATCAAACAATTTGTTCAGAAGCTAAAGATCAATCTATAAAAGATAATGATTTAATCTATCATGAAGTTTTACCTTCTGAAGCATCTTTACCTCCAATAGAAAAACTACCTTCAAACCAATTTTCGCCTATCACTATCCAAGAAATTTATTCAAATCAGGAAATCACAAAGTTAATTGGTCCTGATATTTTCTTAAAATTGATTCCTTTAGCTGTACACGAATCTGCTTCTGTTTATTCAGAAGAAAAAGCTAAATTGGTAAGACAAGAAGTTGAAAGAACAGAAATTTCCGAAGGTGAATTGAGAGCTGGTTTAGAACATTTAGGGTTACCTTCTTTAGTCAATCAATGGAAAAATCTGATTGAAGACGATGATAGCAATACGCAAAATGGAAATCATATCGAAATCAGTAATCAACTTAGAAAATTAAGTGAAGATATCAGTAGAGGTGGATCAGTAGATAGTTCCTTAAGGCAATTAGACAGTGAAAGGGAGAGATGCGAGAGGGAACTAAGAGAGCTGAATGGCCTGCTAGATAATGAGAGCAGAGACTGCGAGCGAACCAGGGTAAGCTAAATAATGCTCACGGGTATTCACTCAGAAAAGCTGACTATTATTTTAGGCAAAATACAATCCTCATTTCACTCAACCACCTTCAGGTCCACAAACCATCATTCTGCGATCTCAAGTCGGCGGAAACCTCACTACTTTGGCATCAGCTGCACAATCCGATTCTCAGCTGCGTACCATTTGGAAGGACATCGAACCCCAAATCAGATCGTTACAATCAGGCGAGAGTAGCTTAGAACAAACTGCGGCTCAAATAGCTGCAGGTAAGCCGTCTGCCCCGATGAACCAGGGGATCAGTCTACTTGATCTACAGGAAGATGTGGGAAGCAAGAAGGGTTTGGATGATACGGAGAAACAGGAATTGCAAAAAGCTATTGCAGATGCAGGTGAGAGATTGGACAGATTGGGTAAGATCAGGCGAGAGAGGGATGAAGTCCTCAAAGATCTTAAGGAAAAGGTAAGCTCTGCGTTCGGCAACAATTTGAACAAGCTGATAGAGTACTATTCAACAGATACAAAATGATGATGTATCGAATCTACTTCTGCTCAATCGTCGATCATCAGGAGTTGAACCTCAACTTTTCGCTGCAGAATTAGAGAAATTTCGACCTTATCAATCGAGAATTGCAGCTGCTGTTCAAGCTTCTTCATCTATCTTACAAGAACTTGAAATGTTAGTTAGACAAGTTGAAAAAGGGAAAGGAGTCAAGGAGCTTCAACGATCCAATAAAGATCGTTCCAAGAGGATAAGAGATTGGGAGAGGAAATTGATAGAAGCTGGCGAAAGCTGGGCAGAGATACAAGCTGGTTTAGGAAAAGGTTTGGCTTTTTATCATCAGACTACAATAACTCTAAATCAGTTGAAAAGAGAAGTAAATGAATTTGTCAAGAGTAGAGAGAATGAACGAAATAGATTAATAGGTGAAATCGAGACTAGGCAAAGATTAGGTGGTTCAGCCCCTCCCCCATCATCTTCTTCTTATAACACATCAAGTGGAACTAAAAGCTTAGAAGAAAGATTAGCTGCTTTATCGGTTGACAGATCCTCTTCAGCTTATTCTCCTCTACCACCTCAACCTCCTAAACCTATTACTTCGCCTATATCTTCGTTCCCACCTCCACCTCCACAAGTATCAACGCCAAGTTTCCCACCACCTCCTCCACCTGCTAAACCTACAAACCCTTATGACTTTAGTAATTTGTCAAGTATACCTTCAGCTTTCTCGACTGCCTCGTCTCCTCCTCCTCAAGCTTCGAACCAAAGCTCTTATGGATCTTCTGCATACTCGTATAACCCACCTCAACAGCCATCTAATACTTATTCACCTCCACCTCCAATGCAGAGCAATCCCTACCCACCCCCACCCACGAGTCAACCATCTCGACCGGCTGATCAGAGTTATGGTTCATATGGCTCACCTTCCCAACCAAATTATAGTAGTCAAAATCAAGGTTATCATGCGCCATCAGCACCTTCACAATACTCTTCTCAACCTGCACCATCTCAGCCTTCTTATTCCTCTCAACCCAACTACTCGCACCCTCCTCCACCTGCACAACAATCGTCTTATCCATCCCAATCATCATATCCTTCTCATCCACCTCCACAGCAGCCGCATCAACAAGGATATTACCCTGCTCCTCCTCAAAGACCTTCGTACACTTCTCCCCCTCCTCAACAGCAGCAACAGCAATATCCTAATTACCCTCCTTCAAATGGACAGTATCCGCAACAACCTCCACCACAACAGCCTCAACAAGGATATGGAGGATATCAGCAAGGTGGATATCAATATCGATAAGCAAGTTCTGGTTCATACTATGTGATCGAGATGTTATTCGCCTTCTATGGATGAAAAATGGTTTGAATCCGCTGATGATTTGGCAATTGACTCCTGCTTTTGACTGACACATCGATACAGACGAATGCTCACCTCACCCAAATCAACTCAGAGGTCCTTTGACTACCAATGCGCCTATGATTACCGGACCCAGATAAATTACCTAATTGATTTCCCAAAGGACCCTTTGAGTGAACCACCCTTTGAACGGCTTTCACAACCAACTCCTTACCTTTGGAAGGATATCATGATTACTTGCATACATAAAATCAACCTCTTAAAGCCTTAACTTACCGTATAAAGAACTATAGTGCAGGAGCATTCGGGCAAAATCCGAAAGATACGGTATATACACACAAGCACATACACAAACACCAACTTTGTGGAGGAGGTAATACCTTTGATCAGCTATACCCCTTAAAAAGTAATTTATTCTAACATCAGCCAACTTACCATTTTTGCCATGGAATAGGTCACTTTGAAACTCTTGACTGCTAATATCGTCGTCTTGACAGTTGGTTTGAAACGATGAGGGAAGGTGAGGAGAAGCTATGTACATTATCTGGATGGAAGGATGTGCTGTCGCGAACCTCATATGAGTATCCACCGACTTACTAACGGTTTCAAAAACCTTATGATCAGAAGTTCCAAGATATATAAGAACCATTGAATTTCCCTTTGTTCCCCCACTTACATGATTAGTTTGATCATTCTTCGAACTTATCTAATCAACTTGAATAAAGTTTTGCTGAAGCCAAAGTACTTCATCAAGGTGGCCATTTGACTACAATCTAAACTACCTGTATATATTGGATTGTCCTTATTAAATCACAAGCATTTAGTGACCCGTTATACGAACAAACGGAATAACGAATCTGTTACAATTACGCAAAATGGATACTCCCTGGACAGTTGACGGATTTGTAGACACACCTGATATGATGATTAATGACAGTAGTAAGTCATACCTTTATATACTTATACTTCTTTTGAGCATTTTGTGGTATTGATACTTTGTAACAACCTTAGACGACTATTTCGGATTCAATCCGATTACACCAAAATATCAACAAAATCAATCGTTCACACATCCTGGATATCCCATGTCAATGGATACATCTTTTATACATCAACAACCTAACTTTGATCTTGAGCAATTCGATTTACATCTTCAACAGCAAAACCACAACCAAAATCAAAATCAATATCCTCAACTATCAGATCATATATTAAGATCATCGAGTTCGAATTTATCTTTAAGATCGGATACTTCACATAGATCTTCTTCTAGTATATCATCATTTAATGGATGGTCAACTGTAGATGATAATTCTTCCGAGGTGGAAGATTCTGCTGTTACTTCATTGGCTACTTCTTTCTCAAGTTCAATATCACCTTCCCTAATTGGTGGTAGTGGTAGTAATAGTAGTCACAATACGAAACATGGTAAAGTACCAAGTTTATCTATCAACCCAAATCTATTTAAACCAAATATGTATAATACAACATTAATATCTTCTTCTGATGATAACGGGATGGAAATGCTCGAAACTGCAAAACCAACAAAATCAATCAAAGGTAAAAAAGAAGAATTATTAGGTGAATCACCTCAACCTCAACCCAAAGCAAGATCTACTACCAATACGAAGAATGGTAAAAAGGAAAGAGCGAAGAAAAATTCATCAAATTCTACTTCAGGTTCAATGTCAAATAGTGAGGGTGGTAAAAAAGTTAGTCATGCTAGAAAAGTGAGTTTGGTTTGATCTCTATCACTACTACTATTACGAAAGGGCAAAATAGTACAAGAGCTGACCACCTGTACGGCAATTAGCAAACAGCAGATCATATACCAAGACCACGAAATGCATTCATTTTATTTAGAAAACATGTTGTAGATTCTAAATTAATTCCTGCAAGTGTTGAAATGAGACATCAAAACGTTAGTATAATAACAGCTAAAATGTGGTCAGAGGTGAGTGTTTTTAGCGTTTTATCAAATGGCTGCCGAATCATCATTATTACCAATATCATCATCATGTCTGGAGGGGCAATCATCGTATAAGAGGAAAGATACTGATCTTGATTATTATTCTATTATAATAGGCTCCACCTGATCAAAAAGCGCATTTCAATGAATTAGCAAAGATTGAAAAAGAAGAACATATGAAAAAGTGAGTACTATTCAACATTTCAAATGATTGTCGTACCCTTATTGTACTGTATAATCTTCATGGCTAACTTGGTTAATCTCCTTTAGATACCCAGGATATAGATATCAACCAGTTTATAGAAGAACAAATGTAATCAGACGAAGAGTAAGAAAAGATGAAGCTGAAGAACAAAAATGTAAATCTGTCGCAGAATTATTAATTAAAGGTAAATCTGGTGAGGACTTAGAGAATGAAATCAAAGAGAAGATTTCGAAAGGTATTGTCGAAAACACAAAGAACGATGAAAAACCCCTCAGACAAATCAATGATGTGAAAGAAAAGTAAGTTGTCAATGTACTTGGGTCAATTACATTGATTTGACATTTGATGGCTAAATCGACTGTTTTTCCAACTTCTTCTTCGTTTAGATCAGATTCCAGAAGATCATCAGCAGCATGTGAATTATAAAAAGGTGCATTAAGAGCTTTACGTGCACAAGCAAGACAACAGTCTTCTTCATCACATGAATCAGGCGATTGGTCAGACATATCATCATTGAATAAGCAGAGAAATCGTAATAGATCAGTATCTACAGCTTTATCCATAGATACTGATACGAATTCAAGATTATCATTATCTAGAAAATCAAGTTATTATCCATTTGAGCTTGATAATGAGGATGACATAGAGTCAAGTGAAGAATTACAAGAACACGATTTCTCTTTCAACGCTAGTAATGATCAAATATCAGCTTATGGTTATGGTTTAGCACCTTCACAAATACAAGGATTTGCTCATCAGCATCAACAGCAGCAACAACAACAACAGTATGTTATGCAACAGCAGAATCATCATCAATCACAGGGAATATGGAATACTTCCATTCATAATCAATTTGAAGAACAAAATCACCAGAATTTACAAAACTTTACATTCCCTTCAAGTATCAAAATTCCCACCTTCAGTCCGCAGCAAGTATCTGAATATCACAATCAATATCAACCAAATACATCTTTATCATCATCGAATTTTCCAGATCCCTCTTCTACTTCTTCATCATTCTCGCAAAACTTCTTCTACCCTCAACCAGCTGATCCACAATTACAATTGCCTCCTTCGCAAAGTATAGAATATAAAAATGAGTTTCATGCTTTTGATACAGCTTTACCATTTTCGCCTTCTGTTGGTAATTTCTCATTTCAACAACAGCAGGATTTGGAATACGATGTGAACCAAAATGTTACTCCTAGTGGTACCACAGAAAGCAGTCAAGACAGTGGGCAAGGTATTTACGAGTTTACTCTACCCAACAACAATTTCAAATTTTCATATACGAATGCAAACGATGTGAATGATCAAATCTCAGTCCAAGGCGATCAACCTTCTTGGGATTCAAACAATTACAATTTATCATTGTTACCACCTTCAAGTGGTGTTCCATTAGAAAATTTACCTTTTGATGATCATTTCATGTTAGGTGATTTTGAAGCTGCTTTAGCTCATGCTGATGATGGTCTTATGAGTGAAGACAATAGTATGGTAGCATGGTAGGGTGTTCCGTTTATATGTAGATAAAACCATCAATTGTTTTAGGTGTATTGTTAATTTGTAGATTGTATTCATTAGATAATGGAAAATAGTTGTTTTGTGTGTCAAGCAGTGTAATACCAATCTTATGCAGCCATGTATACTTGCATTTTGCTGCGAGTTTTACACTGCCCTGGTATAACATTGTATCAGGCCTTCTTCGCATGGTTCGTTATCAACATCGTTATCTCTGTAACGCAAGATCAGTTGAATTAATACCGCCGTTATGCCAAGTTTGCACCAAGTAAGATATGTTGCCACTTTACGCTATAAAAAGGGAAAATGTTTGGTAATGCCAAGCTTTAACGGAAATGCCACTTATAGCATGCATGCGACACGCGCATCCTATACTCAGCCTTAAGTAGGTCGCGACCCAAGAAGGTACTACCGCTTACAGGTTGAATGACGACAACAGAGAGACAAAGAGAGAATATGTACATCTCTTCCATTATTATTGCTATGCACAGCTTTGCTTGGGTCGAACATTACTTCTTCGAAGTTAGAGATTAATATCTTCCTCATATCAATAATCCATAAGCTATAAGATAGACAGACCAGAATCACCATTTGCTTATAACACGGCTTCACAAGCACTCCGCTATCAAACTAAGAACTCGACGCACGGACACCAAACCCTCATTCCCCCATATCCCAGGTTACATCATACCTCAAATACATTCAACCTGAATTAGCAATACATAAGAAGCAACAGTGACACAGATATTCAGCGTAAGGTTAGACAGTCCGGATTAAGAAAAGGGTAAATCATATTTACTGAATAGTGAGTGACTTGCAAGAAACAGGAAGGTTCGTTTGAAACCATTGCCGCGACATTACGAACCTTACTTTTTTCATATCCCATATTTGATTAGAATAATGTTACTGACTGATTATTCATAGATATATCTCTTTGACGGCCTATAACTATTATCGAATAGACCGAAATACATACATAGAGAGCCCATATCAGTCCTTCAAAGACACCTCAATCCAAATCTTCAAGCAAAAAAACGCTCAAAAGTAAATTAGCCAAGAACATATACCGCTTGTAATAAGACGTCAACATGGGTAAATCACAATCCAAATTATCAGCTGATGATCTTGCTGATCTCCAGAAGAACACTTACTGTGAGTATACTCTGTTGACTTCATGAAGGCTCGTATGCTGTATGCTGATAGTATTTCATATTAGTTGATAAGAAGGTGAGGACACCAGACAATCTAGGAGATAATGGACTGATGCTAATGATATAATACTTTTTGTGGAAACCTGATTGATAGGAGCTGCAACAATGGGTGAGTCAGCTGCCAGACAACCAAACGATTAGAATCTCGGACGGTAGCTGATCGGGTATCAATTCCTAACAGTACAAAGGTTTCTTGAAGGATTGTCCAAGTGGTCAACTTAACAAAGAGGGTGAGTGATCAGCTCCATAACATGAACGCTTTATAACAAGACTTGACCTTTGCGTTTCTAGAGTTCAAAAAGATATATAAGCAGTTCTTCCCGTTCGGTGACCCTTCTCAATTTGCGGACTACGTGTTCAATGTGAGCCTACTTTAGGGTGTAGAGCGGAATTCAAGCTTGAATGCAGATGCTGATAGGAATACGCCACCACAGGTTTTTGATGAAGATAAATCAGGTACAATCGAATTCAAGGTAAGGCTATCTTCGCCTAATGATAATGCTTTCTTGTTACTGAATATTTGATATCTTATATAGGAATTCATCTGTGCTTTATCAGTAACATCGCGAGGAAGACTTGACGAGAAGTTGAAATGTGAGTTGTATCTTCACACTGTTCAATACTATATTAGCTGGCCACCTCTTTCGACTCGGTCACTCAGGCTGACTATTAGTTTGATATGCGCTGATAGGGGCTTTCCAACTATACGATATCAACCAAGATGGATTCATCACATACGATGAAATGTTACAAATTGTTAGATCAATCTATAAGATGACAGGTCAAATGGTACAGTTACCAGAAGATGAGGATACACCTGAGAAGGTATGTTCACCAAACATTTGTCATCCCATCTCAACTCGTCCTTACTCAATCACGTCTTTCCTCTTTATAACACCCTTTGGCTCGCAATGCTATGATATGTAGAGAAACATTGCTAACTCATCCTTCTAATTTAGCGTGTCGACAAAATTTTCCGAAATATGGATATGAACAAAGATGCTAGATTAACATTTGATGAATTCAAGGAAGGGTCCAAACAAGATCCCACAATTGTACAGGTCAGTAATTCACGGGGCAACCCCTCAGATATAGGAGGGAAACCTCTTTATTACCATCATGCTCAACTGGAGCTTGCTCAAGAAATGTTATTGACAACGTTCTTTTCTTGATTATTAGGCGCTATCTCTGTATGATGGTCTTGTATAGTTGATCTTGAATGAAGCGAAGATGCCATCGGCAAGTGATTACAGCACCGATACAGATATATACGACTTTGTATTACTTAGATAGATGATTCAATTGAATGCAGATATAACACAAATTGGTCCGGGTGTTTCA
The DNA here is from genome assembly GCF_036810415.1 of Kwoniella dendrophila CBS 6074. Lineage (NCBI taxonomy): Eukaryota > Fungi > Basidiomycota > Tremellomycetes > Tremellales > Cryptococcaceae > Kwoniella > Kwoniella dendrophila. The sequence continues at coordinate 506,572 of NC_089482.1, forward strand.
ATTCTTCGACAAATTTGCGACTAATCAGAAGCTATCATCTGTCCGCCATAAATCAGTAAAGCGATAATTTAAGACATGCGCTTAATCGTATTGACGTGATGTAGTTGGAGACAATGATCTATGCGTCTTAGATGTAAATGATCCATGTGATCTATATACGGTAGCACAGCATTTACCAAAAGATGAATGATCATATGGATGATCAAGAAGGAAAAATGATTCTTTCGCTGTTGGCGGCAAAATCGTCAGCTTACATACTCTAGTCAGTGTCACAATGAAGTCTGTAATAGAATCAGTTTACATGTTTTTATGAGGTAACTCGTACAATTTACCACCAGAAAAGGCTTGTTCGTTGATCTCTCCTAATTCTTGAACTTGCTGACCATTATCGTCCCACTATGAGTTCAGATACTGATCTCCGGTCGAGGCTAAACGAGGTAAATGTAGAAGAATAGTAAACAAATCACAAAGACAGAATGTTCTGTGTTAGGAGGGATACATAGGCAATAAGCTTGATAATATGCTACAGAGTTGTTTACTTAGTCTTGCTGCCCAATCCATTTGATCTGGTTTGCCTCATTTGTATTCGATGTTAGTTTCAGATGAGACATGGTGGTCAATGCGCACCAACATACTGTGTTTACTAATGAGAAAATGCCACCATCAATCAACCTTTGACACATTCAATCCAGATCGTGCACCATGTTGTTTGCTTATACAGTAAGCGAATGCATATAACCTTCCAGAGGTTCAATCATGGCACATGATAAGGGATCGTAAAGTCGTCAATTTTGTCGTATAACTATGTACTAAGCAATATACTCCATCAAGGAGATTTATCTAGTCTTCTCTAAAAACCGAAATGTTCATCTTCAAATTCAATACCACCACAACCTCTTTTTTTATAATCTTCCATATTTCTTACTGCTTGTCTTGTAGCATCAGTCAATGATTCGGGTCCACAAGCAGTGACTAGTATACCTGAAGGGTTCACCATCATTCTACCATATCTTGAAATAGTTTCATCAGCTAAAGAAGATAAGAAAATATTGAAATTTGGTCTGACTGGATTAACTGATATAGTTGATAAAGGTATATTATGTTTTGGTGATGAAGAATCTGATGATGTTGATGTTGATGTTGACGCGGTAGAAGCAGAAGAAGGATTTCTTGATAATAAATAAGCTAATTTTTCTTTTTCTGCTGCAGAAGGTTGTCTTTTTAATCCTCTTATTGAATTATGTTTATCAGTTTGAATGATGAATTTATTTTCTTCAATTTTCCAATCATCATCTTTTTCATCATTTTCTAATGAAGATAAAAGTGTTAAAGGTGAACTTGCTGGACATCGTGTAACGAATATTTTGACTCTTAATGCAGTTGGATTAGGTTTTTTCAAACCTTTTCTTCTACCTTCTATGCATTGTATTTCCCATTGTTTAGCTTCGTTAACTAGTTCAATCAATGTTGGCATTAATGGTTTAGCCATTTCTTCGTTTCTAACCATCCATATGAAATCAATAGTTCTTGCTCTAACTACACCACTGGGTGCACGATGAACGAGATCTTGACCTAATGATAATGCTTGTGTTATACCTGAACCACCTGCTATAAGAACAACTGAGGAAAATGACGGAGCAAGAGTATTACCTAATCCACCGTATGGGCCTTCAACAATGACAGTAGCTTGGTTAGATCCACCTTCACCACGATCCTGGAACTCGGTTGATCGCAAAGCAAGTTCATGTAATTTATTTGTCCAATCCCCGGCTCGTTTACACATAAGTACTAAGCCATCTCCGTTTGGTGCCGAAGCAATGGTGAATGGATGTGATTCGAAAGCTTTTCTGAAGCCCAAAGCAGGGATTCTAATTCTGACGTGTTGGCCTGCTCTCCAACCGGTTCGAAGTCCAGGAAGAGTGACAATAGTCATACCGGCGCCGGGCAAAGCTTGAAGTTCGGCATGTGCAATTCGAGTCTTGGTGACCGAACAAAAAATCGAGATAAGGTAAATGACCATACCGGCGACACTGTAGAGGGGATAAGGGGATATCAACAACAAGTTCTCTAGGCTAATAGATAAGACGAGACTTACCAGAATGGTATAGCCACGGGTACGTGTAAAGCAAGACCGACCAGCAGTCCAACAATACCGACAAAGTGACAGATCTGTAAACCAGGACTATATAAGCTAACGCATGTAGCAGAAAAGAGAAGGAGAGCTTACTTCGAATACACCATGCCATGCTTTTCTAACCCAAGGAAGTGATGTGATGACAATAAGTACTAAAGCAAAGTATGCAAGAAGACCCCACATGGCGAAGGGTTTGGCGGCATAAGCAGAGAATGTACCGGCCACAGACCATTTGTACACTGTGATACCATTATGTCAGCTCTGGATGATAGCGAGTTTATGTAGAGTGATGAGAAGGATGTCACATAATGGTATGAAAGGCGGCAAAAACCTACTATAAGCAGCACCATGTATTGTACTAGCCAAAAAGACGATTCTTCCAACGATTTTATGATAAACTTTTAATCTCTCATAACCTTTTCCAACACATAAACCAATTATATTACCTCTTACACCTAAGGCAATAGTTAAAGGAATTTGTGCTGTAGCAACTAAGCCAGATCTCATCCAATCTGATCCATATCCTTTATCTTTTGATGAAGGTGTTAAATCAGATTTCCAAATCAATGCAAAACAATTTAGAATCAAATAACCTCCGATTAAATAAATTTGTGGTAAAGTTAAATACGATTTTAAATGTAATTTTGCAGGTAATTTCGAAAATGGTGTAAATAATAAAAATTTAGATGAAAATGGTAAATATTCTAATAAAGGTATTATATGTGGTGGTGGATAATATACTGGTACTTGATTTTCTGATTGTTGTTGTTGTTGATATTTCGTAATTATTGGTTGAACGTTTCGAAGCTTCTCCTCAAATTGTGAAGCGAATGGATCCTTTTTTGAACAAGTATCAGATAATCCAGCTGTAGTCAAGGGTGAATCGATCTGTATTCTATTTTCAATTTCACCTCTTTTCAAAAACCATCCTTGAGATAAATCACCACCTGAAACTTCTCTTTTTGTTTCTTGAAGTTGATTAACTGATTCTAAAGATTCTTTTGAATATGGTAAAACCTTGACCTTGACAGAAGTGTTTTGATTTTTTTTGGTTGGTAAAGAAGCGAATAATCTAGCTAAGAATCTTGGATGTGATATTATCATACATAAAACTAATAATCCAGCAAATGCTAAATAAAGGTTTCTTGGCATTGTACTATCCATTCCCATTTGATCGTTTTTCTGCTGTTGAACAATTTCAGTTTTATTTACATGTTTTTCAGTTGATACCGGTATTACTGCAGAAACTGTTTGTGTAGCCGCTGTGATAGTACCATACGTTATGGATGCACCATAAAGTACACTAGCAAGTGAAGCATCTCCCATGAGCGGCATGATGATGGTATACGAATGAAAGGAGCAAGTTTGTCAATGGGAAAGGAAAGAGAGAGATTGAAGCTGAAGGAAAAAGGTTGAATGGCGATAATCTGTAAAGACTGTTTAGACTAAAAGAATGACTAGTGTTGTTGGGTATTTGTAGAGTGTTTTTGACGTCTGATCTATATCATTTGTGCAAAGTTGTATTGTAAGACCAGAGTAAAGGAGTTAGGTACTATTATCGAAGAGATGACATTAGTTTAGGTAAAAGATATAGGCTATCAAGCAAAATAAGATGAAGGAACGAAGATAAAGGAAGTATAAGGACTTACATGAATAAGCCAAAGTTGTAATGTAATCTGTTGCTATGTGAGCATGCGAAATAATTCTGCGTATTTATGGAAGATGAAACAGCGACTGCGTGGAAACGTGCATTGTTCAGTGTTCAGTGAAGGTCTGTGCGGTGTTTTATTCTAGATTGTATGCTAAATGAGTGTGATTGTTATAGTCGTTTCGGTGACCGTTGTTGTTATCGTATCCATAAACGTCAAATCGATACAAACAAGGGTGAAAGGTTGAATGATTGTCTAGATTGATGGCTGGAACGGATGGAATCGGAAAAGGAGACAACGAAGATCGTGAAATGGGTCTAGTAGTCGAAGCTGAAGGAGTCCTTTACGTAGTCGTATACCTAGTCAACGATGGGAAGGATGTTGTTGAAACGTTGATTGTATGAGATTCCACTCTTTTCTAGAATTCAAAAATATATCTATACCAGATAGATAATTTCGACCTTTCAAGGATATCAATCTTCACTCCTCAGGTTATCTTTACGAGATGTTGAGCCGATAAATCTTCCAATCTATCTAAGGGGAAGATACAGTAGCTGATAATCGATCCACTCACTACGCTCAAGCAGAACAAGATAATGCGTTAGTTAATACAGCAGAAAACCAAAATACCGTTCAACAACACTTTTTCATTCTCGGTTTCGATCATTTTGTTTCTTTTCTTTTACTCGGTTTCGTTGAAAATGATATGATACCTTCATAATTTCACTTTTCACCCCTTAACTTGTCACGCATTAAATCCTTGTTTCGGAGTAACTCCTCAAAAATAGTTTATTTCGCGAGCTGTTCGTGAAATGTGAAGCAAGATAGGGGAGGAACTGCGGTATCTTTGAGCTGTTGGAACGGTAAGGGCGTCTTCTACCTCAGGGTCAATTCGAGAATTAAGCATTCGGTGGAACTGGGAACTGGTGGGATGACGTTAAGCAAGGACGCGTTTTGAGTATCATATCGTTATCTTCGGCAAAAACTACGATAAAACCATAAAGGTGAATGAAATTGTATAAATCGGTTCAGTTCGGAACCAGACCAGACTGAATTTTCGAGAACCGTATAACATCTTACAATCTAGAGATCTTTGATACCCAACTGACGAGTTCAATCTGTGACTTGCTGCGGAACATGCTGCAATGCATTATGATCTTGCCGGTATAGAGATCGGCAAGGTACGATACCAGTAAACCCTAACAGAGCCTATGTTAATCGCTTTACAAGAGGACAGTTGCTAACAGCTGTAATAGTGGAACGTCCGTATTGCGTTCTGATCAGATCGCCATATTTCAGGTAATTTACATCTATTCAATCTCTAGATTTTTCTATCTATTTGTCTATCTAAAACAACTAAATATCACCAAATTTCTCCACAGGTCCAGATAACCATTCACCTGTCCAACCATGTGTATGATCATCCTTTTTCAACACAAAACAGTCTTCCAGCCTTACTCCTATACCACTTAATCCGTTCACTTTCTTGTGGTCTGATGGAAGATATATTCCAGGTTCTAAACTAAATACATTACCTTGTTCAATCTGTTTGTCACCTTGAAGTTCACCTTGAACTAGATAAGGTGATTCATGTCCTTCTAATCCTATTCCGTGACCTAATCTATGTGTAAATATGCTAAAATCAACTTCATCACCTTTGACTTCCTCCTCTTTTGAAAAAAGTAAAAGAGAATCTCGATTTTTCCAGTTTGTAATCAAATTACGAGCTGATTTATCTAATTCACCAAAAGTAATATTATCTTTATCCGGAGAAGAAATCAATAATTCATATGGTGCTTTTTGAGCTTTTCTAACTGTTTCCCACAGATCGATGTGTGATTTAGCGATTTTAGATGAAGGTAAAGCGAAAGTCTATATTATCACATGAAATGAATCAGCACATATGGATAATTGGACGGCTATCACTATAACTGATGTACAGTACTTACTCTGGTAATATCAGATACATATCCACCCCATTTACCTCCAACGTCGATCAAGATCAAGTCGGTTTTGATTAATTTTCGATCTGTACCTGAACCATGAGGTAAAGCAGCGTTTTCTAGTATAGATCATACAATATTCGTGATCAATACTTATGAATCTTGAACTTCGATCTTTTTGAAGGTTTCAACTCACCACCGAATAAGACTAATCCTTCACCACCGACTAAGCCAGTCTTATCCATTTCTTCTTCTAGTATTTTACCGATTTGTGATTCTGTTATACCAATATACATCCTCTCTCTAGTTTTTCTAATGGCATGTAAGGTGAACTATAAGGGAGAGGGATGTTAGCTTTGATTTTCTAGCAATTCATTGTCGGGATGGTCGCGGGCAATTGAAGTTCACGATGCAATACGATAATAGCGGCATGAGAGAAGACTTCCGCTCACCTGATTAGCACATTTCAACATATCAATTTCCCAATCATCCTTTCTTTCCCTTAAACTTCTAATTTGATCTTCTAAATTTTCACCTTCTTCATCTTCACCTGCTTTAGATTCTTGTAGAACATTTCTTAAACCTCTGGAAACGAATTCTCTTACATTATCATCTAATACAAATTTATTTATACCAGTATTATTGTTTTCAAGATATTCAGATAAGATGTTATATGGTGATTGATTTTCTTTCCATTCTAACCAATTCGTTTTCTTTTGAATTTCTTTGGGTAAATTGTTGAACAATAATTTAGCTCTATTAAATTCGAATGAAGGTGTAACAATATATATCTCCAAATTACTATTGATAGCTACTAAGAAAGGTCTTTCAGATAAAAACCAATCATCTTCAGAAAATCCTCCTAAGAAATATGATGTTGAAGCTGATGGTTCAGATATCCAAATTGTATCAGAAGGTAATATACTGGATATTTTGTTTAATCGATTTACGAAGATCTCTGCATTTGGTTTCTTTATATTCTGACAACGATTTATGAAGGTTGGATCTAAAGGTTTCACATAGTTCGAAGAGGAAGACATTATTCTGGTTAAAGTGAATGGTGAGTTCAATGATGGTGGTAATTGGAGGAATAGCTGAATAAAAGCGAATAACAGAGCAAGAATTAAGATAAGCTTGAAAGGGAACCGTTTCTTCTTTGAAGGCATGCAGGGATCGTATGGTTGGTTATCGTTATGGTACTGTCGTGAGTGGAATTGATATAAGCAATCATTGCCTATATTTTACTTGAGGGCAGTGGAAAATAGATAGATAGATCGACTCACACTTTTCTCGTATAATGGCAATAAGTTCATATTCCCTTGCTCGACATCTCTCAGGTATAGGAATTCCTTCTCCGATACCGCTAACGTCGATAATGGTCGATGGAATGAAGGACTATATGGTGGTAGAACCGTCGTAACTTTTACAGCTTGTACTGTACTTTCTGTCTGACGATAGGGCTCATAGCGCGATTGGAATACCTCCTCGTGAAGATGGGGAGGTATACAGAACATCTTTTATTGTGCTAAATTTGTTGCTGATGAATGATAATCAAGTGTTGCAGATAATAAGTGTGATGGGAGTAAGGTTTTGAATCATGGCTGCTCCTCTATCAAACTACCCTTTGTCAATATCGCACTGAGACCCTTTGTCATCTTCACCTCTTCACCAGTCAATCCTCATTTCGCTCATCTCCGTCATACCCGGATTGAGCAATAAGCGGATTCAAATTCGCTATACGGTAATTCCCGGCTTGAAGCAAGGTGGAGGACGTCCACTTTTGCTAATGATCATAAGCATAGATACATAGATTTCATACTGAATACCTGATTACCTTTTGCACATAGTGAAACCTTCAGAAACTCCATGTCCATGTTCTCCTTCCAATCCTCCTCTATGATAGTCCGTTAAAAAGACTAAGGAGCTATTTTACGATTTTATCATTATGCGAAATAGACTATGAAAAACAGTCTAATCTTCCTCTTGTGGCCCGTCGTACGGAACAGATTCAGCTAAAAGATGATGGATCAGCTGACACACTCCTTTATCAGTTCCGTAGCTGACTTACTGTCTCCGAAAGGATCTTGGGCTATATGAGTGTCAATTATTTAGCTGCAGGCCATGCGAGTATCTGATTTTTTCCACACTCACGATCGTAAGGAAATTTTCTGACAGCGACATCACCACCATAGGTATATGGATTCCAATACAAATCGTCCTGCAAAAAGATAGAAAAGTCAGTATGGTTAGAACCATGTACTATTTTCATATCACTTACTAAATCAATCCTTCCAGTTGCCGGTTCACTACCAAACGTGTAGACATCGCTAACTTCGTCACCATCATAGTCTATTCTAATCTGTTGGATAGATTGTCTGGAAGGATCGCCGGAAAGGTAGTTGTGGGGTGTCAATATCATACCACTTTGTGCTGTTGTGAAGACAGTCTGTTTTACCACGAGTTACGTATCAGCTTTTTTATCCGTTCGGAAAAATAACGGGAAACCTTACATTTGGCAGATCTCCAGTATGTGGAACGTGATGCATTCCGAGATTGAACCAAAGTACCCTATTGCATATCATCATACTGGTTTAGCAGCTTGAACATGAACCGAGATGCATTTTACTCACAAATCCTCCTGGACAAGGCGATCTCCGTCAAAAAACTTATCGAAGTTAATCTGGGAAGGATCTCAGCATCAAGCCCGCTTCAAGATACCGAACGATACAACTCACAAGAGGATTAGCCGTATCATAGTTGTTCCATGCACTAGCAGATCTCATTTCATTATCTTTATATTTGGTGACGTAATAGGCATTGGTAGCAAAAGCTGGATAAGAATGCCATCGTTAACATGAAAATAGCAGTATGGTGAGGAGGCTGGCTTACCAGCAGAGTTAAGGAGATTGTTTGAATTAACAATGGTAAGATGTATTCCGGCTCCACCACGACTAGGCATAATTTTGTAACCTCTGGGTTCGCCAAATTGGTTGGTCGCGTCTTTGTTAACAACGAGAACTTGCTCTTGAGCATTATGAGACCAGTTCTTCAAGTGGTAAAACAACTTGAGCTAACTTCTTTGATTATCTGATTATCAAGACGACATCTAAAAGCTCACCATTTTACTATCATCCTCAGATTCCACTTCTTTTCTGACTATATGCATTGTATTACGAGGACTTTTGTGCCATTTGTACTGTACTTCCACTGGTTCGAAAACATGTTTGACCATAGTATTGCTGGTTCCCAGAATATCAAAATCGACTTTATAGTTGAGAATGTGGTCATGCATTGATCCTGACAACTATTGAAAGATTGGGTTATAATGACCGCTTATCGGAGGGATGACAAACTTACCCCATCATGTATGTGGTAACCGTAATCATCATTTTTGGCGTAGTATGCTGTTTGAATATACCCAGAAGCTCTAACAACAGTCTCGATTGTACCATCAAGGTAAAAATTATAATCGAAAATATAATCGTAATTACCAATCGTTGAGATACTTCTGACGATTAAAGCGATGTTTTTGGTGACGGAAACGTAAGACTGGGTTGAATGTCTCTGGATGGGATGATTGACCTCGGTTTCGAATATTGAGATACCACATCGGTGAGACTATAAGAAGTGTATTCAACAAATATGTTTATCGAGGCATAGAATAGGTTGACTTACTTTGGAGAGCTCTGAAGCGTGAAAGCTGGTATTCAAGCAATGAGCATAAATGGGCATGTCATATCCCGGTACTTGTGAGAAGGCATATGGACCAAATCCGTAGAAAGAATCCAAGTACGAAGTACCAGATTGGACTGGATCATTGCCGGCATAATGCGCAATAGCTTCTTGTAAGCCAAGTTCGTAGATGATGCGCTGACCTTGGAATCGTATATCATATAACCTCATACCGGTATCCCGAGTGAAGCTGGAAAGGTTCATTAGTGTAAGTCATATGTATAATGCGATTTGTCATTCACTTACGTCAAGTAGAAACTGAAATCCATCCATTCAACATACTTATTATGATTATCTACTTTAAATCGCTGACCGCCAGGTTGAACACTCATTGGAGGTGGTCGATCTTCAAGTGGTAATCCTTCTCCCGTTGGATCGGTTTCGACCCATCTACCTCCCATATTAGGTGTATATTTCTTGAAATCTGGAGATTGCCAAGCGGTCCTGAAATCATCGATTGATGTGTAGTATTCGTCACCATAAAGTACACCTAATAATGCCCATTTTGACTTATCTCTACCGGTAATATCAAATTGCATATAGATACCTTGAGGAAGAAGAGTTTCACCATCAAAAGACATAGTACCGTTGTCCATTCGCTTTCGACCGGGATATCGCCAAAAGCCAATCTAAAATGCAATGAGGTCAGCGCGGGACACATGACTACAAAAGTGATAAACCCGGTAGCTTACCCAGTCGATAACATGGTCATTCCCCTCATCGTCCTTCTCATGCCAAAGAGGATCAATACCCCATAGATCGAAAGTCCTGTAGAAGTCTTCTTCCGTGTCGATCGTAGCTACGCGATGGTCATGTCAGATAGAAGTCAGTGAACTCACTCAATCATGAGTAGGATGCCACATCCTACCATTGAGTAGATCGTTGACGATATCTTTCATTGACATTGCAGTTCTAGTAAACATACCACTATTTTGGTCAGCTTCAATTACATATAGATTGCACTCACTAATGACCGTCCATATCGTAAGATCTAATTTTAGCTTCATGAGCATGAGTACCGAAAGTATATGGATAATAAGTTGAATTCTCTGTTGTGGGGATTGGACCGACAACCCAATCTTGAGCATAAGGTTCTTCAGTTGCACCAAAAAGTAAACTTGCTATAGCCCATCTTTCAGGTTTATCACCATCTCCATCAAAGTAATTTAAGGCATCAGTTTTATTTGGTGGTAATAAATCAACGACCATGATTGTATTATCCCATGATCCAGCATCTTCTTGAGCAGTCAAGTTCAGATCATTTTTGGAATGAAGAAATGCTATAACGTCAGCCGCTTCATCATTACTTAGTGAATTCCATATATTATCTTTAGGTGCTAATACTGTTGGGGATGAAGATGAAGTATCAGTAGAGTCAAAAGGTAATTGTCGTCGATGAGGTCTCCATCCAGGTCGACGGAGAGCTGATATTTTGGGTTGAGGTATAGCAGAACTGACACCTAAAAGAGCGAGTAAGATTAAGGAGTAAGACCACATGTTGGGTCTACAAGGTACAAATGGCGCCAAGGATGGAGAGAAAGCAGAGGTGAAAGAGGAACAGGGGAGATAGTATACGAGTATACTGCAGAAAAGGATGAATAGAAAGAAAGAAGGTGATTGATGTTTTTAGATGAGAAAGAATGATCGGCAAAACAGGTTTATATACCTTCTTTTTTTCGTTGAGATGATCAATATAGCAAGACATATTTTCCATATTATGGATTAGCCAGTAGGATCAATTCGGTGAACTTTTCAGCATATTACTGTAACTTATGATGTTGCACAGACCCCTCTATCAAATCGTCTTACACAAAGTTCTCGTTATTTAGCTTGGATGCTTTTCCGAATTAATCAACAAAGGATGGTGAAGATCATTCCTCGTTCCTCATTCCTCATTCCTCGCTTATTTGATCAGTCAACTCACTATAAAATATACATTCTACCCTTCCTTTGGCCTTCGTTTCGTTCCCTGACTTGTTTAATCGACGCAATCAGAGTCTTGTCGATTCAATCGTACACGTGTAGAGGTGATGATGGGGTTTTAGTACATGTGAATATTATTCTCTGACATCTCTCTTTTTTGTTTTCATACGTATTGCTAATGTTAAGAAGAAACCATATACAGTCACAGTAGGATAGAACAAAGGCTATCATATAATCTATGTTATATCTGGAAATACCTTTCATGATCAAGAGAAGAGAGCATGAAGTTTCCCAGCATAAGTTTTCATGTGATGAACTGCTCGTTCACCTTCAGTCGCGACGAAACAGCATGCATTTCTATGCGAGCATTACGTAATAGAGTGGGGGACAGTGGAGGTTTAGAGCCAACCATTAAGACGGGTTAGAAGAAATATGATAAACAGGTTGCTTGTTCACTTTAAATAGGAATCTATAGAAGTTCAGGTGATAAAGAAGATAGATACTTTCGGTAGATTGCTATCGAATAATACTGCATGATATACTATTAATTCACTTACTGTGAAGCACCTTTCTTGACCGAGTGTACCAAGGGACGGGCAGCAACCTCTAATAAGCTTAAATCTGTAATTGAAAATCATCATAAATGTCACATGGTGTCAGAGACTGCTACAACTTGCTGATACTCGTATAGGTTCGCTTATTTATTAGTATGCAGAGGGTCTAAGTGCGGTCCCAGAGAGACCGTACTTGGATATAGCTTCACAGATGTAACACCGAATACAGTAGGTGATAACAGCTCGCTCATCCCATTCCTGGCGCTGTAGTAAGATAAACGCTGACTTGTCTTTCCAGGACGGAGTATATACTGGCAATCGAGATGTGCTGATGTTCACCCGCTAAAGTACAAATGAGCATGGAATTTGAATCGGGTGCAGGTTCACGTACAAGATGTCAGTTCTCTCAGGGAAAGTGTGTGCATAACAACAGAAATCTACACACTTTCCGCCTGAAAGGAGGTTAGTAACCTCCAATGTTTCAGTTGAGGTTATAATAAACATTCCAACAAGCCTTATTTTTATCTACGGCCATAGAAGGTATAAAGCACCGCCTCTCGTCCGCTCGGCGCGATAAAACGCCGCCTCTCGTCCGCTCGGCGCAGTAGACTACCTAGCTAGACTAATTCAAGGTCGCTGAGCACAAATATCTGGTCAGATTCATTGGGGGTGACCCCCTTCGTCACCAACAACGCCTTCGGCGTCATCAACACCAAATTCACCAAATTTCCAGCAACTTTCCACGCGCTTTTCCCTTCCTTGACCTCAGATCCTCACCAATCTACACCAAACTTGGTACACAGTCTCTACTCTAGCTCTTCTATCCCTCATAAAATTTCCGTCGCTCCCATCATTATCAAAATCTTCCTCTTCGCCATCACCGAGATTTTAGTAGAGGCCTGTGCGTCAAGTCCGACAAAATATTGGCTTGTTTACCATCATTCAACGTAGATCATCAATCAACACGACGGACAACCTCCACCTTCACCTCCACTTCAACCTCAACCACGGCCATTGCATCGGCAATCTCCACTACCACGGCCGGCCGTAGTATCCTCAGCCAAAACCACGGCCAGAACCTCGGCTCGGCACCTGCCGCCAGATTTGACCAACAATGCCTCCACTTACAACCAAGAAGACGTCCAAACCGGGCTATCTACAGCCAACCTCTGCATCAAATAAGAAGGTATTACCAAGAGCGGGGGCTGTATTTGGCGGTGTGACAGAGTTATCAGAGAAAGAGCATAGAGAGAGGGAGAGGGCAATCAGTGGTCCATCAATTATAACGGCAAGAAGGCGGTCACCAAGATTGAACAGTCAAGAACCAACCATCCCTTCCTCCCTTCCTCCACCAATTCAAACCACACCAAGACGCTCTGGATCACCTTCTCAAACACCAACAGACACACCAGTGCCAACACCACCTCCAGTCACATGTCCCCTGTGTCCCCAATTTACTTCGGCAGACATCTTTCAACACTTGAGACGTCGACACCGTGATTATCCATTCAGACAGTCAGATTTTCCACCAAATTCAGTAGTGATCTGCCCACGATGCTGTGCCGTAGTCAAACCAGGGAGGACAGGTTTAGGTACCCACAGAGCTAGCTGTCCAGGAAAGAATGAGGATTTAGCACGAAGGGAGAGCGGATCTTTAGTACTAGACGACCGTCGAAGAAGTGTGGCTAATAATCAAAATAAGAACCAGCAACCAGCACCAACAACTACACCTCAAAATACACCTCAAGCACCAGAACCTCAAGCTACTCCTCAAGGTGAACCTCAAGATCAGCCTCAAGATTCACAACAAGAACTACCTCAAGAAGAACCACAGGATGTACCACAAAATATACCACCAGAGAGAACACCTAATCCTTCCACTCGTGATATGTCACATTTACTTCAACTACCGGGCACAATCAAACATCTCCACCCAGTTCTAGTACCTCACTTCCTGTCCAAAGTATCAGAGATAGCAGAGAAGTACAACCTGGACCCCTCTCGGAACAATTTAAGAGAGATGTTAGAACTACCAAAGGTTGGACTAGTACCAGAGATAAGAAACGGTCATGGGGCGGTGATTGAAAGGCTGAGTCAATACCCAAAGGTGACGTGGCCAGCAGCTAAGGAAACTAGCTCGACATCTAGAAGCGAGGTGGTTAGAGCGAAGGAGCTTATAGAAAGTGGACTTGTTGGAAAGGGAGAAAAGATGCTGAACAACAATACCAAGATAGCACCAATCAACAAAACAACAGTATCAGCTATCAAGTCGAAGCATCCAGAAGGAGAACACAACCCTTTTGAGCTCCCACTTCCCTCAGCAACGCCATTACCAACGCTATCAGAGGAGGAGGATATTGTGCGAGCCGTTAGGTCAATGAAACCTGATACCCCCCCAGGGCCTTCAGGTTGGTCGGTTAAATTAGTCAATCTTGCTCTTAAAGAGGATCAATTCAAGCTATTCCCTAACAATTTAACATCTCAAATAGCATCAGGTATAGCAGTTGGTCAAGATCTATTATGTGCAGCTAGGATTACCCCTTTAATGAAGCCAGATGGTGGTGTACGGCCTATAGCAGTTGGCGAACTATTTTACAGGATAGCTATGAAGGTTATATTTACAATAAACGTCGACAAGTCATTCTTAGCAACCTGTCAGTTTGGAGTTGGGAGTAAGGGAGGTGTAGAACCTATAACAAGAGCACTACAGTTCACATTAGACGGTCATGAAGATTTCCCATACACCCACTTTGTCACTCTAGACGCATCCAATGCCTTCAACGCTTGTAAAAGGAAAGTCACATACAGATCACTTCTCAAATATGCTCCAACACTGGTCAGGATGGCCGCCTGGTCATACAACAATCCCACGCCTCTCTACTACACGCTGACGGTACAACTCATACACTTCAATCATCAGAAGGGCAAAGACAAGGAGATCCAATGGGGCCACTGCTATTCTCAATATCAATAAGAGACACAATAGAGGAACTACAACGTTTGCTAGGACCGAAATATCTAGTTCTAACATACCTGGATGACATATTTATACTAGGACAAGATGATAGAGCATTGGAAATAGCCAAGCGGTTCTTCAAGAAGGAGTCTTCGCCATTCAAGCTAAATGATAACAAGTGTAAGCAGCTTAGCATAGAGGAGATACGCGAGAATGGTGTGGAGATGCTAGGTACCTGTTTAGGTTCAAGGGAGGCTAGATCATTTATCTATCAAAGCAGATTGACGACCTGAAACCATGTCTCGACAAGATACACCTCCTTCCAAAACAACACGCCCTCCTTATCCTCCGCCAATCACTACAACAAAAGCTTCGTCATTTACAGAGAACGCTACAATCGGAGGATCTGGTGGAGTTGTGGGAACAGCTAGACGAACTGCTATGGTCAACGCTAGATAGAATTAGGGGATCAGCACCAGCAACATCGATAAGGTTCAGAGATAGAACGGTGATGAACTTACCACCCAATTTAGGAGGTATTGGTATACTGTCACATAAAACATGCGCTCCCCTTGCCTACAAAGCTGCAACAGCCCTGTCAACAAAGGTACTACTACCTCTCATGAACACGGTAGATGAAGAAGGTATAGACTTGACGTCTCAAAAGGATTTGCGTAAAGAGGTATTCAAACAAGAACAACAACAATTATTAGCCTCTTCAAATCTTAGAGAAAGATTGACTATACTAGAGTCGTCAACAATGATAGGACAGAAGTGGTTATCAGCAATACCGGCATCTCACCGATTCGTACTTCAAGATGAAGCTATACAAGCAAACCTGTACTATCGAACCCTCTCGCCAGGATATTTCGGTTGCTGCAAGAAATGTGCTCAGCCAAACACTATAGGTCACGACGAGTGGTGTTCTGGAAGGAAAGATTATAGGGTTTCACGGCATGAATCGGTCAAACACCACCTAGCCAACACGCTCAGAACGGTACCGTCAGCCATGGTATCAGTAGAACCTTTCATAAAGAAGACCAACAGGAGGAATGATATTAAGATAATTATTGATGACGTGGAAAGGCCGCTTGTGATGGAAGAGTATGACCTCAAGATTGTGTCTCTATATGCACCTACACATCAAGATCACCTTAGAACGGATGGTAGCACCAGAGAGGAAAGAAGAGCAGCGGCGATGGCGGAAGAGGAGGGGAAGTTAGTTGAGGATATGGAATATAGAATTAAGAAAGTATTGGGACAACAAGCTAGAAGCAAGATAAGTAACTTGCCAAGACAACAGGACAGAACACCGTTCGTCCCTCTAGTTATGTTGACCGGGGGATATATAGAGGAGAATACGCTGGCCAAGCTTGTAGAGTGGAAGTCCTGGAGAATGCAGGCAGTTTCGTATAGGGGAATGTTGACTAGTATTTCGGTATCGCTTGCTAAGGCAAGAGGTAGAACGTTTATAGTTAGATAGAGTGGCGGTGTACGCACAGACCACATCCTTGTAGTTATTTATAGCTTTATACTTCATATTCAATAAGACATGCATCTAACTTGGCGCAGTTTAAGTTGCCTATCGCTCGGTTAGTACCAAGGTGGGGGACCACTTGGGAATCCCGGGTGCTGTAGTTTTTGTCTCTGATCACAACTTTTGCTAGATCTTCTTCGGATGGCAGACTTGGCAATGAAGACATACACAGAGGGTACATAAGAAACTGATTGAGAGTCCACTCTGATCAAAATTTTAGTCATCTGTCTACCTGCAGAAAATACCACGATGAAAAATCTGTTTTTCACCAGTAGATATAAGTGGATTCCATTATGAACGAGGAAGTGTTCTGTATACAGTCGTATGAACGATTGCAGCTTGGCAATAAGGAATCAGCTTCGATTCAGCGTATGTTATGAGAACAGCAGTTTACTGCTTGCCTTGTTGTCTGTGAGCAGACCTTTCGAGCCTCTATATCGCTTAGCTTATCTATAGTATTTATGGCCATATAACCTATCACGGTTACTTGTAAGAATGGAGAGCTTCCAATCGCATCCTGTCGAGGCTACATAATGGTCAATATGTTGATCTTGAAAGTGGTACGGTATTCCGCGACGAAAGGTCAGTGGATATCGAGCCGAAAGGGCGAGACATAGAACATCAGCCTATCTTCCGTAACAGTTAAGAGATCATCCTGGTGTATAATAATCTGGAATGTCCGGTAGTTAATCCATTTGTTGATGCAAGAAACGATAGGTGATCAGGTATTTGCTCGATGAGTGATAACTCAGTCGGAGACTCACAGGTGCCGGCGATCTCCAAGTGAGAAATCGCAAATCTGACCTCTCAGACATGCAGCAGTCTGCAGGAGCACAAGAGTGTTGGGTTTCATATAGACAGTATAGTAAAATCAATTGACTTGAATATGCTAGTATTTCGTATTCTCGTCTTATCTGATTTCAACGTTAAAGGTTGCCTGGTAATAGGCGGGGGCGGGTATATCCGGAAGGTATCGTAAATTTCGATCACCCATCAATCACGCTGATAAAAAGATAATCTTGAGTATTCTATATCTTTGTTGGTCTACATTCGGCGCAATATTCAGGTTCACAACAACTGAAAACACGATGTCTATGGCATCAATATCATTTCTACGTCCATTAGTCAGAGCAGGAGGTCCATCTCGCGTACAAGCGATTGTCAATGTTCGACCGAGATGTAATTGCTTCTCCACCTTTTCAAGGATAGATTCTGGACATAACAGATGGTCCAAGATTAGGCATAAGAAAGGAGCCGTAGATAAAGAAAGAGGAGCATTATTCGCTAAATTATCAAGAGTAAGTATATCATATTTTTACCTCGTTGTGGTTCCTCTTCAATAGGTATGAAGAGAATGGGATGGTTATCAAGATTGATTGACCGTTTTACTCTATTTTTCGTAATATCTAACGGTTTTCTTTTCTTCATTATGACGATGTTACAGGAAATTATCAATTCTATGAAACCACCTTCATCATCTGATCCAGCATTTAATTCAAAATTAGCAACAGCTCTACAAAGAGCGAAAGAACAAGGATTAACAAAACAAGGTATTGAAAATACAATGTTAAAAGCAAAATCAGTTTCAGATGGTACAGGTCAAAATGTTATTTATGAAGCTGTCGCACCCGGCGGTAAAATTGTTATGCTAGTGTAAGTGGGCCTTGTTCGTGATTAAGCTATAATCCCTAGAAACAATTTAGTTCTTCAGAAGACTAATCAATCAACGTACTTTTGTAAACAGTGAATGTCTGACATCGAATCCTGCTAGAACAGTCAAAAGAGTTAAGGAGATATTATCCAAGAATGGGTATGTGGCATAACACACTGCTCAATCCCTTTGAAAAATTATTTAATTCAATCTTCTTATGCTGATCTATAAATTTCCATCATATACGTATAGAGCTCGAACATCTCCTGTTTTATTCATGTTCGACAAACAAGGATTAATTACTCTAAAACCTGAATCAGAATCTAAAGAAGCTAGTTTTGATCATTTGTTCGATATTGCTGTAGAGAATGGCGCAGAAGATGTAAGGGAAGTTGAAAGTGAAGATGGTGGTGGAATGGAATATGAGGTGAGTTACATGGGTACTCGCTGAAAACAACTACCATTACAACAAGGACTTCTATGCTTAATAGTCTAAACAAATTCGATGGTTTGCCTTATATGCTAACATCTTGCTCGCTATGCAGATCACAACGCCGACTTCATCCCTTTCTTCACTGACAAACTTATTATCAGCTCCACCTCACTCATCCATATATTCCGTCGAATCATCAGATCTAGTATATGTACCTACAGATCCGTTACAGATCTTGGGTGAGGATGGTCAATCTTTAGAGGGAGAAGGTATAACTGAAGAAACAGCTGAGGGGGTGTTCAAGATCATCGATTTACTAGAAGAGGAAAGTGATGTAGTCAAAGTATGGACTAATCTAGCGGATGAGTAGGATACTAAGAGGGCAAGTAAAGCCCAATCCAACGATCAAACATTAGACTCCATTTTCCTTCAGACGGAATATACCCTGCATTATCATCAACTCGTTTTATTTCATTCTATCATGCATCACACAACTTCTCCAGCGTTTAATGCGTCGAGTACAGCCTGTTCGCTCGCTACAGTCGTACGAAGCCACATTAGATGAGAAAACTGGTTCAGCACTGACTTGATCGATCAAGGGAATGATTGGACTTCATACGGTATCTGCTTTCACTACTATCCTACTACTATTTACTTTATATATAACTAGAATGGCTACATAGATAACAATCAGAAATCCTTCATCGGTTGAGCGGACGAGGGGGAAATGAATGTACGCAACTACACTATGTCGCTTAAAGTGTTATAAGACTACTTTAAACCCATCTAGCACCACCATAAGCTCTAGCACCAATAATACCAACTACACCTAAACCTAAACCACCTAATAATTTGGCCCAATTTTCACCACCACCACCACCTAAACCATTCAAAGCTTTTTGTGCTAATTGGTGTTGACCTACAGCTAAACCGAATAGATCATATGCGATACATGATGAGAATAATAATGGTGATGAAATTGCAGTTAATAAAGATAAAATTGGTGTAGTTAATTTAACTAATAAATTTGGTGGTAATGCAGGGAAATATGCTGCAGTTGTATTATGGAATTGATCTAATACACCAACACCAGCGAATGTAATTACAATCGCATTGGTTAATTTTGATTGATATGAATTTGGTTTCTTATCTCTTAAGTAGAATGTATAATATAATTGTGATAATGTGTTGATTGTTACTAAAACGTTTGAACCTTTGAGATTGTTTGCGTTCTATCGTTCAAGAGAATCAAATCAGTATATTACTACTACATATAGCTTCAAATTCATTTGTATTGAAATTCGAAAGTACTCACCCAGAACATCATCCAAATAGCAATACAAGTATTACCTAAAGCATACCAAGGTGTATAGTTGATTGTACCTTTTTCAACATCTTTATCGGCTCTGAACAATTCTCTTAACCATAAAACTTGTAAAATTTGTTGTGGAGTAAAGAAACCACCAATTGCAAAAGGTTGTGGTGAGAATGAACATGGATTGGCATCATGAACCTCTTTCATGTTGGGTGATGAAATTCCCATTCCATACATTTGAGCAAGGAAATCGAATCTATATGAGTGATATTACCGAATCAGCTCTGTACAGTATGATACAATGAATCACAAAGCATAGAGATGATGCTATACAAGTAAGTATGTTTGTTGAACATTTTCATACTCACAAGAAAGAAGCAGGAGCGATAATCCTGGCGGTAGATAATGAAACACCCATATTGGCTAAAGGATAATTCGATTGATTGTTTTCTTCTTCAGATGTAGATTCAGTTACAGGTGCAGGTAATAAAGGTTCTATCGATTCTCTTCTTTGATCTGTGTTAGACATCACTATATATATGTAAATGTAAACGGAAATTGATAGTGATATGATGAGGGGGTGGGATTGGGATGTTCGTTCACCTGACCTATATACTTGAGTGCCGATTCAAAGCAGATAGAACGCGTATGCATATTATCACGTGCCCGATGATACCCATTACTCGTTGTAGTAAAAATCACACATATGAGATCATAATAACAAAGATAAAAATCGATTTAATATGTACTGGTGGGATTCCAGCAATACATCGTTACAACTCTAATCAAGCTGTAGATCTAACAGGTTACAACGATCGAACCAAACTCGGAACGTTATAACTGTATACAAGTGAGGTCATTGTGCTCGTGCCTGATGCAGACAACGGATGCGGAGATGTGGGGGAATCGAGTTATCATCGACCGAGCTGAACTGAGATTAGGGTTAGTATCGTTCAAATATCTTGCAGTGAGTGCTAAATACACTAAGCCTGGAATGAAAGAAATTATGCATATGAATGGAATATGATTAACCCCCTCTTCCTTTATCAATATCAACGATCACTCCTGATCAGAATCCAAACATCCTAAAGACTAGATATAAAACACAACCGATGAATCTTAAAGTGGATAAACCCAAAACAGCATAAAATATAACAGTTAAATAAGGATTAAAAGTTGATGAAGTTGCACTTGTAAAATGTGTATTGACCCAATTTGTGAATGCTGATGAAGTGAATAATAAAATAATTAACATGTTCGATCCGACGAAGAACAAAACTACGTTGGTCCTATTCGACGAATAAGAAACAAAATTCGATTAGCGATTCATTGATCTCAAAAGCTACCTCTGAGATTAGAAGAGAATAAAACGTGAACCGACTCACCTGAAATTCCTGTCTGCATCAGCTCTTTTAGTTTCAGCACTTCTTTTTTCAGGTTTCTCTTTGACTGGTACTCTTAGTTCAGTTCTAGCTTGTTGCCATAATGCTTCAACGTCTTCTTGTTTTGTAGGTAGTGCAACTTCAGCCTAATCAGTCAGATCAATCTTCATCAGCTTCGTTCTTGCCATGTCGTAATGGAGAGAAGCGACACTGTGGTTGATCATGATTGGGGTTACCACTTACCATCTCTTTACCATCTTTTTCAACTTTTTTAGCAGATCCTAAATCCTTTGAGGCACCATTATCACCTTTTGTACCCCAACTTACATCGTGTAAATTACACATTGCGTAAATAAGCAAAATGTTTACGTATGATGGTAGGAGTAATAAATATTGAACGAATGAAGTCAACATATGCCAAGGCTCGAAATATAATATTGACGATATGAGATAAAGACCATAAGTTGCCTGTAATACGGAATTGTCAATTTGATTTCTTCTTCATCAGGATAGTCAATTTCAGTGTGATTGTATACTCACCATCAAGGACATTGCTAAATCCAAAAAAGTCCTATTATGGAATAAAGTGCTGACATCTTTCCATCCTTCGGTTGTATGTGGAACTGTCTGATAGACGGTCCATCCAGCACAATAAAGCAGTATACCTTGACAAACAGCAAACATGAATATGCTAAAAAGATGCAGATTAGTCAGCCGTTGCGATATGTCCGTGCGAAGCAGAAAGTGGCTTACCAGAAAGTGTACATGTAATTTGAACCTTGGGGTCTGTTACCCAAAGAACAGACCAAGACAACGAATCTGGGGAAGACCATACGTCAGCATATCACTGTCTCAACGTACCAGGACAACTCACATCAAACCAATGTAAACTTTATTAAACACCTGGAAGATTTCATCTCCTGCACCTCCAAACGGATCCGAGTTTCCAGAGATCGATGACGAAATGAGGAAGAAGAATGCGAGGTAGAAGGATGATATCGATAGCCAATTAAATATCAGGTTGACAAGGTCTGAAATTGAAAAAGACCAGAATTCAGTGTGGGTCGTTTTCCTTATATGAAGATCGTGAATGATCTACTCACTGTAAACAGTCAAGATGGTTAAAGCAATTTTTCTAAAAAAATTATGACCACTTGTCCAAATTCTCCAGAAACAGACCATAGCGTAAGTAGCAGCGAAGATTGAACCATTTAACCATCTTCTTCTTTGTGAAATAAATTCAGGTACTGTTGCCGGAACATCTGTACCAGCTTTAGCAGATTTAACATACTGTAATCTCCATTTTGAATTTTTTTTACAAACAATTTCAAAAGCTAAAATTCTATCTTCTGCTAAAAATTTATTTCTATCAAAGATACTTGCAGGTGGAGCACCAGGTAAATTCATTAATTCACCATGAAAATAAGCTGCTAATGGACCTTTCCCATTTGGATGATTTTTTACAGCTTCATATCTATAAGCTGAAAATGCTCCAGGTAAAACTGAAATTAATCCAAATACACTTTCAAATGGTTTATCTAAAATATTTGACATTTTATATTCAAAATTCTGTCCCGCAACTAAAGGATTAAATAATAATTTTCCAAATTTTCCTGTATCTGCAAATATTTCTCCACATGCTCCACCCACATTAGGATGTTTTTCAAAACATTTATATAATTCGTATATAGATGTTCCACTTGGTTTGGTACCAACATCTAATAAAACACAAACATTGGGTTTGATCAGAGGTCCAAATGCGTTGAAGAACCATCTATGCGAATTGAGCTTTTTCTTGTTTTGCCTAATTAGCGTGAGTTTACAGTATCAGCGAAGAAACGAATAACGGTTCACAAGTTTGACTTACTCTTTAAGGCAGAACAACAGTTGTACGGGTGTAGAACCAAAACCAACTTCTCCACTATCAGACACAACGACCTGCGAAGTGTATTCGAAGATATGGGCTTGAGTCTCTTTGCCGGCAACGTGATCTTTCATGACACCCTCCGCGTAAACACCCATCAATTGTAAAACTTTCAATACTCTTGGATCAACGACTTTTCTTCCATCTGCTACGATACAAACGACAACTTTCTTCCAAGAATCTGTACCCCATGTTTTTGATCGGTTTCTTTCCGTGAGATAAGCTATATTTTTGATAACCGAGTTGAGGGTTCTTAACAGTAATTCAGAATTTTCATTATACATTGTCATAACGATCTAAATGCAAGGCAGTTCATGAGTGAACAATGGTTCATATATAATCGCAGAATATGACTCACAAACAATTCGGTCTTTCTACCGTATAAATACTGTCTTAGATTGAACTTCCTAGCCATGAAATCGTCTGGATCACAAGTTGCAGCAGAATATCTCAGACTTTCCATTTCACCATCGATCAAACCTAAACTTTTCGAATGTGAAGATATAACACCTTTTGGTACGGGGACATCCATGATCAAATTACCATTATGTAGAGGGATTTGTTTAACTACTCTTCGTTCTAATAATTGATTTCTCATTTTATGCCAATGTGATGTACCACCCCAACTTCCTGTTGAAACTGAACTCGGTGGACCATTATTATAAGTTGGTCTAGCCGGTGGATAATACTGATTATTATTGTTATAATTCATATCTCTGGGTATTGAAGGTACGACTGAACCTACATCCCACTCTTTTTGTGGTGAAGAAGCTAAATGTGTAGTAGATGAAAATGATTTATTTTCATCTGGATAATAATCTGAAT
The DNA here is from genome assembly GCF_036810415.1 of Kwoniella dendrophila CBS 6074. NCBI lineage: Eukaryota > Fungi > Basidiomycota > Tremellomycetes > Tremellales > Cryptococcaceae > Kwoniella > Kwoniella dendrophila. The sequence goes on from NC_089482.1 coordinate 530,530, forward strand.
GTTGTGATGAAAATGAAGGTCTAGATTGTTGGATACCATTTTGTTGTTGATAAAAGTTTTGTTGAGGCTGAGGTGCTAAATGTTGATTTTGTGGTCTAAACACTTCACCTACTCCTACATTACCCCCACCAGGAGGGTTTGCATTATAATGATTTGAAGTTGGTTGACCGTACATTTCAGCGTGAGGATCTAAAGGAGTGGAAGGTGGTTGATAACCTTGTTGATAACCTGTTAAAGAAGGTGAAGGTATAGGTTGTTGATGATTAGCATAAGATGGTGATGGCGCTCTATGTAAATCTGTATAATATGAATCTAAAGGATCATTATAATTATGACCATGATTCGATTGTTGAGGTTGACTGTAAGGTGAAGGATTAGATTGATATGTTGGGGCAGGCGATAATTGCCTGTTATCTGTTGGTGAATGATATCCGTAACTCATCTTTTCTGTATTAAATGATTGTGATTCAAAGGAAGGTTTTCCGGGGTTTCCGTTCAACGGAAGTTGGTTTAGTCAAGTACAACTGATACTTGCGTATAAATTTTGATTATCTGATTTGAGATCCGTTGTTATGTGAGAATGTAAAAATAGAAGGGAGGAAGGTGAAGATAATCCAACGTTATCCAAAGAGAATCGTTTGCAGTCAAAGGATGGTTGGATGAAAGATTGCCAAGGAGTACCAAGATAATTGTTATTTACGATCAAAGGGTCGTGATATCGTGATGGTTGACAGTGCGTTATCAAGGTTCAAATATAGGAGGAGAGTGAAGGACCGTGCGGAAGGAAGACCAGCTTCAATGGCGATTTTCGAGCTATTGGGATGAAGAACAAGATATTCAGGTAGAGACTCTAAGCAACAGACATAAAGGTAAAATCTATTTACACATACACACAGTATGATTTCAATATGGTCTGTTCTCCATAGGCATATATACTGCGACCTGCGCCTTGATTATCTTTCGTTTCAACACATTTCCCCACCTTTACTTTTGAGTGAAGCCAAGAAACGGAGGGGAATCGCGGGGTACGAGAGGAACCGGCTCTGATTCTCAGTCAGGTAATCTTATTCTTAGCTTTCTGTCTCTTGCTCTTCACGGTGAATTAACGGGACTACACCCCCCTCATCAGACGTGAAACGCGAGGCATCACATGAAACGCGTCTTTTGTGTGTCGAGTATTGAGTTGAGTGGCAAAATAGTAAAATCACGCATGATAGAGCCATTTCCTCAAATCTATTTACGTAATAGTACCATCACCAGCCAGCATGAAAATATCTGCTATACCGATTTTATGAAGATTTATCCAAAAAAGCTTATTTGGTTCCGCAAAGAGAGTATTACTGTATTCAGTCAGTGAGCATGCATAAAATGACTAATAATAATGCAATAACGCAAATTGAAGGCAATGTACAGTGCACATGTGGGAGAAAAAAAATCAGAAATAACATTCATAACATCCCATAATTGAATTACCCATACATATTCATGCTCAACCCCTTCATCATAGAGGTGTTCTCATCCACTCCTACCTGGAGCAAAAAGATAATCGCTATACGATAAAGTCAGTACACAACACTTGACCGAATCAACGTCACTACTTTGATCACACATCGATATCATATAATTTAGATTGATCGATTATTGTCAACATATCAGAGCGAATAAGATGGTTGAAAAACTCAATAGTCAATAACACAGGCTCTTATTCTATTTGGATTGATCCATTCATCCATCTTAATCAGCTCATTTACAGTGAAGGACATTGAGACCAAAGCTCAACACTGTCAAAGGGGTCTTTACACTTGCATATAGGTATTGGTTCCCTTGACCGGATTTGGAATCGTCAAGCGGGTCAAGTGAGCTAAAAGGCTCCCTCCTTGGATACCATCAAATCATCAAGATCGCTTCCAACTTCGCCCAAATCCACTAAAAGCATCTGACTCATCTGTCAAATCTCTTTTTCTCAACCATAATTCAACATCGAAAAGCGGACAATATGGTGTTAATTAATGAAAGAAAATACGCTTGTGAAAAGTGTATAAAGGGACATAGAGTATCAGGATGTACGCATACAGATAGACCATTATATGAAATTAAGAAAAAAGGTAGACCTGCTACTCAGTGTACACATTGTAAAGATAAAAGAAAAGCGACCGGATCAAGTGTACATACTAAAGTGAGTCCTTAGCTCAATTCCTGAACCACCTCTTGCTCGTGAATTAACCATGGTTCTAATGCGACTGTCCCTTTAGTGCGCTTGCGGTACCCCAAAAGTCCCTCCCACAACAACATCCATCATACAACCTGCATTGGTTGAACCTGCCTTCTTGCAGCCATCATCATCATCCCATGAATCAGAACAAGAGAAAGAGGAAGAAATCGAAACTAGAAAAGGTCAACCTGGATCAAAAGCCACTTTCCCAAGAGGCTTCAAAGATGTCCTTGAAGCTGCAGCAGCAGCCAATGCGTTAACAGGAATGTTACAAGAAGATTCAACTGTCAAGATAGCTGAACGACGTGGTGAGCTCTGTCTGTTACATGATACTGAACAATATGGAATATCACTAACTGCTATGATCGATTTGTAGTTGAAGCATTACTGAATCCTTGTAAATGTCAATCTGGAGGAGCATGTAAATGCTGTCATCCCAAAAAGAAAGACAAAGATTTAGATACGGAACAAAATGGAGAATCTTTTTGGTGTCCAGCTGCAGATAATAATATACCAAGACCCAGTCCACCACTTATTGTTAATCCTCATCTTTCACCTGATAATATGCATCATCCAGCGCATACATCACCGCACGTCCATAAAACAAAGTTGTTCTCACCATATTCAGTCAATCCTGCTTCTCAATCAAGGCATGGTCGTAAAGATATCAATGGATCTAACAAAAGTTCTGGTAGAGCAAGTCCCTTACCACCATCTCAAACCATACGTCCACCTACAAGGATCAAACCTATAACCGATTTCGGTAGATTAATTGGCGCAGCTATAAATCAAGATGGTACGATCAACGCAGAGATTCCTAGATCTGCGGTTGGTCTACCTAATTTACCTGGAATATCCACCTTTGATACAGCAGCTGAAAATGGCGGAACCAAAGTCGAACCAATGCAATATGAAGATATCGATGTTGACATGCCATTAGCTTTCCCAACAAATGAAGATGTTGTTATAGGTGCTTGTATGTGTGGTGAAGATTGTTCTTGTCCCGGTTGTGCGACTCATGATAATGGTAACAACAACCACAATGCACACAGTCACGACCATTCAAACGGATGTGGTGAAGGATGTAAAGGTCGACATGATTGTCAACATTCAATCAATGTACCTTCAGGTGTAACATCAATAGCACAACTGATTTCACTCGCTGCATCACATGTTCCATCACCACCTGAAACATCTTCAAGATTTGGTTATAACACAACAATAGATCCTCATGATACTAGAATATTACCTCCATCAGCTCAATTGAATGGAGAAGTAGCAAGACAAATGGGTATAGTACAATTAAAACCTTTAGAATGTTGTAATGGTAGATGTCAATGTGCACCAGGTGAATGTATATGTGAAAAAGAATGTTGTGGTTGTTGTAGTAGATGTGCTTGTGCAGAAGATGATGAAGATGCTAGAATGTGTAATGGAGATGGTCACAACAATAATCAAGATCAAGATCCAATATCCTTAACCGTACAACAACCTAAATCATCTTGTTGTTCAAGTAAGGCCAATGATGATATTCCTGAGATATCACCAATCAGTAGACAAAATAGTCCATTGAATACCATCAACCAACAACAACAATCACCCTCAATATTATTCTCGCCTGACGCTCAAACATCATTGAACCAATCTCGACAGCCATCACCTTTGTCATCAGATACAACAACCCCAGTCAACTTACCAAACAATTCTGGCATCCCCGCTTCAATACGCCGGGCAAGTTCTATCACGTCAAAGTCCAAGTCCGCTAAAGAGGGCCACGATGTTTCCTCTTCATCCCACAGACGTGCCACCGTAACTGGAAATCCACCTGTCAATGCTACTACAACGAAGAGCGCTACAAAAGCAATTGCACCTTACAATGCTCAACATCATCGAACCATCTTACCTAAACCAACCACATCTCACCTTAACACGAATAACGGTACGAATAACGCTTCAGTACCAAGACTACCGACGCCTTCCAGTCTCAGACGGAGTTCATCGTCTGCTGCACCAACAAGAAGTGGTAGTCCTGCTGGTATCAGAAATGGCGAATCGTCTGCTGGTAGTAAAGCGAAATCTAACGATCAACAGCAACTGCAACAGACCGATTATCCAGTACAAAACATCAGCTCAACCTCATCTCAGCCGACCGTCATCCCCAGTCAAGTTCCTGAATACGCTTCTTACTCATGGGAACAACAGACACAGCATACTCAACCTCAGCAATCACAGGATGTGTCATTGCAGCCTGATTCTTCGTACATAGGACAACATCGCTATCCATATTCTGCTGAAATAAATCCTCCTTCTGCTGACTCAAATAGCGATCCAGCCAACGCAACGTTATTAGCTTTTTTGCAGCAGTTTACTGAAACCAATTCTCAGTCATCTCAAGCTCAACTACAATCACAACCACAGATACAGCCGCAAGAACAGCCTCAATTTGATCCTTCATGGTACAATCTCATGCAACAATCTACAATCCCCCAAAATCCATCAAATAATGGTCCCTTACCTCAACTAACTCAATCCTTTGACCTGGATCAGATCATCTTACAAGCTTTAAGTCATTCGCAGTCACAACAACCACCTTCAGACACGCAGGATAGTACGTTCGTCCACCAACAAACAGCTCATGCATTGCCCATACACGATTTCAATAATCACTTCTTCAACGCCATCACTTCTGTGCCCTCTGCGGCGTCAATAAGCAATCAATCTATACCACCTGCGGTACCGATATCTCAGACTTCCCACAATCACACACCACATTTAGGTAGATCAAACAATGTCACTCCTCCTCCTGGACCACAATTTGTTACACTTGTTCCTGGTTTACCAGCGGAAGCTTCTTATTCACCTAATTGGACTTCAGCAGGTAACAAAGAACAAATCATACATGATCAACGAAATCGACTCAGAGAACTCGAAAATGGTGCCCAATCTAAAAAAGCAACACAACATCTACACAATCAAAACGTTGATGACAACGTTACGAACCACTCACAACAGGATTCCCACAACTTTGATACAAGACAGTTCGAGACTGTTACTGGAGATTTAATCGATTTGTCTAAACCACTAGATCCAGATACTCTCAATAAAATTATGAAGGCTTTACAGAAGCACAACGATGCGATCAGCCCTCCTACTGTTATTCCCTCACAAGTAGAGATACCGACATTGTCGACTTCTACCGCCCTACCAGACAGCCATTCCGCTGCAATGATGAACCTCAATTCTATCTCATCGTCAATGCCAGCATCTCAGAATCATGAAAAGACAGATGACTCGAATGTAAACGGTCATGGTAATAATAACAAGGAGGTGACAAGTGATTTGGATGACATGTTCAATCAATTCGTCACATTAGATGGTCAAAGTCAGGGTCAAGATCAAACTGCAACAGGAGATATCAATCACTTTGACAATATCGTCAGCCTGTCAAATGACCCGATTCAAGGTAATATCGATCAGGATAGTATGAGTAACCAAACATCATCAGCTGTTTGGTCGGATATTTTAAACAGTTCTGGTTGGGGTAAAGCCAATATTTATGGTACATGTGAAGGTTATTTGTAGACTTTGAACAAATGTTGTATTTCTTATAGGCACTGTAAGATGTATGTAATATGATGTCCGACTTACAGTCAAGCAGTTTTGTCCGGTAATCACAGAATAAACCTCTGTGACCTGACATTGCGGTGAAGAGCTACTGCTTTGGCTGAGTGAGCTGGTCAGTATTTTAGACCAATAGGACTTTATTAACTTTATGTGAATAATCGATACATGTATGAGTCGATGCAGAAGAAAACTATGCTGGAAGCCTATAAAATAATAATACTGAAAAAACAAGATAAAAATAATATATAATAGGGTTAGAAGGTATACAGTATTCGCAAGCTTGTACATGATTGCAGAATGAAAGATCAGATTTCTTTCACATATTCTGGTCTTTCATTTTGGCAGCTTATCATTTCAGATAGCAATAATACACTCTCTGAACAAATGTCTTCCTTCTTTCCATAAATCTTCATTTTGGACGATATTTCTTTTTAAAACCTATGCCATTTGGTTTCTTTCCCTCTATTGTACTATTATACTAAGCGTTCTGATTATATCATTTGCGATTAGTATTTTTAGCTATAACTTAAAAAAAATCTATTTCTTCTCTTTTACCCATTGTTCAGGTGTTAATGTTTTTTGTGAAAATGCATGTAATTGTGCTATTTCTTCTGATAAAATTTGATTTACTATTTTTTAATGTTTGATTTTTTCATCATAAGCCTCGATCCAACCTTTTCCAACGTTAGACTTACCCAGCTTATGCCTTGCTAAAGTCATTTTCTTGTTAAAATCAGGTGAAACTATCGTTACTGAGTACGATGATCCACAATTTCCTGATGTATCTATAAATTCCTATCAAGCGCAAAAATAGAATATACAACCATTAACATGCATATACAAATGAGTGTGTGATATTTATATGATACATTGTTATGTGTAAGTAAACTCACCAGAAAGTCTATTTGCATCTTTGAACGTAATTTCTCTTCCATACTTTTCAATACCGTCTGCTGCTGAGGCTGTTCATCGATATCCATGGTGACAGACTAAATCTTGTGTTCAAGGGAAAAACTGAGTGATTAATGGTTTCCTTTATTGTTCAGATCAAGAGGTTTGACCATTACACAAGATATCGCTTGATCAGGTTAAATTCCTATGTCAACAATTAAAGTTCGGTCCCATATCTCTCAAGATGTTCTTTCAGCTTCACCTTATCAGATACACCTAAATTGGTCAGCAGAATCAAAAGATATACCCAGGCACCATATGTGCGACGATGTGACGTGTAATTCCTCCTCAGGTTCAGCTTGCAGAGCGGAATCAATCGAATCAACCCTAATTGGCTACAACTTCTCGCTCAATCCGATATTTCAGACTTTTCCCAGAGTCTATTTATTTTGGCCTTTGACCTACAACATATACGTTTATCTACAGCTGTCATCGTTAGAAGCAGCATCAAAAATGGCTTTGCCTACAGCTTCCACATCGATACGATCACTACGTGCTGGATCTTTACAGATTTTTCAAGCCAGTATAAGGGGATATGCAACAATTCAACCTTATTCACCTTCACCTTTAAATACAACACCTGATCATGCGGCAACATCTTATATATCAACAAGAAGACCTAATAGACCAACATCAACAGAATTCTTTACAGGTAGACCAAAATTTAATGAATCATTATTAGAATTAAATTTAACTATTGAAAATGTTAAAAAAAAATTAAGAAAAAATTATATTTATCCATTACCTACACATTTACAACATTTAACACCAACACAAACCAATTGGATATCAAAAGAAGAATTTTCAAATTATTTTGATATTAAATTGAAAACTAATACATTAAGACAAGTTATGGAATTATTAAATGAATTGAATAATTTAAGATTTATTTCTGATTTATCAAATAACAAAGATCAAGTAAATAAAATAAATCAAATTTTATATAAATATGAAAGACATAATAAAGATTCATTATCATCATCATCATCATCATCATCATCTTCAATATCAAACGCTGAAAGTAAAGAACAATCAAATGGTATAGATAAATTCGGTAGAGCTTATTCAATGGGTAGAAAGAAAACTTCAAGTTCAAGAGTTTGGTTAATACCTTCAAAAACTTTATTATCCAGTCAATCAAGTGCAACGAATGATATCACATCATCAAGTAGTGTAACGATACCTGACATCAAATCCGAAATTTTGATAAATCATATACCATTATCACAATATTTTATTAGACCATCAGATAGAGAAACTATTTTAAGACCATTGAAAATTACAGGTTATTTAGGTGCATTCAACATCTTTGGATTCTCTAGAGGTGGCGGTATGTCAGGTCAAGCTTCGGCTGTAGGTTTAGCAGTATCAAGAGCTTTAAGTATTCTAAGAGATGATGCTAAAGATATCCTTCAAGCTGGTAAGTTGGCAAAAAACAATCATTCTGACTTTACTATACTAGATTGAAAGACGCATTGTCCTTCTCTTATAAATGCCTCTCAGAATCTATATAAGCCAAAAAAAGCCATTTCACTAACTCTTTGCTGTAATTCCTTGTCAATCGAATGCTGATATATCCCTTGATTATGCAGATGGAGCACTCATGAGAGATACTAGAATGACTGAAAGAAAGAAGACCGGTAGAGCCAAGGCTAGAAAAGGAGTAAGTATCGCCTTTAACATTCTCCACTCAGGCTTTCGAGACCAGTACTAATGGGATCATCATTGTAACAGTACACCTGGGTTAAACGATAGGACAACTTTTATTTTACGAAATGCATACGAATATACTTTAATCACATCACAATGATCCGCTGTCTGAAAATCTTGGTGATTAGCGTGTAGCTACTAATGTGCACTCGGAAACATAATTATAACAAAGCCATTATGCCTCAGGTGATGCTCGTCAAAGATCATTGCGCAAAACGTTGATTAGCACAACGGTCTTAGTTCGGGCATTGGCCGGAACATTACACTTGGCATAGTATACCTAGCACACTACCTTTTCTGATATAGTTGCGCGCGAAATCACGAACCATAAGCTTTTGAGGCTGGTGGCTAACCTGTCTAAACGTTGATTATATACTTGTATCTGTGTATATCCTCAAGACTCATAAACCGCTGTTCAGTCCGAATTGATGTATAAACGTTTACTGCTGTTGAAGGCATTCCTGGACGAAACGCTGGACGAAACCCTTCACACCACGTGTGCGAAGATATACGGCCAATTAAGCTTTACATAAGCTAGTTCTTGGTAAAGATCTCATTATGGTGTTTGGTACCGATAACGAATTACGTGCCTTGAAAAATTACAACAACTAGTGACAAACTCACCTTTAAATGACCTCAGTGGCCCTGATTTTGATCCCATCGCAGCAAATAGAACCAAGAAAATGAATATTACTAGTTCGTAATGGTGCTTATGTTTTGCTGATGATGATGGGTTTTTCTAGCGACAATTATTCGATTTCTTGTATTTTTAGCTTGATACGGTTCCAACTAGGAAAGACCGCCATACCATGTTTTCGGTATTTGGTACCACATTGATTATTGATAAAACAAAAACAACCCGACTTGGAATCTTACCGAAACACAAAGTAAAACTAGCCTGATCGCTAAGACATGTCATTTCATCGAACAAAATATCAAAAACACAAAAACAGAATAATCAATATTATTATTGAGAATACTCTCCTCATACAACTGAACTTAGATTAAGATAACAATCATATTCATATCCATACAAACAGTAAAATACAAATCAGCTGATCGTACCTAATTGATCATCATCGGCCATAACCATATTTCACTCCGAACATCCCATAATTCATAATCAATCATAATATCACAATACTATTATCGCTCGAATTTTATACTTGCAACACAGTCAACCACCGTCATCATTATCATATCATCAGAAAACAGCTAGTCACTCTTTACCGCTGTAGATAGGCATTCCAAGATCAACCTGATCTTGTTTGCGCACATCAAATCAAGAGATGACAATTCAGCAAGGAATAGATTTAAACACAATACCAAGAGATTACCTGAATGTGAGTAAATCAGATGTTCATAGTGAACATGTACAAGAGTATTGTTTGTGACAATTCCCAAAAACTGATTTGAAAACTCCGTTCCTAGCTTTATCCTCATCCAGCTTTTGTCCTTATCGTTCCTCTATCGCCTGAAAACTTGAACTCGTCGAGATCGCTGGGTGAATCGTCAACATCAAATACGTTCAATCAAAACCAATTCAATCCATTCGATATAGTCTGGTCAAACGCAAGATGGCAGAACCATGTCAGGGGGAAATCATTATTAGAATGTCTCGATATTGATGGAGCGAGGAATTTAGGGAAATGGATCACAGAGGGACAACCCCCCATCAACTCGACTTCCGGTGATTATATTCAACAGGAAACCAAGGAGAATCGTAAGAATGACTGGTCAAGTTATACTACCGCTAGCTCGTCCGATTTATACACTCCCTCATACGACAGGCAAGAAGTAGGCGCCAACAAATTAGGGGAATCCTCGAAAACAGAAAGCCTATATAGTCCTAGATCTCAATTTCAGAGTGCTCTTAGGGATGAAGACAATCAAGGAGTTCCCGGTTACTTCTCATCTATCCCTAGCATCTCTTCATCAGCACCAGAAACCATCAACACCGCAGGGTACCTACTGGACTTGATACATCCCATAAAAGCAAAATTCGAGTTAATCAAAACCTCGATGCCAATTTGGCGTATAGGGAAAAATGGAAGTAGAGTGAAAATGCAGACACATTCATATTTGATCATCACCTCAATACCTCGATCGAAATTGGATACAAATTCATCAGAATATAGCTTGAATACACCACCACCGATATCCCCAACCTCAGAAAACCTTGCTGTATCGGAAGTAACACCTAAATTCGAACTGAAACCACCAAGTACGCCTAAAACGACCATTTTATCACCGACAACATCACCTTCCTATCGCAGCCTTACAAAACCACTACCTTCAACATCTTTACCTAAAGAGGAGCATTCTTCCTTAAAGCGGAAATCTACTACGGAACAAGATAAAGGTCCAAATCACGAAACAAGTGATTTCAAAGTGAATCACAAAAAACCTTCAGCTATTAGATTTGGCAAAGATGGTAAAATAATGTCTATGAAGCCATCGTTTGTTGATGGGTACAAATCTGTTCACGATTTAATGAATACAACGGATTGGTCAAAGACTTCTTTAGGTCCACAAGAAAATTGGCCTCAGAGTTTGAAAACTACGGTATCCTTAGTTTTGGATTACCCACATCAATGTTGTTTATGGTGGGGAAAGGATCTTACGTTAATTTACAATGAGCCTTATGCAAAGGTATGTGATTTTAAGCGTTCTGCGATCGAACGAGAGACATTCCTGATTTCATCATTAGATGATGCATAAACATCCACATATTTTCGGAATGTCAGGGACTGTAGCTTGGGCAGGTAAGTTCGCTTTGCACTGTTGAAAAGCTATAAGTGACTGACCCTGATACAATCGTAGAAATATGGGATGCTTTAGGACCGCTTTCGGAACTAGCTCTTAGTGGTCAGCCGATAACGAAAGAAGACGGTAGGTTCATACGTCCAATCCGGCGTACTTTTACTGACGATGACCTGTCAAGACTTCCTGCTCTTCAAGCAGCTCCCACATCAAGGTACAGGTTTCGTGGAAGAATATCATTCGTGGATGTGGGTGCCTGTGCTGCAGGAAGACGGTACATTTGGAGGTCTCTGGAACGCTACCATATCGACAACGAGTAAAGTTTTAGCTCAAAGAAGGGTAGCCACAGTACAAGAAATGGGTCAAAAAACATGTAAGTGATACTGAAAACATCAGAGACAAGCTGAGTTGTAACATTATACAGCTATTGCCCGGACTATGCAGGAATTCGACGATGGTGTTATCGATATCCTGTCAAGTAACGCTCGGGATGTACCTTTTGCAGCGTTTTACCATGTAGATATTCCAACAGGTGAGTCAGGTGTTGTCAGAGGAGATATCTTGCCAGAACAGTAGTTGACCATTTGTTAGCGAAAGATAAGAGAGGATCAGGAGGATCTACTTCCGTCGAAGTGACTAGGGATGGCGAGCCATCGGGTATAGTCAAGTTAAACGTCCGTCTGGCGGGGACCGTAGGAATACCTGATCAACACCCTACTACGCCTTCCAATCTGAACTTGAGCATACGCACTAGGCTAAGAAGTACAGCTACATCCATACGACACGGTGCCAGATCCCCATCTCTATCAATAGTATCTTCGATGTCAGGACCACCACTATCAACCGTCAGTCTCGATGAATATGAGCAGGAAGATGATTCTAAATCGTTACAACAATGGCCTATACGTGAAGCTCTATCGTCAAACCGTTTAGTCATGGTAGAAGATTGTCAAAGCTTGATAAACGATTTTCCAATAAGAGTTTGGGATGAATTGCCAACCGCAGCAGTAGTCATACCGATAGCTAATGAGTCGGATGATAATGTACCGAGTGCCGTCCTGATCTTGGGTTTGAATCTCAGAAGACCATTCGACGAGGATTACGAGGCTTTCATAGTGAGTTTCCTCTCTTTGAGTCAGCTAGCAGCACTGACCTAATCTTTCCATACAGCATCTGTAAGTATCTACCTAGAATGATTTTTTTTCCAGTTGCACTAATCGATATAACCAGGTTGCGAGTTCAGCTGTCCTCCGGTATCGCCGCGGTCAGATCTTACGAAGCCGAAAGACAACGTGTGGAGGAGTTAGCGGCTTTAGATCGCGCCAAAGTGAGTTACTGGCTGTACATGTTCAGGCAATATGAAGAACATGCTGACTTGTAACCTTTTCTTGGTTTCAGAGTCTTCTGTTTTCTAATATCAGCCACGAGTTACGGTAAGCTAGGAGTCGCGCTAATCTCTCGTTTTGATGTGAGCTGATAGGTCGGGTAGAACACCCTTGACACTCATTGCGGGCCCCTTGGACGACCTATTGCACGAAACTTCTGAAGGGCCAAGAAAAGAGAACCTTGTGATGGCCCGACGAAATGTTCGACGTCTCACACGACTTGTTTCCACCTTGATGGACGTTAGTAGATTAGAAGCGGGTCGACTACAAGGCTCTTTCCAACTGGTAAACCTTGGAACCATGACCAAGGAACTTGCGGACCTTTTCAAGAGTGCCATGAAACAAGCCAATCTGCAATATACGATCAACTGCGATGTCACTCCAAGGGCGGTATATGTGGATACTGAACATTGGGAAAAAGTGGTCTTCAATATAATCGGTAATGCAATGAAATATACTATGGAAGGGTTTGTGTCAGTAAGACTGAAATACACAAATAAAGAAGCTATATTCACAGTACAAGATAGTGGTGTTGGTATACCTGCTTCAGATATAACATTGGTCGGAGAGCGATTCCATCGTGTACAATCTGTCAGTCGATCACATGAAGGAACGGGTATAGGCCTAGCATTCATCAAGGAGTTGATTAAACTACACGGAGGTGTACTGTCCATTCACAGTCAAACTGCTTTAGAATCGGTTGACGGTCAACATGGTTCAACATTTTCAGTTAAAATACCATTGGGAGCGCAACATCTTCCTTCAGACGATGTTCAGGACGATCAGATAGTAAAAACAACTCAAACTACATATGGTCAAGAAATTATTGATGAAGCAATGCAATGGACAAGAGATCGCGAAAATAGTAATTCTTCTTCTGTAGATGGTTTTTCAGAAGTTGGTAGCATAGAAACAACAAGTAGAAGTTCAAGAAGTTTAGATCCTAGTACCTTATACTTCAAAAAGGAAGATACTATCATGCTTGTAGACGATTCTAATGATACTCGTCGGTAAGTTCAAGAATGACCAAGAAATACAATCTATTTCAACTAAAAATATGGCTTTCACAGATACATGCGCTCTATCTTTGCGCCATTGTGTACGGTAATAGAGGCCAGAGATGGTTTAGAAGCTTTGCGATTATGTGAAAAATCCACTCCAGATCTCATTATTTCTGATGTGATGATGCCCAATGTGAGTGGTACGATACGTGGAACCGATTCTTTGACTGATATTCAACATGATGCTACAGCTTGACGGATTCGGACTTCTTGAAGCCCTCAAAAGTTCAAAAGAACTGTCAATCATTCCGATTATAATGCTGTAAGTCATACTGTAACTGCACACAAATAAGGACAAAGCTGACTCGACTTGTATAGAACTGCTCGAGGAGGTGACGAAGCTAAAGTTGATGGACTACTCGCGGGTGCGGATGGTGAGTTTCAGCGGCTGTGATCGGACTTCAGACTGATGATCTTTGATAGACTATCTCGGAAAACCGTTCAATTCACGTGAACTTGTCGCCAGAGCACATATGCAGTAAGTATTGTTTGTTACATCCAGATGTACTCAAGCTAATCTCGGGTATAGATTACAACTGGGTAAGAGGCGAAAATCACTGGAAGAAGCCTTCGAGCAGAGAACTCTGGAATTACGCGCTTTGACAGATTGTAAATACAATTACTCCATTCGCACTACTTTTGCCTTTAGCTTACGTAGTAACTTTTTCAGACTCTCCTGTGGGAATTTTCAGGACCGATGATGTGGGAAATTTTACGTTCACCAACAACACATGGTACGTATCTAACACGTTTGATAACCCTAAAGTATCAGCTGATCGTCATGTAGGCATGAACTTTCCGGATATCCACTGGATGAGCCAGTTGATCGATGGGCCGACTTCATCGCAGAAGATTCTAGGCCTGCAATGCTAGAATTCTGGGATCGCGTTTTAAGCGGAAATGACGAGGAAGTATGGATGTCTCATGATTTTCAGTATACTAATGGTCTTTGGGGTAAGTACTGAGAATTTACATATTATGCTATCTTTTACTAATTAACGTGTATTGCATATAGGTCAATTGTGAGTACAGCACACCGCAAGCTCGACCGGAGATGACAGTGTCGAAAACTAATGCATCCTGTATATCAGAAAAGCGATACGTATGGAGCGAATGGAAGACAAAATAGGTTCACGCCTCAAGGTATGTTGATTGTGCAAAGATGAAGATACGAAGAGAAGCTTACCCACACAAAATGCTGATGTTTAGGGTATTCTTGGCTGTGTGGTATGTAACAACGAGTGCAAATTGCTCTTAGCCTGTTGCTGATATAACATGCTTTCCAGAATGATATAACCGAACGCAAGCTGAATGAGGAATCTCAAAGATTACGTGTTATAGAAGCTGATCAAAGAAGAAAAGAAGCTGAAGAAGCGAAAAGACAACAAGAATTATTGATAGATATAACCTCGTGAGTCACCTCTGTTGTAATGCGGTTCAAAACTCCCGCAGACTACTGAAATACTTTTGACCGGCTGGCACAGACACGAGATACGAAACCCAATCAGTAGTTTGATGCAGATAAGTCTTTTGGACCTTCTCCGATATAGTGAATATACGATACTAACATCAACTTTTTGGCTCTATACTGTTCTTCTCTGGTTAAGACCAACCTACTATCCTTACAAGAACAATTGGTATCAGTTCATGAGGAGAAAACTTCCTTTATACCTACTAAACAACTTCTCATCAATATCGAGGAAGATCTGGACGCTCTAGAAAGTATATACCAATGTGGTCTAGCTCAAGAACGTATATCGAATGATGTGTTGTCTTTGGGCAAGATACAGCTTGGTAAGCTGGATATTGGATAATGTGCCTCGATCTCGAGAAACTCCGCTGATGACTCTACTGCACTTCCGTATAGATAAACTGCGTAGGTCGTCTGATTCATCGTTTTAACTGCATATACGACGACTCATGATTCTGACTCTTCGCCTTGTTGTAGAAATGTTCGACGTGGAGGTCGATATGACAAGGGAAACACAAAAAGTTATGTCGATATTCCAAAATGAAGCCAGAATGAAACGAATCAACTTGTCCTTGATTTTGGGAGAAGGTCTTCAGATATTAGGTCTTAAGACTGTTAAGACGGATCCAGTGCGACTGAATCAAATGTACGTAAACACAGTTATGGTTCCATGCAAAGGACGATGCTAATGATCCATGTTAGCGTCACTAATCTTTTATCAAACGCTATCCGGTTTACTGCCACAAGTCGTGAGTTTAACTTTGACATGAAATGAACGCACTCGTTGATGAAACCTTTCTAGATGTACGTCGAATTACACTCAAATTTGATGTCAGCCTGGATCCACCCCTGGAAGATGCTTGTGTTATGCCTCGTCAACCACTTCTACCGAAAAAACTTGCGGACGATCAACCAATTTACCTTTACTTCGCAGGTGAGCAGGTTTGTACCCGGTTTGCTAGGTGTATGCTAATCTATTATTCCTAGTCACCGATACTGGACCAGGGATGACAGAAGCGGAGTTGGAAATGCTCTTCCAGCGATTTTCGCAAGTCTCCTGTAAGTATCAGAAAATCACATCTAGCATCTGACCACGACTGACATCGATTGTAGTGAAAACGCATACTATCTTTGGAGGATCTGGTTTGGGTTTATTCGTTTGTAGACGTGGGTTCGGGTTGTCGTTATGATAGTAAGGAAGTGTATCTGATCACTGATGTTATGTTTTTTGTCATCCGCAGAGATAACTCATATGAGTAAGTAGTTCTAAAATCGAACAATCGAGAGAGTCCACTGACTTCGGCACTCATATGCTTACATAGTGGGAGGTAAAATTGATGTGACAAGTCAAAAAGGGAAAGGAAGTACATTTAGATTTTTCATTACAGCTAGAACATGTCAAACGTCTTCAAGTGAAACTGGGGAATCAAGGGATTTGAGCAAAAAGTCGACTCTGGTTAAATCCAAAAAGAAAGATGTTTTCCAATTGCAAAACGGTAAAAAACCACATGTCCTTATTGTTGAAGATAATTTAATTAATCAAACTGTTTTATCAAGACAATTGAGACATTGTAATATAACTTGTGATGGTGAGTTTGCCTCGACCCTGAGCTGTTACACATCAGTCAAGTCCCACTAATTGTGTGATCCGACACTACATAGTCGCAAGTAATGGACTAGAAGCATTAGAGAAAATACGAAAAGTGTCTTCAATCGATGCGATAGGTCAACAGCCTTACGATTGTGTTTTGATGGATCTTGAAATGCCTGGTGAGTATTCGTTATCGTCTATCCAACATGTATGTAGTCCAAGCTAATCCGGAAATTGATCTTAGTCATGGATGGGTTGACAGCTTTAGATCATGTAAGGGAGGAAGAAGGTGCAGGACAGCTGAAAAGGAATTTGGTCATCGCTCTAAGTAAGTATTTACGGGTGAAGAGGTATACCGTACATAGAGACAGGCTAACCTATATTTCCAATAGCTGGGAACGCCAGACAGGGTCAAATTGATGAAGCCAAAGCTAGAGGGATGGACGAAGGTGAGTTCTGATTCCACTTATAATTCTCCTTGCTATCCTTCAATATCGAAGTTTGCTGATGAGTAACTGCTCGCCCAATCTACAGTTGTTATCAAGCCTTATAGATTGGTAAGTGAGCGAACGAGGTGGATTATATCAAGACATATACTAATTATTACTTTGTTTAGGATGATTTGTTGCAAAAAGTGGAAGAAATGCTGAAATTACGAGCTCAAGAAATGTCTCAACCTACAAGTCCTCAATTACAGTAATCGTTATCCCATCAATTCTGATGATAGTTGTTTCAACATGTAATCTAATATCATGGATGTGTAGAGCTGAAATTTCGGTACTAAGGGGTACAAATGGTTGTATAGAAAGAGAATTCGGATATTCTATTGTAGTATTAATGTGAACTTTGATCGTAAACATCTGTATCATTAAATAGAAATAGAGCTGATATATATTACCAATATATTCATCATTGTAGAATTTGCGCATAGAAGGCATATATGTGATTCCCTATCTGTCCAACGCGTTGATTCGTAGCACAGCACCGATAACCTTTAATATCAAAACCCTTGAACAGACCATCTCATCGTGTAAACCAATCACGAATTATAGAACTTCTGCCCAACCTAAATTTATCCATCTATCAACTAACCTATATTTTACTAAATGGGTTGTACCTTTTGCTAGAGCTGCTCTCTCACCTCTGATAGACGCAAAATATATATGATTAGCGAATTCTCATTTATGAACATATTTTCAGATATAACATTGGAAACTTGAATGACAAAGCGAGATTTTTTACATACCCTTCAAGTGTAATTTCACCACAATCTTTACGACAGTATATTAACACTGGTATATTTCTATTTGGTTTGGTTACTGAATTGTGCAACAGATGTATCAGTTTTACCACTACTCTAATTAACTATAATCCAAGTAAATCAAATTTTATTGCATTTTTACGTACCCATCGATAATCCATCACCATAAGTATCATCCATTTTCCTCAACCATTCAGGTAACGAATCTAAGACGGAATGTTGAAAATGTGTATGTAACAATTCTGTATACCTGATCGAATCGAAAATTGTGTTGATAAGTTTCGAGTCATTGAATGATAGCCCTCAGAATGACTTACCTCCTTGCATGGGATAATTCAGCACCGGACAATAAATGATGCATATCTGGCGTTATAGTTATATAATGTGCGAATTTTTCGATCTTGTTAACAGAATAGTCGTTGTTAGCTATACTGCCTCTACAAACTGATGAATTATACTTGAATGCATCGACCCAAAAATAATAAGTCTGATGTAGTTTCAACTCACCTTATGCAACCTCGTCCTGACATATGATCTGACTAGATATTTCACTCTTTCCATTTCCGTTTGAACCAACATTAATTTAAAATGTTCTTCTTCTGACGTCTGTGGATCTGACCGTAATGTATTGACCATTTTTTGCTACAAAAAGTAAAATTGTAAATTAGATATTGTGTCAATCAGGTTTATTGTATCACCACAACCACAAAATATAGACGATAAATGTTAAATTCATCTTGAATATATTCCAATCTTAACTTTTAACTTTTACAATCAGTGAAAACAACTTACCTGTTGTTCCAATTTATCAAATATCTGATCTATCAAATCACCTTGCCATGGATTTAAGTCTACCGTACCTCTTTCTTTTACCCAATATTTACTTAACTTCTTGATATCATTTAAATTCTCATCGTCTAAATCTAAATCTTCTGGATCATCATCTTCATTTATATCTATATCATGATCATCACCCTGTATAGAACCTAATATACTACTCGATTCACCACGATGATTATTATAGCTTAATGATTCAGCATATATAGATTCACTTGCTCTTGATCTACTTTGCTGTTGCTGTTGTTGTTGTTGTTGTTGTTGACCACCTGGTGGTGGTGATACAGTTGAACGTAATCTGTCTAAAAAACTTGATGATCCCGATACACTCCCTTCCCTAGAGCTTGAAGCTCTGTTACTACCACTTCCACTTTGTCCATATGATATTGGATTTGGACCTGGTCTAGGGTTATTGGAGGATAAAGAGTTGAAATCATCCTCATCATCATCGTCGTCAAAGAAAGACATGTTGTTGGATTTTGTTGTTGTCGGTATCCCACCAAAAGTAGTTTGAATTTTTACTTTTTCTGACCAATCTGATATTGCTCGACCACGAGAAATTTCAGTATCAAGTGATTCAAATCCTGCAAAGAGTATCGACGGGCTACTGTAGTATTTGTTAGAGAGATAGATCAAGTGTTAGTACAACTTTTCTTCGGATTTTGGGAAAATCAAAGATGCCGATGATGTCGAACATGAATAAACGCGTCGGACGATTAGCGCGTAAAGACTATCATTGTTACTGGGATAATATAAAGGTAAAATCTGTCATAACAGGCCACCATTCCCCAAGTTTATATCAGGCCAGCATGCATGTATTGCAATCGAAAATATCATAGCCTATCTCGAAGAAAGGCTTCTATATTGCGGTAGAAGTATTACATTTATATACATAAAGACTTGACGATCTCCTATATACTATGTATAAAGACACTTTAAATACCAAAAGAAATTTACCTCTTGTTTTAATCCGCGAATTTGATTTTAACATTACCACCTTTTCTATCAATTTTAATTATCCTTTTACCTACTGCAGCATAGATAATTTTTGTACCTAACCCACTTGAATTATCAAAATTTCTTACTTTTGCTACTGAATTCAAATGTTCTTTCAACTCATTCATGTCTACTCCACTCCCACTTTCGTTTGAACTAAGATTTAAAGGTAAAGTTGGTATTGAACGTAATATAGTTAAGATCAAATGTGAAAACATTATAGTCTCTATCGTTATTGGTTTTATACTCTGAGAAGTAGCAGTAGGGTTAGATAAAGATGATATTGATGATGAACTTGGTGAAGGTGGAGGAGGTAATTCAGAATTTGATAATCGTGTCAAGTGGTTTCTGTTATTAAGCACATTACGAAATGATCAGTCAACAAACCCAAACGACTGATCATTGAATCCATTCCAATCTTTGATGGGGTTCTTGACTCACACAGATGAAGTAACATCTTGATTGATCTTCTGACCATCTTTGAATCCTTGATGCATCATATCACCCAATGTGCTCCATATTTTTGCCTATTGTGTTCGGACGAAAAGGTTTGAAATCAGTAAAGCCTTTCACTAAGATGACAGCTTTCGAAATGCACTTCTAACTCACAATACCAGCTTTCACTCCTTCAGCGTGCAGATCTATACCGTCTAATTTACCATTATTCTCGTCTTGCGTTATAGCAGTTGCAGCTTTGGGTGTTTCCTGCGTCACCGTGGTTGCGGATACCTTATGAGGCGATGCAGATACTTCAGGTACAGGAGGAGCTAAAACAGGCGCAGAGGAGATTGAATTTGAAAGAGGTTTCGGTAATCTGATAGTATCATCTTGTTGTTCTGCTAGCGTCAAGTTCGATCCCGAAGTAGGTCCAGGCGTTTGTTGATTCTCTTCAGATATCATGCGATTATATGGAGTTGTAAATGGCCCAGTTGGAGGTGGATGCGTAGATGTGTAATTCGACAAAGTAGCAGCAGGTGTAGTTAGAACAGATTGTCTTAGGGCTGTATTACTTGTTACTCTATTTACAGTACTTGGCCTACCAAATATACTTCTTCTACCTCCTGTGATACCATTATCATCATTACCATCATCATTTTCATTTCTTAATCCACTTGACCCTAAAGGTGCTCTTGGAGTAATCAACTTCAATGGTGAGAATTTATCAATTCTTCTAGGTGTCATACCATTTCCAACTAAACTATTAGTTACATGTGGCATTTCTCTCGCCATTGTAGCTGGAGTTTGTAATGTATTTCTAATAGGTGTTTTAGCTGGAGTTTGAAATACAGTAGATTTAGTAGATATGGGAGGTGAAGAAGGTAATTGTCTTGTAGAAGGCGGTGGAGGTGAGAATGATTCAGAGGTAATAGTAGGTTGATTAGATGATTGGAACGATTTCCTCAATGGGATTAAAGAAGCTTCTAATGCTTTTAATGCTGCTTCTTCAGCCTTTATAGCTTCGTCGGTTGTCAATATAGGCTGTTCCTGCTGCTGTTGATCATTGGTTTGATCCTGAGAAGAGGTTCCAGGTATAGGCGAAGATGATTTAGACTTGAAAGTAGATGGTGAAATTGGTCTACTAGCTTCTTCAATTAACCTTTCTAATTCGATTAACCTCTCTTGAGAAGCATGATGAGTATCAAGTAAATTCGTTATATGCGCTCTGGCTCTTGGCATCGGACGACTAAATGTGAGCATATAAGGTATGGTAAGCACAATACCCTTCTCAAGAACCTCGTCGGATACTTGAAAAAGAACGGCAATCTATAAGTGGTCTGACTTCAACTTACTAATTGTCAACTAATTTCATAGCAGTTTTTAAATAAACTTCGATTTCATCTTTATTTTGATTTTGATTTCTTCTTAAATCTTTCAATGGAGTTATCAGATCGTTTTCTCTCTTTTCAACTCTTTTATTCCCACCACCACCACCACCACCACCACCACCACCACTTATTCCAGAAGAAGGGACATTGGAATTGTTACTAGTACTACTGTTTGTATTAGAGCTTGATTCACCGATAAACTTGAATAATCTAATTTCACTTTCGTTCGAATCTCTAATCAAGTTTAAAACATTTCCATCCTTCTTTTTATAACCGCTGGACGATGAAGAAGAGGAAGAAAATCCACTTCCTAAATAAGCTTGAACAAACGGTCCAGCCGGTTTAGAATTTAATGTTGTCAAATATGCTAATTCTGACGTTCGACTTGACAATGATTCTAAAGTATCTGACAACGATGGCATTTTGACTGAAAGCTGAAACACCGTCCGATGAGTGGCTTTGATTCGAGGGGATAGTGAGGTTGAACCAACGTACTGCTAACGATGAGAATGATGATGACTGCTTAGTATATAGGACAACAAAAGTAAATTGTCTGGCAATAATGTGAGATCTGTTGTTGACAAAGTCGCGTCGCGCCCAAATCAACGAAATCAATGTTGACCTTATATGAGGGGAATGAACAAGACACAGTGCACACTTTTGTATGATCAAATGGGTACGATAGCATAAGATGATATGCATAAAATTTCAGTTGTATATCTACTTCATCTCGACAATCTCCTAATGCATCAACATTGTATCATTCCCTATTGACAAATCAAAGAGATGACTTTATTCATTTTCTTTCAGAAAGTTCAGCTACACCAGGGAGAGTCTAGATGAGATTGACAAGAAAAATAGGCATCAGCAAGTTACTCAATAATAGAAACTTTAATCAAAAAAAGTCTTGTACTACTCACTTTACCCTCAAGTAATTCAAGAGAAGCACCACCGCCAGTTGAAACGTGACTTAATTCACTTTCTTTACCAGCGTTAGCAACTAAAGTAGCGGTATCACCACCACCAACAATAACAGTAGCACCGTTCTTAGCGGCTTTGATAGTAGCGTCAAGTAAAGCGTTTGAACCCTTGGCGAAGTTAGGGAATTCGAATACACCAGCAGGACCGTTCCATAAGATTGTCTTGGCTTCAGCTACAGTTTCAGCGAAGAGTTTTTGAGATTTTGGTCCAGCATCGAGACCCATCCATTCAGCTGGAATACCTGATTCATCGGTAGCTTCACCAACCTGAACAGAGAAGAATGTTAGCACAACACGTCAACACATACATTCTTCGAAACAAATTGTTTTACTCACTTGAGCATCTTTGTCAAATTTATCGGCAGTAACGTAGTCAACAGGGAAGACAAGTTTAACGTTGTTCTTTTTGGCTTTGTCTACCAATGATTGAACTTTTTGAGAACCTTCTTCATCAAAGAGGGATTTACCGATCTAAGATACACGCATTAGCTGTTTATCGCGTCATTGAGCAAAAGCCAGCTTACTTCTACGTTTTCGAGGGCTTTCTTGAAAGTGAAAGACATACCACCACAGATGATGAGGGTGTTGACCTATATGAGGAGCACACGCTCAGCTACGATCCAGACGGACACTCCGATATAAGTTAAACTCACTTGATCAAGCATGTTTTCAATCAATTGAATTTTATCAGCAACTTTAGCACCACCAAGAATAGCTAAGAAAGGTCTTTCAGGGTGCTCAAGTACTTTGGCGAAGTATTCAAGTTCTTTCTTCATGAGGAAACCCGCAGCTCGTTGAGGGAGTTGTACTCCAACCATAGAGGAGTGAGCTCGGTGAGCGGTACCGAAGCTGAACAAAAGGAAAGTCATGATTAGTAAGAGATTACAAGCGGCCAGATATCGCTTCGCAAGTATAGACGATTATAACAATAACTTACGCATCATTGATATATACTGTACCAAGAGCAGTTAAATCTTCTCTGAATTTCTTAACGTTCTCAGGATCGGCTAATTGACAACGAACGAATCAATTATACGAAATCTGTTTTTAGCAGGTTTCGAGCAACTGACCTTTGACTTTTTCGCCATCTTTTTTACCTTTACCTTCCTCTTCGACGTGGAATCTAAGGTTTTCTAATAAGAAAACTTGACCATTTTCACCTTCTAAAACAGCTTTTTTGGTTTCTTCACCGACACAGTTATCTAAGAATTTGACATCTCTAGAAAGAAGCTCAGAGAGTTTGGTGGCTACTGGTTTAAGTGAGAATTTAGAGTTTACTGATCCATCAGGTCTTCCGAGATGAGACATCAAGATAACGGATTTGGCACCTGTAGAGAAAACAGTGGAGTGTCAGTAAATAACTGCTGATGAGCAAAGGGGTCTGGTTATAGATTGATAGCCAAAATTATCAAGATATGACAAGGGAAGCTGAGTGTAGATGTTAAAGTAGGATACATACCTTGGTCAATGGCATATTTGATGGTTGGAAGAGCAGCAACAATACGCTATAAAACCCATTCGCTTCAGCACTAATTCTTACTTTGATAGCTAGCTAATTGGCAGGGTCATCTGACTCACAGCAGGGTTGGTAATGTTTAATTCCTTATCTTGGCTATATTACATGAATGCGTATATATCAGTGGGGAGTGGAATGTTATGCCACTTGTGCTACTCACGGAACGTTGAAGTCGACTCTAATGAGGACTCGTTCACCCTTGAGGGAAACGTCAGTGATAGAAAGTTTAGAGGAAAGAGACATTGTGATTGAATTGCTCTTCTGTGTAAAGAACAATTGTGATTGGTATAGGTATATAGCGGAGATTGCGATGAACAAAGGTAGTAGAAGCCAAGAGAATCGTTGTAAAGGGGATGCCATGAAGAGGTTGGAGAGGTTGAGGAAATATCTAAGTTAGCCTTCAACGTTTGTACTCTCTACAGGTCTTCCAGGTATTTACTCACTATATGCTTGGATATAGATAGCTTTTGTGTGTAATTATAACAGAAGAGAAGAAGAAGAGGTTGTTGTTGATAACGGAACTAGCGTGAGAGGTATGGAATTCTGCTGGATATAGAGAAAGCTTGAGCCGCTTGTGACGTTACTGATGATATATTTATCCCCACGTTTCTGTGTTTCCATTGCCGTCGATTTAATCCCGACCCCGCATAAACTAGTGAAATTCTCGCCAAAACTTAGTTTCCCACGCTAAATACATTCCTCGTTCTTTGGTTTATTTAACTATACCCACCATTTACTATTCATGCAAGTTTATCCAATCAAACCTTACGTTTACAACCCTTTCCGTAAGCATATTCCAAGCAACCACTTGCTGAAACCTCGAATCCCAACCCATTCCTCGTACATTACGCATCATCTTGTATTATATCCCATTTCTCGAATACCTTAAAAACATCAATAACAAGTAAACATCATTCATCATGCCCGTCGCTCCTGTTGTTGGAAAGGTGAGCTTAGTCTTCTCAAACCTTCTGGGAAAATATCAAGCTTACTTGTTGTTTAATTTTCAGCTCCGAAAGAGACTTATGACTGATCTCACTGCCGCGTTCGTCGTCAAATACATATGATCAACTTTCCCTTCCTTAGTATACTGATATCTTGTCTTGGAATATTTAGTCTCGGTCTCGGTACTGCTGGTGGATACATCTTCTGGTACACCGTTCACGTCCCAATGAGTAAGTTTGGATTTCATCATTTTTAATCGGTAATACTGATTTGATGTGGAAATAAACAGTGAAGAAGAGAGATGATTACTATCTCCGCCTCGAACAAGCCAAATCATCATAATCTCAACATATATACCTCACCGAAATGATATAGAATATTTGGATGAATATATAAAGTTAGGATTTGAATGCATAAATTTGGAAACAGCATATCAATATTTGTTTGCAAGGAATTTGCAGGTTGGGGTCAAAGAGGGAACAGTGGTGTCTCATTATATCGCTAGAGGACATCTCGTATCTTCTCGGTAAGCATAAGGTTGTGGTCCACTCTTGCATGAGAATAAGCTATCTAGGCATCCACCATCAACAACACCATCTCCAATACCACTTCACTCAATGTCAAAGTTGTCGGAGCGAGTCGGGTTCAAATCCTACCAACAAAACATACCTTTCATTACGTAATATCTTGAAAAATATTAAAGACATAATCCGCCTCGTGTTTTGCCTGGTCCACTGGTATTTGATTGATTGGATTTGATGGTTGATGGTGAAAATGTCAAAGATAAAGTTAACAAAACACCAAACGCACTGACCGTTTTCTTGGCCTTTTATCACTTGATGCACACAATAAGCAAGTGAAATGTTGATGATGGTTGACTAACCTTATCCCCACTTTCCTAGACTAGTGCTTAGCTTATTGTATTATTTTTACTTAGAATATACTCAAATCAAGTAAGAAGCGAATCAAAACTTGATCTTCCTTTTCCCTCCCTTTTCGTACTACTTTCCCCCACAACACCCAGTGGGATAAAAAAGGTAAAAACGCTGATTTACTTTCTTATTTTTTATCAGTCAACTTTATCACTTTATCTTTTCTCAATTCTTTTCATATTCCTTCAACCTATTTATCTTTTTAGTTTTTCTTCCAATCCTTTTCCTTCTCCTCACTTTCACTCAGATACTCGAAAACTTGAATTTTGGGTCATATTCTCTTTACCGTACCTTCCTCACATATATTGAAATACTTATAGCTGGTGACGCTTGGCTTTCCTCAAGCATTATCTAATATGAGCGATCAATACCAGTACTCTGGCAATCGAGAAAGTGGTAATAATGGGTAAGCCACTTCACTGTCTTGTTTATCGGGGTATCTCATCCGGTTGCTTTCCTTCATATCGTTATAGAGGAATATATAACAAACGAAGACATCATTTTTTACAACCTCTCCTTCTCATCTAGTTTCCTTCCTCACTGCTTCCCTTCCTTTTCCACCCATATCTTTTCCACTCGATTGTGAATTTGCAACAAGAGTTACCATATTCTTCGCATTCTGCCAATCAGCTCTTCCTTCATGAAATTGTTTACACGAATTCTGCTAACGAGGTGGTGCTGTTTGCTTTTTATCTGCTTTTGGTACTCGAATAATACCATATCGTTCTTCCGATATAAACCAAATTATCGATAACTCAAACAGCCAAAACCATCAAGCAATTGATAGGTACTCGCAATTTTCCGAAACAGGTCGTAACGCTCTATCAATTGGAAATGGTATGGCAGGTATTCCGAGTGATGACGTGAGCTATTATAGTCACCTCATGCCGCCATCCTTGAGCTTACTGATTATCGTCTGCACACTGAACAGGATGAAGTAGAAGAGGAGGAAGTATTGAGGGAAATCGCTCGGATGAAAATCCAGAAAAGAAAAGCAGCTCAAAGAGCTGCATTACGACAAAATGAATTGGTAAGTTTACTGTACAATCAGTCTTGTCCCACCTACAGTACACTTCAAAAATTTCGCGAGGTCAGAATTTATTATTGAACTGACATGTGCCCAACTTTTAGGTTTCTCAATCTCCCAGAACACCATTGGCTGCACCACCCAGCAACCTCGAAAATTCTGACGGTCGACGTGGCCAAACGCAAGACTATTACAGTCCTGTAAACTACATCGTTTTCGCTCACGTCTTAAAATAGGTACTCCATGCTGACTATTACCTTTACAGCCTTCGGTCAGAGGTGATCAAGCACCCCCCAGTCGATCGTTACGCGACAGAATCACTTCGAGTATCGGTGATGGTCGTCCTGCACAAGTGAGCTAAGTCTGAACTTTTGCAGCCGTCTTCGCTGACGATGATCGGGTTAGACCGGGCTCGAAGTTGTTCTCAGTCCTGTCAACGCGGAAGCCTCAATACCTGTGAGTGAAGTCTGCCCTTTAACCATCTTTCTCGAAGCTGGAAATTGACATTGACGACCTTACTGTTCTCCACCAGCTTAACGGAAACCATTCCACCGCACCAAAGGACGAACATGTAAGCTCCTATTGTATCTCTCGATATTAGCCTGTCTTTGAGCTGATCAGTCTCTTCAGTACAAATATTACCAAGGTCAGCGACTTTCTAGTACGGTATTCTCGCCAGGTTATGGGTTTAGATCACCTGTGGTAAGTATAGCCTGTCCTACCAAGTATACAGAAGAAGTGGCTGACCGATTCCTGTAAAATAGCTCGGCAACGATCCTCTTCCGTCTCCACAAGAGTTGGTCGGACCGTACGGCACAGTGCACAGGATTTACCCAGCACCCAGTCCGATCTGTGCACCTCTGAATGCTAATACTGGTTGGGCAGATGACGACCAGCCCAGTTCTCGCAATGTAACAAATCGAGACTCTGCCAATGACTCAAGATCATCAATTGCACCATCAGAATCCGCAGCTCCTGGAGATGGCGCTATAGTTCCTTGGACTGGCGGTGTTCAGTAAGTGATAACATTTATGCTGTGTACACGCTGATCATCACTAATCTCGCCTTTGCTGCAGATACGAAAACGCTGACGTAAACGAAACGGACGACGTCGTCAACAATGCTCCTCCCCCTTCCGCTATGGTGCCATGGACAGGCGGTGTAGTGTAAGTTCATAGCATCTTTGTCTCTATCTTTTGATAACTTTCATGCTAATAGCCTGTCGACTTCTGCAGTTATAGTCAAGCCAACTTGAACGAAGAAACCCCTGCTTTGTCCATTGACGAGCTGCTCGCTTGCTTCCCCAACAGGCGAGAGCGAGATAATGGAGCACCTAACTCTGCTCGAAATGGCTATGGTGGTTATGGTGGTGGTGACGGTAGAAGAGAAACCTTTGCTGCTCCAAGACAAGATTCCGGATGGACCCGGCCAGCTCAGTCAGGTGAAAGACAGGGTTGGGCAGATAGAGGTGGAAACAAGAACGATAACAATAATGCAGGTGGTGAAGATGAATGGGGTGCTTCGGATGTCACAGCAGATCACGGAAATAACACCAACGGTGATAGTCGGGGATCTGGTGGTGGTGGTGGTGCAAACAGCAGCTGGAACGATCAAGATGGCGCGGGAGACTATGGTGGACGGGTTACTGGAGAAGGGTGTTACAAATGTGGTAAACCTGGTCATTATGTGAGTTAGATTTCTTACAAGAGTGAGGCTTATATGTCATGATAGTCTCGAGAATGCCCTAACGCCGGCGGTGGTGGCGGCAATGCCTGCTTTAACTGTGGGCAAAGTGGACACATGGTGAGTTCAACCTCTATTGATCAAATGCAAAAGCTGATCACTAACACATGAAATGTAGTCTCGAGAGTGCCCGGAACCCCGAAAGCCTGGAGGTGGTGGTAACTGCTATAACTGCGAGCAACCAGGTCATCAGGTGAGTTGCATTCTACTCTGGTGCTAGAAAGCCAAACTGACATTTTTACTTCTCAAGTCTAAGGACTGTCCGGAGCCAAAGAAATACGGCACATTTAGAGGTGCTTGCCACAACTGTGGGGAGACAGGCCATCGTGTGAGTCATTTGTCCTCGTTTCATTTTTGGGAGAAGTTAGATTGACTCAAAAACATAGTCGTCTGAATGTCGAGGAAATGGCAACTTCAACGGCTTCGATAACAACAACAATGGTGAGGGGACTTGGAGCACTCAGAATGGTAATCAAGGAGAGTCCGGTAGAAATGGTTCTTGGGATAATGATGGAAACAGCCAAGGCAACAACGATAGTAAGTGCAGTATATTGCATTTTGTGACCTCAACAAAAAGAAGACTACTGATAATTCTACATTGAAACAGAGAACGATGACGACTGGGGAAATCGCGCGTCTGCACCAGTACCTGCTCCATCCAGAGCTTCTTCGGCTATTCATCCAAGTAGACTTGCTCAAGTTGACACTAGACCTGCTCATGAAAGACCGGTAGAACAACCAAGGGGCGGATTCGAACCCCCTAATGATGGTCGACCAAGAGACAGTGGATGGGGTGCAAGAGGAGGATCAACGACTCCTGCTCCGCGAAGAGAGCCGACTCCTATGATCGAAGTGAGTGATGAGGAATAAGTCATTCTAGCTATCAGAGCTAACGATAGATTTGCGGGATATAGGACAATAGTGAGACCGGAGGCTGGTAGTAGTTTATACTGTCCGTATCTACTTGAGTCTCAGTCTATCCAGCCGTCAAATTTCGTTTTATCCTTCAAATAACCCACTTGAAATCGAGAATTATCAGCCAAACGTTACTATTTCTTCTTTTCCCATCAATATTCCGTTCATTATCATGATAAAAGCTAAAAGTTTTACATCCGGAGTTTGTTTATAGATAGATGAAGTTTCAATTTTATAGATTTTTGGTAGAGAGACCATTGAAAATTTCGATTAAATACATTGAATGAAAAGTATGCGCTCAGTCTGATTCATGTGATCCGAGAACCGTATCAATATTTGCGTTGAGCTGCACTATTCTCAGATAGCGGACGGAATGAAAATCGATTTATTATTAACGATGAAATTCACACTATTCATACAATTGGATACACAGGAATGGCTCTCTAATAACTAATCAGTCAATAATGATCTCTCAGATCAAGAATTTCCTTTTCTCCATTCAGCCGTCAATCTGCCTAAGGCAGCTACGATACCTAGTGAACCACCTATCAAGGGGGACGTCCAAAGACCACCTGGAGTGGACCAATGTATAGTGAGAGGAGCGTATCCACTGGAACGAATAAAAGTGGAATATCAGCGTCAATCTCACTTAGAAAGATTTAGATTAAAGAGAAGGGTAGAAATATTTGGATGATAAAGATCACCAAAGACCTAGACAGGAAAGTGAAGGATGTGTGACGATACTTATGAGGATAGAGCGTATTATTTACCTATTTATAACAGCCGTATTCAACCAATCATTCCAATCTTTCTTTAATGCATCTATCTCAACCTTTTTATCTATGTTCATTATTGACACCGACTGAACTTTTTCATTATTCGAATTAGGTGATGAAGGTGAAGGAGGTAATTCGTATCCTTCTGATTCCTCTTTTGATATATCTGATTTACTGGAATATTTTAAAAGTTTCGTACGTCGTTGTAGTGATTGATACGATTGTGAGAGTTTATAAATTTCTAATACTACGTATAATCTAAATATAGTGAAAAATAGAAATATCCTTAATCAGTAACTTTCTCCCTTTTTTATTGAATTATTTTGATATACAGTTTAAAAATTAAAGACTGAATATGTGATTCCAATCACTTACGCCCAAAATCTTACACTCCATAATTCAGCTAAACCCCTTCTTCTCTCAGATAAAGGTACTACTTTTTTAGTTGTAAGCCAACTTAAATGTTCTAAAGGATAATATAATAATAATGAAATTGCTTGTAATGTGGGTATAGTTTTTGATGATTCTTTAATTCTTGTTATAAAGTTACTATTTAATGATATTATTGAATATAATAATTTATTTATTGATTCAAGTGGTTTTGGATGTAAAGCTAAAAGCCATGAGATTATAGGTAACATACCTATTTTCACCCGAAGAAAGAGTCAGTATTTCCTTTTACTTTTAAAAATGAACTGAAATGATCATACTGATTATTTTGGTGATACATATGTAGCCAAAAAAAATACGAGCGGATTGACTTACCAAATAACCTAAATATCACTCTAGCTTCACCAATACTTTTACCCATTTGACCCCAACCTTGAGATAATTCTAATAAACCAAAATTACTTTGTTTATTTTTGAATAAACGATGATATCCATATTTTGTTTTTAATTGATTTATCTTTAATAATAAAGCTATAACTAATGGTGTAGAATATTGAATTATCATTAATGATGCATCTAATCCTGAATATGTTGATGTTAATTTAGTCAATTTGTTGATCAGTTGGGTTGTTGTTAAGCTACTTCGCCGCGCAGATGGGCTTGCTGATGACGATTCGGCAGGAAGGACTGATTTGGACGACATCTTGGATTGATCTTATAGAGGTGATGGATAGGTTTGATATATAATTGTAATCTGATGATGAAAAATCCCTTTAGTGACTGTTGATGAGATTCTGAACTTCACGTCCAAGCATCTATCTTCTACAAATTGAAATTTGTGGTTTTCTACCTATATGATTTGGTTGTCAGACTATTGGACAAGAAGGTCTACTGATTGATAATGAATGATAATGAATTGACCTAGGTTGTTACCGGCTTATCTGGATATGTCATAGCGCTGTTAGCTGTTACGGGGTAGCTGTTGACTTAACCGTCGTCTAAGAGTATGAGTATCATCAACTTTATCGTCTGATCTCTCCCGGATAATCAGGACCTTGTTCAAGCCGAAAAGGGCAAAAAGGTGGTTTCCACGCGACGAGAGTGTCCTTCAAGGAGATACACCCGGATGTCCGACGGAATTAATCGATATTCCAACCCGAAATAACCAAAAACAAAAAGTTGGCCACTCACAATGAAGAGATTACACTTGAAGGGGATGATGATGATGATGATGACAAAGAAACAGAGAATCAACATATTGTCGTTCAAGGTATATAATAGTGTGTCCCCATATCTTTTTATTTTGCACTTGATACTTACATAGATACACAAGTTCCGGCAAATCACCAGTAATCAAAATTTTATGGTAAAAACATTTAAATAATACACCATCAATATGTCACGATCAGCTACAACATCACTCACTCGATCACTTGTAGCTTCAACATCAAGAACTATACTTCAATCACCAATTGTCAAACGATCGTTCATAAGTACATCAACACGTACAATCGCTACTACTTCTTCGAATGCTTTCGCTGGTATCAGATCAAGTAGAGGCAGTAATATAAGGAGGAAGAATGTAGAATTCAGTGGAATCAGACAACAGCGTGAGTAATATTTGATATCTTTTTTCAATCTGAAAACGTATGGTGTATAAAATCTTACACTTGTGATTATGATAAACAACAGGTCGAACCATGTTCATTCAAACGGAAACGACACCTAATGAAGCATCATTAAAATTTATACCTGGAGTTAAAGTTACCCAAGGTAGTACACATGAATTTTTAGATTTAAAATCAGCTTTATCATCACCTTTAGCTACAAGATTATTAATGATTGAAGGTATAAATGAAATTTTTTTTGGACCAGATTTCGTTACATGTTCAAAAGATGAATCATATAATTGGTCAATATTAAAACCTGAAATTTTTGCTATATTAATGGAACATTTTTCATCTGGTGCATCTTTATTTAAAGAAGGATCTGAGGATTTACAACAAGCTGAAGATACAAGAATTCTAGATACAGATTCTGAAATTGTAGGAATGATTAAAGAATTATTAGAAACTAGAGTTAGACCTGCAATTCAAGAAGATGGTGGTGATATTGAATATAAAGGTTTTAATGAAGAAACTGGTATTGTAAATCTAAAATTAAAAGGTTCATGTAGAGGTTGTTCATCTTCTTCAGTAACATTAAAAAATGGTATAGAAAGAATGTTAATGCATTATGTACCTGAAGTACAAAGTGTTGAACAGGTGAGTTTCCAAAAAAAAAAAAACAAAAAAAAACGATTCCTCTTTTTTTTTCGCTAATGGTATTACCATTATATCTTTCTCCGATGATATTAACGTTCTAATTAATCCTTACTTTCACCAGGTTCTCGATGAAGAAGAGCTTATAGCTTTAGAAGAATTTTCAAAATTAGAAGCTAGATTAGAAAAACAACAAAAACAACGTGAAGGTAATCCTGATAAACCTGAGTGAGTAATTTTTTATCTAGCTCGTACATATATATATATATAAACACCCCTTCATAGTCAAGCTGACTTTTGGTTATTCAATTTGGTAGCATGGGTCAATATCTTTCTCATTAAACGATTAAACGATGAATACACAATCTCTTCCATGTCATTCTTACTAGATGTTTCAACAACCAGTGTTTGTTCTCGCTCATAGACACAGTGTATTTGTATGCATTATGATATTCCATTTCCGTCCGCATAACTCACCTTGAAATCACCATAATCGTCTTTCGTACCACGCCGCTCAACTTGTTACATCTTTCCCTCCGGTCATTCTTTCCAACTTACAACTCATGTTTAATGAGGAGCGATACATTCAAGGAGCAAGTACAGCTCATAGCTCTTGTGGCTGCTTTCGTAGCTGTGTTTATCAATAATATCATTATTGCTCATACTATATATCGTTGCATTGTGATATCAACAATGTTAGCGGTAATTGCCGCATTCGAGGTCGGCTCTCGCTTTAGCTTTGCCCGAAAGTTGGAAGATTAGATCAACAGGCTACTATATCTACCTGTCTGTACTTCTGCTCTCATTCCATCTCCCTAATCTAACCAATGCCTTATGCTCTCTTTCGTAACGTTCACACTGCAGAGTTACAGTAGAAAAACCTAGTCATACTGACACTGCAGAACACGCCTCAATATGTCTGAAGCGGGACCATCCATCCCACCTCCAAATCCAGCTTCGACATTGATGCCCTCATCAACTACGTCCAACATTACAAGCCCAAATTCAATACCAGCTTCAACGACAACCTTAATCGAGTCAATACAGTCACTCTTATCTTCTCATTCTAGTCGAAATCTATCATTAACGCATTTACACCCTTATTCACCTTCTTCTAGTGTTACTATTGCATCAAATTATAATTCTACTTTAAAAGGAAAAGGTAAAAGTAATGAAAATCACATCGTTTCAGATTTAAATAGAATCAAACAGTTGAGAGACAATATAGGTAGATTGAAGAATGTCTTGAATAGTGGATCATCGAATAATGAAGAGGAAGGTAAACTGATTAGAGGTTTGAAAGAAGTGTAAGCAGGAATTTTATCTAATCAGTATATCATATCCATCTTAATGTTAATATGCATAATTTAAAATGATTATCTTAAATCATTAGATCAAATCATCAAATATCATTATTATCACAATCCCAATCAATCAACAGACCTATCAATCCATGTTTTTCTATGGATAATTCATCATTTCCATCAAAGCTATTATTACTCACACCTGTCAAATTATTAGAAAATATATCACAAGAATTAGGATTACAATGTTTTATTGAAGATTCACAATTTGGTTTATTAAAATCCAGTTTAGCAATTGCAGGTAAAAATTTCGTTATTGATGTTGATTTAGAAATCGATACTTTATTAGAAGGTGAAGGTGAAGGTGAAGATGATGTAGATATGAATCATAATAACCATATTATCCCCAATCAAGGTAGTAATAGTAGTAGTTTCAACATCATAGACGAAAATACAAGAGGTAAAACGAAATTAACTAAAATTACAATAAATCACGTTAAATCAAATGGTGAAACTGCAAAATCAATATACATCGAAAATGTCCTCAAACAGTTGATAGAATCTTACTTGGATATTTACAACGATAATGTAAACAATCAAGATAAGATATGGGAAAAACAAAAAAGATTGGATCAACTTATATTAGGTTTAGGTGAATTAAAAGTCCTGGATGATTATTCAACTTCCAATTCTGGAGATTCAACAGTACATACCAAAGATGGTTTTGAGGAAATCGAGCTCTTGTCCAAGGAACTAGAGAAATTGTTAGAAGCTTCTAGGTGAGTTGTGCATTGTTTTCATCACCAATCCGTACTTTTGCAAAGTAATGAAAATTATCAAATTCTGACTGGATTACATCTCCCACCTACTATAGTCAATGTAAGATTTACTTTACGAAGAGCAAAAGTATCTTTCCCACATTTCATCTTCTTCCTCTTTCATCCACTACTTCTTCCTACCCCCCTCCGATCAATCCATACAACCCAGTAATCAAAATTCGACCTGCTACTCTAGGCGAAAGTATTCCTTCACCCTTCAATCACCTACAGGGGACTATTGATGGTGATGTCAATATGGAAGATACCAAGGTAACTCCTACCTTGAACTGGCTAGACAATTGGATTATTGAAGTGGAACCAGATTTACAGGATGGTATAGACGGATTGACAGTTAGACGTAATTGGTTAAATCCTCAGAAAGTAGAAAGTGACAATCAGAATGGCATAAAGGTCGAGAATCTGTTGGTAAGTATATGTCGTTCATCTATCTTTTATTTTACCCGTTTACAAAATACTTCGAAAGGGAAACCTCATGTCTAACATTGCGATTCTATGTAGTATCGACCACTTCCACCACCACCCATACCATCAACCTCACAGCAAGCTCAGCTATTCCCTTATACATCCACATTTTCACATTCCATCGCCTTCTCCTCTTCTGCCTCATCCGACAAATCTATTGGACAAAGATGGAGTATGGTACAGCCTGGACCAAACGCTTTCGTCATTAGAAGAATAGGTATTCCTCGAAACACAGAAGATTTAAGTAGACTACTTGATTTACTGAGAGATCAAATCATATTAAATAAATTGTTCAAATCAATATTCGTTCATTTAAATATGTTACCTGATTTACCACTTGGCATTGATGCGGAAGAGGATGACGAGGAAGAAGATGGAGATATAGATGATCTGTTATCAGGTGAGTTGAGAAAGGGAGAGGAAATCTTTTCCTTATTTCCAATGAGATTCGAAATCTTGATAAGTTGGCAAAGATACTAAATTATACAACCATACGTAGGAGATCAAAAATCTATTCCTATAAATCTCCAATTGACACAATATTCAATCAACATAAATTTCCCTCTGATCAGAAAAGAGAATGGAAATTTAGATGATGTTAGACTGGTCATCAAATCCACAAGAAACGAAAATGATGGTTATGTAGGTATACAGATACAAATCAATGAAGAGGAATTTGAAGATTTTACATCTGAAATCAAGGATAAGATGAATCTAGTAGATATTGTGGATACGGTTACAACGACGATAAGGTAGATTAGTAAGTATATTATTTTCCATCATGCATTTAGGCAATGCTGCGAAAATGCCACAAACACAATCCGAAAATTCTTTTTTTTGGAGGCAATATTCGATGTCCTCGATCCGATCGATAGTGGTTGAATATACAGTAGACTACCCTCGATCAAACGGCCAAAGCGGGATATATTGTTATGGATCCTAGATCGATTCTTTTACACACACACACACACACAGATTCAAGTTGATCATTCCTCGTGTCAAAGATAATTCAGGGTTGAAAAGAGATGGTTCTCATGTTCATCCAAACAACCATCAAATCTCAATCAATCAATCAATCAATCAATCAATTTAGATTTTTTAAGGCTATATATACCTTTTAACGTTATAAAGCTTATTAACGCTTGGACCCCTTTTTGGCAATTTGGGGATTTTGATCAGACCAATGCAGTGCACCAATAAAATAGATAGAATCGAAAACATTTCAGATGTCCAGTCCCATAGCAGTCCGTAAACATGATAACAAAGATTGGAACGATATTAAGACTAACACACTGAAAAACACTCACGCAAAATGGGCGTAAAAAGAGGTCCTCCTTAAAGATAACATATTGTCATGATATGTTACGATACTTCACCTTTGATCTTGATAGCGAAATCGTTTTGGCTTCAGAGATACCATCAACAAAATCCAATCAATCAATTTTGACTTCAGGTTGAAATCGTTACTGTTACTCTGTTCCGATTAATCATATATTTCGTGACGTCCTTTGAAGGTATTTGATTTTTCTTCAACTCACATCAACCAAAAGGTTTTTTTAAAAAAAAGTTTGCAGGAGAAAAAGGAGAGAGAACAGGAACAGTAGATGAAGAGAGCTACAATCGATCTGTTAAATATACTGTACAGTCAAGGTCAAAGACGTCAGAATCTGATGATATTAATGGAGTATCAACATTCCCCCCTTCTATGTCTTCTCTTCTTCTCTTCTTTTTTCTTTAACCTCAACCTGTACTAATCCTACCTTTTCACTCCATCCCCCTTCTCCCTATACCTTATTCTATACTCTTCTTAAGTCATTATCCGTATCCCTCTTTAAAAATGAGATTCTTCGCTGTTCTCTCCTTATTGGTAGTTGCCAAAGTAGCTCAAGCTTGGCCTTATTGTGGTACAATTACTGATACAGTCACCAAAACTCAGTGGGTATTTATTTTACTTCTATTATACATTTCATCCTCAATATCGTTCATTCACTATCAAATTTTCCTTTCATCGTATACAATAAATGTCATTCTTCATTCTCCTTCAATGCTGTATAGCTGTCTGCTTACTGACCACTACCTCACTGTCTCTAATAACGTAGATATTCTACAAGTTACGCTCCAACTGTAACTTCAACTCATACTAGAAAATTACCAGTTTGTTTCGAAACTGAAACTACCACTAAAACCAAGAGTAAGTTTAGCTTATTGAATAGCGTTACTCTTTTACCGTTAATAATAATCTCAAAGCTAATGGAAAAGCTATGTAATTTCAGCTAAACACGTTGATAGTACCACTTACTTTGTGAGTTGATCTTTTAACCTTGAATTCATTCAGGTCGATGATCATTTTCATTGTAACTCGTTTTTAACCGCCACTAATCTATCATTTTTTATTTCTCATACTCTGTAGACAACTACCAAATACAAAACCCATACCAGTACTCATACCGCACCACCAGTACATACAACTGTAATTTCTACCAAGGTTGTACCAACTTGTACTGATGGAGGATATGGTGGTGGGGGTGGTGGTTATGGTGGATATAAAAGATCTTTCATTGAGGTCGATGAAAGAGAATTACAAGATTTAACTAATGCACAAAGATTACAACGTGGATTACCTTTATCTAAACCATTAAGTTTCCTCAAGAAAAGATCACCTCAAGATAATACTGGTGCTATTGCTGGAGTTGGAATAAACTTGGCTACTGAGATTGATGTAGAATCTCAAAATAAAAAGAAACCTCAACCTTCTTGTTATCCTACACATATTACAACTAAAACAACAATCACAAAGACTAAAACTAATACTCCAACTGAATGGGAAACTGTTTCCAAATGTCAATATACTAAAACTCGTGATGATGTTGGTAAGTTGGCTGTTAATCTCAATTACACGAGATAAGATAAGCTAATAATATATCACTTGGTACTTTCCTTAGTCACCACCAAAACTACAATTACAGATCTCCATTCTGCTACTGTAACTAGACGTGGTGAACCAGTAATTATTACTACCAACTTTACCCCTACTAAGAGTGAGTATCATCGATCGATACAGCATTCCAAGTATATCCATATACTAATATGGGACAATCTACTTTAATATAGCTCACACCTCCACTGTCACTTCAAAGACAATCACTGCAGAATGTTACGCTACTCATTATTGATCTTTTGAACCGCATTCTCGAAATAATATTTTGGGTAATCTCTGAATTGGTCATTGAGAGTTTCACTTTCCTTTGAATATTAGCTTTTCGCTCTTTCTAGTTATAATCTTAAGTCGTTGAATATTCGTTGTACATATATAAAAAAAAATCACATTCTTTTGGTAATTCAGTTAAAAATTTAGGAAATAGAACTTATTTTCATTAGACAAAAAAGCTAAGGGGATTCCATAATATCTTGATTTATCATATATAAGTTGGGAATGGACAATGAATGCATATACATATAAAACATACCTCAAGTTTGCTTGCCCCATTACGACTCGCTATACGAGTACTGTAAGTACCAAGCATGCCATCATGTATTTGCTGATTACATCTATGATATGCAATTTTCATCCCGTTTATATATGTATCTCAAATCAATAAAGAAGGTTCTATAAAGAAATTATACAAAAAATACTGTAATATAAATCCTGTAGCGAAAATGAACCGATGCTTCCCTCTGACAAAAAGGACAACATTGATCGTTATGAATCTTTGGATGAACTATTGAACTGCCGTATAATGCTAGTTGAGATACTCGAAAAGATATAAAAAATGCTAAATATAGTTGAACTGGATCATATTATTTGTATTCGTACAAGGTCATCTATCGCTAACATGTTTCTCACTTAATCTCATACCATACCCTTTACTAACGAGATCAAACCTCGAAATTCCCGTTTTTTCTTTCCCCATCGATATTCATACATGACTATTATTGTTCACTTTCAATAGCTTCAATAATTTCATCTTTTGGAACATGGATTTCTTTACCATCGACAGTCTTACTTAATAAACCATCTTTTGTTATGGTAGTATCTTTTGATACACCAGGACCTAAAGGTGATTCTTTTGTGGCTGCTGATATAACACTTGGATCAGGTGGTGAAAAAGCTTCACCGAATTTATTTTTTGACGATGGTGATGTCGGTGATAAAGATGAGTATGATCCTGATGATGATTGTGAAGAAGTTGATCCTTTTCTCCCACTTCCAGTGCTAGTTCCAGGTATATTTATAGGTTGTATCGTCGAAGGTGCTATGATTGGACTTGTACTTATATCAGAAGAAGATAAATTTAAACCTTCTTGACGTGCTGGTGAGACCGGTTGAGGTGTCGTTATAGCTACATTAGGAACTTCTTCTTCTACTTTGACAGGTTGCGTGATTGATGTTGAAGAAGTACCACTATTTTCAAATTCAGATGATTGAGGTATAGTAGGTGATATAGTTGGAGGTAAATCCAAACCATCATCTTCTTCTTCTTGATCACCTTCCTGACTAAATTTCCAGCTACTTGTTTTGCCTGAAGTTAGAGACATTCTCCTACTTCCACCTAAACCATCACCTGTTTCATCATCGTCATCTTCTTCTTCATCTTCATCTTCTAAATTAGGTACAACTATAGCTGTAACACCATTTTCATCTGTTTCGCCATTGTCTTCATTGTGACCAGATCCATCCCTAAATGCTCTATCAAATTGTTCTGCCCAATCTGCAGGTGTCAAAGGAGTTTCATTGACCTGATTTGTGTTGTTTGCGGGTGGTTCACTCCTTACTACAGAAGGTACGAAATTGTCGTCACCGAATGGATCTTCAGCGTTTGAGTTTGGTGATGCGAATGATGGTGATCCAGAAGCGAAATTACCCCATCCATCGTCCTGAATCACATAAAATACATGCATCAGCTGATTATCGCGAAACGATATGGTTAGGAGATACCTACATCATCAAATCCTTCATTACCACTTGATCTGCTTGGACCAGCAGTCTCCCATGCCTACAAGATGAAATTAGCTAATTGTTGCAATAATGTCACTAAAATGATGAATGATACTCACTCC
Source organism: Kwoniella dendrophila CBS 6074 (assembly GCF_036810415.1). Lineage (NCBI taxonomy): Eukaryota > Fungi > Basidiomycota > Tremellomycetes > Tremellales > Cryptococcaceae > Kwoniella > Kwoniella dendrophila. The sequence continues at coordinate 571,366 of NC_089482.1, forward strand.
GAAATCATCATCATCCCCACCTGCATTATTTCCCCAGCCAGAATTTGAAGAGGGCTGTAACCAATCTGCGTCATCGTCATCGTCCGATGAATCAACAGGTCGTCTACCTAGACCAACTCCAGAATTTCTCCAGAACTAAGCAAATCCACACACTGTCAATATGATGCGATTTATCATCACGTTCTTTACATGTTGAAAATACTCACCCTATCCATACCTTCTTCATCACCATTATCATCATCACCGAAATCATCAAAATCATTATCACCCCCACCTCTATTTATGAAACCATCTTGAGCATTTGTGGTTCTAGTTAAAGGTTCACCAAATTTAACCATTTGTTCATTTCTCGATGATGACGATCCATTATTGTTATAATCATCATCATCATCGTCATCTGAACTTGATTCTCCATCATCTCTATTACCGTTGTTATTGTTATTACTACTGCCGTTGAAATTTGATAAACCAGAAGATGATATACCTTCGCCTTCGGATGTAGATGAACCGTTTTGATTATTTGACATTGGTTTACCGCCTGCTAAAGGTTTTGTATCTTTTGCTTTTGCTTCATTTAACGAAGTTTCAACAAATGATTCCCACTCATTGTGATTGAACGCATCTTTGATTTTTGAGTATAATTCAGGTGGACATCGGTTGAAAAATTTAACTAATTCTTCTGAAATTAATATTATATGTCCCATATAAGCTAATCTTGGAGATTTAGGTTGAGCACTAATGACAAGTTGGTTTGTCAGTACAATTCAGCGACGCAGATAATTAGAATTTATGACCATACTCCCCTTACTCAATCACAATGATGTATTATTTGATAGAAATAGGAAAAGAAAGAAACAAAGTAACTCACATCATTCTATCATTCAACCTTTGAGCATCTAAAACTCTTTCAACCAATTTAGCTTTAACAATTAATTCAATAACTAATTGACTATTTAATCCACCGGGATTTAATCTACCATTCAAAATTTGTTGAAGTAAATCATATACGACATGATGCATAAAATCGTTATTTGGATATTCGAAGAATAGTTCAACAACAGTTGGTATAACTGAATTTTGAATATATTGTTTTTTCAATTTATCTCCTGGTGCATAATTCGTGGGTGTATTGATTTCTGTGTTAACCGCCGGTGTTTCAGTGGTAGACGCTGAAAGTCCCGTAGTAGCAGCTTCTCCAGAGTTATCTTCCTTATCTCCCATCGAAGACGTTATAGAAGGTGCAGCAGTCGAATTCGCTATAGCTATATTAGATACTGCACCTGAATCTGAAATCGTCAATAATGAACTGGGTTTAGATTCTATTCCCATTACATCTCTCAATCTTTCTCCATCGGCTTGAGATGGTGGAGGAGGTACAATGGAAGGCTCTACTGGAGTTGATGGAATTGTTTCAGTAGCTGTGGTTTGAGTGGAAGTAGATTGAGGTTGATTGCTGGTATTATCTGAAGACGAGGAAGGTTTTGGTAGATCCAAGATTTTTGATGCTGAAGGTGAATTTGAAGGTGTAATATCATTAACATCATCCACATCAATATTTTCTAATATTTCCGCATCAGTTTCATCATCATCATCATCGGTCAAAGAAGTATCGGTTGAAGCCGATGAAGAAACAGGTAATTCTCTTGCCTTTGTGATTTGATTTAGTTCATTTTCTTCGCGATTGTTGTCATCACCATTTTGGTTATTTGGATTTCCATTTTCATCTAAATCTTCCTCCTCACCTGCTTGATCACCTTCAATAGCTTCACCTAAAGCCTCTAAACCTTCTAATCCACCTGATAATATACCTTCTTCAGTATATATTGGTCCAGTACCAGGTATACGATTCAGTATTGACATATTTGAACTATGTAATAATTCCGCATAAAGTTCTAGTATTCTAAATCTTTCAATCGTGAATGGTTTGGATTGTGCACTTGACGCGGATCGATTCTGGAACCAAAAAGGCAGCGTTAGTGACAGAATAAAGGAAACCGTCGGGAGTTGATGGCAATCAGTCAACTTACCTGAGATCTAGGATGTTTGACGAAATGATGTAATCTATCGAATCTTTCACTTATGATATCCAATAAATGACCTAAATGAACTATACCCATCTTTGAACTTAGATCAGAAAGAGTTTCTTCCATATTTCTTCTATCTTTTTCTTCCTTTTCCTGTTCAGTTTCCATCTCCATATCTTCTTTCTTTTCCTGTTCAAACTCAATTGAAGATTTGTTAAATCCATTTGTTGTCATCGGAGATTGGTTTTTCATGTTCATTAAGCGTTGTCTCAAAGTATGGAATAAATGTGGTTCAGAAAAATCCGAGTTATTTCTCCTTATGATTTCAACTAATATTGAACATATATGAGTTAATGATGAAGTTGCTGATGCGATTGAAGGTAATGGATGGGCTGTAAATGGATCTAACGGTGAATGTGTATGTTCTTTTGATTCTTCTTCATTCCCGTCATCTTCGTCTGATGGTTTGACAGTCTCTTCATCACTTAGTTCAATATCATCTAAAATGAAACCGATCATCAATTTTACATTTGATTCTGATATTAGTTCTCGAATTAACCTATTATCTCTTGAACCGTTATTTGTATTTTGTCCACCGATCTGTCCATTATTTCCTTGTTGTTGATCCATAGCATTACCTCCATGTGGATTGAAAGGTGTAGGCGCACATAACGTTATGATAGATTTTAGTATTTCAGCAATAACTGAATGTACAGTTGGTGAATATTGTGGTGATAAAAACTCAAGTAATCTCGGTATTAATCCTTCATTAGCTAACCAATCTATTACACCCGTTACACCACCTTCTTCTGAAGATACTATTCTAATCAGTATATCTTGCACCGCAGGACTTGATATACGAGCTACTAGACGTTCCACCACATTCGGTATCGACTGTATGAAGCGTATCATCTGGGGTAAAAATGCAAGTTGTCTCACATCAGTTTCCACACAATCATCCAATTTTTTGTGTTTGAAAGATCATTACGATTTTTGACTCACTTCGGGTGTACGTTTAGTCATCAAAGCACCATTAACTCTCATCCACATACCTCTGATCATTTCTCTTTTCTTTTCTCTTTCCTCATCCTTTTCATCCCAAAATTCATTTCTTGCTCTTTCTCTCTCACCAGCTTGTTGACGTGATATTATTAATGAAGATGCTAAACTTGGATCACCATTTATTGTCCTTGAGCTTAAAGGTGGTAAAACTGCATCCCAAAATGGTCCTAAAAGGTATTCTGAATTATGTATTATAGTTTCTGAAACTGACCATAATTCTGCACAACATAGTATTTCTGTGGCTAAGTTTGGATACCTATAATATTGTTAAGAATCAATATCAGTGAAATGGTCTCGATCACCCAGTTGAACGCCTGGACGCAGGATCTCTCATATTATCCCTTTTACATCTATTCAACCCAGCTATAGTAGTCTCATTCCATCGCCATACTTATACATCCTACACCTCTTGTATTTCGTGCGTTCTTGCGTTTCGAATTCACGCTTGGACTAGCCAACTCACCTCGAACGATTTACATCCTCTTCAGCTTCGGATTTTCTTCTTTCACCATTTGCGCCTCCTCCTAGGATACCTATATCCGAATTATCAAATTCATCTTTGCCTTCTTGATCATCTACAGCTGTATCTGTATCGGTATCTGAATCTTTATCTTGATCTTCAGTAGTCTTTTCTTTCGTCTGATCCCCTGCGTCGTTATCTAGATCAATATTGACTAAATCTGAATTTGTTGTTTCTGGATGCGGACTATTCGGACCACTTGAAATAGGAGAATGCTGAAAAGTTGGATGATAATCATTTGAATTTATAGCTAAATCTAAAGATTTCTTATCTGACTCTTCAGCTTGTTGATTTAGTTCATCTAATCCAGCTACAACCCAAGTTAACAATGATTTTATTGAATCTTCTCTTGATAGATAGGATACAAGTCTAAAGGAATGATTACAATATAATCAGTATATACTCTTCTCTGATCTACCACTGCTAGTATCGTAGTTTACTCCGAGATAGAGGTATAGTTCAAACATATGTAGAGATATGAACTCGAACTCACTTATTGTTTTGTGATTTACATTCGTTCAAGATATCCTGTTCATCCAATATCTCTTCTAAAGAAGGTGGTATATCACGAGTCAACAATGCATCTAACGTCGAATTAGATGCAAAACTGAATCTCCACAACATTTTGTTCTTCCTCTGAAGGGTGTCTTCGAAATCGCGAAGAAACTATATCTAGATGCCAATTGAAGATTTCCTTGAAAAAAAAAACCGTCGTATCCAAATGAGAACGATATTTCTATATTCAATCCCGCAAGGTATTTTGTTTATACTGTTCTGAATCAAAGTCACTGTTCAAAAATGATACCTATAGCTTCATGTATATGTTGAACGTCGAATATGCCTAGTATCAAGTTGATATGCCGGTAACGGACCGAAAAAAAGTTTGCTCGCGTGCTTGGTTGATCACCAAGAATAAAAATTGGAGAAAGGAGAGGCGATGGTTTTGTGGATCGCTTCAAAGTACAATAACGCTGAACATGTGGATGTTGGATTATCGACAATGCTTTACCCTCTGTTTACTGTAGGGCGGCACTGTAAAGTGTGTTTATTGATATGATCAAGATACCAAGATAACGTGAAAGATAAGTGAGGCTCTTGACGTTGTTAAAAGTGAGTTGAAAGAAGTTGAGATTAATCTTTGTGATAATGTCATTGACAACCCTCGGCCGCATTTTAATTTCCGGGTTTGATGTGGCAACACGTGGTAAATATCAACGCCAATCATTCCGTAAATACCGGGGGGGGTGTAAATTGTAACCTTTACTTTGTGCATACTACAATAACTTTGCAACAACACTTTTGCACTCATCCCATTATTTACAACCTTTTCTTATCTTCCCCTCTTCCACTGTTCGCAACAACATTGTAAAAGACCTTTGTTCTAGCCGCCGAGAAACATTCACCTTTATTTCAGTCCAATCTAAAGCTTACTGACTAAATCTAATCCACCGTCAACCCATTGTCTGATCAATTGACCTGCAATAGCAGTTCCAGGTGGTACTCTACTAATACCTATTTCACCTCCTTTAGAAACTAATTCTTCAGGTTTCTTTTCTGATGGTGCTAAAGCAGCAGATGATTCTTGATCAGATTTATCATCAAGCTTTTTGTAATCAGCTTTAGTATATGTTGATCCGGTAGGTGAAGAGATTATTGATTGTATCAAAGATTTGGAGAACCATTGAGCGTCTAGTATAATGTACAGATATCAATAAATCACACCAGCCAGCATGGGTTGGCAAGGGTAGCTCACCTTCAAGCTCATTGTCCAAATCTAGCCTGATTGTTTGCCCATCCTTAGCTCGTCCGAAAGTACCAACCATCAAGTTGGATGGGAAAGGCCAAGGTTGACTCGATGAACTATACAGTTGATTTAAAAATCAGATCTCCGTTGAAAATAGGGTTTCGCTCAAGCTTACTATCTAACAGGACCAACTTCGATACCTGCTTCTTCCAAAACTTCCCTTCGAGTAGCATCTTCGAAAGTTTCACCAGGCTCGATAAATCCAGCTAGACAAGAATACATTCCTAATTGATGATGCCATACGTTCAGCTTCGTTCCTTTTTATATAACGAGATTCGTGAAAATGAAGCTGAACTAACCTTTTGGCCATGATTTTTGTCGCCCAAGTAAGATCTTTTCGCCGGTAGAATCCAAAATACCCATAATGATCACCTGGAAAGTCCACAGAGATAAGCAAAAAGCTGTATACGAAGAATTCGTTAAAGGGGCTGTGGGAATCATGACCACGAAATGGTCTAGATTCAAGTATACTTACAGGATCTGTTCGTGGATATGCGAAATTATGTAAACCTTTTGTCGAGAAACAAGGTTCTTTGCCTTCTATAGGATTTACAGCTGTCGTACAATTTCTTTTCCACCCTGCCCATAATGAATAAGTCGGAGAACCACAAGCCGGACAGAACTATGGAATTGAAAGTCAGAACTTCTTCAATCGTTGTTTTCACTCCCATGGCTGGAGTTTTTGTTCTGTTGCAGGTAAATAAAATATACACTCACTTTGTTTCTAACATTCCAATCAATTAAAGCTCTACCTTGAGCGTAAACACCTGCTTCCCAAATATCCATCGCTCCACCTGAAGCTCTTGCATCACCCCATTCACCTCCTAATTCCGCAACCTTTGTATCCCATTCTTGTGCATTTTTACCTGTATCTAAAGCAAAATAAGGTATACCCTGTGGATTCTGATGATCAATTTTCGATGATGAATTTGTTGTAGGTGACTGTCTATCATCTATACCTAAAAATACTAATGCAGGTTGTGTTTCAGGTAATCTTGAAGTTTCATATAATTTCTTGGAATCTGTCGCAGCGTCTACTGGTCTGATAATAGAATAATGAGTTAGTTTGATTACCATTTTCTTGAACCCATAAGAATTGTTTGATGCCGTAAAAATAACAAATCATGACAGAAAAATCTGAGTGGAAAGGACAAGATGCAAAGTTGGTAGGTAAACTTACGCTGTACCGAATTCTTGACCTAGTTGATTACCTATTTGATCTTTTGTTAGAAAAAGGATTTTCCCTGTTTCACCTTTCTTAACCAAAGGTCTTGCTTCTCTAACAAGCGATCAAGCGCACACACACATCAGCTTGGGAGGTTTTGTGTAATGATCACGACAAGAAAACAACTCACTTGAATATCAAGAATTTGGTTTCAGAGTTATGCAAATGGCGGTTCATAATCTCACTAGAGTGCCTTTGGAAAGCCACTCTATTGAGCGGAGGTTGACCCGCATAAAAGCTATGGGAAATGAAAGATTAGCGTTTTTTGTGCAATATATGAACAACTTCCTGTCTGGGGTTTGCTGACTCACTTTACGATATTATCACCCATATAGACTGATCTCTGCTCTTTAGATTTACTTGTTGTAGTAGAGAAGTTTGAGATCGAATTGAGTAATTTGGTATGAAGGGCTGTTGTAGGATTTAAAGTCGTCGTCGGTGGAAAAGAACTTATAAATATATTTCTTCGAGCTCGAAATACAGGTTTATATATCTGATTTATAGGCCTTTTGAGATTGACTCGAACAGATTTTATTGCTAGGTTCATTCACTAGTTCTTTACTTTTCAGCTTTGATTTACCTTTGATCCAAAGAAGTGAAGGGAAATTTTTGAGTTAAAATACCAGAATGTATGTCAAGTTGTGGAAGGCTTTCTAAACCGTTGAGATCGGAGGGATTCTTCTATTCTAAAATCTTGAATGAGAAAGGATGAATGAACGTTTCAGGTATCGAATGTATGGATAGAAGCCTATCCCGAAAGCCTTCTTCTATCAAAATAATCAAAGATATATGCGAGTAAAAAGGATCGTTGTCGATAATGAATATTTTGTCGATAGGCAGGAATGTCAAGATAGATAGTATGATGCATCATTACATGTAACCTTGAAATCGGTCCGGGATAATCGGATATCGCCGCTTCCTTTGATTTTTACCAGGTTCCGGCGGAAGTAGATAACACGAGATAATTTTCGAAGAATTCAATAACACCCATCAACATCATTGTTATTGTCAAACAAAACTAAGGTAGAAGCTGGAGATTACATTACCATTGTGAACAGAAGGCCAGATAGAATAGCTAATTCTATACTATCGTCAAGCATCAAAAAAGTACACAAGGGATATATAGAATGGCAAGTATATCTGCTCGAAGGCATGACATGGTATGCTACGTATACTGATGTTGACACTTCATTCAGCCAAGAGCAGGTAAAACCAAGGCGAGATTACATACTTCAGCTGTCAGTCTACCTTCAAAGCTTAGAAGTAGCGATCAAGATGATCATGGGATAGATAGTCAGGCGTCCATCATACCTGTATGTCATAGGATCTGATCTTGTATTCCCATATACTAATTATTCGGTTCAACTGAAAATCATTCCCACCTATATTCGCAATTAGATATCAACGACAAATTTCAACTTTGATAATGAACCTTTAATATCAAAATCCAAACAGCAGAAACAAGCTGAATTTCAAGCTGCTGTCCGTGAGTAAATCCCTTTCCAATCACCGCTATTCAGTACAAAGCGTCACCTTGCCATCTTTCCAGGAAATGAATTAAAACTAAATACAGTGATTTGACCATTTTACGTAGAATCTGCTCCACATCCATATTTAATACAATCTAAATCACATATACGTCGTGAAAAACGTAAAGTGAAAAATTTGAATTCATCTACAAATTTAAGTTCAATTGAAAATGCTTTAGAATCAGTTATACCCAATTTTACTTCCACCACAACGAGTAATAAATTAAATGCAAACAAAGATGATGAAGATGACAACATGAACAGTATCAGTAGTCGGAATAAGAAATCAAGAGACAAGAAGAAGCAGGAAGAAGAAGAAGAAGAAAAAGAAAAAAAAAGAAAGCAGATACAAAGAGAAAAAGGTAAAATTGGTGAAGGTAAAGGAAAAACTTTAGATGAAAAGAAAAGAAGAAATGTCATGTGAGTTTTGTACAAGATGTTATCTTTTTCTCCTTTCAGTCATTCCATTACTTTATCGATCTGTTCGCGTTATCTTGATTGTATCGCTGTCTTATCGAAGTGATCATCGATTCTAATTGCCTTTTTATCTTCTTTATTTTACAACTCAATAGCCAAGAAGCATCCCAACGTATACCAGCAGTAATATCGCATCCGGCATACAAAACAAATCCTTGGGCAACAATACGTGAACATGTAGGAAATACAATAGCTACAAAGAAGTAATAAGTCAAATGAGATTCCGCTCATTATTTCCTTTCACTATTCGACTTGATCGTTAATTAGTTGGGTACTTCCAAGATTCTCGTTCTTGAGAAAAGCTTATTTGTGAGAAACCTTTTGAGTAGCTATTGTATATGTATTTTTATATCATATAGCAAAATATATATCCATCCAAACGACGTGCCATAATACTATATGCGGTATCTCTCGCAAGGTCCATGGAAGTGTGAATTGGTAGGCGCGCTCGATTTACTGATCTCTCGTCAGCTCTACACAGATTTTATTGACATAATTAGGTGTTTCTCCTGATATATCGCTAATCATCTACCTGCAAATCCGAAAAACAAATTCAAACATCAGCATATATTGTAGGCGAAAGAGAATCAAACCATCTGCTGGAAAGGAGATAGGTCATTAGAAAACATACAATTTTTTGATCAATCAGATAACGTGAAATCAACTATATCGACCTCCATCTTCTTTCCATTATTCATATGATAATCGAATCTTGGATTCATGATGGAAGCCGAATGCTCTTGATCATCATTATTGTTATCTTCATGTTCACTGGACTCCAAATTCAAACGTAAAACTTTATCTTCTGTTCTAGTATATCTAGTAAGATCAAATTCTTTTAAATAATCGGTTTCATTTACATTTCCAGTTTTGAGCCAAATCAAATTGGTTTTCAGTAAATTTATTGAACTTGATGAAAATACAAATGGTGAATAGAAAATTCTACCTATAAATAGGATGAGCTTTTTCGCTTGAGGGGAAGGTTTTCCTTTGAGGTTGGTCGTTGGGGAAGATGTTGTCCTTCAATTTCACTTTTCTTCTCTTTTGATTTCGAAACTTCAGGTTTGTCAGATTTTTTATTAGCTTTTGGGTTTGTAAATTTGTACCTCATATTGTGTTTCTCCGACAGGATACAACAGGTTTACGCTGATGATGGTGATGGGTGGTATCGTGGTGTAGAACGAGGTTACTGATGAAGGGAAAATAACACTTCAACAAATGTAACAGCGTCAAACGATAACAGATTGATTAACAAGTCGATGGTACAGTATGAAGAGGAGCTTTTTGTAAAGAGCGCATAGATCACCCCTTCTACAGCTGAAATCAGCTTATACAGTACCAAAGATATTGATTATCGACATGCCAGCGAAAATATCTACATCATGCTCATAGTTCGGAGCTGACACATACTGATTTTTACAGGATATCATAGCATACGCTTTAAGCTAATACAGATATAATCATAAACATAGCATAATGACAAGGCAGCATATATAGAAAAGTACAAACAAAGCAAGGCAAATTTAGCAAGCATATTCCAGCTATTTCAGGATAATTATTATATAAAAAAACTTTTTTACGTCGATCGTTTGCACTGAGCCTCCAGGGGTGGTCCTATACGAATAACTCTACGGATTAAGAATGACAATATTCGAGACTGGATTTTAGTTGAATCCTTTTCTGAGATTATCATATTCTACAGTTGAAAAGCGAAAGAAGAGTAAGTAAGCCTTATCTAATTTGAGTGACATGACTGTTAGATGATTTGGATAACTTACCAGAAGTAGGATAACTTAATCTATTTTGCGTAGTATCTAAACCATTTCCATATCTTTTAAAAGCTGTAACAACAGTATCAACAAGACTAACTCCAATATCTGTATCAATTGGTACACCACATTTATTCCCATTATTACCAGGTTGACTTGCAGCTACAGGTTGAAGTTTTGAATAATCACCATCAATTGACCAATACATCATTCCACCTATATTATGTTGAATGATATATATCGCTTTCTGGACTGCCAATGTAGGTGTATCAAAGGAAACTACGCGTCCATTTGATCTGATTAAGTGCAGTAAGCCTCAGTCTTCGATCGAATAGAATATCAAAAGAGGATGACTCACGGATTGTAACTCCAAGAACCACCCAAGGTTTGATTATAGGTAACAGTATCACCAGACAATGGTAATTCGGCGGTGTTGTATTGCTCAGTGCCTGTACCAGATTAGATGTATGAGCGCAGGATCTCAGAATGGTCAAAATATGTTACAAAAAAGAATCTTACCTGTCCAAGGTGTCCACATGCCTTGGGTACCAGTAAAACCAGTACCATAAAGTGGTAGACCTGAAATCGAATCATGACAATTCAGCTAGTCAATCGATTTTAGTTCTAAAAAACCTACCAAGATTAAGTTTTCTTGAATCAACACCGGAACTAATATAATGCTGCAAACATTGTGATCCTGACGCATTTACGTCTGAAGATCTACCATCTGAATACAGATTCGATGCAGGAAGAGCTGTATCAGTCCAAGAGCCTGAGAACTGGCAAAAGAATATCTGTAAGCTAAATTGATCTTACGCATGAGGTATAGAAGATATACTTACGTCGTAAGCCATGAGATTCCAGTAATCAAGGTACTTTAAATACGGACTGTCGATCAGAATCCATTGTCTACGCTTGAAGATTATATATTTGAGGAATTGGTATAATACTCACTTGATCCATTCCAGGAATATCTTGATTGCCCCAAGTTTGAGCACCACAAGCGGCAGCCCACTGAAACAATATCATCCGTATGATTAGCGCTGTATTCAGCAAACAACAGTGAGGGACAGACAGGTGGATAGAAAAACTCACAGATAAGAGGAAATGTCCACCACCAATTTGACTAGCAGCTGAATTAAGACCAATTCGTAATCGTCTGAACAGATCTACAAGAGGTGCAGTTTGTTGAGCATTAGGACTATAAAAAGATAGATGAGCTCCACTAGTCAAACCATGTAAAGCAGCGGAGTTAAAGCGCACTATTCTGTATTTGAAAAATATAGCGGTGTCAGCTCGTGTAAGTACTAAAGGACCATTTCCAAATAAAGCATGGAAATCTCACCGTAATCAAGACATAATCCTTCAAATCCTAAATCAGTTACAAGGTCAATGGCAGAGGTTGTAAAAGTTTCTCTCCATTGCTGATTGATGATACCGTTGAAATTCTACATTATGACAAGATGTTTGATTTACGTCATTTAATTTTGCTCATTTGAAGAACGATTGAAGATGAATTTGACTTACTGAAGAGTATGAAGCACCTCCAACACCTAATTGGATTTTCAGATTTCTAAGATGAATTTATGAATAAAATCAATTTTGGTGAGATAGACTTGCAAAACACGATTAGGGATTGCGAGAAACTCTATTTACCTATTTTGTTTCTTTAACAAGAAAAGTTGTTTTAAATTACCATAAAGATTATTACCTGATTCATTATCAGGATTATCACCTGGATAAGGGTACTACGAACCAAATTAACCGAAAGATCAGCACTGTGATCACAGATCACCTCTTGGACAATCTTTTCACTGGTAATAAATATGACAATCTACCTGTGTATCTGCCCAATCGTCACCCAGAAAAACTTGACCACTATTTAAATTGACATTGGCAAAAGCGTAAATGATATGTGTGAAATCTTTACCATTGATATCGGTGACTGGGAAGGTATCATCTCCGTATATTACCCTAGATGATGAACATGCGTTTGTAAGCTGACATTATGGATTGACTGTAGTCTACAGGGTGAGTATAAAGGGCTGGACTTACCAATTGGGCTAAGTCGATGACGCTATTATATTAGCTGAAATTACGGATTTAATCACAGTCTTAAGGTGATTATCTGCTGAGGACAGATGAATAACTCACATAATATCCAATACTTCTATATCCATGCCATCCAGTACCATCAGATTGTCTTTCTTCTAATTCGGCGCCAGAAGATCTAGGTTCAGGGTGATGTAATCCCCCTCTAGGTATAGCAGGTATGGCAGTTGCTACTATTTGATGTAAGAAAGGTAGAAAAGTTGTTAAATGATAACTGGACACCATCGTCGTTGGTTGGGACAGTTTTAGAGACCGCCGAGTAAAGTAGGTGTAGGAGAAAGAGGAAGGGATAAATGGGTTGTAGAATGAGAGAGAGAAGTTGATGGTTTAACGGATACCTAACCTAAAAGAATTAAGAAAAAGAAAGTGTTAATCATTATCGACAGAACGGTTGTTCCCTTTTATATATATGAACCGTCAGCTGTTTCCATTCACATAGTATCAGAGCATTCTGTTGATTACTGCGAATCAGGTCACAACGCCACCGTACCATAAGCTACAGAAGAAGCTGAGACATCAACCAATCAATCGTTAATCAATCATTGTAACCAGTCAATCAGAGTGATGAATCAAGTACAACGATCAAAATGATTAGCGAAACGCTGAATAGTGTCTTAACGGGAAATTCGTGAACAATATAATCTCCTATTTGTCAACCATTTGATGGACGATCATTCTTGGTTTGATTATCACTCATAGACCTCCTTTTACGGATCGTATGGTATACCCAAGATCGATCGGTTATTGCTTGATACTATATTGAGGCGATCTAATTCACGACCTGTCAAACACGCCAATTGTAGTGAGTATTGATGCAAATGCAATGCATAGAGAAAAGGTTGATTGTGTTGAGCCAAAACTTATTCCTGATTGTCCTGTTAATTTGATGCGTGATGTATTTGATGCTGATCTATGTGAATACCCATTGACCTAAAGTCATTGCTATTCCCATCATTACTGCTCCCGCTATCCCCGCGATTGCCATATCCCTTTCTTGGGAAGGCTGAGTTACGATATCTAAATAAGGTGGTAATCCCTGTATATTAGTTGTTATAAGTGGTTTTAGTATTATACGTTGTGGGGATGATGGTGTTATAGTATCAGGTAGCGATACTGCCAAGTCTAACGGTGGTGTATCTGTTGGCAAGGTTTCAGGAGAGATGATAGGTGCAGGTGTGTCGTCAATTATTGGCTGAACGACTAAGGGTACTTCTTCTTTGATATCTTCCTGATTTGGGAGTGTGATGATTGGAAGAGATGGATTTGAGGTTTGATTGTTTGAATGACTTTCAATCAATGTCGATTCTAAACCTTTTAATCTATTATCAACATTATTCATTAAACCAGAAATTTTTTCTTCTAATTTATTTACTAATCTTTTTCTTTTCCAAGGTTCGACTATAACTATAGCAGTTAAAAAAATAAAAGCATTTAAAGCTAAACCTAATAAATTTGCCCATGTAGAAACAGATCTAATTTTGTCTGACCAAACTTGTTCTTCATGATATCTTTGTAAAATAGTTTGCATCAATTCATTAAATGATTTATCAACTTTTAATTCTTTTTCTTTTAATTCTAATGATTTATTTGAAACTAGATGTGTTGAAGAATGATCTTCTCTAACTAATTGTGTAAATTTTAAAACATCTGAATCATTCCATGAATGTTTCCTTTCTAATAAACTATTGACATCCCTCTGTGCATTAGATCGTGTAGTTACTGCTTCATCATATTCGATTTTTGCTTTCTTCGCTGATTCTCGGAGTGCTTGCAAGTTGTCCTCTACAACAATCAAGGACAACAATCAGTCTATGCTTGTGACATGTAATATGATGAAGCTAGGGAGGAATTGCTATTTTATAGTATGGAAATCACTCACCCTTTTCGAACACTAACGCTTTTAACCGTTCTACTTCCTGATATCCAGTCATCTGATTGACCTTCAAACCTAATTCCACCAATCTTTTCTCCGCATCTTTGGCGACCCTTTTAGAATGCTGTAGGACCGTTGTAGACCATTCCGCTATACGTTCTTTGACTTCTGGTGGTATATTAACGGATTTAGGTATTTTTAACGATTGTAGCGATTGTAATGAATCTTTTACAGAATACTTAGGCTTGGTTACATCATTGGAGTCAATGTTAGGTGATGCGAGCTTTGGCAAGGGGTCCAAAGAAGACGTGGACGATGAGCTGGGAGGAAGAGTTGGATAATTTGGTAAAGCTGTTTCTGAAGGTGATGATTGATTATGCGTTGAATCTTCTTTTTCCTTATCGCTGATTGATTTTTGTGGATCTTCAGCAAATTTCTTGTCATTGATTGTTGATCCAGTACCGGAGAACGATGTAGATCCAGTGGCTATATTATCTGGTATTGGTAAACCTATGTCCGGATTTTTGGTGTTCTGTCCTTCGATTGCAGTTGGACCATATGAAGGTGGTGGAGGTAGATTCCAAACAACATTATCGTCTTCTTTCTCTGGCTCCTGCTTCTTCTTCGATGCATAGCTTGATGCTGATGAGCTGTTCCAGCGCCTTAGAGGGGCGATCCGCGTACAGGGATGTTCTAGACTTAGGCATTGAGATGGGTTGAATGGCGACGTCTTAGATGAACAGGGGTTCAACAATCGCGTTACTGTGTTTCTTGAAGGTCCGGCAGCGGCCGCAAGGAATGTTGGGAAAGCATGGCGAAATGCCATTGGGGTGCGTAGGACTTCGTGGGGACTAGGGAACAAGATACCTCGAATACTTTGTCGTATAGCATATAATGTTGTTCAGATCGCTAAAAGTAGGATCACTAGTCATATCACCTTTATCGCTAACTTTGGTCGAAAGACCCAAAAGTGGAGGAAGGAGACCATGCCACGTGGGGGATTCCGGCCGACGCAGAAGCTAGCTACTTAATTAGCTTTAGATACTTGTATTCACAGGTGTTTTTGTTTGAATGCATCTATCTTACATGCATAAAATATTGCTTCTAGCTTTGAGTGATTTGCACTGAAGATGCGACTACCACCACCTTATCACTTTACCTTACCTTATACATTATAACATTGGGCAGCAATCCTTTCGTCTTTCAGAATAAAGCACGTGCCAGGAATCATCAACAAAGTAAATTGTGTATTGTTCTGGCAAAGGTCCTTTGTTCCCCTCTAAGGCCTTATTTTCACCACAATCGGACAAAGACAAAGACAAAAAGCAAGACTCAATGTGTTTGGTATTAGAGACTGTGCATCTGATTTCAGGGAAGATACAAAACAAAGCATGTGAGAACGACGGCTTAATTAATGACAAATTCCCTTTCAACGTGGGATCAAAAATGAGAATGATATATCATACTAATTCCCCATCAAAACATCGCAAAGCCGAAAGGGGAAATCGGGATATTTCCATCAATCCTTTCCTTTAAAGGATAGAACAAAAATGATTCTATAGTCAGCTCAACAATTAGTGTTTCGATGACACTTTCATATTTCGACAATATCGTATATGGCATTTATTGTGGCTTTGAATGAAATGACATTGTTCTTTACAGTCATGACTACAGTGGTTTGATCATATAAAAAGCAACCATTTCGACAAAATGTATTCTTATGATTCGCATTCTAATCTTAAACCCTTACCTGACGCTTTCCCACCATCTGACCCTTTTCATTTTACATCAACAGACAACCTGGTAGATGTCAACGTCTTTGATCCTGATTCAGCTACAACTCTAAGAACTTCGAATGGATTAGTGCGTCGAAAATCGATTTTGAAAATACCAAAAATGGTAGATATCACATGGGATGATAAAGATCACCAATATCCTGTTCGGCCAATCACGCCAAATCCACCAAATTCTAAAAAACTTCAGAAACAACCAAAACAACCTAAGGGAGTTAGATTTACCCCTTCGACTGAAGGTGAAGGTCAATTACCCTTCAATGATTATGGTTTACCTACACCTGAACCTACACCTGAAAAATCTCACAATACTAAATCTAAAACGAATAACAATAACAAAAAACTGAAAAAGAAACCTTCTTGGTTACACTGGCGGCCAAACGATCCAAATCATCCTGATCAAGATCCATCTTATCATCAACCGAACAACGATTATAGTTTTGGTAGTAACAATCAATATCAATTACCTACAATAAACGATACACCTTCACCTACAGGATCAGATTGTTCATGGCATCATCATTCATCATATTTTCCTGAATATACACCTATATATCCTACACATTCTAAAACATCATATTTTCCTACAACTTATGGATTAACAGAAGGTGAAATTCAAGCACAAGAACAGTCATTAAGAGTTGGTCGTTCTGTTATATGTCATTATCCAATGTTACCTACTTGGTCTGAATATGGCGGTCAAGAAGATAAAGCTAAAAACGGTTGGCAAACATCCACAAATAATAGTTTGATGAATAATTGGAATGCTTTTGGTTGGACAGGAGATAATTTACCTAAATCTAATGAATTGACTTTTGGTAAACCTGCTCCAGTAGGTGAACCTTTAGATGGTGGTGCAGCTAAAAAGAAGAAAGGCGGTAATAAAAAGAAAAAGAAAGGTGGGGAAGGTGGAGGTGGAGACGATGAAGAAGGAGGCGGTGAAGGTGAAGGTGGTAATGAAGAAGGCGGATAGGGATCGTACACACAGGTGATAACTGGGCTCGATCGCGAGTCGTTTCTCATCTCGATACAAGAGAATACAACGGAATTACAATAAAAAGGGGATAACTTTGTCTAAGGAAACCCTGCTCAATATGTATACAATAATGTTTGTCATTATCACGGGCACTCGCGAAATTCGAAACATCTGACAGTGTGAACCATATTTTTATGAAGTATCAGATCCCGAAGGTGGTCATATATTGTATGACCGCAGAATCATTGTATAGACAGATATCTCTCGGGCGCCCTCGGGCTCAATTCCCGAATATCAATACTATACAGTTAGTAGATACCAGCTTTCTGGAGCACAGCAATAGGATCCGAGCCTTAATTAAAGGATCTGCTCGATGTCCTTCATTTGGGAGGGAAACACCGAGTAAATGAACAATAAAGAATAAATACAAACACAACTTAATTCGATAGTGAAGGTTAAGCTTACAAGTGCCTGTTTCAAAGATAAGATCACACAAAATTACCCTGAATTAGATTCAAAGCTTTGATCGATTTCCGGATCTCATTTCTCATGTTTACTATGTTTACTATGTTTACTCGGTCATGCGTTAATTGAGCTGATTAAGCTAATGGTTTCCTTCGAGTACACCGAGGTCAATGATTGCCAGTAATCCATTATTCTATTAAAATGGTTCATGATATAGTTTGCCCTTTTCATCTTTTCATCTTAGCTTCCTTTCTTACATGTTATCGGGTCACATTTAATTGTGAACTTTACAAATACTCACATTCCTTTCATTACAACTACACTCTTTTTATATTTTTGTGAACAGCCCGAATTCTTTATAATAGATTTTCCCAAAGGAACGATATTATAGCCAACTGAGCTCTCGCTTAGGGATTTTATATTGACCTAAACTAGGGGACAGAATGACCTCCCTCAAAGTGATTCTGGGGTTATTACCTCTATTATCATCTGTATCAGCTATAGCTGTATCTGAAGTAGAACGATCTTGCCAATCATGTAATGGCGGTTGGTCAGGGTACAGGAATGTTGGATATTTCGTAAGTATTGCAGACAGTCCTTGTCACTATATCACATGATACAGAATGTGTTCTTGAAAGAGCTAAAGACAAATTTTTATGATGATAGACCAATTGGGGAATATACGACCCACAAGATTACTTTGTGACAAACATCTCAGCAAAAGAGTATACTCATATGAACTATGCTTTTGCCAATGTGGATATAAACAATGGTACTGTCTTCTTGGGTGATCTTGAAGCTGATATTCAAGTAAGTCCAACTGCACGTACGGAACTTATTGCTTGGCTGATGCGTCTAATGATTACCTGTTACCTGTTTAGACAGAATATCCAGGTGATAATCTGAATGCCACCGGAAATAATGTATATGGGAACTTGAAACAACTTTATTTACTCAAAAAGAAGAATAGGTCAGTTGAAGAATAAACACTTTTGTTGGACTTGATGTTGATGTTCTGTCTCTTGATAGGAATTTGAAAACTCTTCTGTCCATCGGGGGAGCAACATATTCAGAGGTAAGCAGAGACTCAATATCTGGCTCGGTTGATTATTTTGTTTTCATGTCTGGGAAACAGCAGACTGATGGTCCATCGATTCTTAGAACTTCGCTAACATCACTCAAGCCAAATGGAGGGAAACTTTTGTCAATACCTCGATCACACTTTTGAACGATTATGGCTTCGATGGTTTGGACATCGATTTTGGTATGTTAAACGTGGTGTAGATAATCTGGCAATTCAGCTTGTTATGGTTAGGTGCTGATGTATACAGTACTCGTAATTCTCAATTTATAGAGTAGTAAGTACGATTTTTGACCATACGTCTCCCGCGAGAAATTATGGCTTCGACTGAAAAAAAACGGATACATGATGTAATCAGCCCCGAAGGTGATCAAGGTCCAGCTTTCAGTGAACTTCTGAAAGGCTTAAGGTCCGGTCTTGATGCTGCAGCTAAGAAGAACGGTGGTGGCTATTAGGAACTAGCTGTGAGTTTCTGCCTTTGGCAAATCAGGTTGTGTTCGATGATATGGCGATCTTTGACCCACTGTTTTTCACCTGCAATAGGCAGCTGTAGGTTGCGGTGAGGCCGGTTGGCATGGATTAGATGTCAAAGGAATGGACAAAGTAAGTAGCGACCCAAACTCCGTGTCCCCTCTGACCATAAGCTGATCGTTATGGCATATATCACAGTGTCTCGATTTCTGGAATCTTATGGCTTACGATGTAAGCTAGATACACTCTTGTACATAGGATTTCTTACAACATGTTGACAAGACAATCTTGATTTTATCGACCAGTTCTCAGGAGAATGGACACCTACCGCGCTTCCAGCTGCAAACCTTTGGCCGGACAACAATCCAGCCAATGATGTAGGTGTTTCAGGACATCAGTGCGTGCAACATTATCTTGGAGAAGGTGTCAACTCTAGAAAACTCGTATTAGGTAAACTTGTTCATACAAGTGGTTATAAACATATCTTTAAACTAATTTTACTGAATTTATGCTCCTAAATCATCAGGTATGCCCTTATACGGTACTGCTTTCAATGGCACTCAAGGGATGTGGACAAACTGGACAGGTGAGTTAGATCGCTGAACGACTTTCCGCTGGGAATACAGTATAGAATTATAGCTTATAAGTCTTTATCAACTTGGTAGATATCGGTGGCGGTGATTACGATCAAGCCGGTAATTACGACGATAAACATTTACCACTTGAGGGTACAGTTTTATTCTACAACAAAACTCTTGAAGCCGCTTGGAGTTTCGATAAGTAAGTCTTGGTGATTATCCATCCTTGTTATGATCTAAATCGTCATGTTCCTATACACAGCAAAACAGGTCACGTAGTATCATTCGACACACCCACTACAACTTTGGCAAAAGCTAAATACATTATGAAAAACCAATTAGGTGGAATGATGTATTGGTCAATTGATCAAGATTTCTCAAAATTGCAATCTGAGGGCAAACCAAATGGAAAAATTTGGCCAGGTGTATGGGATAGATTAAAAGGACATTCTAGAAAAGTTAATTATGGTAAATGGAAAGGTGCACCATGGCCATTACCTGAATCTTTCAAATACCGTCCACAATCAAATTTCAAAAGATCAATTCCATCTTCCATCACTGAAAGAGCTGAAATTGAGACAGTCAAAGAAAGAGGTTTCAATTTTGAATTTGGTGGTAATTGGAACAATTGGAATATTTGGGGTCAATGGGAACAATGGAGTAACTGGAGACCTAAAATAACAGATAATATCTGTTTGAATATCGGTTATAGTTTAGTTGATACTGTTAAGACTGCTTTTGAGAAATATGGTGGTGGTTTAGACAGATCAAAGAATAATCTTAATTATCCTCACTCTGGTATGTCATAATATATCGTACTCATAGGTTGACGATATCTAACAAGACATACCGTTATTTTATTCTGCAGTTTACGACAATATCCGAAATGGAATGGCGTAAACTCTTCATGAGTGATCTGAGCAGTGCTCTTTGCCGCTCGATTTATACGTACTTACAACTTTTGAAATAACATACTATCATATCTTACAATATGAACTTGCTATTTTCTGTTCAGGACAATTAATTTACATAACTTTCGAAACCACTCATTTAACCTCTATTTCCTTTATTTAACCTCTATTTCCTTTAGAAAACTTACATGCATATCCATTACTTGCGCTCGAAACCGATTCGTAATTGCATGCACTGGGTATGTAGTTGGCTTGGTGTACGAGTAAAGCTGAACAGTTGTACTGGGTACTCGAGCACTATGTGTTTGAACTACTGTGTATTTGAACTAACTTATGACCGACGGGCAAGAGGTACTCCCTTTCCGAGGTAAACTGTTTTAGCTCAAAGCAGCAGTGACTAAGGTTATGTAGTCTCCGAAAGATAACCGAACAAAATGAGTAAATTAATAATTAGCTATTCTACGTCTTATTCTCCTCGGTTTTAATCCTACTTCTTATTTGAACAATTGTACAATGCTAAACATATATACCTTGCGATTACAGCTTTTCTCAAAACTAAAGGCATAATGTTTGATCTAATCTTGGCCATCAATCCAGATTCGACGTTGAATTCACTGTACATAAACCTCGAACCGAAGCAAAGAAAGATAAAATGTCATGGGCATATTTTAATGCTATAAAAGAGATATTACCTCGTCAGTAGATCTGTTATTTTGAAGTACATATGGTGTCCACCCACGTACCATTCAAAGCAATTGAATGCTAATTATCACTTCTGATCTTCTTACAGCTAAACCTACTTGGTCTGTAGACGATTTACCTGATCAAACTGGAAATGTAGCTATTGTGACAGGTGGTAATACAGGTATTGGAAAAGCTATATGTGAAGTCTTATTGCGGAAGAACGCTAAAGTAAGTTCGGATGTTGATAACAATCTCATTATATCGTTGTGCGGGATTGTACTGTATGGTGAAGTCTACTTTTGAGGTAAATTCGGTATCTGACGAAAGTGCGAAATTGATATATTCATCATCAGGTTTATCTATTAGCTAGATCAGAAGATAAAGCATTAGAAGCTATAAAAGATCTGAAGGAGCAAACTGGTAAAAAGGATATTCACTTTATCAAATTAGATTTAGGAGATTTGACTACCATCAAATCTACTGTTAAAGAATTTGAGACGTAAGTGATTGATAGTTATCATCGTTGATATGGGTATCATATAATATATATCTACATATTTAAAGTGTTGGTCAAGGTTGTAATGCAATATGTTAGCGATTATTACTAATTTATGCGCAATGGCTTTATAGTAAAGAAGAAAATCTTCATTTATTATTCAATAATGCTGGTGTAATGTTCCCACCAAATGGAAGTAAAACTAAACAAGGATATGAATTACAATTAGGTACAAATTCATTAGGTCCAATTCTTTTAACAAATTTATTATTACCAATTTTAATTAAAACTTCTCAATCACTTTTAGTTAAAAATGAAGTAAAAGAAAAAGGTTATAATATAATTAGAATCATAAATTTAAGTTCAAATGGACATGTTTTTTTCCCACCAAAAGGTGGTTTCAATTTTTTAAATCCAAATTTTGATTTTTTAGATTCTAAAAGTAGTTATGGTCAATCAAAATTTTTAAATGTTATTCATTCTTTAGTAATTGCTAAAGAAATGAAAAAGAATAATTATAATATTAATTGTCATCCTTCAAATCCAGGTGGAATTAAATCTGATTTACATAGATATCAAAATTGGTTATATCATTTATTCGTTGTGAGTCCTTGTTCAATGTATCGTTTTGTATTGTAGTATGTTCGGTAAATGTGCATGTTTTATTTGAAATTTTATGAGATTAAGGGTATATAAACTAATTTTATATAACTTTCATTAATCGCAGGATCGTCTTACGTATCCATTGGATTTAGGTAGAATGACACCTCTTTATGCTGGTTTATCACCTGAAGCTGGTAAACCAGATCAAAATGGAAGTTATTATATACCATGGGGTAGAAAAGGTTCTGCTAACCCTGATGCTTGTGATGAGGAGAATACGGAGAAAATGTAAGTTCAGCTCTCAGCTAGCATTTATAGATCAATTACCGTTTCCAGTTATGAACAAGCTGATAAGTGTTATACGTTCTACTGCAGTATGAAATGGGTACAAGACCAAGTTGCAGCTTACCAATAAGATTTCTGGTTTTATCACAAGAAGATCAAGATTCACTATTAAAGGTATAGATGGTCTATCAAGGACACAATCGGTTGTGGGTATACTATGCATCCAACAGGAGGCCGGTTATATATACAACAGATGTTTCCGTAATCATTCTGGACGTTCACATCCTCCATCAAGCAAATAACACAATCTGTCAGGATTGTTTTTTAGAGCTTTTGGTATATCGGTAAATGAGTTTGACTTCTTTGGTTTACCGGATTGAGCGATGATATCTTTAAACGTGAAAGCCTCCTGAAATAGACACACGAAACGGTTAGTAGAGTGGTTCTTAAGTGTAAGCCAAATATTTCAATCAAACTTATTTCAGTTCTTATTTTTCGAGAAAAGTGAAACAAAATTTGGAGAACTATACTTACAGGATACATATCAAATGGATCTTTACCTTGACATACCGTTTCCCTTAACCTATCTGTCTCTACTAAAGCGGGATTTCTGGCTCTATCATTATGACTATAACCTAACATTTTTGTCTTAATTTGTGAAAGTGTTTCGAAACAGAAAGAACAATGCCAACCTGAACCACCTAATAGATAATCACTTTTTCTACCATGATTGTAATTCAAAGATTCATCTTTTCCAGTATACGTTGTAACTTTTGGTCTAAAATACCCATCATCCGCTAATGGAAATTCAAATGAATATCTATAATTCTTGACATTCAAATGGATAATTTCTGTTTCGAATTTACACGTTTTCAATAAATTCAAAGTTTGTGAAGAAACAATTTCATCTACATCACTCATCAAAACTAGATCCCCATGGGTTATATCACCATTCCTAGCTAAATTCTTTAACTCAGATCCTAATCGAACACGTTGTTTAATTTCATTATCAAATGATCCAACAGGTAAATCTTTTTCAAAATTCCCTACTATATGATGTATGATTTTAATTTTAGGTATAATATTATAAAACCTTTCTTCATTTTCGTTGAAATAAGTTGGTTTTGGTTTTCCAGAAAATGTCATATTTGATTCAACAATAACGAAAATATCAACTAAATTTGAATATTCTTTTAATCTAATTTCTAATAAATCTAATTCACTTGAAAATAAAATCGCATCTATTATCTTTGGTTTAACATCATTATTGTATTGTCTAATATCCCATTCATGTAAATTACACCATTTCTTCTGTATTTCTAAATTATCTATATCTCCAGGTGGAGCAACTTGTTTGATATTTATCCATGGTTTTTCAGGTTTATCCCATATTGGTCTAAATATATAACCCAAATCCCTTTTCCATATTGTCAACGTATCAAATGTCAGGTATATCATCGCTGTGAAAACTCCTAACCCGATCAACCATTTTACTTTTAATCCGGTTCGTCTTCTAAAACAGCTATCAATCCAACTTATTGGTAATTTGATCAGTTGTTGAAATCCATTTTCTTGAGTAGATTTACCAACTACTTTATATTCACCTAGTTCAATATCACGCTGTATGGTCATAGTAAACTTAGCCACTTGAAGTTGAACTATAGTAGAATATGTATGGTATCCTTGAACGGTTTTTTTCCATGGGTTTATATTAAAAGGTAAATAGCAGTAATCTGATGCATGCTTTTATGGTCCTTGTACGGTCTTCATCACGATTTCCAACCCGAGTATACAGTGCTCGTACCCATGTCATGGCATTCCTTTGTCATTGTTGGCGAAATCAAACAGATTCAATTATCCTATTTAACTAAGGTTATGTATAACCTTTTTTTCTCTCTTAATCTACCATAGATAGATATGCATACAGTCGTTCGATTGTACAGTAGTACTGTGACCCCCTAATCACTAATCACTAATCACTAAGCTTAATCCCCTGTTCCAACATGTCAAGAGGGTTCGTGTGTATCATGTGTATCATGTGTATCATGTGTATCATGTGTATCATGTGTATCATGTGTATCATGTGCCACAACCCTGCCAAGAGTACGTACTCGTAGTGTTAGTGTAAGATACCACACCCTGCAATTCAAGAATGAATTAATATTATATATTGATATTAAGCGATAAGACAGGCGGCGATGTCCGTCCAGCTGTCGAGATTAGATAATATTATATCATGCCATTTCTGCGCACATTAGTCTGTGCGGTCTGATTTCACTAACCTTTAATCCTACTGCTGCTTAGATCATATACAAGACTGCTCAAAATACATTTTTTGATGTAGTATATAGTTTTCAACCAATGTACTCCTCTAATTGTACATAGTAGCTCAAGGCCAACAACATGCCTCATCCAGACTCCATTCAACTTGGACTACTGTCTTTAGGATTGTCGTTTCATTTCCCTTCCTCATCTGTACCAAGATGGTCACCGATCACACCTTCTTTCATCGAATCGGATAATCTATTTGACGAATCTTCAGCAGAAGCTGTCAAACTGTTGAGATTAGCTATAAGTGATGTAGGTTTGGGATTTCAAGGGGAATGGATAAGATATGGCAAAGGAATCAAAGTCAGATGTTGGATTTTACCTAGTGATGTATCTGGAAGTATGTGGAAATCTATCGTACCCAAATACAGGGATAAAGTAGTTAAAGGCTTAATGAACAACGTAAGAAGGAGTTGGGATCCTGAGGAAAAGGAAGGAGGTATTCTAATGGGATTTACAGTAAGTATGATCCTTTCTGCGCAAGTATCCGCTGGAATCAGC
Source organism: Kwoniella dendrophila CBS 6074 (assembly GCF_036810415.1). Lineage (NCBI taxonomy): Eukaryota > Fungi > Basidiomycota > Tremellomycetes > Tremellales > Cryptococcaceae > Kwoniella > Kwoniella dendrophila. The sequence goes on from NC_089482.1 coordinate 596,933, forward strand.
AATCGAGGTAAAGCTAATATAGTAGAATGTGATGGTCGCAGGCGCAAGATGATCAAAGCATGCAAGAGATATACTCATCTGTACCATCTCCCCCTGACCCTGAATATGAATTCTCTGATATAAAGCTGGATCAAGACTTGTTTGATAGCTTGGAAGCGTTTGAAAATCCTTTACGAGTAAGAACGAATATGTACAGATATCAAATAGTGAGCATGGTTATCTACTGTTATCTATCAAAATAGCAATCTGTGGGCAATGTACTAATACGACTTCTAGCGATCAGTAGCTAGAATGATAAAGATGGAAATGCAACCTGAAAAATTCGTTGATCCGATATTTATACCTATTAAAGAAGCTGGGCGAGATGGAATTTATTATTTGAATTTGAATAATTGGGATATACAACGTCATCCAGGATGGTATGATTTACCTAGAGGTGGAATCCTGTAAGCTCAATCGACTGTCTTCCTTCACTTCCTCATGCTGAAATGCCTCACATAGATGTGAACAGATGGGTACAGGTAAAACATTAATGTGTTTATCACTTATTACCTCAACTTTACATCAACCTACATTACCGCCGCCCAATAATATTGATTTATCACCAATTATAACGGATTTAGCTGAACGTACATATCCTTTCGCATCAAATTCGGATTTAAGAGCGTTAACTGGTTATCCAAAACATAAGACCAAATTAGAATTTCCTTCTTTAGTTGAACTTTGTTCTAACGTGATTGCGACAAATATACCTTCAGCTGTAAACGACCCGAACGTACTAGACATTTTTCGTCCTTTATTAGAAAGGAAGTTGTTCTATTGTACTTTACCTCCTGATGATGAATGTGCAAGATACTCAAAAAAGAAAACAGCAGATCAGGCGGTCAAGAAAGTATACCTAGCAAAAGGAACATTAGTCATAGTACCTCAAATCCTCATTCATCAATGGCAATCTGAGATAGATAGTCATTTAGAAGAAAACGCTTTGAAAGTCTATAACGCAACTAACGATGAGTTACCTAGTATAGAGGAATTACTGGAATATGATGTGAGTTTATCGTATTGTAAATTTAATGAACATCTCAAAATAAGATGGCTAATTTCAATTCACACAGGTCATTTTGATGGACACATTGCGTCAGTAACAAAGCATCGGAAAAGTTGTAGAGTAGTTTTGCTGATAATTACGAACCTCTTCTAGGCTTTGGTGCTGAAGAAACTCAACATCGTCGAATGAGGGGTCTCAAACCTTCGGTTCTTCTCAGAGCGAGATGGAAACGTGTGATTTTAGGTAAGCTTCTTCAATCGTGTTTGGAAAAACAACAATGCATGTCGTACTAAGGTATCAGTCGCGTAGATGAAGGACACACAGCGCAATCAAAGCTCGCTAATTCGATGATATTTGCGAGAAATTTAAGTGTGGAGAGGCGATGGCTTGTTAGTGGTAGTAAGTATATGTGATTAAATAAATTCCTATCTCTCCTAATTCTTCGCTGACATGAGTCTGACCAGCTCCTACTAGGCATCTTCAGCAAGGGGGCGAAACTGAATTGGAATCCCTTGAGGTGCCTAATTCGCATCAAGCTACACGGTCATTTACGCCCACGATCGCAACAAATGCTCATGATACCCCGATTGTACGTAGACCATGGGATCAGTTTGATCTAGAAGATGCGTCTAGAATGGGTCGGATGATTGGTGGATACCTGGCTGCCGAGCCATTCAAGACGGAAGGTGGTTTTGAGAAGAATGTCGTAGCCCCGTTGAAAAAACGTCAAGGTCCACTTTACGGCGCAGTTAGAAGATTGAAGTATATCATGGATGGAATAATGGTCAAACATGCGTGAGTAACAACAATGACGAATTACAAGTGTCACGTTAGCTGAATGCTATGAAAACAGGCCAAAGGTGATTGATATAGAAGCTCATCTACCTCCATCCACAATAACCAATGAATTGCTCCAATTCGACCCCTTCCAAAAGATTACATATAATGTGCTTGCTGCACTAGTTGCAAGTAATGTATATACTAGTGAGATTTTCCACGTTGATCTCTTTTTAAGTACTGACGAATACTGCAGGTGGAGGAGAAGATGTCGATTATTTCCTGCATGCGAACAATCGAGATTCGTTCCTTCGAGTTGTGGACAATTTGCATTTGGCATGTTTCTGGTATTCTGCTAGGGATATGGGTACTGCAGGCTGCTTAACGAGAACTCAAGATTGGCTGACACGACATCCGGACGCGGACCCGCACGTACGAGCACAATTGGAAGAGGCCTGTCAAAATCTGCAAATGGCTATCGATACACCCGGATGGGACGAATGGATGACAAACGCCGTTTCTATGCCATTGGATGGTCAATCTTTCCCATCATTGATAAAAGAAGCTTGGTCTGATTCATTCAATTCAAAACCTGATATGATCGACGTACACAGTTTCAACACCCTAAGGGAATTGAACAAAGGCGGAAAGACAATACAGTATTTACATATATCAGGATGGGATTATAGGAATGATAAATTAGATGAATTCCAAAAGACAATGGCTAAGTACATGGAGAAACATGCTAAAGAGCAGAAAAGACTAGCAAAAGCTGAAAATTCAACCGCTGCTAAAGCTCCAAAAGCTGTACTCAAATCCTCAAATAATACTGTAAAGAGTACTAAGAAAAGGAAAAGACAAAACATGGATGAAATAGAGGAAAGACTGGAAGAAGCTGAACGTAACGCTAATTCGGCAGCTGTACCTTCTTCATCTTCTGGATTTATCCCACGAAGACCACTTCCAGCTACGTTCTACACAAAAAGTAAATCAGCAAAGGTCAATTTTATAGCTCAAACACTGATAGCATCAGATAAAGAAGATAAATTCGTCATTTTCGGTGATGCTTATGAATTAGGTCATTTAACTGAAATTCTAGATCTTCTAGATATAACTTGGTAAGTCTCCTGTCTTATTTGATTACAAGTATCATCTCACTTGACTGAACTGTGGATGATGTAGCACCTTTGTTGGAAGTGAATCATTTACGAAGGACCGGCGTAAAGCTTTGAATGATTTTCAAAAACCTGAAATCAAAGTGTGTTTACTAGACTTAAAAGTTGGTGCACGAGGTTTGTGAGTGAATAGGACAAGTATACAATTTATGGTAGACTGCTGATTAATGACTCAATCAATGTCTCAGGAACTTGGTCGTGGCTAATCGAGTTATATTCTTGAGACCAATTTGGAATCTAGATGTCCAAGCTCAAGCTATCAAAGTGAGTTGAAAGTTTTCTTGTATTTCTTAAACGCACCACTAATAATATGAGCGAATCAGCGTGTACATCGTATAGGACAGACCAGAGAAACAAAGATTCAAATCCTGGTCACTGAAGGCACATTCGAGGAAGATATTGCAAAAAGATCTACGAAAAATAGATCAACTGATGACGAGAAGCTGTACACCAGGGCGATGATTGAGGTGAGTGGTTTCACTTTCAGGATATATGTACACGTTTCAAACCCTCATCTGTTCATTATCTCAGAACCCTCGATTCGTTTACCCAGAGAAAGAAGAAACGGAGACTTTCGCTGTACGGTTTATACCTATTGACGAAACCCCCCCGTCAACCGCGATTGATGGCGAACCCTCGACAAATGGTGCGGCGCATATCGATCACAATGATTCGGTCAATGGGCATCATAATTCACTAGATCAACACGACACTGTAGCCAACGGTCAGGCCCTTCCTAGTACTGTCCCGCTACGAAATGGAAATACACCAGAAGCGGAGGCGAGTCCACCCAGAAGAAAAGCTAGAGTGATGTTTGCATGATCAGGTATATACAGGTTCAGTACAGATGTCATCGATATATCGAGGATCATGTAATATGAATCGTATATGGTTTTCTGGGCCTGGCTATCAGCTATTTTTAGATTCGTCAACGTGCAGATCAATCTGTATCATTGAGGACATTCCCCCTTAACTGCGCAACATCACTTCAACATGTGAAAGGAAGGCCATCTTGTCTTTGATCATTAGTATGTTCATTTCTCCTAGGCATATATCCGACAAAGGACCATATGTTTCTGATAAATTAGTATCATACCGATATTGAAAGAGTTGAAGTTTTTCCCGACAACTAGGCCGTACGTAAAACAATGTATCAGGTTTAGAACCTATAAATATATATATCCAACTCATACAGAGAAAGATATTTGGAAAGTACAAATCGATACAATAGAAGCTATCAATATAGAGGAACCTTACAGCTACAACGAAAGATACTATTTATAATGTTATTTGATCTCAAACAAATCGGATTACTATCTATTTTAGCTAATGGCTTATTTGTCTCTGGCGTCTCAGCAAATTTAGAAGCTCATGTTGAAATTAATTTGCCTGAACATACATTGTTCATCAACGAAACTGACCAAAAAGAACTGATTCGCGGACCCGGAAAAGTTTCATTTGACCTATTTAAAGAACCATTACAACGCCAAAATTTCACTTGGAAAGGCTTGGATAAAGACAATGTTGATGAACCTTTATGGCAAACTCAAGTGAGTGTGATTAAAAACAGCAGAAATTGAAGAGTATAATACTCTTTGCGCAGATGATATACCATATATACTGTATACTGATACGCCATTTTCTGTCATGGTGATTTGTTTGATAGGTAATTGCTGATGCTGGATACCCATATAAAGGAATTGCTAAATTTGAATTTCAAGATTCAAAACCCTGGGTTAAATTAGTCTCAACAGAAGATACTCAAGCTCGTTTGGAGTGTTTAAAGGATAAATTTGAATGCTTGAAAGGGAAATGTGAAGGTGATCACCCAGAGTTTAGTTTATGTGGGTTTTATGTTACCGTAGAATCATCGATACGTACATGCTTGAGCAGTCGGTCTAACAAAATTTCCACCATTCATCCGTGTTTTTGTCATCCCTTTATCCTGCTTGAGACATGAAAAGCTAACGTGTAATCACTTTTATAGAAATCCCCAGTAAAGCAAATAAGTTAGGAGTTGCATATACTGTATGAAGGGCGAGGATTATCACGCAGCTACATGTTTTGACCTTTAGCTGTATGGACATTGAATTGGGTAGTTGCGATTTGTTCATTTTGTACAAGGAGGGATGTATTCTGTATCACTTTGTGATCTCCTTCTTGATAGACTTAATGATGTCGTCTTTACTTTTTCGTATGCCGATGGCTGCACAGAATGCATGCTCACTCACTAAGTACAGTCTCAATGCTACTGAACTATCACGAACCGACAGACACAGCTGCGTGCATCCCAAATCCGCTGACTATTCCTGCTGCAGGCCTTTTATTCCGTTTGCCATTTTGATATATTGTATGATAAGATCATTCCATTTGATTATCAAGACTTCCTTCCCCCTTGAGCTTGTGTCTAGCCAAGAAAATCGATCTTAGGAATTTGCTCCTATGCAATAAGATGAGAATATTCAGATTGCGATGAAACCGGATATTACATGAGTCGGTAATGAAACAGTGATTATCGGTTAGATTGCTTCCCCTTGCTCTTGTTGATTGACAAAGGATGATCCTGCTGGCATTTTCGATTGGACTCAACCTCATGATCTATAACACTGATGTTTTGCAGATAGCCTATATAAATGAGGCGTTTTCTTTGTCAAACTCGTTGAAATGTTGAGTATTTCATAACGCAGAGATTACTGAGCTATATTTTGCAACTGAATATTCATTGTAGATACACAACTTTGTTTCGTCATTACTAGCTGTTACTGATAAATAATTCAATCTATAAACTACTGAAATATCAAGATGTACAAGCAATTTTTTATCCTTGCAACTTTAGCCTTTGGCGGCTTACTTACTCAGGCTCAAGATATTTCAGATGAAAAGGCAAAATGGGCTATCACTTTACCTAAAAATACCAAAGTTGAACTTTCAGAGAAGGATGATTATTTCTTAACTATAAGTGGAGACACAGCAGTTTTTGATCTTTTCAGAAGACCTGAACATGAAAAAACATTCACTTGGACCGTTTCTGATGATGAAAAAGAATTGTGGGAAGTCGAGGTAAGTTGATTCGTTTTTCTGCTACATGATATATGAGTACGAGTACGATCGAATTGGAGTGTCAGTAACAGATCGATATGTCCCGTTTCATTCTTGATGTGTGATTCATCGATTGTTTCTAACAATGTTTATCATATACACCTCTCTAGGTAATTGCGAAAGCCGATAAAGCTTGGCGTGGACAATTAGATTGTAATTTACTGCTTGAAAAGCCATGGATCACATTCGATGCTAAACAATTAGATCAAGCGCATTTGTCAATTAAGAAAGACTCTTTCAAATGCCTTCAAGATAAATGTGAAGGTGATAAACCTGAATTCGATGTTTGTGGGTATGATTTCAATGGACATCAGTATTCGATATGCTGACATTGTGAGAAACGTTATCAGAATCGATGTCTCAGGCGGTCGTTCGATAGAGATGATGATATGTACTTCAGAATCAAGGACTCGTGGAGAATAAATCCATAGAAGGTGGGATGAAGGACTAGTCGTGTTCTTTTCATAGATAAGCATAGCCAGACCTCGTATACTTGTATTGCGCCTGTTGCAATGTGTCGCTCTAATTGTGAACTACATGATGCTGCCTGCTAGGAGCAATTATCTGATATATATAACGTTGGTCAGAAACGGGTGCTGTACGCCCGCTGCGTTGAAAGCCTAGATCGTGGACAATTTTGACTCCTTTCATGCATTAACCATCAATTTACCCCTTTGACAATCCTTCTGTTCTCCTTTAATCCTACTACAAAAGACAGTCATCCTTTATACCCCAATAGGACTAAGGAGATGAGAAAATGTTTCTGTCGACAACTATTGAAATCATATAAAACTGACAGTTTCCCAGCGACAATCCGGACATTTTTCTTTTCTCACCCTCGAGAGCCTAAGGCAAGCAAACAACTCAAATTTTTTTGATCCTCATCTCTTATATTAGAGTTATACCAAAATGCTTTCCTACTACATTTTCCTCACCACAATTTTCTCGACCGCTCTAGCTTACCCGGTGACGGATTACAAAACAGCCACTTTCAAACTCGGTATACCTGAATATACGAAGTACACCGAAACTTCCAATTCCAACTCTAATATAAGTCCAGAAACAATAACCAAGACCGGTGCTGTCACTGTTGATATATCTTTTGAACTATCAGATGCGGTTGAAGAAGCCAGAAAGGAGTTTCTCTGGACAACGTACGAACATCCTGGTGATGTAGGTAGTGGTTTGGGAGAAGTTATTTGGAACATGTCTGTAAGTGCCACTATAAGATGCATAATTTGTTGTTATTATTGACTAATCACACAAACGGCTGTTACTGTATGTATCCAGTGTACCGCAATAGCTAGAAAAGGATTTGAAGGCAATGCTGAATTCACCTTGAAAGATGAAAAACCTTGGATAGTTGCTGGAACAGGTGATAATGGTATCAAAAATGGTACAGCTGGCATACAGTGTAGCTGCTCAAATGAAAACTGTACAGGTGCTCCAGTCATTGATACTGTGAGTTCTGTTCATTCATCATCAATAGCTGAGAGAGAGAGCATTTACTAATTCCGTTTTCCTAGTTCTTAAATTGGTATTGAGCTGTTCGATATTGGACGAATCGTTAACAAATGACCTGTGGTCGTCACGATCAGTATCACTCCACTTTTGAATTATGATGTAGTCAGAATTCGTAGCTACTGTATCTGCTTTGTAGTTCTACACTTCACATGTATTCTTATCCTCGTCGATGAGTTCGCATGTTCCCATGTCTTTAATAAGCCTTATTAGCCAGCATCAGATGTATAGCTAAACAAACATCAGCCTGGATCTAAGAGTACATTTTGGTATATAAATTACTGCGAAAATACTTGATTAAGATCTTGTTATTACCCCTTGGCTATGTGGACACCCCTTTGTGTTGCATGAAGTACATACCATTACCTTTCAGATCGCCACAAGCGACTAACCACTCCTTTCACATCGAAGATCTTAAGGGGAGATTCAAAATTGATCTATCAATGTACGGTTTTTTCTACCGTACGAGTACCGTGATTTGGTAAACTGTCGAAACGTATAATGAATTTTCTAAAAATATTTTTTCACTGCAATGCGTTACCGATCATTTGCTTCACTCTCGTGCTTCTGGATATCTGTAGTCTAATAAACATGTTGCCGTATCTCCAGCTTATCGGATTTGCTATTGTGGCACCCAGGTTATCGCTGGCTTCAACACCCAACTGTCAAGTTCAACCGCAACCTACCGCCCAGCATGAACCAAAATATGCAGCTCAAATCAAACTTACCATACCAAAACACTCTGAATGGGTGAATAGTACTTCTCAATTAGATTATAAGCGCGGTGAAACAGACATTTTGTACAATTTCACTCAAAAAGATATACATGATCAGAAGAAATTCGAATTCACATGGACAACTCAAGAACATCAAGATGTATCTAAAACCTATTTTCCTACACCTTATTGGAATACTACTGTGAGTTCTCAATACAGGTATGCCATTGATTATGGTAACAAGTAATGATTTCCTTAAAATTATACTGATCGAAGTGACGATAGTGTCAGATAGCTGCTGGTCAGTCATTTGAGGGTATAGCGTATTTCATCCTAAGTGACAAAGAACCTTGGATCAAAGCTGAAGATGCAAAACCATGGGCTGGAATCTCTTGCAGAGAACCGAAATGTTTAGCTTCAGCTTGTAAGAATGATAAAGCTCCTCATATAGACACGGTAAGTCACATCGACTTTGTCCGTTAATCGCTTTCTGGGTGGCATGAGAAATCCGGTTTCAGAAGGAAAAGCGTTCTATTTGGCTAATGAACAAGGCATCCTACATTTTATACAGTTTCTACCATAACTTAATTCCTGGAGACATACGGTATATATGACTCGAAATTCCTAAAATAAGTAAAGATCAAATGTCTGTAACAGACAATGACCAGGCATTCAAACTCAAAAGGCTGATGGGTTGCACCTGTATTCCCAAATTTTGAATCCCATATACATGCATTGAAAACTATTCATAAATATAAGCGGGTACTGTATCATTATATGGTCTGTCAAAGTCACAACATCAGCTGCAATATGCACAAATGACACCTGCAGAATATCTGTGTATGATATGCGAAGCTGATTGTTCTGTGTATGTGATTGTGTTTAGTTCAGCCGAAGGGCACAAGGGAGTGAGGCTATCACACCTGTGTACTGAAATGATCACGACCCCTTAGTTTTGTTGAGATGAGAGTAAAAGGTGTGACTATTTAACCTTTTCTAATTAAGCCGGTGATTCAATTTGATTTCTTCCTTTAATTGTGAGACGAGGGGGAAGAAAGGATCAATAAAGGATTGTGATATCGCTCGGATTTATGTAAAATGGAATCGAGACTTTGGTGCTATTGCATAAATAGCCATCATCTTACTGAGCGGATTGAACGATTAAACACACATGTACCAGATCTCGCTCACACTTTTTGGCTTGCTATTTCCGTTACGAATAACGAAACAAGGTTGTTGCATACAGAGAGTCAAGTTTTAGTCATGATGGTATTACTCTCAAATAACGCATTAATCAGAACAGCCGCTTTAACTTCAGTCCTCCTTCATTGTCTTGCCAAGCCACAAGAGCAAATCGGCTCAATAAACTCGGATCAAGAAGCTAGTCAAGATATAGTCGCTCGGGTCAAATTGACTATACCTCAATATTCCGAGTGGCTCAATGCGACTACTAATGATCCTTTGGACTATAAGCGTGGAGAAGCCGATATCGAATACACCTTTACTAAAGAGACTTTGAATATTCCTAAACTGTTTGTATGGACAATATTAGAGCACGTTGATAACATCCCTGATACTTATTTCCCTACTCCTTACTGGAATATGAGTGTAAGCTCAAATCAAGCTTCTTTCTGTTTCGCTTAGCGAAACATATTTAACTCGTTGGCTGGTTGATCACCGAGTTGGTGCTGTGACTGACGCAGAAGCTTCTTGCATGTTACAGTGCCTTTTATATGCGGAACACTCTTTTGAGGAGACAGCCCATGTAGCGTTCAGCGAACAGACACTCAGTATCGAAGCTATAGAACAAAGGAGCGCGGTGTGGGTTTCATGCTCGGAACCAGCAATACTACCACTTCCTCAATGTCTAGCAAAGGCTTGCCAAGGAGATCCTCAACCTTCAATTGGCATTGTAAGTGGCAGTTTCGAATGATATCAATACAAGGTTACATGTCATCTCAACTGCCTGGCATTTCAATCGCATCGATTCGCTGATACAGTTACCAATCAATTTAAATCTGTAGATTCTGCAAGAGCCTGCCGAGTGGCACCCGACTATGTCGACCTTGGAGGCTTAGACGAACGATGCCAAATAAACTAAGGATGCGGTGCAAAAAGCCAATCTTTGGCTGACATCGATTAGCTTTGTACTGTCGAGAGCTTTGTACAGTATCAAAGCTGTATGATTATGAATAATGTTGCTAGGCATCATGTTTTCGTATAGTAACTTGCGTTTCCTGTGTACAATCCCTGAATAGAGTGCTCGATACAATTTCTGACAGTTTTGGCTGACGACTTAATATCGAGCGATGATCCTCTCAGCGCCATGATTCAAGTGACCATATACCACCCTATTAATGTATTGCTTTCAAGGTCTCTCTGCGCCCAATCGGCCTACAAGAAACAACAGATCTACAATCTGTACGGGATGAACGCGCACCTGAGTGATGTTGGGATACTCGTACTGTATTTTAGGCCAAATGCCATCCAAAAGTCCTTTGTTCTCTGTTCTATCCTCCTTTGTACCCGCAAAGCAAAACCTCCAGGATTAATCAACTGCAGTGGCTCAAAAGGCCAGCAGTATAGTTCGTCCATCGATAAGATACGTTTTACCGGCACAAACATCTACTTCAGTTCATCGGCCAACGATTCTGAGTACAGTATCCCCGATTTCAGCCAGCTTTTGTACTGTTCAAGCTTTATAGCATCTTGAGTTACCTGACGCTTGTTTCTAATCTTTTCCATTTCGCGTCCGCTGGACCCAATTACCATAACCACCCAATTCGAGCAGATTCAGATATATCAGCCAAAATCAAACTTACAATACCCAAATACTCAGAATGGGTCAACAAGAATGATCAACTAGATTATAAACGTGGTAGAACAGATGTCGATTACGAGTTTAGTGAGAAAGATATAAAAGATAGAAAGAAACATGAATTTATCTGGACAACTTTCGTTGAGCATATAGATAATATACCAGATTCTTTCTTTCCGACTCCGGCTTGGACCATGACTGTGAGTACAAAGCAGGAACAAAATATACAACCTCAATCGCCGTGTATGATTATATCATCTGAATAGCTGGTCTGATATGTTATCGCAGTGTTCAATTATGGCTTATCAATCGTTCGATGGGATTGCTCACTTCACAATAGATGCCGATGACGGAATACTTTACCTGGAGGAGGAAAAACCAGGAATGAGATTCACTTGCAATAAGCCAAAATGCATGGCTTTAACTTGCAAAGATCAGCATCCACCATTGCTCACTTGGGTAAGATCAACTTTTGTCCTCTTATTTGCCAATCATGTGTAAAAGCTGATCGATTCTGATTCTTGCTTTGAGTAGGGCTATGATCAGCAAAAATGATTCCGGTAGAATTGTAGAGTTTTCCATTCCATTTATACATTTGCACTGCGCTATTACAGCTTGGCTTCTCTTCTCCTCTTCTTCTCATTCCCCTCATCGTCTTCCACAGTAATTCCGCCTTCTATCAAACCTTTGGCCTCCAAGCCTCTGAGATCTGCTCTAACTACACCTTCTTGCGAAGTAACAGCTATCAAAATACCTTTTTGAGTATATACTCTACCTTGAACGACACCTCTACCACTTGATACATTGACACTTTGCGATTCCATTACATGTAGAATTGGTTCTGTTGAGATGTCAAAATCTGGGGGTATAGGATAGAAATGTATAGTATGATCTAATGAGGCTAGCATCCCTATACGTGGATTTGAACTTTGATGTAAGCCTACTGAGCGTGACGCTGTACCGATGAATTGGAAATCTGTCATATACGCTATCATGGCCTAAGTGCAAGATTAAGAACGTCAGTATGAGTAGCGTGAAACAATGATCGTAAAGAATGGGATGGTTCTTACCTTGGCTGTCTCTATATCCGGCTTTTCACTTTCATTCAATCTAGCATTTAACCATGTCATCCTGACATACTGTGAACCCTGTTCATTCTCTTCACTCTTTGATTTATCATAATCACTGAACCTAGCCATAGCGATACCGACCGGAGACTCTGTACGTTCCTATAGTCCGGAAGAATGTAAGTCATTCGTTGAATACGCCAGAATGGTATATATTTCAGCTTACTCTTATATACTCTTCGAGATATGTTTTTCTAGCTCCTTTCCAATTTTTGCATTTCTCGTCATAGAATTTCTGCCAGCGATGTTCTTCTAATAAACATTGTTCCCATGGTACCAAATTATCTGGGAACGGCGTTTGGTAGACAGCTTGCACACCCGAAGGCGTGAATTTACTTTTACCTCTTGAGACATTGGATGACGTGTTATCGGTTTGCTTGAGAGCGAATCTTAGGGTGTGGAAAACTTTTATATTCTTTTCTTCCTGGTTTGTCGAAGTCGACGATGGATGGTGCGATGGGTCTCTAGGTGATGGCACAGGTAGGACTGGAATATCCATAGGAGGTAAAGTATAGCTAGCCAAAAGGACAAAAACTTCTCTCTCGCCTTGAAAAGCTCTAACTAATCTATTCGAGTATGATTTCCCATTCCTCAATATCTCCACTCTGTATTCAATATCAGGTTGTGAGAATGCGGGTAATAGGAAATAACAATGCATCGAGTTCAATCCGAATGGCGGTTTGATGGTTCTAGACGAAGCCGCTAAAGACTGTGCGATGACTTGTCCTCCAAATACTCCTCTTGCACCGGAAGGTACCCATAATGGTTTCGATATTGATTTATTCGAAGGTGTTAACGTTGACGAAGAAGATGATGATGAGTAGGATGTTACCCCCACAAGATCGGTAAGTCGAGCAAAAGGCGGCATTGTAGAGATGGTAAACCAAGTTTGGATTGCTTGCAGAGGTGTGAATGGTAAATATAATGGGTATAATAGGTCAAACAGATAGATGGAAAGATGTAAAAGTTGAATTACATGTATTTGAAGATAAAACCCCCTTTTTGTGGTGTTATAATACGGTTAACATTATCACGTTATTAACCGGTATTTTGGCTTCCGACTTTCTCGGACAGTAAGACCCTCATTCTCAATTGCTCGTAAGATATAACTTATAGCTATATGGATGTCCCCTCTGAAAGGATTGGAATATATTAACAATGTCGAAACTCAAGATGCATAAGACTTTCTTGTTAAGAATAACGTAGAGTAATTCATATGTTGTAAAGGGGATCATTGCGAGAGTATGCGGCAAGGGCGACATCACCTTGCACTACCAATATGTTCTCAAACTCTCGCTCGACGTTGGGCAGGAGGTCTGAATCTGAGCGCAATAATAAAGTCATTGACTCTCGCGATGTGCAGTGATGGACTCAATTTATTTGCTGTCCATCATATGAACCTTCCGCATACCGAAGAAGGGTATAATGGTTTACCCTATGTTCTCGCCACTGCAATTCCACCTATAAAAATGTCAAATGGTTAATATTCGGTAGACACTTTGGTATATAGGGAAACTTTAATGAGGTATGGTCAATACCAATATTCACTCGTAAAGAACACATGCACAAATGGATATCTATCGACAATTGTACTATAAATGATCGATGTCGACTGGAACCTTATGAGGCAATACTAGTTTCAATATCCCAACAAAGATGAAACCAAAGCTGATGGTTTGATAGATGATCCGATACCCATGGCCCCCGCGACAGGTATCGTACGTGGTTGTATCTGTATGTCATGGTACCTTCCATCAGCTGGAACGGCGACGACAATGAAAATAGGTCTGTTACACTTACAGCGTCGATTCGATAACTATCTTTAGCCTCTTGCAAATTAACAGGATTGATTCTCCATTCTTCTCTTCTCTTCCTTTCAGTTTCTCTTTGTGCCTTACTAGCTGCATACTCTCTTTCTTGTTCAGCGCTGATAAATTCACACAGAAAATCAGCTTATTATCTGCTCACTACATATGACATGACCTAAAACTTACGTCAAAACCCATTCGTCCTGCCAACCACCTCTCCTTGTAATCTTAGGTGTATCTTTCTTAACGTCTTTTCCTGCATTATCCTTTTTACTTGGATCTTTGGCCTTTGGTGTACTGGAGGTACCTTGTAGTAGAGCTAAAGTATTACCTAATAATCCAATACCATGTGCAGAAGGTTTAGCTGTAGCCACAGGAGTACCTGCTTGACCAGCTTTGTTATTGGAGTTTATAGGTTTCTTCAGAGGTAGTGGTTTTTTGATTGATCCTTCTTCAGCATTCAAAGTTGATTTCGTCCTTGATAGTCCTTCAGATTTGTTAACAGGTGTATCTGGACCTTTGTTCTGAGCCAATTTTTTTTGTGTAAGATCGGAGGGTTCGGAGGGTCTCAGCTTCTTCTTTATTGTTTGTGCTTTGGGTAGCGGTGATTGATCACGAGAGTCCAATACTGGCGAAGTAGAGGATTGTGTTGCAGTTTTTACACTGCCAGCTACATCTGCACTGGAAGTCATCTTAGCGAGACTTTTTGTTTTTGCCAGTGGAGAATCTTTCTTCTCTGCAACTTCCTCACCTTGAAGAGCTTTATGAACTATCTTTTTGGATTGACCACCTTCGTCTTCATCAGCTTCTTCAGGTTTGACAACTTTCTGAATCTTTTTCTTGGGCTGTACCATTTCTATTTCATCCTCATCTTCAATAACCCTCTGAGCTTTCTTCTTCGGCTTTCTTACTTTCTCCTCATCTTCATCGGACTCTGAACTAGAATAATCTCTGACGGACTTTTTGGATTTTAGTTTTAACTTCGGCTGAATGACTTCACTTTGATTGTCGTTCTTCTGCGATTCATCAGTGGCAGCTGAATTATGCTTCTCTGATATACCTTGGGTAATCTTCTTTCCCTTCTTTGTTGGAATTTCCGACAATTGAGTAGGATCATCTGGACGTTTTACAGATATCTTGACCCTTTTGACTGGGTCTTGAATTTCTTTTTTAGAACCGTCATCAACTTGTCCAACTAAATCAGGTTCATGCGATTCGGATTTCCTTTTCTTATTACCTCCTTTGTTTCCAGCTCTCTTCACAGTTGGAGAATTTGATCGATCGGCCTTCAAATTTAATTTTCGCTTTTCAGTTGCTGTAGCTGGCGCAGGTGTAGTTTCAGCTGAAGATTTCTTCGAGATGTTCAACGTGATCTTTGTTACTCTTTTGGCTGGACTGATACTGCCTTCGGTGTGAGGAGTTGAGCTAGAAGGGGTATTTTGATCGGAAGTAGCGGAATTCAAATGTTTCAACGACGGTCTTCCCCTCTTTTTAGTAGGTTTGGCTTGATCCTCCGTATCTACCATAGCGTGCGTTTTGCTTTTACCTTTACCTGTACTTCTTGCATCTTCCGCGGAAGGTTCTGCTGAGACTACAATAGTGTCGTGATCTGCCTCTTGCGACAAAGGGGGAGGAGTCAAGGTACCATCACTAAAAGCGGGGCCGTCAGATGTAGGTGTAGAGGCAGAATGTTTCGGTGTTGGCGCAGAAGGTGCTGGATTTTCATAATCGTCCGATTCGGCAGGTGATTGAAACCTACTGGGCTTTCTACTTTGACGTTTAGGTAGCGAAGACATATCGGTGGCAATGTTATCTTGGGTAATACTGCTTGGTAAAGGGTTGGAAGGTAACTGTGCGATCGCGTTTGTCAAGATGGATATAGTGGCTGTTTGAGCTGCAATATCTTGATGAGGTCCAGGTGGATCTGACGACGAAGATGACGAACTCAACGCTATTCTCGCAGACTGACGTCGAACTGTTGGTGGCTTAGATTGTTGCGACGAAGAACTACGCCACGGAGGAGTTTTATCGAGAGATGTTGCTGGACCGAAAGCCTCAAGTGACGATTTATGGGGTACACTGACAAGTAAGCTTGACGGCTTAGGCGGGAGAGGATGGGTAGTTCTTTTGGGACTTAAAGATGGCGTTTCCGGAGGAATTATAGACAAAACTGGTTTCGCAGGTAAGCTGGATGATGATACAGCTGACTGCGTTATGGGGATGGCGGTGGATGAGCACCGTCGAGAGCTAGATCTGAGCACACGTTCACTTGTGATTTGGAATCTTGTTTCAGTTATGCCTTGATGGTTATGTTGGGCTTGGATATCTTTATCAGGGGGTTCTTTCTTCTTGGTTGAATCTGAGCTACTGCTGAATAATTTTATACGTGGTACTTCTATTGGGTGATCGGGCTGCTGAGCAGATGTGAGTAACGTGGATTTGAGCGTTTCAGGCGAGTTCAATGGCAAGAGCGAGATGACAGAAGATGGCAAAGAAGTTAACGAAGAGGAAGAGCTGGATGTTTTGATATGTGAAGGTCTGTAGCTGATTTGATCCTGATGAACGAGACTTCTAATATGGATTGAAGAACCCGGCTGTGTTGTCTCGATTCCATCAGACTGATCTTTGATGATGACAGTTGAATCTAGAGGACTTTTTGCGTCGTTTATCAACAGTTGAGGGAGATTGGCTTAACGCTAAACCAAGTATAGAATCGGTTGTGAACGAACTTAATGCTGACTTCGTTTTAGGTCCTTGTGCCGTACTACTCGGTTTATATGAATCTACAGGAGAACTACTAAGCGGTTTGCAGGAAGCTACAGTTGACTTGGTTGAAGGTATATTCTTGAGAGGTCGATACGACTCTACGGGCGATAGACTCAGACCACTGGTGTGGGCCAAAGGTACAGGAGGTGATATGCTATCTGTTCGAGATGATGCAGGATGGTATCGCAGAAGAGGTGAGATGAACGATTGAGGTGATGGATAGGTCTGGAATTGCGATTCTGATAACAAGGTACGTTTTTCTGGAGTAGGTGAAATGCAATTCAGAGGATCAGGTGATGAATGAGATAAGTGGTCAGGTGAAGGCTATAGAGCCCAATGCGTTAGGATACCATTTTATGTCAGCGCTGGAATTATCGGAAGATCTTTGATACACCGCATACTTTGGCAGTCAAGATGACTTGAAAGTGGATCTAAGGGGAACAGCATAGAAGGGGAATAAACGGATATATGAAACTCACGCAATGATCGTTCGATCTATGTTCTAATTCCTTTCTATATTCTTCTTTCTCTTTCAGAGTATATCTTTGATTTATACCTTTGTTGGCTTTATTTGCTTTTGAAGCTTTTGGTCTTGACGTTGATAATGATGATGATGATGAAGCCGGAATTGATTTAGATAAAGGTGTACTTGATTTATCGTATGGAACAGGTGACTGATCAGGACTATTTACAAGATCTTTGAGGGTTATTTGGCGTCTAGGCATAAAACTCCTTACAGGAGAAGTATAGTATTAAAGTGTTGGTTTTCGTGATTAAAGGAAGGATGAAAGCCAAGAGTACTCCTTCTTTATTTAGGCCGATAATCTACAACCTCCTCTTGAAATGTCGGTGAAGGAAACTTATCTCCTAAATTAGCTGTGTTGACTGTAACACAAGCCGGAAAGCTGATGTGCTAATCTATCACAACTTATCTGTGTGATACCGATGAGAAGGAAGAAAGAAGAGAATGATGAAGGAAAGGAGAGTGAGTTAGGCAATTTGATGCACGAAAATCAAGGTTGAACTGTTTTCGTAAACCCAAGTGCGGGTTAATTTCCGCCGGAACCTACGATCACCTTGAAATCTAGTACTACGAGTAGGCGCAATCCACATGAATTTCTAGTTATGCATGTACAGTATTCAATGGAAGAGACTCATCTGCGTATCATATATTCGCAGAGAAAGAGGTGATCCTGCAGATATACATAAAGTCATACATGCTGAAACAGTAGTATATTGGTGAGAAAGATATTCTACTGTATCGAAAAAAGTCCATTCTGTCGAGTGCGATTTCCACTGTACGCTTCCAGGCGTCTATATATACGTGCTAGATATCAATTATCGTTCTTCATTTGAGGACGGGAGGATGAACAGGAAATATAAATTCCTGTCCTGTGTATGGAATATCAAGGCTTATCAAGCTTTGTAATGTACTTCACTTAATCGTAATAATAAGGAACACTTTGAGCTAAACCAACTTGGTCATGATCAAGAATCCGCTAGAGGTAGACGGTTTGTCAGCGATTTGTCCAATATAGAGACGCGAGGAGTAAATTGATATAGTACTCGGTACTCACTCCCAGGATTTTGAGCTGACAGTCTGAATACCACTTGCTAAGACAGTTTTACCATTATCTTGCTCTAGCCAATCATACAGTTTTCTAAATCCTTCCACTTCTATAGTTGAGCTTTGTTCAGAGGAAGGTATGATTCTGTAGAATGATATAGTGTAACATATCAGCAATTCAGATTGAAAGATGAGGAAATAAATCAGTGGTCCAAACTCACTTTCCTTCCCTAATAGCATTATCAACAACAATTAATCCACCTTTCCTTAACATCTTGATTGATTCCAAAAAATAATCTAATACTTGATCTTTATTAGCATCAATAAAAATAAAATCATATAACCCTTCTTCAGGTATTTTCAAAGTTTTTAAAGTTTTCAATGCTGGACCTAAATGGATTTTAGGAAATGGAAATAAATCAGATTCTAAGAAGTTTTCTTGAGCGATTTTTGAGTGTTTTTCGTTGATCTCCAGTGTATCGATACGTCCGTGATACGGTAAGGCTTTCGATATGTATGAGGTTGAATATCTGATTTACAATAATATCTTAAGTTAGTCTCACTAGATTATCCATCGAATTCGATTACGTAGTACTTGTACTATTCTCATTTA